>NC_039288.1:4812984-5549191 GCF_003368295.1 Carassius auratus | reverse complement strand
TATATATATATATATATATATATATATATATATATTATATATATTATACATACAGTGTGGTGTGTGTGTATATAAATATTATATATATATATATATATATATATATATATTGTGTATATATATATATATTGTTTATTGAAATGTTTTAGACAGATGTTGGATTTATTTATTTTTGCATAAAAAAACTGGACGTTAATGAAAGGCAAGATTATTTTCTGAACTTTAACATCTTAAAAATTGTATTCTTAAATTTTTAATTGTTTTTAATATTTAAGGGTAAATTAGGGTAAGGGTATTATGAAATCCTGATTAATAATCTAGTTTTGCCTCATTTAATCAAAACCCTGAAGAGGATTATATATATTAAGAGATGCAAATGTTTCATTCTATCTCAGATTTATTAGGCATGCAGAAGTCTAATAATCCCTGTTTTGAGGATTGTGAATTATGTATCCAAAGTGTGTGTAAAGTGTCCTGTTAATCAGCACCAACCATGAGAGGGTTCTGTCTCAATGCATGAATACTTCATGACTGATAACGCCTCCGAGGGGAATGAATGGAAATCCTGACCATCCCAAAGAAATGATTTTTATTTCACCACAAGAGTCACTGACATGTCTTCTCTGTTCCTTCTCCAAATTTTATATTCCGTTCTCTCCCACGATCACTGTGTCACACACTATCTTTTAAATCTCTGTACTTATACAGCACAGAAAGCAAGATGACCTTAACAATAAGAAAATGTTAAATAGTTCATCTATATTTCTAATTCTGGACACAACAGGAAGTGAAGGGGATTTTTTAAGTTGGTTTCTAGGCCCTTCTTCCACCTGTTTCCTCCTTGCATGTGTTTTGGGTCCTACATTATACAATTATTCAGTTTTCTCCAAACAGACTAAATGATTTTGGACTTTTCTACTGTCACCTAAAATTGACAGTCATTATATGTGGATTAATCATGTCTGGATTCAGCTTTTGGACACACAATGGAGGGTTCTTGAACAAGGGACAAAAGGATTTGGTTAGATCAATCTTTCCTTTTACCTGTGAAGAGCTTGGCTTTACAGACTGGACTATTTTGTGTTCACAGTGAATGGATTTTCTTTCAGTGTTGTTGTTTAGTTGTTTGTGTAAACCAGCAAAAATTGGATTGATTTAGTGAATGATTTTAATATCTTAATATGTGTTATCAGAAGTGTTTCCAAAGCACTGCAGTGTGGTTCTGAGTGACTTTGGATGCTGCTAGGGGTTCTGTGTGTTTGCAAGGCTGTTGAAGATCAAGATACTGATGGTTTTATTCTTTTTTTCTTTATTGGCATTGATGGTTCAACAGTATGAAGAAACTTTAACATGCAACCCTTCCATTAGACAAAAGGTTATTTAAAATGTTCTTCAGATTATTAAAATGGTCTTCAAATTCTAAAAAAAAAAAATGGCTTGTTTTTAAGAACTGTTCATTGAAAGGTTCTTTGGGGCACATTTGTATGTGATGTTGCTGTGGAAATTCTTTTTTGTAAACGTTATATGTGAGAGTGTATGTCTAGATTGGCATCATAATAATGGCGCAACTGTTTGTAACCACGCCTGAGATTTTAGCAAGAATATTTACCATTTTTCATGAGCCAATATTAAAATCTGAACTCATACATAACTGCAAAATGTAATTGCACACCTCAGTCATGTCTGTATATTGTAATAATCTATAATAAAATAACGCAAGCAAAGTTGAAGATTAAATGGCAACTATCACAAAATCACACTGAAGCTTGGTGGTAAATGGCAATAGTTCTTTTTATTTTTTCTCTATTTTTAAAGGTTATTATTTACAAAGAAACAATAAAAACCAAAAAATAATGAAAATTGAAATAATTTTTTGACAAACACCGTTTGTCTGCATATAGGTGTAAGAAAGTATACATGTACCTTTCTTTATTCAGGATCAAGTAACTAATTGTTCATGTATATTTATTGAATGATTTTCCCCCATTATTTTTTTATTTTTTTTTTTATTTTTTAAACCAAGCATTGGTGTACATGAACAAGCATAATGAAAAAAATATATAGCTGAGATAAAGAAGAGCTTGAGGCCTGTTCTAGAACCTTCCTTCATTTTGCATCACGTCATTGAACATATTCAAACAGAATGATTTCACCTGAATCGTGGAGGCTGCAAACCAACCGTTTTGGTTTTTCCCTTTATTTTAACATCACTCCTCCTTTTCCTTTTGCATTGTTCGTTTCCCATCACATAAACACATATGATAAAAACAAACAACATACAAAGATATGTGCTGGTTTTCTTAAATGCCTCCTCAGAAAGTGACAGCATTCTCTTTTTTAGTGTATTGTTGAATGAATGCCTCTCCTTCCCAATCCCGAATTCTAACAGTGTTTAAAGCTGAGAGGAAAAAGCACATTAATACGGGAAGCGTTCCCCTCCGAAGGCAAGTACAGTTTCAAAAAATAGCAGATACCCAGAATACCGCTGACCGTCCTATCTGTACACTAGTCTCTATACACCATGGCATAGCAGGAGTTAAGCGCTTTTTGTTGCATTTGAACACAAAGGTCGTCCCGTTGGCCAGGGGCAGAGGATGTGATTCTGGATGATGCAGCAACCCCTTTAGTTAACCAGCTAATGCATGGGTTTCTGCATCTAAGTTCTCTATTTCTTTAAACAGAAAGTGCAATTCACAAAGAAAGTTTGTTTGAAATGTTTCACTTTGGCCGGTTTCATTCCACACAACATCAAAGCCAACACCAGTGGCTAAAAAGCTAACTTCCACACACATTTAACCAATGATCTGTCGTGATTCCAGCTGATACTGATTTGTTCGCGAATAGATATACTTGGTATTTTCACTAGTATGTCAATCGCACGCGCCGAGCAAATGTCATCCTTTTGCTCCGATATGTTTGGCCATTCCCATTGCTTTTTGTTCTTGTCGGAAAACACTGAACATAGACGTATACACTTGTTTACATACACGTGTGCGCGAATGAGTCACACTCATAAAATGAACAGGATGAAACATGGCTATAGTTTAGGCACAAATACTTAAGAATGTCCTTTTCATGAAAATGCATTGTTTCTGATATGCACAGAGAACGTCTAAGCAGACAATGAACAAAAAAACATAATCTCACGATACATTTAAACATCAACGTTTTTTAAATAGTTTCTCTTTTAAGTAGCCTATTTGTGACAATGCATGCGTTTATGGTCGCTGTATGGGATTTGCACTGGTACAGTACTGACACGTGTTTTTTTTAATGTTTTTTTTTATACTGTTATCTTTTAAACATTGTGCAAGGGGGCTTGGAGACTTTGCACAGGTCAGATGAGTTTTTGCATTGTTCAACCGACTTTCAGTAGCAATATTGAATGAATAAATTAAAAATAGATGGGGTCACAGCTGCTGGTTACCCCTAGTTAAATCTGTTTTACCTCCAATATAGATAACTGACATGCTAAGTCTAAAGCCCCAAACTGGATGAATCAACATACGGGAGAGATAAAAACCTTAATGCAAAGCAGCTTCTGGTTTTCTTTCTTTTAACGTCTATATTTCCTCATCTGTTCTTTGTCGGATTCACATAGTTTCTCTTGAAAACATACATAATGGTTCTGCAGGCCATTTCCATAATTGTGTTGTGTCAGCTGTGCCTGCAGGTCACAGATATTTATGTTTCATAACTTAGACCTAAAGGTTGACGTGTTTTTGTAAAACTAGCACAGCAAATAAATACATGAATGTCAAGTTTGAATGTTTTTCAAAGTCTTTAAATGCAAAAAAATATGGAAAAAGCATAACCAGAACATCTACTTCCATGTAATAGTATGACGTTGGATTAGTGTGTACATCTGTTAATACTGATCAATGAGAAAAACATTATTAACATGAAACTATTATAAAACAAAGCATTTATCGATGTATGCAGGCAGCCTATAACACTTCCTTGTGTTACATCAGCGCAGGAAATGATCAACTAAATCATCCGATTCCCATTACAAACATAACATAAAATGATGATGATTAAACATAAATGATGATGTAACATTGGCTAAATGCATTAAGCTCTACTGATGATGATGATGATGAAGATGCATACCCCCCTCCCCCCCCACTGCAGTGGTTTCGTGCCACTGTAATCACTCATATACCTTTATATTTGACCAGCATGTTATTTTTAAATACTTATATTGTTTTTAGTATACCTACTGTGTTATGCTACTATTTGCATTAAGGTTTTCTTATCTCTAATGAATGTTTCTGATGTTTGTTGTCACATATTACCATTTGTGTGTGCATGTATGTATGTATGTATGTATATGTGTGTGTGTGTATATATATATATATATATATATATATATATATATATATATATATAATATATATATATATATATATACACACACAAACACACACATATTCAGTATAGGCATTACCCAGGCGGCTGACAGAGATAAGACATTGCCATGTTTGAGAAATGCACCACACATTACTTTTGTAAATACTAGTTCTACAAAACTATTTACAACACACATATAGGTAATCTTTATATCACAGTCTATTGCATAATGGTGATAATCTTTAGTTTTATAAATATTGTACAGTAAATGTACAGTCTTTAAGTGACATTTCATAATGTCCGCCTTGTCCTTAAATCAGATATAGAAAATAAAACCATCCAATTTGACCACGCATCCTTTGTAAAAATTAAAAGAAAAAAGAATACATTCCCTTTAATGCACAAATGCTGTCTTGAAACGCAACGGAATTACTGCACAACACAAAGTATTGCAGAGATCGAAACTGCACCTTGATTTGATGCTCTGAGCATTTTCTGATATTATTCTTTTTTTTTTCCAGCCGCTAAAAGTTTTAGGTGTGCTTTTTAAACATTTCAGTATTTCCCAGGTTCGATTTGCACAAACATTTTCCACAGTGATGCCAAAAGCTGCTGAATGCTGGACTTGTTTTGTCATCTCGTTGAGAACAAAGATGGTAAATAAATAACATTCAGAAGCATTCCAGTAACAAAAACAATAACAAACAAAAAAATCCAGACTGTAAGGAAAATATCAACAGGAATGAACATCTTCAGACACATTATAGTCACATATGTTAGAGAGGAAGACTTGTGTTTATACTAGAATTGTTGTTTTCTCATGTGGTCAATACCAAATATTCTAGTTGGATTTGCTCATATATATTTGTACAATATACATTCTTAAGTTGAAGGGGAAATGTGTCTAAAATATAGTATAAGGAAATTCTGTTCAGGATAGCTATGAGGTTATTTTTTTCTCAGAGGAAGTTGGAGGAAAGTCTTTTCCCCATTCTTTAGTCTCTCCGTAAAAATCAATCAAAATATCTTTTAAAAAAATGAACATGAAAAAAAACATAAAACAGGATCATAAATTTGATGCGAACCGCATCTTGTCTTGTTCCGTCTCTGCACTGGTTAAGACTGCCGACTCTCTCCTGGAGCCTGTGGAATCCCTGTGCTGAGCACTAGAGGGCGCCGTGCGCACCGGTGGTAATGCGCCCGATGACATCTGCCGGAAAAGGGCAACCCTCTGTGGAACGTTGGAGCGGATGCCGCTTTGCAGGACAGAGCCCGGGGCCTGGACGCCTGCCACGGATCCAATGGGTGACTGAATGGAAGCGAGTGATTCGCCCGATGTGGGATGTGCCCGGGCAGCAAATGAGGTCTCGTGGGGCAGTGATGGCTGCGAGGCAGAGAGGTGGCGTATGTCCTTGCTCAGGTTGCCTGACTGGAGCACCTGTGCGCTCTTGTGGACATCGCTCCTCTGAGGAGACGCCACTTTTGATTGCTGCGGCTGTTGTTGTTGTTGTGGCGGTTGTTGAGGTATGGAGGCAGGTGAGGGCTGCTGGGATAAGGGTTGCTGTACAAGGGACAGTTGGGAGGCCGTCGGTGATCCGTACTGGAATGTTCGGCTGGCTATAGGGGTTTGCACTGGGGGACTGCAAATGGATGTGGTGAACGAACAAGGAGACATTATTGCCCCTGTTTGCTGCTGCAAGGGCGTAGGGGGATTTGCAGAAGAGGTGCTCAAGTTGCCGTGAGAAACGCTTGGTGCCGAAAACGTGACGCCCTGTGAGGGCGGCATGCGGCCTGACGGGGTTATAGTAGCGGAGGTGCTGTAACTTAGTGGGGCGGCCTGCTGCTGTAATTGGTTGTTCCCAAGAATGGCAGTTGCTGTACTGAACGGTGGCTGGGCGGGAGAGTTAATGATGGAGTTTCCAGACATCGGCGTGGAGTTCATCCCCGTGACCGACTGCTTCCGATCCA
This sequence comes from Carassius auratus, assembly GCF_003368295.1. Classification (NCBI taxonomy): domain Eukaryota; kingdom Metazoa; phylum Chordata; class Actinopteri; order Cypriniformes; family Cyprinidae; genus Carassius; species Carassius auratus. The sequence goes on along the minus strand of NC_039288.1, from coordinate 5,542,870 downwards.
CCATCATCACCATCTCTCGGTCCTGCCGGATGATCTGCTTCAGCAGCTCGTTCTCCTGAGTGTTGAAGACGCCAGCGTTCAGATCCTTCTGGAATTTTTGGAGCAGGAGTGAGTTCTTCTTCCCTGTTTGGAGGTGAAACCGAAAGAGAGTCAGTTTTTAGTCGGGCTGAGTGGGTAACATTTAGACTAGGGGTGCTCTGACTCAGTCCTGGAGGGCCGGTGTCCTGCAGAGTTTAGCTCCAATCCTAATTAAACACACCTGAATCAGCCAATCAAGGCCTTTCTAGGCACACTAGAAACTTCCAGGCAGGTGTGTTGAGCTAAACTCTGCAGGACACCGGCCCCCCAGGACCAAGTTTGGAAACCCATAGTCTAGACCAAATGGGACAACAAAGGGTGTTGAACAGTGAGAGGAGAAGCACAAAGGTATCACAAATGTAGAAAGGGGAGGCTAGTCACCCATAAATAGAGATTTTGAAGTAGGAATGATTTTGGATTCAACATCTGGAGGTGCTTACCTCATATGGTTATGCACTCAATCTCAATCTCACATTTGTTTTTCACTGTTGCTAGAGCCAATACACACATTTTGGAGTCTAAAACATCACAATCTCAGAGAACGCCACAGATAAATTACGAGTTTCATTACCCTGCTGAAAAACAAGTGTCAAGCCTTTGCTGGTTTTAGAGGGGTTTTGAGCACTTGATAAGACTCTGAGACCACAACCAGCTAAACTTAGCTGTCGACAAGCTTGGCCAGGCTAGGAGACGAGATAGATTGGGTATGTCTAAGCTGTTTGTTTTCCAGCGGGGAATCTATCTACTTTAAGAGAACAAACAAAATGTTTTATTGCACTACACTGAGTAATAGTAGGCCTTTACTCTGAGAAATAAAAATGATCGTCATCAGCTAATGATCCCACAAGCTTTTCCTAGGATATTTTGGGGTATAAACTTAGTTGTAGTTGTTGTATTCATGACTGTTATTGTCTCTTCTCTTAAATATTAGCTTTTTATTGTCCATCTACCCTAAGAGCTAAGTTAAGTTAAGGTTTTGTGTTGGGGGAGGAATGGGAGCGTCACTTTAAAAATAATATTCAAAAAGACTAAATAAATTCAAAAAAAGTTTTAAATTTGTTAAATGTAACAGTAAAATAAAATTGATTTAGCATTGGAAAATGAATAAAGAAAAGCCATTTGCATTTTTGATCAATTTCAATATATAAATATTAAATATAATTTATAATTTGATACATTTAGTAACATTTTAAACGTCAATTTACTTTGTTTTATTATTTTCAAATACCTATTTATTTGCCATTTTGGAAAGTTATTTACATTTTTAATTATACAGAACTACATATAGGTATTATCATTGATCAATACAATTAATAGTCATCTGTTTGATCTGTTTCTTGGGTTACTGTGAAATCAATGCCATATTCTATAAATTGGAAGTTAAAATAAGGAAAATCAACTGATTGATTGACTGATGTTTGTAAACAATTCTAGAGGGTTATTTGGGTTTTCAAATATGAATTCAACTTCACTCCAGTGTGCCAATGGATTTAGATCTGTTTCTTTTCAAGTTTCTTTTCAAGTCACAGTTTTGCTGCTATCATAAATGAGGGATGCATCGATTTTTCCATGAAACTCTACTATTACTGCCCTTTTGTACACAATAGCTGAGCATAGCTTTATTGTTACATAAGATGACTGAGTAGGGCTCTTATGAGCTGAAGGCATAAAGCAATAGGATATCAATCTCTCCGCCATAGCTGTATGACAGAATCATGCATGAGGAAACCTGAGGTTTTTAAAATTCAAGGTGAAAAGGTTTCATGACCCAGCTGCTCTGTGGGACATATAAAGTTTTACAGTCAAACTGTCTGCAGTGTTGAGCGCAGAGCTGTTATATATTTAATCATTAAGAAAGGATTATTACACCATTTTGTGATTAGAGGAAAAAATTATTTTAGTTTGAATTTAAGACTTTATTATTGTGGGACTAGTTTATGACGGCGGGGTTCTAATAGTTTTGCAATGCGTCAAAACAGGTGATAAATATTTAATTACTGCATCATGAATAATATTCATGGGGAAGTCGTGGCCTAATGGTTAGAGGGTTGGACTCCCATTCGAAGGGTTGTGGGTTCTAGTCTCGGGCTGGACGGAGTTGTGGGTGGGGGGAGTGCATGAACAGCTCTCTCTCCACCTTCAATACCACGACTTAGGTGCCCTTGAGCAAGGCACCGAACCCCCAACTGCTCCCCGGGCGCCGCAGCATAAATGGCTGCCCACTGCTCCGGGTGTGTGCTCACAGTGTGTGTGTGTGTGTGTTCACTGCTCTGTGTGTGTGCATTTCGGATGGGTTAAATGCAGAGCACAAATTCTGAGTATGGGTCACCATACTTGGCTGAATGTCACTTCACTTTTTACTTTTTTTATTCTTTAAACTTTGGAAAAGTTCCATGAACAATACCATAGCATTTATTTTTATTTTTTTATTTTATTTTTGGAAAAGCATGCATAAATTGTCACGAATACCTGTCAGGCATTACTGAAATAGTAGCATATTTTAGAAATCATAGTTTTAATATATATATATATATATATATATATATATATATATATATATATATATATATATATATATATATATATATATATATATATATATATATATATATATATATATATATATATATATATATATATATATGTGTATGTATAATATATATAATTTTTTTTTTTTTTTTTTTTTTTACTTAATTTGCAATGCTTCAGTCATGGAATTATAGTTACTCCCTCAATAAATATGGTAATATGTCGACATTTTCAGTACTTTTTTTTTGCTTTCGTTCAAAGTTTGTAACATTGTGTCATTTTCTATAAATAATGTTTTTTTTTTTTGTTTTTTTTTTTTTTTGGAGAATGTCTTTAAATCTTTATTGAATAGTTCAAATCCCTATAGAAAAAAAATTATGGCGAAAAGACTTGATAAACCAAGATGGCTTAAAAGTAGACGGGCACATACAGTAAGATTTAATGTGATATGGAAATAATACTTTTGTTGTATAAACATAAACTACATAGCCAAAAGTATGTGGACATTAGCCATCATCGCCAGATGGATGACAGTTTAAATTAAAATAAGAACAACATGATCTGCTATTAGGAACATAATGTGGTAAAGCATGAAAGTAAACTGTCAGGATGAAGGAATTTCAACACTGTCTCCTAATAGCTTACTGTAATACGTGCATTTTATTTAAGACCATTCCCACGGGGGGAAGCGATCAATAACCAATAACACAGAGTTCCAGCACCAAGTAATTTGTTATTAGCTGAGGGAGAAAATGTGAGATATCATATCACTTAAGAAAGAAAGAGGCTCTTGAGGATGAACAAGTCTGGTCTGGACAGGAACGGTTATTCAGGGGACAGGAATAACGTATACATAATCGCGGTAAGAACAAAAGCCTTCCTGGAGACGTCTCCGAGGTTTTACAGTCCTGTCATAACCTTGCATATCCAAATATACACTATTTCCTTACACAAATATAGTGACTGATTGCACATTATGTTTACAACCCACCCTGAAAGAAAGCGCCTTTGTGCGTTTGTTCTCGGAAGGCAAAGGCCGTGATGTGTAATCTACCGGCAGCCGCAGTGAAATGAATCCAGATGAACATTGAAGAGACTACGGTCTACTTCTTAATTAAGACTCACTGTACATCTATAAACTTACGTGATGTCTGAAAAGAGGTTTGGAGGTATCGTGAATTCTGTGAATGAGGGGTTGATCAGAAACATGTTATTCACAGGACTCGAAAGCGCCAGCGGAGAAGGGGATCTAGACAAGCTCCTTCCAGATCCATCAGTCGTTAAATGGAAAGAATGCAATCTCAAACCAAAGTGATCTAATTAGTAGTCTAAACATGAGCATTTTAAGTATTTTAAGTCTGGGTCTAGACTTGTTTTTGAAACCAGGGCACGAGTATCAAGCTGTTATTAAACTTATCAAAGCAATATTTAATACACATGTACACATTAGCAGTCATTAATACTACTTTTGCCCACTCCTAACAAAAAACAACGACACGATTAGCACTAGCACATATGCTTTTTCTGTATAACCACGGTTCATAAACAACATTCTGATATATTATAAATTAATTTCTATTTGCCTAGCGCATTCTAAACATTTGATAGTAGATCAGCAAACACTGATCTAATCATTTCTAGATTGTAGCATTCATCATGCTGCAGTGTCATAACAGGTCTTCTTCCAAAACCGTCAAAAAGCAAGCCTGGATGAAGCATGATATGTTCTGTTTTCTATCATTTATATCTATGTGATGAGTGTGTTCACACACCGGTATGACTGCAGATAATGAGCTCCGAGACTTTCTATAGACATATATCTTACATCGGAGTGTCAAACATTCCTATTCATTTTTGTGACGTGTCTCAGAAAGAAGCGCTGTTTGATGGCAGACTTTGCTAAAACTCCTTTTTTCTTTCTTTCTCCGTCTCATTGTTTAGAAGAAATAATTGAGTAATGTTTATTTCTTGTAGGGACTTTTGCCAAAAATATCATTTGAGAGTGCCACAACATTTGATTGTGAGCTCTTAAGACTCTTAAAAAAGACATTCTGAACATTGCTTTAGCACTGATTTCACAGTAACCCACCGTCTCTTTCAGAACAAAACCTACGGGGCTTGTACGGAGGAACACGCATCTCCACTGAATATTCTTAGACATTCAGCAGAACCGAACATTCTATCTCACCTCTGAGCTCCACTGAGACACATTAGCCCTCTGCTGCAATCTTCTGGGGTCTGAATGGGGATATTGGGCTTTGTTTCTTTGGATCTGTGAGCCACTTAAGATGCCTAATAACTTGGATTCTGCCTCCATTCTCTAATTAATGAGTGGAACACAGTGAGCCGTGAATGTGGCACACCATTGAGCTCAAACAACCTTTTAAACCTTTTACAACTTTTTAAATAGCTTGATTATAAATGAACTATTTTAAACAGGCTTAGCAAGCTCATTTTAAAGAATCTTTCCCACCACTGTTAAAGATACAGACAAATATTAACATTTTTGTTTTGCAACATCATCATAACAAGGAGCAGCGTTGTTGTCATTATGATTATTTCCTTGCAGTAAACACCTTAAGTGAAGCACATCTTTTGGAGTTTCTAAAACCAATCAAATAGTATGCATGCACTGATTACTTTAAAGACAGTGGCCAAAACATGGCATACAACATGGCCAAACATGACATAAAAATTACTTGCCTTGACTTTAACAATAGCATGCAACCTTGTTTTTACTTACAATGGCCTTTTATTTGTTTGATTTAACCTTGGTTTTGAGGTCCACTGGGTGCACCTTAAGCCTGTGGATCATTTCAGATGTGAGGGGGGAAAATCTGGATCGTCATGAGGAATTTACCTGCTGCCTACTGGTCGGCCAGGACACTCTTGAAAACGAGATGAGCTCATCTCAAGAGGGGCTCCTGGTCAAATAATTTTTAAATAAAGATAGATACATCAATTGTACAACATGTCATTCTGGTTAATGCATGGTAACTTTTGTTTTCTTTTTTTTGTCAAATTCTTTTGCTTAGGACGAGACAAGCACTTGCAGTCCAAAAAACAGTACATGGAGCACCAATCATGTCACGGTCCGTATTTTTCCCTTGTATGAGACAAGACCCCTTGTTTTAGTTGGACTAATGTCAAATCAGAAGTGTTTTGTGAGTGCTGGCAACTTGCAGTGGCAATCTAGTACAAGCCCGTTCTCCACATGAAAGGACAAATGCACGTCTTAGCTTTGTTTAGACTGTTGTGACTGACATTTAAAGGGTAAAAACGTCAATGCCACAAACAGAGCTGGGTGCAGATAGAACCCTAGTTTTGAATTCAGACAGCGTAATGCATACTGTCGTCTTAGGGTTTCATTGAACTGAATTGAATTAGATTTGATTGGACCGATTACATCAATTCTTATCTGTTATTGATTAGTTGTGATGTGCATGTCACAATGGTGTGGGCATATTGATCCAAACCAATCCAATCCAACTTTTAGTGCAAGGCAAGTCTATAGCAGCATGCCAGAATTTAGCAAATAAACACAAAAATAAAAAGAACCAAGGGAAAATGTAAATAAACAAATAAATAAATAGAACCTATAACTATAATCCAAAATTAACTTTTTTTTTTTTTTTTAGTTTTTTTGGATGCAGGCAAGCAGGTGCTTATTTTTTATTTTATTTTTATTTTAATGCAAATGACTGTATAATGGAACTTAAAAAGGGATGTTCTGTGTTATGTTTCTAGCATGCACTCAAGTTGTGAAATTATGCAGGGCTTCATGCTATATTAGTATACGGCATAACCGATTCATATGCTCAAAGGAGAAATATTTACTTTGCGTTTTCAGGTCACATCTTAAATTATCTTCTGGTTTTATCTTATGAACTGTGAAATCAAAAGGTGCAAAGAAAGAAACAAGACACATTTTTATATGGATGTATTATATACTCATATCAACTCTTATTTTTTTTTATTATTTTTTTTAATGCATATTTTGGAACTATGCTTGGATGTGACCGCTGAATTTAAGATGCATTTGTGCTTCACTTCAAATCTGGTCTGTCACAAACTAGTTAAATATTCCTATTGAATAAAAGATTCATGGAAATGTTGGGTGAAAAGTAACAAGGCTCATGCTCTAGATCCTACTGTAAACCATAGTGACAGAGAATTCAATCGACTAGCATAAAAAAGTGGTGACAAGGTCAAAGAACGAACCCATTGAATGGTGCAGAACATAAAACTGATATTCTACGAATATTCAGAATGCATTAACTCACATTTGAATTCCACACAATTCAAATTCATGATGAACGGTGGCCTGTATCTCAACAATGAGACAAAGACTACAATATGCAGCATTACAGAACCCGATGTGTCTTATGACAGCTTGAATAAAATCCCTTTTTTATTTTCCATTCTTCCTTTGAAACTGGTTGAAAGAGAAATCCTTCTTTTCAGGCTTTCTATGAAGAGTGGTGTGAGTGATAATGAATTTAAATGTAAAACTATTTAAAGAATGTATAAAATGACTTTTTAAAGCACAGTACAAAAAGAATGCTAATTTTAGGAAATGTTCTTATGGAAAAGAACATTCAGTAAAGTAGTAAATGTGAAAAATGAGGTGGGTGTATAAGGTGTTACTGATTTTCTTAAATATAAATGTGATATTTCAGATTTTTAATGTTGTAATTTAATGGATTTTGAAGTGATTCATGCAAATTTTGCACAAATAAAAAACAAAACAAACAAACAAACAAAAAACATTAAATGCTGTTTTGGAACTATATGTTTTAAAATAATGCAAATAAATTCTAAACACTTTAGATTAAGGCTAAATTTATTAACATTAGTTAATACATTGGGTAAAATGAACCTTTTTTGCATTTATCAATTAATTAATGTGAATTAAAAAAAATTAATTACATTTATATGACTTCATACGCTGTAAAAAATATGTTTTTGAAGTAAAATAAATGAAATATTGTTTATTTGAGTATGTTTCAGAGTGTGTTTCTTTTGAATTAATTGTGAAATTTACAAACAGTATCTGAGTGGAAACCGTTTCTACACTAAATGTTAAAAATTTATAAATTAACATTAACAGAGATTAACAAATGCTGTAAAAGTACTGCCCAATCTATTAACTAGTGTGTAAAAATGGATACTTATTTTAAAATTATACATAAGTGTTACCATAAATTGAATTCAATTGAATTGATAAGCCTGTTATAATTATTTCTTTGTTTTAAGAAAAAAAACAAATAAAGTAAATAAATATAATCAAGTAAGCATATAAAAACGAGCAGGGACTATACTAACATGTGAAGAACTGGTAATAATTTTGGCCTTGCCCTTTAGTGCACCAGCTCAAACCCCCTCTATGGGGCGCATTGCTGCTGCTAGGGGTCAAGGGAGGACGGGGTGGTGCTCATACCCAGGTGTGCGAGGTGGGGGAGTGGAACGGAGGCTCATGCAGGTGAGGGTTTGCCTCCGTCCACCCTCCATGCGTCTATTTGGGGATGACATTGAACCAAAACCAGCAGGGCGACCGGCCCGGGGCAGGACGGCTACATGCACTGTCGCTTACCAACAGACCAATTACTTAAGCCTAGCATTTACAGTTAGTTCTAACGATTTTTAATGGCTAGAATCCATTCGAGACATTTGGAGAAAGAAAAAAAAGGGAGAAAATAAGGTAGCATATAGACACATCATGCAACACAATGGTAGATGATTGAGGTGCGATGGAAGACAGGACAAACCCGCAATAAACACACACAAGGTTCAGGCATTAGACAAGAAGAGAAGGCGAGGGTTGGGATTCTGGTCTTACCGATGCGGTCCAAGCGGTCGATAGCTACAGTTTCGAATGCACGGCGCATCATGGGATATTCCTCCAAGACTTCATTGAAATGGTCCACGGACAGCGAGAAAAGTCGGCAGTAGGTGTCAGCGCGGACGCTAGCTGTACGACGACCTTTCGTCAACAGGCAGATCTCTGTGGGAAACAGATGAATTAAACATATCACACGTTTTAGATAAGGTCACTCGTTGGACAAGAAGGCCGGCTGAGCATCTTCAAGGCTAGCTAGATTAGCAGAAGAGCAACCTTGAGTAGAAGAAAAGATAAAAAGCATATAAACGCAGCACGAGACGTACTATATCTGGTTTAACATGTGGCAGGCGGAGCTTTTTATACATATCAGACATTATGTGAATAAACAAAAGAAGAGCATTCTTAATTAAATGGTTATGCAAAACTTTTCATTTGTATAGGTCTTGTGGTGAATGACTTTAGCATTTGCCTGAGTGTTGATGTCCTGATGATAATAAATTAAGACTGTTTCTTTTTGATTGGGGTTACTGCTGACAGTTTAACGACATCTATATCATGGCTTTCCAAAAGCAAAAAGCTAAAATAATAATAATTTATATTTATACATGTATTTATTATTAAATATGTCGTTCTCATAAAAACAACAAAAAATATTATTTAACAGAAAAAATAACAACATCAATTTATTATTATTATCTGTTGTTTTTCTTTCTTTTTTGTATTATAGTATTTATAAAAATAATAATAATAATGCTAATGCTAATAAAACAAAGACAATTAAACGTAAAAAAAAAAGTACAAATATTTTGAAACACATTTTTACTTATTTTTACCTAAAACTGCACCCCATCAGTGGCTGAGAAATAAGTGATTCATTGATTATAGTGTCTCACAAAGAGATTTGTAATGAACCTTGTTGTTGAGTCGTCACTGACAGTTTAATCTAAAGTCCTTAGTGCTTAGAGAACATCTTGTGCAGATGGCCCTTTCATGGATCTTTCACCTTGAGAAGTGCATGGGTTTACTCTATGTAATGTCTGTAAATACAACTGATTTTTTATATATATATTTGCCGTAAATGCAGTACTGTACATCCTGTGCTTTAAAATGACAGATTTGTAGCCTTATTTACAGAGTCTAGAGATGATACTCTTGACATTTTGTCCTGGACGGGAAAAATGCTGTGGAAAAAGTCTTGTGTAGCCCGCGGGACATGCTAACAACACTCTCCAGCTGGGAGTGGGAACAAGGTGTTGGGAGTATTTTAATGGAAAAGTGCCATCTCTCTTGCGTCATGAGGTGCAGTATCAAGTTGAGAACGCTTGCTGTTCTATTTCTAATTGGTTCGTTAGGCTGAAATGTCACTACAATGTATAATTTCACAGGCTAATAACGTCAACAGAAATGTCAAAAGAGTCTGAAAGCAACACCATGATGAAACGTCATGAAATTTCAGATTCCTGTATTAATTGTCTTATTTTGCACTTCTGTGGCCAGAGTGGATGAGTGTATAAACGAGTTAGCGCCTAAGCTAGCAAATATGTGAAGGTGTGTCTCTCTCACCCTGACAAAAGAGCATCCAATCCAATCTCTTGGGCCTCTGCAAATGGAAATGACACTTGACCTCATAGCCTTGAAGGCCCGTCGGTTTAGCACGTATGCCAGCTGTTAGCTTACAGACAGGGTTTACCTGATTCATCGTCATCAACACTTCACCTTAACTAGCCCTCACCTCACGGCACACTGCCACAGGTTCAGTTTACTTACATGGATGCTTTGAACCACTGCATGTTTTTATTATCATTATTTATAATAATAATAATAATAATAATTGTATTATTATTATTATTAAAATTAAACATGGCATGTGTTTTAAAATGCAAAAATCTGTGAAAGGTTTTTTGGATTACTGACCCAAATACCTGCTTTTCTAATTTCACCTGGCCAGTTTTAATTTTAATGATCAATTAATATCATCGTCATTATTGTCATCATTATAATAATAATGTTTTTTTTTTTTTAATTATCGTTAATAAACTATAACAACAACAATAAGTGTATTCATTTCATTACAAAAATATAATATAAAAGTATTTTTTTATAATAATAATAACAATGATAATAATCATAACAACAACCTAATAATGGTTATCATCATCATTTTCTTTTTCGTTATTATTATTATTTATTATTGTTAAAATTAATATTAAATTTTTTTATGAATGCTTTTGCTGCATTTATTATTCTTTTTATTAAAACTGAACCACTGAATATTGTGTTAAAGTGCAAGAATCGAAGATTTTAGATTTATAGACCCTGTTACTTGCTTTTCTAATTAATCATCATCATACATATTGTATTAGTTTTAATTATTTCAATTATTATTAATAATAAATTTGTATTATTATAATTTATCATAATATTCTTATTAATTGTTATAATTATTAAAATATCAATAATAAATACCACTTATATATAATTTTCCCCCCTGCATTTTCAGTAAATAATTTGTAAAGAATGCATTTTTATTTCTATTTATTCACTGATACAAATGTGTGTCAATGTTTAAATAAAAAGTGCTATTCGAAGAATCAATGAATCAATGATTAATAAACCTGTAAACCAACTGATAACCACTGATAAACCAATAAATAAATAAATACCATTTGTTTCTGACTTTTCAGTGTCAACTTTGGTATTGGTCACTGAAAAGCCTATGCCAGTCAAAAAAGTGGGTCAAGGACAACGCGTGAGTTTCTATCAGAAGGCAGTGAGGAGGAAGAGATTTTCTGACACTGCCAGCAGCTTCGACACACGTTCGGCCCCGTGTACAAACACACACACATGCTAGCAGCGTTACCGCTACGGGCCAAAATACCAGTAGCAGATGGTTTTCCACTGGAGCAGGTGGCTGGCACTTGCACTTTATTCAGTTTTTGTTCCCACACTCGTGCAGCTTAGGTAACACTGAAGAACATGTGACATCAAGGTCATTCATGACATCATTTCTGAATTATAAAAACACTGTCTGGCTGTTCTCAGAATTAAAAGCTTGTGATTTATACTGTATATGGCATGTCAGTGTATGATGTACATAATTTCATTGCATTGGTGAGAGTTAGGGTTAGTATTTTTATTGGATTTTTTTCCGGTTTTGTTTGCGTTAAACCATGAATGTGTAAACAATGTCCTTGTGTCCATGCGTGCTGTTTGTTCAGTAGACTGTAAATTGGTTAAAACTTTGTGCCGTCTGTTTGTGAGTTTGGAACTGACCTCCAAAGTAGGATCCGTCGGTGAGTTTCAGCTCTTTGCTGAATTTGGTAATGACGCTGGCCACTCCGTGCTGTATGAAGTACATCTTTTTTCCCACGGTCCCCTCGCGAATGATGTAATCGTTAGGCTGGAAGACCTCGAACTTTAGCTTACTCAGCATTCCTGTCACAAAGTTAGGGTCTGCGTTTGCAAACAGCGGCATAGTGGCCACCAGCTTACGACAGTTAAAGTTCACAATTTCCTGTGGGACAAAACAAAGAAGCACAATCAACAGACTCGAAACAGTAAAGAAAAATTAAAAAATGCATTTGAATTATTATTATTTTTTTTAATTTCTTTTACAGTATTACAGTATTTTTGATTGTTACTTTAGATTTTGTTTTGTGCTTGTTTAGAAAAACCTAAAAATGTGCAATATACACACAGCCTTTATTTATTTATTGAAATGTTTTTGATTTGTGAAAACTTTTGATATGTTTGCATATCTATAACTGAAATCATGTAAAAGTGTTTTGTTTTGTTTTTTATCACAATATTGCTTAATTTTTTTATACACAATTTCCTGTCTGACAAAACAGGAAGAAAACACACTAAACACACATTGAACGGAGAAAAATAATAATAATAATAATGTTTTATGTAATGTGAAGATGTAATATTAACAAAACATTTTATTCATATGTTTGCTTGGTTATTTATCTGAATGTTTTTTTCAATATTACAATAACACAAACAAGTAATGTGTTAAAAATATAAATAAATGTTTTTTTTTTATATTATGTGTTTTAAGGAAAACAACCTAAAAAGTTCTGATATAAATAAAAAAATGGGATGTATTCATTTATTTAATTTATTTATTTAAAATGTTTTTGCCTTCTGACAACATTTGGTATGCATCTCTTATGCATCGTTCTTTGTCTGAAATTACATCTTTTTCTTAAATCTCAGCAAAAACACAGAAATATATTGTGAATATTTAATATATTATTTATTATGGCTGGACAATACTGTATGACCTCTCTCTCTCTCTCTCTCTCTCTCTCTCTCTATATATATACAATTTATGTATTTTTGCTTAGCACTCCTAAGCAAAAATAGTGATCACAAGCATCTATAGACTCTCTTCCCACTGCATTGCAGTAAACGTTGTGGCACCCATACAGTCGGTTGCAAGCACATTTCAGCCATTAACTGTCGCCTAATGCACATAATATTCAGTCTTCCTTGTCTTCATACTGCCGGGGTGAAGGATGTGTTTGTTTAGTGTGGCTTGGGTATGAAGGATAAATTGCACTGTGCTTTAAATCGTGACGTATTCAGAAAAGTGTCAGGAAGGTTCTGACAGCAACCACACAGGAGAAATAATGAGTTTGATAGCCACGTCCTACCCTTTACCTCCACTAGGGACACAAACTGGAGACTTTATCTATTTAAAGCTGGTTTGTCACAAGACAGTGCATGTAAAAATAGCAGCCCTGACCAACTGAGAGAAAGAGAGATGGAGGAGGGAGGGAGGGAGGGAGGGAGGGAGGAGCTGCTGGGAGTTAAAGGTGTTTGAGGATGAAGTCGTCAGTGTTCTTTTTTACTTTGCTGTGTCATAATAAACACTCACTCTGTCTGCTCAATCACGATGCCATGGGTGCTGCATTCTGGGTAATTTTGATGTAATCCCAATACATATATACTGTCTACTGTATGCACATTTTCTGTGTAGTATGTGTAGAATATTTGGATGACCTATATTTATATGTAATATAATAGTATAGTATAATCCTAGATCAGAACTACTATGAGATATTTCTCACCTCTTTGAGCGGGTCGTTGAGCTCGTTCAGGATGCTGTCCTCGTCGAAGATCTTTCCCTGGTAGCGATGTTCATAGTAATCGTGGATTTTCTGCCGCATGTCAGCCGGCAGCTTGTGGAAGGACATGTACTGCTCCACTTGCTTGTACTGTGAGAGAGAAGGAGAGAAAGAGTTTTCAGTAAAAAAAAAGCTGGAGCCAAACAAGTAAGCGAGACTTGGAAGTTAACTCCCGGTTGTTTCTCCCAGATTGTAATTTGATTAAATGTTCAAAAGTTGGGGTCAATCATTTTCTTTCTGAAAGAAAGAAAGGAATGAATGCTTTTTTCAGTGTTAAATTGATAAAAAATGATAATAAATATATATATATTTAAAAAAAACATTAAAAAAATCTTACCAACTCCAAACATTTTGACTGCAGTGTAAGTTTGACTAAATGTAAATAAGAGTAGTTTGTGAGGTTGAAATGTCAGAGGTTTACATTTGTATTTCATGTCTTCAGATTTGCAATCAAAAGTCAGAGATTTAAAAAATTACATTTCAGACTAAATTATCTTGGCTATTATTGTCTCAGTTGCTTCTATTTTTGTGTCCCCCAAGGAATTGTTCCTTAAATGAAAAAAAACTCAGAACATTTACCTAAGCTATGAAATAGCAATGAAACACCCTTCTGTGTAGGTGTTTAATGAAATTATATTTTTTTTAAATTCATGTATGAATTAGTGATGAGCAATTCAGATGAATCCTGTGTAAACACATCTACACACACACACAAACACACACACACACACATGCACAGAGAGAGAGAGAGAGAGAGAGAGAGAGAGAGAGAGAAATGTGCTGGGTCATTGTCTGTGGGCAGGTGGTGCATGCGGATGAACACTTCCTGTCTGCCAACTCATCTGATGACATCAGAGCAGGAATGTCTAATGCAACACCTGCTCCATTACCTATCTCTGGTTACGATTCAATTCAATTATGTATGCATTCTAAGCAGGCTGCCCATTCCATAATGTCACATGAAATTATACCAAGATATTCTATAGTTGTCCCAGAACAATCTATTTTATACTTTTGCATGGATTGACTTGCATATCTATATCAACTCTTCTGTTCATGATAGATGATGTTATGAACATGAACTCTGTGTGGGTTGTTTATTATTCTCAACTGTCTATTCTCTATCAGTCTCTTCTCTATTTACCTTTTAGAGCCATTAAAGAAACTGTTCCACAAATTCAAACAGGCTGCATTATGATTTTACTTGCTTTAATAAGATCATATTTTGACATACACAGTACAGTGACAGTACAGTGCAGACAGTACAGTGCAGAAAACACATGCTTTATTCTCTATTTGTAAAAAGTTGCAATGAGAATATGCAACGACCGTAAAACTGTAACATTCTGAAATATTATTCATTTACAATCAGTAAAGATCTTTACTTTTACTTTTTACATTAATTTTTTTTTTATGTATTCAATACTTTTTTATCAATTTAATGCATCAATGCTAAAGTGTTAAATTATTATTATTAAAAATTCAATGAATAAAAATAAAACAAATAAATCTTAAAACTTTTTTTTTTTTTACTATTTTAAACGGTTATTTTTATTCTCAGTTTGGGTAAAAATATCTCCTTAATCAAACAGCCAAAAGTTGACATGAAAAAAAAAAGTGATACAGTTCATGTATCACACTGGAAATGGAAGAACAGGTTGAATGCATTGCATTGTGGGACAAATTAACAGTGTATGATCTGGCAAATGTAGTATTCCTTTCACAAATTTAAAATGCAAGTAAAGCACCATTTTAGCCAATCATATCAATTCATTTCCTTAGAAATCGAAACAGTACAGTGACAAACACAACATTTTCGTTCTTAAGTTAGTGACTGTAAGTACTGTAAACATGTAGGATGCAACACTTTTAAATCTTTATTTCCGTAAACAGATTGTCTTACATGGAAAGCGATTTGTGTTTTATGTGATGGCAGTGTGTGGGAAATGCAGCGGCACAGAAACAGCATTCTGATGTTGGACTGCGTGGTCTTTTATCAGTGCGAGTGAAATGGCTTTAAATGACAATTCAAGCACCAAGCAATTAGACTAATGTTCCAAAACCTCCCAGTCTCTCTCTGCTGCATCTGTGACAGGGAGACGGCTACACCCACGGCTACTTAGAGTCCAGACATTAAGCCTTTCTCCTCGTCTCTTAGACAGAGGCCTTGAGAATTTAAGAGCTGATGTCTTCAGGCTGTGGGATGTTAAGATGGTACCAGCTGCTTTAGCTTGAGCATGCTAATCAGGCCTACTATAGATTATGCCTTATTAACCAAACCTCCAGGCTGTTTGGCTGGACTAGTTAACGCTGTGCCATTATTTGCATAATTCAGGCAATGGAATTGAATGCTAAAACAATGAAGAAGAAAAAAAGGTGCAGGCGCAATTAATTCCTAGTGAATTCCCCACATTATGTTTCTAATCTGGATGAGTCAAAGCAAGTGCTGAATATTTATAATATGAGTAAGAGTGGCCTATGGTCGGTGCAAGTACTATCAGCTTCTTGTAGAGATACAGTGAGTCACTAGGCATCAGGGCAAAAGCAAACACTGATATGGGCTTCCTTACTGAGACACTGACACTGTTTATCCTGGCATACATATACATGTACTGTAGTGTGCATAGGAAATCCTCCATAGTGTACTTTTAGATAGTTCAGAAGCTTATACAGCCCAGTATAAAGACTCTAACAACTGAAAAATACTCCAAGACCTATAAGCAGTGACAGAAACTTTTCCGTTAAGGGAAAATGCAGTTATACTTCAAATATAAAACCAAAACTGCCAGTAGGTGGCAACAAGCCACTGCTTTAATGAGTGAGCCATTGAATCATTTGTTCATTCATTCAAAAGTCTTTTACTAAAAAAGCAAGTAATTTGCTGTGTTCAAAACGCCTACTTCCCTGCATACAGATATGTGAAAAACAGGATGTATGTAAACAGTATGTAAGGATAAAGTATGAAATAGTAATGATCGTTAAAGCAGGACAAATGAGCATCCGGCTCAAGGTTGCGCCTGTACTGTAAAAAAAACTTTCCAACCTAAATCCGGACAGATGGCCACCCTACTTTTACACAAACGCATATGAAAAAACACGATCTGGAGATCAAAAACTCCAGAAACTCCAGAACCTCATCCATTTTAATCAGATTCTGCTTACACACACACACACACACACACATATATTCAGGAAGCAGAATCGGGATCAGCCGGTTTGGTTTAACGGATTGTCACAGCCTGGTGACGACAGCACCTGTGAATAAACATCGTCTTGCACACTGCAGGCCAGTGAAGCTGCAGTAAAAAGGAGGGGGATGACGAAAATGAGGGCGAAAACAGAAAACAATGCAACTTCTTGTTCTACATTGATTACAGCGCGTCTGTCGGGGCATGATAAGGCCTGTTTGCGTTTGCAGTGCATTGATTTACGCTGAACTCACAAAGAGGGAAACTTTTTGGTTAGTGCAGAGGCTTTCAAAAGAGTACTCTTGAGGTGGTGAGACGCCACAGAGGAGTCCAGCTGTTTTGGGCATGTGGCTTAAAGCACAATATCATTGGTACTGCCTGAGCAGATAAACTCTCTCCATCCTGATGGGATTTCTTAAAGCTTGCTCACACGGACTTCATGATTCCCACTGAGGTAATGCTAGAATGTTTCAGGCGTCTGTGTGAATGACAGCTGGCGTCCTCTCAGTGTCTGCCGCATGTTTATATATCCGCTTCAAAAGGACCATCGACAGGATTTCTGAGTCTGAAATTTGTTGCACAGTCCTTTTTTCTTTTTCTTTCATCCTGCATTCCTTTCTTTCATTTCCCCTTAATTTCTTTGCCTTCGCTTTGATTTCCATTCCCTTCACTACTATACTGTGCCCTTCTTTTCTTTTCTTTCCATTTTTGTCCTCCTTTCCTGCCCTTTTCATTTCCAATATTTTTCCAATATCTTCCTCTCTTCCTGTTCCATATTTTTCTTTTTCCCATACTTTTCTTTGTTTCCCGACCAGGTTTTTTGTTACCTGACTTTTCCAAAACCTTTCATTACTCTTTCCATTCCTTTCTTTATTTTCCTCCTTCACTATTTTCTTCCTTTCCTTTCCCTTCCCTTCCCTTTCATTTCCTTTCCTTTCCTTTTCTTTTCTTTCCATTCCTTTCCTTTCCAGCATTCCTTCCTTCTCCCCCCGTTTTGCCCCTTTTCTTACCATTTCTTGTCCTTTTCATTTAAAAATGTCCTCTTCCAGTCTTCCTTCCTTCCTTCATTCAATTTCATTTCCTTTTTGTTAATACAGGCATGTTCAGATTTTTCCTCTCCACTTTATTGTCCAAAAGCACATTAAGCTGATCCATGTTGGGGTTTATTATCAGCGTGGGAACAGTAATGCTTTGTCAAGATTAGGTTTGTTTATCACGATTCCCTCTCTCTTCTTGCAGAAGCAGTCATCACATTAAATGTGTGCTGGGCTCTGACAGGGTTATATTAGATGTCAGAAACAATCCGCCTAACCTGTCTGCATCTCTCCTGCGTCTCAGGTGCTTGAGGCTGCCCCTCAAAGTGAAGGGACAATACACCCACCAGAAAGGTGCTTTGTTCCACCAAATTGGTTGGGGAGGACTGTGATGCGGTCACGTGAGTCGGGTCATAATACAGATCTCCTAATTTTCTACAAGGGAAGATAAGAATAGGCAAGATGATTTGATTTTATTGTTCTGTCCCTGTATTTCTGGATCCTGCTGAAGTAACAAAATCTGCTGCATACTTTATGATTTTGACACAATTTCCGATAAATAGTAGCACAGCAATTGCATTCAGTGTTTATAAATAATAACTTTCTTGTTTCAACATAGAATACATAATTATAAAATACAATAAAATATTTGTTGCATATCACATTGCATTATAATCCATGTTAAGGGGTATAAATGTAAAATGTGTATTGTTATGCAATATAAATATCATTATGTAGCATTCCCCTCACGTCATGATCAAACAAAACAACCTTTCCTTTCCTGCCCAGCTATTCCTTTTTTTTCTAAGAAAAACACTGCCAACATTAATGCTGTGAATTATCATCTAGTCAACATCAGTCAGACATGACCAAAGTCCTACGGTACATATCAATACAAACTAACATAAAAGTCTGTTGATGTCGCAGTCTGCTTTGAATTGCAAGCTCTTATCAGGGACGCTGAAGAATGTGACAAACAGCAATCATAAGGAAGGACAGAAAAACAGCTGTGCATCTGGCTTTAAATGTCTTGTAGCTTCCAACAAACAATCCACCTGTTTAACCTTTGCATTCAGTCACACAACAACATTTGTAAAGCATTACAAATCAGGACTGCTGATTTAACAAAGGAGTCAAGCTCTTTATGCCATTTTGAAGAAGATCCCCGCCTCGCGCTCCTGCTGTGGAATGCTCTGTAAATGCCAGGAAAAATGGCTGGGTTTATTCCTAAACTGATATCAGAAATGACATCAGGTGAATAAGGTGAACGTTGAAAATGCTCTCCTGCCGATCTTCTTTGATCATGCACTTTGAAAGAACTCACTCTTCCTCTCGCATGCAGCTCCCTGCTCAGCACACAACCACGTGTGGTGGCTCCGATCTCATCCATGTGCTGGCCTGATCTGCTGATCATAAGAGATCTGCTACTGCAAAGCTACAGATGAGTGGACTGATGAGAGATAAGGCCGCTGGAGCGTGGTTATCTTCCATTAGTCGGCTTTCTTATGCATGTCTTTGCAAATGGAACAGCAATGAGTCAGACACCGCAAGAGCTGACTCAGAATATTCTTCATCAGATCTCTTATAAAACCACTTCTTACAGCATTTATTATTGTTGTTGTTGTCTTTATTATTATTGTTCTTGATCTTGTTATATCATACTGGCCAAACTCTAAGACCTTTCCTTTCTGGAAATTATAATATTACATTCTATGATCATTATTAGTATTATAATATATATATATATATATATATATATATATATATATATATATATATATATATATATATATATATATATATATATATATATATATATATATATATATATATATATATATATATATATATATATATATATATATATATATATATATGGGAATTACATGTACCACAACAAAACAACACAATATTATTATTATTATTATTACTTTAACAACAACAAAACAACACATCAATTGCAATAATTATTATTTTTCATTAATGCATGAATTATTTTAATAATAATAATAATAATAATAATAATAATGTTATTATTAAAATTACAATTTGTAGAAAGACATGCAATTCTGAGTTACAGTTTGGCCAAAAATAAATAAATAAAATAAATAAACAAATATAGAAAGATTGTGAGAGCTGTGAATTAATATTTCATTAAACTTGAAATAGTATTGACTAAAGAACTCAATATAACTCTCATAGAACTCTTTTGCTCAGTTTTATCTTATAGGCAATACACAGCATGGCAGTTCACTAGATTTTGGAAAATTCTGCATGCCAGTTACAGCAGCCAGGTGGTTGTTAGTACTGTTTTGGTGAAGAAGAATTCAAGGTGCTCAACTGGTATCAACGTCATTTATTTATTTTTTATTTATTATTAATTCGTTTTGATATTATTAGGTGTAGTGCTATAATTAGAGTGCTTGAACAGTTTGCTCTGTACCATGGTAGTTAAGCTAGTTAAACAGCCTTGTTGGGACACCAGCACACTGGCATCCAAAATAAGACATACTGTATGCTGGTGTCCAGTGATGCTGTTCTTCTCCGCAGTATGGGGCAGTAACATCGGCTTTGTCATTTGACCTCTGCTGTTTACATATAGTGACCACTGTTCAATATGAATGCCATTTGCAGATCTCTGGGCAGGGGAGCCGTATCTAATATCCATTTGCAATGGATTTTTATTGGCATTATGTTGGGATGAAACGACAGTGATGACATTGCAATCCTGAATGGAAGAGGAACAGGAAGTGTATCACACAGCCCGTTTGCGTCGAACGCTTCACTGCCACCGCAAGGTCAAAAAAAAATCATATTTAAATGGAAGATAAGAGTCCGTGCTGGGACAGGTGGAGAAATGTAAATTAATAGAAGCCTATTGTCTGTTTTAGACTGCTGTATTATTGTGAAGGTGACAGCGGCTATGTGTGTAACTCCGAAAGACTGTGCATGGCGGCCATGACAGGGAAACTGATGGTACGCATGAGCTATGTATGTGTGCAGCATCCTGTTTTTCAGAGTAAAGGAATCTCATTAGCTTGGAAACCCCACACTTTGTTCAGCTAAAGGGTTTCAGCTAAATGGCTTTGCCAATCAAGATGATGTAAAGGCGGGCTGTAATGAGAAAATGTAACTTTATGAATGCGAGTAAACTCTTAGACGGTATTTTAAAACCCGTAACAGCGTGATGAATGAGTTACAGTGAAAACGAGCCTGTGGTGGTCTCAGGATATTGATTGGATCATATGTCGGAATGTGTATAAGCTACAGCTTAGAGACTCTTGATGGAGAAATGCAAACATTTTTTTCTAAAAGTTTATTTTTGTCGACAAACAGAAATTGTATAATCATACGTTTCATAACTCAGTCAGTGTCTCTTTTAAGTATCAACTTTGTCTCTGGTGTAAAATTTCTTAGGAGAAATAGAACTGGAGAGACAAAAGAGACATTATTTGATATACAGTAGAAGTTGAACTACCATTCAAATGATCAAAATGCCACTACCATTATCTGATAAAAAAATAATGCAATATTATTATTACAATTTAAAAGAACTGTTTCCTATTTTAAAATATTTTTGATGCAGAATGCAGAATTTTCCGCATCATTACTCCAGTTTTCAGTGTCACAAGATCCTTCCAAAGTCATTCTAATATACTGATTTGCTCTTTATGGTGTGTTAATGCTTAATGTGTTAGTATTTATTTGATATATATATATATATATATATATATATATATATATATATATATATATATCATTTTTTTTTTTTTGTAACAATGTAAAAATATTAAATTATTTTTGATAATGCGTCCATTCTAAATAAAGGTATTTCTTTTAAAAATAATTATAAAAATATACTGACCCAACATATACTGACTTTAGAATGGTATGTATATGGACAGTATAGATAGCACAGATCTTGGTCTTGGAAGAATGTAATGAGGAATGTTTGAGTTTATTTTGATTACAGGTTTTATTTTATCAAATCTGAGCTTAGCTTGAGATCTTTTCAAGATACTGGGAATTATTTTATTTTTTTTAAATTCTATCTTGTGATTTCATAATTAATTTGATCAAGTCTCAGCACAGTTTGAGACATCGTTAAGATCTCTTCAAAACCTCTAGAATCAAGACTCATAGCTATAGACTGAGAAACCTAAGAAAAAAGTCTCAATTTGCTCTCTATGTTAAAAAAGGTCCCATGTGGGATATTACTTTGTCAAAAAAAAAAAAAAAAAAAGTACTTTTAGGCAACATCATCTCACTGGGTCAGTACTAGTATGCATCTTTTAATGGTAGCTATATGTACTTTATAAGGATACTGCCCCTGTGACAAGCTTACTAAATGGTACAATCTGACAGTGTTGTATGTGTTTTCTTTTTCATTTAGTGTGTGCCAACTCCCTGGAGCACAATCCCATTCTCTCCATTTCAATCTTGTCCTTCCACTCATCCACTGTAATGGCATTAAACAGAGAACCTGATGGCTCATGTTGGCATGACGTTGTGTGTGTGTGTGTTGTGACGTTAACCCGGCTCATTGAGGTCGGGTTTGCCACCCAAACAAAGCCCAGATGACATAAGCCCCCTTCTCTCATGGGACAAAGCAGCTCGTGCACATGCTTTGGCCTGTAGAGAGTGTTTATGTCAATCACTTGGGATAAATCCTCTTTGAAAGCACAGGGATATAATGATCCAGTAATGGTACAACAAGCCCTCAAAGACAAGACGCTAGAATGAGGGATAATCTGCCTATCCCTCTCTCATGGTTTCTCGGGGAGGAAGTTGCATGCTGTTTAGAGGAAGTGAAATCGATACACAGTGGCATCTCTGAGTAGATGACTTAAGCATCACAATCCTCAATTGAGCTTAGTAATGAACTATACAGCTGAGGTCAGAGAACTGCAGGAATGTGTCAAGCAGCGGTTCAGAAACAGGTGCAGGTCTGTGTCTGTGCTGCTATTGCTATATGCTGTTTACAAGCAAGACTGACAAAGAAACAAGCACTGTGAGAAAACCAGGAGCAGAATGTGTGGGAGAAACGAGAAGACAAGTTCAGTTGGTTGCTAATGAAATTATGCAAAACTTTATTTATAAAATAATATTACTTGAATAAAAATGATTAAATAATAATAACAACAATTTTATAGTAAACGCAATACTTTTTAAAGTGTTTTAATAATTTATTGCAATAATTGAAACATAATAAAAGAATAATAATTAAACAAATAAAACAAAATAATTTAGAAAATTCCATCATTTTAATAATAATAATAATAATTATACTTAAACACAATATTTTTGGATAAAGAATATTAATTAATAATAATAGTAATTTTATTTGATAATTTAATAATGATACTAATAATACGAATAGGACTTACACAACTTAATCATAATATTTTTGAATAATAATGAATATTTATAACTAATAAATAGGAATCAATTTCCTTGATTAGTCAACAACAATACTACTACTACTACTAATAATAATAATAATAACAATAACAATATTATTACAAAAGAAGGCATTTTCATAATTATGAAAATAATGGTATTCATAATAATTTTCTATAAACAAGACAATTAAATATTAACAGTTATTAATATTTTTGGTTACAAAAAAAAAAAAATATATATATATATATATATATATATATATATATATATATATACAGTTTTAATGATACAAAATTGCTCATTTTGGTCATACCGCTCATCCAAATGTAGATGTACAGTGCAACCCATGTTGCTAGAATTTCTTTGACGTGAGATGAATATTGATGTCATTCTTGAATGATTGATGAGCAATGAGCTCATAATGTGATATGTGATGATGACACAGATTACTACGCTATTGAGATGTTGTAACATCACATGCACGTCCGGTGAAGGCATGGTGGTGTGAATATCAAAATGACAAACAAACCGCTAGGTGAATGAAACCAAGGAGGCTGCGCTTACCTTCTCCTGGTACTGTCGCCGAGACGAGTCCAGAGACTGGATGAGGGCTGTGGCGTGACCCACGAACATGGGCGTAACAGGTGGCGCCCACAATCATACTGAGCATGGTGATCCAAAGGTCCGACATGCTGACGGGCGCTCTGGCTCCGTACCCGATACACAACATGTGACTCATGGCCTTAAATAGTGCGTAAGAGTACTGCTTTCCCCAGGAGTCGTTCTAAGAGAGCGAAAGAGACGGAGATGAGATGATGACACAAAAAGAGGACAGTCAGCAATAGAATAGCAGGTGGAGTGAATTTAACACATGTACGCTTGCAGGCAAAAACTATCAGTGAGTCTCCGGAGCGTCCTGCCAACTTAACCTTCACGCATGGCAAACTATCTCTCTCCATGCATCTTTCCTTCCTCCCTTCACTCTCTGAATTTTTTTTTATTGCATTTACTGTTCCCTTTTATATGTCGTAATCAAACCATCCACCTATATATCTTTATTACAGGATTTTTAAAAACTTTTTTATTTGAAACGTTTTTGATTTGTATTTATTTATTCTTTTGTCAAATGGAATGTTCCAATTGATTTTGCCTTACAACTGGGAGTAAGCAACAAACAAATAATATTATGTGAATGAAAATATTTTACAAATATATTTTAGAGATGTATATATTTTTATTTATTATGAATTTTATTGTGATTATTACATTTTCTCTCTCTCACCCTAATTGATATTTATAAATTAGTATATATTTGATATAATAATTATTAAATGGGAATGTTTTATTTATGGGGGGAAATATATACTGTAAGCCTATTAGTAAATAGTATTTATTAATAGTAAAACAATATATAATAACAATATTTAGCTCTTTTTATACACTGTCTGATAAGAGTTTACATATGGATTTGTTTTTTTCAGACACACACACACACATATGCACTCACAGACACTATAGAGAAAGTACCCCATCTCTACACCATTTGCAGCTGGGTATTAAAACAAGTGATGGGTTTGGTGTCTGCTAATCAACTTGGATTACTTCCATTAGCTGTTGTCAGTTGATATACGGCTCTGTGGAGCCCTCGTGCTGGACGAGAGAAGAAAAGGAAGGACACTTTCAGTCCTCTCACAGGCTATTAGCGCAGCTGATTTAAATGGAGAACTGTGCGAATAGAAAGAGTCAAACTGCACTGCAGATGTACAGCAGCGTGTCTGATCCTGCTCACAATCAATACAGCAGCACATGAAAACAAGGCTGAAACCTGAAGCACGTATCATTTCATATCATATCATGTATCATATATCATATATCATATATCATATCATATTTCATGTTGTCTTAAAATATTAAGTGTATAACAGTATTAAAAATTATATTGTATTAGAGAATTAGTTAATTCTTCATTGAAAGCCACTTGTAAGACTTGAAATATAATTACTACTATTACTAATACTATTTTATTTTTATAAAAACAAGCTATTTCTTATTCCATTTGTTTGTAAGATCCCTGTTGAATCAGCACTGGATATTTTTGGGAGGTCGTACCAAATGTAGCAGTGCTCTGTTTAGGTCAGATGAATTTGCTTCTCTAACTTATTTTATACCCAGAAGCTATTTTCAGTTTCCTCTGTCACTCTTCAATGTCAGCATTACTCACAGACATTAGTTAACCGGGAACACGAACTAAAACAAGACCCATATGAATTTCCGGATGGCCTCGGCTCGTCGTGTTTATGTGAAGCTCACTGGAGGGATGTAACAGTTCTGTGTTCATGGATGGAGTCTGGAATGGAATTGCTGACTATTTGAATCTCTTACTGCTCTTTTTGAAGAAGAAAAAGTGCTGAGGAAGCCAACAAATGCTTGTTGAAGCCGCTCTTAAACCTGTGAGCGCTGCCTGCCGACCTACAGGGCTCTCAAACGCTAGACGGGACACTAACATCACACAAGTTCTGCTGAGTGTGTGCGCCTGTCAGAATAACTTCAGGAAAATGCTCCTGATGTGCTCGCTTTCTCTCTCTACAGCTGTATTAACTCCAGTACTGAGTCACCTATTACTGCCAAATTTAATCTCTGTGCTGATTGCTGATTTCTTTCAAAGTCTGATGGAAAAATTAAGGCATAATTGCACACAGAGGATTGTGGGACATCATATTAGATATTCCATTCTGTGCTGAAATGACATCGGGAACGTTGTTGTCATTTCACATCATACTACGTTTGTTGAGAAAGAATAAATGTCAGTGGTTCCCAGGACGAGTCTGTGACTAAAGTATTTTCTGTTGTGTTACTATGTTGTTGTTTGAGTTGGTAGCTAGGGTGTTGTTATAGCCTTGCTAGGTGATTCTGTTTGGTGGCTACAAAATTTCTAGGGTCTTCTAAGTGGTTGTTTGGGTGTTGCTAGGTGGCTGACTGTTTTCTGATGGTAGATATAAAATAATCGTGGGCGTGTCCATATATACTTGCTATTTTAACGAAGGAAAAACTGTCCGTGCTCATGGGCGCATTTTTGGAATTGGTTGTCCCTATTCTTTTAATGAGTAATGGGCGTAACATTCAATAAACCAATCAGAGTGTCATCTCCCATTCCCTTTAACTGTGAGATGCGCTCGTGCCATGGCGGATCGCTATTTACATGGCGGATTTTGTTTGGCGGAAAAGCTGAACACTTTTCAAGCAAAGAAACCGATCTGCTTGTGCGTGAAGTTAAAAGCGCGTGAGCAGATCATGTACGGGAAAAGCAAGGAATATCGTCAGTTAATATATATGTGTCTGTATTGGCACAATTGTTCAATTAATTAGCCAATTTCATTCATCATTAATAAATAGGTAGCCTTATTTTAATATTATTTATGTAGCTAATCCAACATAAACACTTCTTTGTCTGGAAAATTCATACACCTGTTCAACAATGGCAATCAAAGTGCCGTCCCAAATCTGTGAAGTTCTTGCGACCATACATGCAACCGCTCTCCTCACCCTGGTGTGACTCTCTCAGATGTGACCAGACATGCAGTGATTGAAATTCAATTCAATTCAGCCATTGCAGCTTATCACACGCTACGTTTACAAGCCCAGTATGTCAGAAAAGGGTAATAAGGGACTCGAATAAACCACCTCCCCCTGAAGAGGCGTTTGCGTCTGAACATGCAGTATGTCATTTTCTTAAACTTCTGAATGTTCATTTATACAAGGAAAGTGCAGATCGGAGACAGAACTGAGAGGTTTTGATTGGTCGCTGAACCCTATCATAACATTTTATTTTAACAGCATATGTGCTTCTAAAACAATGATGTTGAAAAAAAAACACAGTAATTAAGTGGAGAAAGTAATAATAATAATAATAATAATAATAATAAATAATAAAATTCAGGGGCACATGCTATTAAAAATTAATTGAATAATTACTCTTTATTGTAGTACTGGTTGTGCTAAAAATCTGTTTTATGCTGAGAAAACCTGCAATTATAATGATGTAAAATTGAAAAATGTATACAATTTTACTGCAAATGAAAATATTAACTGCAACAAATATTGCATCCCCCCACCCCCACAAAATAAAATCTTTCGGCACCCACTTTATATTAAGTGGCCTTAACTACTATGTACTTACATTTTAATTAATAATTTAGTACAATGTACTTATTGTGTACATACACGTTTTTACATTGTACTTATATTTAAAAAAACAACAAGTAATTTCATCTGTATTTAATTTCTGTAATTACATTTATAATTACACTGTTGACCCATACTTTACACCTTAACCCACTCTTAAACTTACCCCATACCTCCAACCCTCTCCCTAACTTACCCCTATCCCACCTCAATAGCAGCAAAAGTGTTTTACAATACAATATGAACACAATAAGTACATTGTACTTATTTTTTATGTAAGTGCATAGTAGTTAAGGCCACTTAATAAAAAATTGGGACCAATCTTTCAAAATAGTTTTTTTTTATGTTTTATTTTCATTTTTTATAAAAGGTATCTCCAGTCAGAGCAGTGCTTATGCTTTTAAATAAAACAGATTTAAGATTTATTAAAATATTTCTTTTGTAGAGGACCACAGTTTATGAAAAATTTGACGCTTGCATGTTCTCTCAGAAAAAAAAGGTACCTTAAAGGTACATATTAGTACCTGAAATGTACATAAAAGGTACAAAAGTACATTATATATTTTGAAAAGGTACTGTCCCAGTGACAGCTTTTGTACTTTTTTTTTCTGAGAGTGAACGATGGATGTTTTCTGTGCTCATTGTCAGCTATCAGCTCTTGTTCTTTTTATCTTCTGGATTCTCGATTCTCTTTCTCTATCCATCTCCTCCTACCTTTGTGAATGTGTTTTTTCTTCTTCTCTCACCCCCCTGTATTTCTCCTGATGGATGTCAGCTGAGCTATCTAAAGAGATGTGTGAGTGATGTGTGAGATAACGAATGGCCAAGCAATCGTCTCAACAGGCCTCTTGAGAATTTAAAGCAATCTTTTACCATCTCCCAAACAGATCCCTGTTTATCCCTTACATCTGGTAATTAATTACTACAACAAGGAGACTTCATTAAATAAAAGTGTGGGCTATTGATTTGCCAACATCTCAGGAGGAGACACAGCAAAACTGATAGAAATGTATAGCTTTTCAAAATAAACCTGTAAATCAAAAACAGGTTTGCCGTTTGAAATTCTGTATTTTCGGTCAAAGCATTTTTTGCTGGTTTTTACAAGTTGACTAAACTATTGATAGAGCTCGATTTCAACTTAACGAAAATCAATTTAAATACATTTACAAACCAATCACAGTTTCTGTTGTTGTAATCCAGTCAGGGAGTCGCTAAACTCTATAAAGGGTTTAATTATCATGAAAAGAAAAGAAAGATGTTCTGAACATCTGGCCCTGCATGTTCTGGTCTGCTTTTGTGCCTTGTGCCAAAAAGACAAAGCCACTTTTTCCCTTTTATTTAGGATTATTTACTTTTCATAAACCTGAGAGGATTAATGATCCCTTATCCTTCTAATTTGGCTTTCTGCAATGTTATCTACTCTCATAATCTCTCACAAAATGACTTCTCATTATGATAGTCTCTTCATAATTGCCTTGGGAAATGTCGTCTTTTGTTCATAATGGAATACCAGCATATTGCTTACAGTATGGAGATACTGTGCAGTACACACTGATAACAGCCAATAATTATTTTTTAAGCACTATTTGAAACAATGAAGTAGTATGCAATGATAAAGGATGTACAGTAGTGTGCTACTGGAAATAAATGCAGGTTTGTTGCATTTCCAGTTTTGTATAATAACCCCTCTGCAGTAAAAAATAAATAAATAATAATAATTGTTAATTGAAATAACTTTATTATTATTTATAATTTATTTTAATTGAAGTTTAAAATAACTAAAACTGAAATAAAAATAATAAAAATTGCTAAAATATATAGGCTACTAATAAAAAGTACCTCAATCATACTAAAATACCGCTGGCATACTGAGCACAGTATTCATACTGTTAAAATAATAAGTAGTATGCTATCAAAAGTAGCTTTGTGTTTATCTTAGAAAAGTAACCTCTTTATTCCAAAAGGACGTTGGGCCTTTTACATGCATTTAGGACAAAATGTGACTGAGAATAAAAGAGGATACCATCGGAGCTTACAGTGTACATTATGCTATGCATTGTGGGTGAGAAGTTTAAGCAGGAAGATAATGAGTCAGGTAGTAGTGCTTCTTATTATAAATAAGCTGGAAATCACCTTTTGTTCTAATGGGCTTTTCTCCTCTGATGAGCTACTGTGCAATAAAAATTTAAATGAGGCTCAGTCTTTTCCCAAATCACACATACACACACACACACGCACATACACACACGCACGCACAAAGGCCACACGCATCCATATTTCAGCTTCTCTCCGTCTTATCGCTCTAACTAGCCACAAGTTTCAAAACGTTTTCCTGAAAACAGAGGTCGTGTAGAGAGTACAGTAATGATATTGTTTTAATTCAGCATTACAGCAAGATCAAGAGCCATATGCGGTAGATAAAGAGGGCTTAATGAAGTTGTGGGCTGCAGGACATTACTGGATTTAATGCATATTATAGGGTCTTGCTCTCTTTAGATGGTCAGATGAGTTTCTTTCTGTGTACCT
Source organism: Carassius auratus (assembly GCF_003368295.1). Lineage (NCBI taxonomy): Eukaryota > Metazoa > Chordata > Actinopteri > Cypriniformes > Cyprinidae > Carassius > Carassius auratus. The sequence goes on along the minus strand of NC_039288.1, from coordinate 5,512,953 downwards.
GTGCATACAGAATAGTTTTTACGTATATATATATGAGTGGTTTTTTCAGAATCTTTTTATCTATGTTCATGTTTCTCTGTGGCTGTAAGCATTAGTGACTGTCCACTTTTATATAGCCTTTGTTCCAGTAACATTTTTTCCATTTATTTTCTCTGTAATAATATCAATATAATCAATATTTCTCTGCTCCAACAGGAATCAGATCACGACAGCATTTCGTTGACATGAAAAAACCTAACAAAAAGACAAAAGGGTATTTTGAGATTTAAGATTGTGTGAAGGTCTAAGCTAGACATTGCAATGAGACAATGTGAAGGAAAAACTCATTCTGAGACAACAGGACATTGTGTGGACATTATGATTTATGTTGACTCTTTCTGTATGTTACTTTGCTTCACCAGTAAGTGACTGATGTTTTATCTGAATGAGTCACCTAACTCATTCAGTACACTGATTCATTCAGGACCAACACAAGGGACTATCAAGTTACTCAGTTATTTCATTCAAAAACACTAATTCATTCACAACCATTACAAGTAATTGTCTTATAATGAGAGATTCAATAAGTAATTTACTTAACAGATTCTTTCAAATGACTAATGAGCCAAAACCAATGATTTAAACTGCGATCACAATTTAAATTGTTTGGTTTTGAATTTTCCCTTGCAAAATCTTGTCATTTTAATAGTAATCCGTGTGTGTGGGGAATTTCATGGGAGGGAGAAAGATTTTCCCCATGCAGATTTCGCAAACGGGTTCAAACTGATTTGTTGCTTTGACCAATAGAAAACTGTTTGATTGAAATGACTTAGTTATTCAGACTATTTGTTTACAATGCGGATTGATTTATTCAGTGTTGGGAGGGGTAATTTGCCATGCTTGGGAGTTGGCAGCTTGTTACTGAGCTGCTATTATCGTTTCCATGGTAACAAGAACTTCTCTGATTGGTTGATGGTCTCTTATAAGGATTGTGGGTGGTTTTTAAAAAAAAAATTATTATTATAATTGCTTGGAGCTCATAGTAGGTATGTCTTGGAAGTTATATGCATTATTGCGAAATTAATTCCTCTATGGAGAACCCAACTGGTGCCACTCTATTTCAGTCTGTGGGAGCTTTTACAGATTGTGTATTCATGTCTGATGATTACAGTGAAACACCAGTGGCCTGCTACTTAAACCTAAAAACCTGTCCCACTGACCAGCTTTTAGATTGATCGCTCACACCCAATCTGTATTATGTCACTTTTTTTTCTGCATTTATGTTTTTGTGTTTTTGCCTTTATTTGGAAAGGATGGTATATAGACAGGAAGTTAAGTGGGAGAGGTGGAGGGGATTGGTCGATGAGCCGGGCTCATACTCGGGACACAAGAAGTGCAAAGGCGCCATATGTCAGCATGCCAACACGTCACCTTTAACACCAAAACGAACCATCCAATCCACAGACACAGAGAGCACTCATGAGTTTGCTGTTATAGGTTATTTATAGCAGAGGCAATAGTCATGATTTTGTAGAACCGTAACATAAAAATATGTCCTTACAGTTTAGACTGGCATTTGGAGTAATGGTTTAAACGAGAGAAATACAGTCGCGGTCAATGAAACTGAAGATTAAAAATACAAAACAAGAGCTGATTGAAATTGTGCTCGGAGAGGCCAGCGGGCTTTTAATGTCACTACTACACCTATCTTTTGTCTAAACATGAGGAGAGTGCTGTCTAAAGGTGTGTAGAAACTGTTTTTCCTCCCTCTCTCTCATCCTCTCACACACACAACCCACACAAGCCTGGTTACTATCCAGCTATTCAAGAGTGAGCCAATCGGGTGACAGCAGCCAGTGTGTGCTGGGAGAGTGGTATAGGATCACATGCAGACCATCTCTGCATGTAAAACTACACACACACACACACACACACACACACAAACACACACATTACTCCACACATTACCTCATAATACAGCCAAAAAAAAAGACATACATACATACATACATACATACATACATATATATATATAATTGTTGTCTTTGTAATCTTTTTCATATATATAATACAATGTTATTTAATAATATAAAATATAATACAAGATAATATAACACTCCTTTTATAATATAATGTGTTTTTAAATATGATCCCTTATGCATTTAGATTAGAGAGTTTAAATATAAAAGTATTATGTCTAAAAGGGAAGTTCTTTGTGATTTGATTTGATATTGAGTTGTATGCAAATCAGCATATAAATGATTGTCAGTATGAATGTTCCTCGAGACCAAGAAGCGTTTAGGATTTTTTGGAGGTGCTTTACTGTCCTGATGTAGATATAACTTGATAGGACTCTTATGATCTGGACAAAAACTTTCAATGTGAAAAGTATAATTTCTTCAAGGCTGGCTGTCATCAAATTTAACTGCCATTTCAACTGGATTTTCCAAGCACTCCGATCACCTCCTTTGCCTTTTCCTTCTGCGTGCATGAGCTATAATTAAATGATTTACTACAGGCATCCATTAGGATGATGTAGATTATTTTATGTACAGAAGATCAAATGAAGCATCTCATTAATGTTTGGTGGCAATAATGCATACAATGATGCAAAATTCATGATCGAGTCACATGTACAGAGGAACATTGCATGCAACACATCATTCAATTACAAACTCATTTATTATTTATTATGTGGAATATAATTATAGTTATTGACGTTCCCTCTTTGCAGTGTGTTTTTGCAGAAGGCTCGTGTTAGAAACATGATTTGAATGATGTGAATGTACTTTTTCATGAGCAATCAGTAATTTAAAGCTGCAGTTGTAACTTTGTAAAAAGTATTTGTTAAACCTGTCATATGTCTGACAGTAGAATATGAGACAGATAATCTGCCAGTTTTTTGACATTTGCAGAAATGCATCGCTCCCGGTAAGAAACAACCATCAGAGCTGCGGTTCCCGTAACTTTTGTTTGTGTTCAAAATGTAGAAAAATGTATATAATAAGCGAGTACACCATGAATCCATTTTCCAAACTGTGTTTTTAGCTTGTCCTGAATCACTAGGGTGCACCTATAATAAGTGGTTTATATTCGGACTATTTTAGATTGCTTCGGGGGTACCCGGGCGGAGTAACCCAGTACTTGTGATTCTTCATAGACATAAACAGAGAGAAGTAGTTCCGGCTACGATGTTCTTCCGCAAGACGCAAGCAGTTCTGTTATTAACTGCTAAAGCCGTCAAAAGTTCCCTACTGCAGCTTTAAAGAGGGCATGTTTTGGAATACAGTTTGTTTTGCTCTTGGGAAAAAAAACCTGTACTTTTAAGACACGTTTTAACACTGAAAACAGTAATAGGTGTCTAGAAATGGAGGCCAGAGGTTATAAAATGATATATAAATCAGTAAATTTAGTTAATGTCACTGTTTTTACACATTCTGTGTTTCAGTGACTTTGGACCTGACTATGGAGTACTTTTAAGTGTCAAATATACCTAATAGTACATAAATAGTGCTGTTTAAAAAAATAATAATAAATAAATATGTATGTTTCCTAAATTTGAACTCTTATTATTCTTTTCATTCCAACAGAGTTAATAATACTGGTCATTTCTCAGATTATATATTCCTATAAATTTCATACAATGATATATTCTAAAACAATTTCTCATCGATATTGAAAAAAATAAATGCTGATTTAATACAATAGGATTTTTGTTTATGCTGAAAAATACTAAGTTATGACAGTCGTTTTATAAAAAAAAAAATATATATATGATTGGAATATGATAATACTATACCATTTCAGAATGCCTCAGTAAGGGATAATTAACATTATACATGTAATTTATGGAAAAAATGAAGCTACAAGTGTGGATTGTGGCCCATCTTGTGCTATCTCTTTCAAATAATGAGTTATACTGTGATTTTAAAGTTACAGTCACTTGGTTTAGATCCTGCTGTGGGAGGCATGTCGATATCCCCAGACATTCCTCCAAACGCTAACCTCTCTGATGGCTAAGTTAACCCGACAGCCTGGCCGGTAACACAGTCGGTGTTGCCTGGTGTCTGCTCAGACTCAGTGTCCCAATTAGCACTCCCCCGCCAGGGTATTATATCGCCATCTTCACTTCACCCGCCTAAACCCTGAATTACTGAGCAGCAGGGCCACCGCCTCCCTCTGGGACCCCCATCCTTGCACGGAGAAAAGAAAGCACCAGGAATCCTTGCTCATTTTTCATCTGTATTGATTTTTTGGGGGGGGGGAGAAAGTAGTGCAAAGGTAAACAGGGAGGTCATTGATTCAAAGTCACACAAAGACGCTCGAACACAAAGAGGAAGATGGACAGTGGGAGCAAAATCTACCTAGGCTAAGAAGGTACGTAAAAAAATGGATGTGTACGGTACAGAAAAGTAAAACAAAACACTTTCCATGGCTTTTGATTTTCTGTTTGTTTCTGTTATGATTTTCTGGTTGTGGCAATTGTCTGAACCAAGCCCAATGGAATGAGACAGATGGAAAATAATGATGCAGTCTTGATATAATTTACAGAAAGGAGGAGGTGGTATATCTCTTTCAGTTTAGAAACCCCTTGCTGAGGAAATATCACATCAAAACACCTGCAGAATTGATGACTCAATAACACAAGCTCATTTTAAGAGAATAAACCACGGCACAATTGACTGTTTGACAATATTAAGCGCGATCTGCGTTCAGTAGTCATGGTTGATGTGTGCAGGTTTTTAGGCAACTGGAATTTCAAGAGACAATTTTAAGTTATGTCGGAATGATCATATTTAAAAAATGAGCGCAGAATGTTGCAGTATTTTAAATTTTTGACACTAGCGACTTAGAAATTGGAATGTTTAATTGTAAATAGTGATTACATAACAGTCATTATACTGTAAACAACCAAGTTTAAAACAAGGAAGATCTTTCTCTGTGTAAAATACTTTTATTAATCAAGGATGCAATCAACTGATCAAAAGAGAGAAAAAATATTAACATCGTTGCAAAAGAAAAGAATCCTGAAAAAATATTGACAATAAATAGAAAAGCTTTTTGAGCATCAAATCAGAAATATTAGAATTTCTGAAGGATCATGTGACACTGAAGACTGGAGTAATGATGCTGTAAATTCACAGAAATAAAATACATTTAAAATATAATACATTTTCAACAATTTTTTTTATTAATTAAATGCAGCCTGGTGAGCAAATGAGGCTTCTTATCGATACCAATTTACATTACGTTTCCCAGCATCATCTGTGGCAATAAGATAATCAAATACACTCTCAGTGTGCATTATTTGCTTTTCTTTTTGTTGCATTAGTGATAAAACATCTAGCATTTTAAAACTGTTAACTGATTTGGAACATTCTGATTTTGAAATAGCTTTCATATGATCTTTTAAAATGCTAACTAGTTTTGTAACCGATCTCAAGTGTTTATGTACTGCAATAAGTTCTCATTCTCTGTTTTAAAAAATAAAATAATAATAATAAAGAACTTGATGCTAGAATTTTAAATCAGAGCCACAAGGGGCAATATCAACTTCCAATCGCATCAAACTGCAGTGAAATGCCACAAGAGTTTGACCTCTTCTTTAGCTTTCAAAAGATGCAAGATAGATATGATGTTTCTTTTTAAGTGCATTTGAATGCTTAGAATTTCAAAAATACATTTTTGGAGAGCAGTTATGTCATTTATGTCACTTATTTTTTGAGGCAAATAATGTGCATGATGTTAAAATGTTTCTGAGATAAAACAGACACAGCTAAGGCTTCATGACGCTCATCACAGAGCAACTTCAATTTGTCAGAAATGTCACGTTCAACAGAGCCAGAGGTTTCGGAACATTTCAAATCATGACTATCATTGATTCCCGGTAAGTCCCTCCAGAGCCGAGGGGTCTGCAGTATCACAGAGCAGCTCAAAGGTAGATTGAGCCCCACAGCACTTGAGGAGTTATGCTTGCGTAACTGCAAACAGCCTTATTACCCCACCACCACCACCACCCAAGACATCCAATGTGATGTCAAGCTCAGACGAATATGCAAAGAGATTTGCACATGCCCATTACAGGCCGTCTGCTGATGGCTGTGCACACTTTCAAAGTGAAGTGAATGCATCATTTTTGTTAGCAAAAAAATTGAGAAATATGACTTCCTAAAAGAGTTGGCCTTGAACTAAAAAAGCCTAATGTTTTTACCAGCGATGCAGTTTGACCTGGAATGTGAGTTGAACTCATTCGAAAATGTTTTTTGGCATTTAAACATCCATTTAGCACAAACATGATGTGCAGTGAAAAACTACAGCGAGCCATCTGTCCTGATTAGCTGAACAGCTCTCGTTTGATAAAGGTCAAGTGTAAAATGTTCTGCCTAGTGACTCTCGGATTGTAACAGTAATGGAACGTGCAAGTCTAAATATTCATATGCTTGCTGTTTAATTTACTTTTTTTATTTTATATTATTCTGACTGGCTGTTTGGTTTATTGCTGCAGTCATGTTGTGTAAATGGTTTTAGGTGTCATGATTTTTTCAAACATACTGAAGTTTGAAACTCTGACTTGTCTAAAATTCTCTTAATTTTCCCACATGTCTGTTGTGATGTTTTTGGATTGCACACTTCAGCTTATTCTGGCCAAAAACTGACAACTTCAGACTGTCTGTATGAAATGATATTCTGGACAATATTCAAAAGGAATTGCAAATTGTATGTGCAATTGCATTTTCAATTTGTGGACTGTTCTTGGTTTTCCACCAGTAGGGGGTGTGGCATATTTTCCGACTATGTCAATAAACCCCACCCTCAAGACTGACTGACAGCTGACTGTTTTAGGCACTGGAAATGCAAGTGCAAAGGGGATTGAGATTCCCCTTGAATAGTGTGAGGGTTGGAGCAGGATGTGGAGAAACTGAAATAGCAATTGGTGATTTTTCTATTGCTATTCCAAAATGACAGAATCATAACTTTTAATACATTGGAAATGCAATTGCAAATGGACTTGGCAGACATCTTTCATGCCTGGAAAAGAAAATGGAAACGCAAATGTGTGATTTGCAATTGCAATTGGATGGTGTCTCAATGTATGCATCCACAAATTGAAAAGGTAAATACAATAAAGTTGCAATTCCTTTTGAATATTGTCTGTAACATCAATCCATCTTGTCAGCATGTAGAGCAATCAACGCTTTTTTGTGTGCTAACCTAGAATTCAGAATAGGTTTTTTTGTGCACACCAAGGCTGCTTTTATTTGATCAAAATACAGGGAAAAAAACTGTAATATTATAAAATATTATTATAATTTAAAAGAACATTTTTCTATTTTAATGTTTAAGAAAAATTTAATTATTTACTCCAGAATTCAGTGTCACGTGATTCTTCAGAAATAATGCTAGAAAGGTATCATTGTTATTTATAGGACTGTTTGATAAATAGAAAATCTATTTTAAAATCTAAAATCTTTTGTAAAGGAATATAATTTATTTGAGACTTTTTTGTTAAAACTAATGAAAAAATTTATGTAGTATATAAAATTTTGTCTCTGAAATATCTAGTTCATTTGTTACTAATTGCCTCCACAAATAAATAAATAAACTGGCAAACAAATTTAATGATAAGATTTTCTTCACAATCACTCATAATTTCAGCATGTTAGGACATGATTTAGGTTCCTAGCAAAATGATAATAGCATCCCTGTCCTTTAGAAGCTGTGTTGCAGAGATTGGAGCTTACGATTTTCACAAGTGTTTTCCAGTTTTGCATGCAGTATCAGACAGTCAGACAAACAGCAAAGACTAGTTAGTTAATGACCTCTACTCATACTTCAGTTTGATATGCCATTTTATTATTACAAGTGTAGCAGGTGCTTTCTTTGTTCTTCTGTATTTTGCAAGAGGTGAATTTATGTAGTGACTAATAATTTTGCTGTTATAACCAACAAAGTTGCCATAGAAACGATTAATTTTGTCATCTCGTAATTACGGTAATACTGACACAGCATATATTTACTGTCATTCTTCATACTTTTCTTAATTAAGAACAGTTAAACATTTAGAGAACCTTTGCACTAAATCATTTTCTTGCCCACTGATCAAATGGTAATTTTGACCTGATCCAGTGTGTAGTTCAAAATCAAATCTGAAAAATAGTTCTGGAGGAGTAATGAAAAGTTTTGTATACTTACAACCATACCATTTAGTGACACCCAGCAATCAGGAGGGAAGTCTTGCAGGAGAGGCACCAGAAACTGCAGGCATCCGTCCCAGTGACACAGCAACAACATCATGCCAATCAGGTTAAAGATTCTTACCACTGCACTCGCCAGGTCATATGTCATATGAAAAATCTGAAGGAGGAACACAAGGAGAAAAAGGGCAGAGGTTTCATTAATGAATATTTAAAGGACAGGAGCATGTCTCCCCCAACTGTTTATTTGTATTTTATTATTATTATTATTATCCCAACCCAAATGGCCATGTGATTTAATTAACAGTCATTTCAGAGTTCAGAGAAAGTAAATAAAAAAATTTTAATTCCCTCAAATGTATAATATGCACTGATGAATCTTGCACAAGAAAAACAGTAACATTTATTAAGAAAGTAAATTGGCTACATTTCAATTTAATTTCATCTATAACAACTTAACTTAATGTGAAGACTGAAAAGCAACTAGATACGCCTCATAGACTGTTTCCTACTCTGATCTCCCTTGTTCTTAATAACCAGTGTTATGTTGTATTAGAATTGCTATGTAGACAAAACTGAGAATGTTATGCCTTTCACCTCTTTGTAGATTTATATAGCTAATAATGCATTGAGTATAAAGTGAACATCACGGGAGCAATGCATTTTGCAGAAAAATGAGCCACTGCCCTGGAGGATTCAAAACGATTACGCTCGACCCCAAAGACAACATGAGAAGAGAAGGTGTGCTATCCATCTCATCTCCGCCTACTAAAAGGTCTGATACTTAATAGCTACGCATCAATAAAACTGCAATGAAAAGGGCTGTTCTTCAGTTCAAAGCAGTTCTCAACTGGTTTTGCCTTAGGTTTCAGAATTTACAATAGACATTGAGTGGAAACTCACTGTGATGCCACATTGCCACATCATATAAAAGTCACTAAAATGTCTTTACAAACTGTCTTGAGTTGTTTGTCCTGCTGAAAAGGCAAATCTTTTAAACTAGCTAAGATGGCCTTAGTTTGTCTGTTGGCTAGAAGGGTTTTGAGCTTGGCCAGGCTGGGAGAACATCTTAAGTCAGCTAAAACCAGCAAACCAACTTAGGCCTGTTTAACCATCAAATGCAATGGCCCAACAATAAACGAAATAATTAACTTGGCATAGGCTAAATGGGAAGCTTGACAATACGTAACATCTGAAGTGTGATTTACCATATTCGAACAAGCATTGGGCCAAATATTCAAAATGTTACCATATTACCAAGTGACATATGTTTTTGCACGAAAGTAGACTCAAAAAAAAAAAAAAGATGCTTAGCTTTGGTAAAAAGTGAAGTGAAACTTTTCATTTGTGCAAAAGGTTCGTCATAGTTAAAAAAAAATTTTGATTATTAAATAATAAATTTTTTCAAGAAGTGTTCACTGAAAGGTTCTTTGGGGAACCCAAAAATGGTTCTTCTATGGAATTCACTCTTGAAAATAAAGGTTCTTTATTAGTATTGATGGTTCCATGAAGAACTATAAACATTCATGCAACCTTACACAAAAGGTTCTTAATGGTGGAAAATGGTTCTTTAGATTTTTTAAATATTCTTTACACTAAGAAAATAATAGTTCTTTTAAGAACTTTTCACTAAAAGGTTCTTTGGGAACCAAAAATGGTTCTTCAATGGCATTACTGAAATAAACCCATTTTGGAACCTTTATTTTTAAGCATGCACCTTTGGCATCAAATAAGATATTCTTCTCCCTTTTAAAATACATATTGTGCTATCCTAAATATGCACAATTTTATGGTAAGTTGTTTTTCATAATTTGCATTTGGCATTGTCAGAGCAGACCTGTTACTTGTTTTGGTCACGACCCACCCGTTGAGAGACACTGTGTTAGAGGTTTCATTGAGAATGCCGCCCACAGGCTGTGAAGAATGTGAAGCATTAGGTAGTCTTACGACTGCATGAGTCCTCGTCTGTCTTACCGAGTGCCTGGGATATTTGCATATGTTTTGAGCAAAGGTAGTTTTGGTTTATGATTCACAATAGCAATACTGTCAGGAGCAAAGAAATGAGAGAGGAAAGAAGAGAGGGAGATACAAAACAGGGGACATAGACTGAAATGATATGAGATTACATATAAACACGACAGATGATTAGTCATATGCAAACTACATTATGCGCTGGCACAACAGAGACTCAGAGGGGTGAAAGGCTTTGAATTCCTAAAAAATCAATTCAGGCTTGGCAAGACGGAAGCGGGTGGCAATTTTAAATGGAGTGAAATAATGCAGAGAAATGGATAGGGGGTTAGAGGAAGTGTGTGTGTGCGAAAGAGATACACATTTTGTATTTTTGTTCTGCTGTTTATTCAGTGTAGTCAAATGAAAGAGACTATAGTTGTTATATATTTTTACATTTAGTCTTATACACAACTTCTCAGACTATTTACAACAACATAATTGCATTTTACTCTCACAGTGTGACTCACTGCTTGGTGAAACAGAATTTTCAATGTGTAAAAATGTATGGCAGGACTTGATTTTATCCATTGGGACTTGAATGAATTGTAAAAGTGGTCTCCACTGTATATGACAGGTATTCACTGATGAACACAAAAGACTATCTTAAGTCAACCCAGGCTCATGTGGCGACATTTTTGCAAAATGATGTGAAATGTCCAATGAGTGATGCTTTGGTTAGTTTTTTTCTGAAACATATGAATACGAATCAGGTGACATTGTATTGCTTTGGTTGTTGTATGTATCGCGGCAGCTCAGAAATTAAATGTGTATGCTATATTCCATTTGAAAATAACATACCAACTACCCTAAACCTTATAGTATTAAAGAAAGGAAATGTGAGCTAAAAATACATTCGCTTAAGGAACCATGCCATTTTAGCTCATCTCTAGAAGTCTTTTATTAGGACTTGTGATTCCCTCACTTTGTATTGCTAGTGTAATGAAGAGCTACCAGGTGAGTTACAGAATGAGTTTACTACACCAGAAAAACAAGATTTAGAGCTGGTTAGAGCTGGAAAACATAAAACAAATGTATTAGTTTACAAATAATGCAACTAATGCAAAAAGTGTTTTGAGAGAAACATAACATAAAAAAAAATTGTGCAAGGAACTGCATGAAAATAAGTCTTTATAAATAGATAATCTGCCCCCGAAAACATAATTTGTGTGAAACATCTGTGTGTTTTACTGCCAGTAGTGTTAATTTCAGCGGGAAAGTACAGTGAGTTATATGAAATGAATATGTACACTTTTTGAGTTTTGCAAAAATGTAGACCGAGGCATGTTTTTCCCAAGAAGCCTAAGTTGAATTTGATCTCATATTGACTTTTTTAAGACCATGCTACAGTATATCACTGCTATGATATATTCCAACATTGCAATTCAGACTGAAACTCAGACTGAAATTGGTCAGTTTCATTCAACATGAATAAAGAGACAGAATCCATTGGGTTTATCAGACAAGCTCATGTTATAGCGCAGTTACCTCGTCCATCGTTAGCGAACGGTACGGGATAAAAGGTTTCAACGGCACTGGCTCCGAACAAAGCCGATGTTCTCTCCTGAACGCCTCCATGGGCACCCTCACTAATTCAGTCATCCCTCATTTGCATGAAAAGCCCATTAACTCCACACATCACTCAGTTTCTTTTCTATCCGGGCCAGTTATTTCATTTTACAGCCCTGGCCAGAGAAACTCAATACTTACCATACTTACCCCCGCCCCCCAAAAAAAGATCTCTACTAATGTTTTCTCCAGCTCCATTGGTCACTGGATTTGCATGATAAACCTAGAATTGCGGTGGATATTTCCCCAGCCAAATTAAAGTAGGATTTGAAGCTGAAGGTAAGTGTTATCTTTTTTTAAGTTGATGGGATTGCAATTGCACTCCACATATGGAGGAAAATTACTAAGGTGTGAATTTGATACCATTTTAATGGCCGCTTATGGTATGGGCCTGAACGCTGTGGTGATGGGTTAAGTTCATTTAATGCTCCACAAAACCCACAGTGAGATGAAGGGACCTTTTGTAGTCCAACACTATTTTTGAGTTACTGCAGAGAAGCCAACGCATCATTGTGAGCTAACAGAACAGACTGCAAAACTGTCTCTGCATATTTCTCTCAGATTTTGACACTTGTAATGCGACACAGGAGCATTTCTTATTTCATATGAAATACTAAGGCTGTTTAATTTCTTCCGTCACAGATGCATTTTGCTGTAATCAGAACATATGTTTTAAATCTAAACCCTATTTAGTTTCTTAAATGTCACTTACTGTGCATAGTTCAATCAAAATATAACTTTATCCATCTCCATTTCTTGTCTAGTAAGGTCGTTTGGGTGGGGAAAATCCTGCTCTACATCATTTCCTTTTGTTTTATGTGACATACATCACTTTATGGCCGTTAAATGTGTTGTGTGCGTAGCTCCAAAGTGAAGTGTGTTGTATTTTTTTTTTCATCCCATTTGTAGGTTGATTCCTTTAAAAAGTATAGCATAGACGTGAAGCACTATGGGAATGCTAATCAACAACACTCAATTGATGCTCAAGGTTACTGGTGGAAGGGCACACAGCACTTAAAAAATAACCCATACCAGGCACAGCACGAAACATTCTGCATTGCTGTCCGCCGGGGAAAATCATACATCTGATCACTTATAATGGTGTTAGTTTTGTCTCCTCAACAAATTGCAATATTTGGGGTATTATTTTGAGTGGTGTTTAAATCCCTACCTAAGTATGAACAAAAGAAATAGTGATTATTTCAACCTGTCCTCCAACCAATACGCTTGTATAGGTCGTTTGTCCAAATCCCTGAAATACGACCCATCAGAGCATATATACTACAATTGCGCCCCTATCGGCAAAAGGTCGTTTTCATATTAATGTTTTGTACACTTATATTTGTCCTCTGGTTTGCGTTTCGTGTAGCTCAGTTAGTAGATTATTGAGTTATACCTTGATATGTAATCATGCCATCATGGGTTCGATTCCAGGGAATGGAATAAATCATAATTTAGCATGATTTCTGTGAGGGTTGGGTTTAGGGGTGGGGTTAGGTGTGGTCATTCGAACGAATAAGCCACCTACAGTAGGAAAATATGTAGGAAATACTGTGAGATCGGTGTAAAACGCCCATACATTGCATTTAAATTAACGTGCGTTTTGATTGGTAATGACATTATACGTCAATTCATGAAAACAGATGCAACGCGATACTGTCATTATTTTTACGCCCGCTAGAGGGCGCTTAACTTTAAAACATAAATATAGGTCGTAATAAATGCTTGCACAAACGATCTATATGGTCGTTTTTTGTTGGAGGACGGGCTCGATTATTTCCTTACAAATATTAAAAGCAAGAATTCAGAATTATCACACATTAAGTTGTTTTTTGAACTAGGGTTTAAAAACACAGTTTGAAAACTCCTTATTTAGGCCACATGCCTCCTGATGACACCATTTTCTAGTTTAAATAGCTTTGTATTTACTCATATAATTATAAATGTAAAAGTGAGTAAAATGTTTCAAAAGAGCTTGGTGATAAACTGTAGAGGAGCAGATGAACAAACCAAGTTGAGTAGGAGGAATAGACATAAAATAGGAAAATAGTTTATAATGCTAATAATTAGGCAATAGAAAGCTGAGTCAAGCGGAAAGATCGTGAATGCCAGAGCAAGCCTCGGGCGCTCTATACTTCCTACTTTCAATTGTTTTCCAACTCTCTCTCCATCTTAAACTAGTTTGTTTATCTTTCTGATCTCCGTTCTGCGGGGTTTAGAGGCAGATTCCTATAGTTAGTGATTTGATTGTATATCACTTGCCTTCCTCCCCGATGGTGTTGTCTTTCCCGAATTAATAAACCTCAGTGGGTTTGTAAGTTGTGTTCCATTGTACCCCAGTGCCTCATGGGAAATATGATCAGGCTTATGAGAGCCATGCATCCCAAGGACATCCAACATATGTACAGTATGTACTTACCATTTGTAGAACAAAAGAAAAAATATATACAGGGAATTAATGCCAGATGCACTCATACTTACTGTAAGTAAATTATCCAAAAATACGGTAAAACACTGTTTTTGTTTCACTTAATAATAATCAATTTGAGAGGTTCATGCTGTGGATTAATCTAGAACAGCAGCAGTAACATCTACATTCGCTCCATGATAAATTAATGTTAATAATGTAACGTCATTTAACTAACAGTACATAGCGAATGTGTTGTAGAAGCATTAGGGACATTTGTGTTCACTTACACTGATCATTTCATTTGTAATTGCTTTCAGATTAGTTTTTTTTTTTCTCTCTCTCTCTAATTCAGTAACTGTGATAAGTGTTGAATTTTGAATTGCCATTTATGCAATGTTTAATCTGGTTACTGTGTAATTCAACAATTTATATACAGTAAAAGCATATAAAATGGCTTTGCAAGGTAACAATTTATTCTACTCCAGATAAGAATAAAATCTATTCAGTTTATGAATGCGTTTTCAGCCTAGGAATGCTAACAAAAAACTCGAAGACTGTTCCTATACATTCAATTCAGTTTCTAGCTAAAATGAACACTAGTGGGAGTAAAAGACATAATTTCCTTTTCATGCAAATTATGATTATGGGGCAAATTATCAATCAACAAAGGCTTATTTTCATGTGGTTCCTTGCACAATACTATGTACTCAAAGCAATTTTACAACAGTGCATGATTTGTAAATGTTTGCATGCAATTTTCAATGTTTTACAACCCATTACCAGCTCATGTTTGCTTTTGTTAACATTATCGGTTAAGTTTAGTGTAGGTTCTACAGTATGTTACTTTCAAATTCAATATGGCATTATCCTTTTAACACCACTAATCAAACTGAACTCAAACTGAACTCAACTGAACCTTGAAAGTGTCACCAAACATGCAAGAAGCACCATGATATTCTGTTTTCCAAAAGAGCCTGATTTGCACATTTTACTGAAAATCTTGCTGACCGTCGCAATCTCTCATTCATTCCTATGCAAACCTAATTAACTCTGCAGGAGACTCTGCTCAAACTCAATACTTTCTCTTGTTTTCCTCTCTATTCCTCTTCTCGACCTCCTTCTGTATCTCCACACTCTTTCTTTCTCTCCACCCACCACTGTCTATGGGAATGGCTCAGGCAACAGCAGTGATACAGTAGAGGCTTCTGTAACTCTATTAATCTGCCGGTGTGAGAGATACTGTAGCAGTGTACAGTGCACCAGGGCTAAAATTATCCCAAGGCTGTGAGGCCTGATGTTTCACAGCGCCCTGACCCATCACCATTCCAGCACTATCTCACATGCATGCATGCTAAGTACACTTACACACCGCAAAAACACAGACTGTATCTGTACTAACATAAAGAATCCCACTCACACAGATGCACATCTAGAGTACAAAAAAATGACACCAGATGTACCAGATGTGAGTATAAATGGTATGTAACAACAATTTAACATGTTTTTTTTAATGTATTTGTAATAGGAGCAGTTTGACTGAGATACATAAACCCTGTCTATGAGGTTGCATTCCCAGAATGCATCGAGACAAGGTCAGTGATCATTTTCATTTACGATGGCCGATGGAAATGTCAACTTTGTTTTAAAATGTGTCATAATATAGGGCAAGTATGCATTGCATTATTAGTATTGCCACAAGGGGCACTATAATCATAATTAGTATAAACATGATTTTTCTAAGGTCAGCTACTGTTATAGTGGAGCAAAATTTTGAAGTTCTTGCTGAGAAAACTAGTTAAAGTTAGCCTTTTCATGTCCAGAGTACAAAATGAACAATTTCAATGTAGCAAATCTGAATAAAAATTCATTTAACTTCATTTAAAAGCACTTTGGCAAGGTCAGTGATCATTTTTAACTAAATGTTAAAATGTGTCATAATATAGTGCACGTATGCATTGCATTATTATGATTGCCACAAGGGGCGCTATAGTAGCAACCAATGTAAACATTCTTCTTCCATGGTCAGCTACTGTCATGAGTTAATTTTATAATGTTGACTTGTGTATATAGTCAGTGTTAATGTTGAATTTGTTTATTTGCATACATGTGTGTAAAGTATGCACTCTATACTCACAAACCTATTGTATTGCACATAGTCAGAAAAGTGCAGTGCTAACGCCAAATACACTGACACAAAATTAAAAAAACTTTCTCTCAACACGAACACACATACACAGATTGAACCTAACAACATCTAGGTGTTTTACAGCTCCTTTTGGACCCAAATAAGACAGGAAAAAGGGAAAAAAGAAACAGAATTAACAGGACAATACACATTAGCCTATTAGCAATGCTTATGATTCACAGTCCTGGATGGATACTGAGAGACCCTGTCTGCTATTCATCAAGTAAAATTTACTGAAAAAAGACACAGTGGTGGAAAGGAGGAGACTGTATTTTTTCGATGTAGTAAACTTGCTCAGTTGCTCACCTGGTTCAGCATTATACTTGCATTGCGAAGTGCTGGAATAATATCATTTTGCATAAATGTCAACACAGGCATGTTTTTTCCAGGAGGCCTGGTTTGCAATATAAATATAACAGGATATGGAGAGATAGAGAGAGAGATTTGTGGATGTTAAAGATAAAGAGACATTCAGATTGTATCAATCAGATTTGTGTATGTGAATCTCTAATCCTCATTAAAGAGTTTATTAGTCAGTTCCTGTGTGGGGTTCACAGAATGCTAACAGAATTAGCTTTATCATTATAACAGCTTTGTCAGAGACATACATAGTTTTGAACATTTTCAACATTTATTATTTGCATCTAATCCAGCACATGCATATTGTGTATGTGCATAACCTCTAATAAAGGTTATCAAGGATTAACATGGACTAATATGCTGGGATTCAAAATCCACAACTGAACTCATTACAATGAAAAAGAAAGAGCATATTGCCAGATAATTTTATTTATGTTAAAATTATATACATTATCATAATATTATTACAATAAAAAAACTATTTTCTATTTGAATTTTTTTTTTTACATTTTATTTATTTCTGTGATGCAAAGCTGAAATCTCAGCATCATTACTCGAGTCTTCAGTGTCACATGATCCTTCAGGAATATGCTGACACTGATCATATGTATTTGTATTAACGCTATTATTTAATTAGGCAACGGGAATCTTGAAATAAAGACACAGAGCTGTATTAGTGGTATAATGTTATGTTGATGTATTCAGCATTATGCAGCCTTGTTTTCCTTACCGATTTCAGGCTAGATGCATCTAGTTTAAGAATCTTTACACACCCTTACAAGCTAAATGAAGTGGAAGGGCTTTGCACAGAAGAGGAAATGTGACTCACTGCGTTTGCTTTGAGGGGTTTTCACTGTTCCAGAGGAAGAGGGCATTTTACAGTGTGTCTGGCAAACAGCCACATGGAAATGACATCAGCCTGTCTGTGCTCAGTGAGGGCCTGTAAACTGGACCCCCGTGGGGTAACAGAGAATGGGCCGGAACTTTGAGTGCAGCCTTACCGGCTGTCATTAAACCATCTGATTCAGCCCATTACAGAGTCATTTCACACTTTTACATCCTACTCATACTGGCCTGACAGTCTAAGAGAGAGGGGGGCCGATGGGTGGCATGCTTTCAGTGAAATATATGTGAAAAAAAGATGATAATTTATTGGAGGGAAGGAGAATAGTGATAAAAGTATAAAATCAAATGTGAGATGAACAGAATAAGAGAACAGTTAGACAGCACAAAATGTTGAGCATGAATACAATGAAACTGTAGGGATGGACAATATTTTGCTTTCATGTAATGTATCAGCTGATTTTGTATATATATTTAACTGTGCGTACTCATTTCCTCTATTTATAGATTAATATTGCATATAATTTATAATTTCAAAATGCTAAAAACTAATTTTCACTGTTATGTAATCTAGCTAATTTTTTTATGAATAGCTATTTTTCATAAACAGTACATTGTAATATTTTGATGCAGGCTTATTATAGTACTGTACACTAAAAACTAAATTAAAATTTATTGAAAAATATTTTTAATTAATTTTTTTTAACTGACATAAACATAAAAATTTTATTTAAGAAATTAAAAGAACAAGAATTAATAGAAATGTAAGTGAAAATATTAAAATAAAATCTAAACAAAAAAAAACATAATAGTATCATAATAGTATCCCAATGACATTGAAATAACGCTAAATTCACTTGATGTATTTAAAGCTATTGATTCTATTTTTTACAGTTTTTTTTTTACTCTTTTTAAAATGTTTTTTGTCAAAATAGTGCATATTTTAATATCCTTTGTGTACTCCACACAAAGAAAATCATACGCTGTGGAATAATATTAAGGTGAGTAAATTATGCATAATTTGCACTTATTTTTGGCTGAACTGTCAATTTCAGGGAATGCAAATTCAATTTATTAAGCATGAACATATACAGGGAATGAATAAAAACAAACTGAACAGTTTACTTAACTCACTCCTAGTAGAAATGTCTATAACTGTCAAAACTGTGTGACCTAATAGAGGCAGTTCTCGCTGATGAGTCCCTGATGTTATTAAATGACTAGAGACATTATTAATTCAAGCTAAGGTAACGATCAATAAAACATTCCTTTGGTCCCTGCTGCATGTGTGTGTGTAGAGAATTTGGCAACTCAACCCTGTCGGCTATGTTTTACCTCAGAGCACAAAAACATCTGACACTTCGATTACTGAGGTTCAAAAGCTTTGTGAAGAGAGAAGGCAGCTGATCCAAAGGTCATCTTGCGGCAGCGTCTTTCACCAACAGAATAAATGCATTTTCTTTATTCAGATACACAGAAAATGTCTGCGAAAGTTCAGGGTTTGTCAGCACATCACGATTCCGTGAACTCAAATCTGGGACATCCTGCTGAATTCTAATGTATCAGTTGTGTGTGAGGGGCAGAGGCCAGGGCGATTTATTCTCTTTGATAAGATTTGAGATATTTAGAAAGCCTACTTGTAAACATTGCATTTAACCATAATCTGGCTTCCACGTTCAGGAGAAATGGAGGGACAAACAACAAACCTGTTCCCTCACGTGTCTGTCCATCTGTTGAGCATTTCAGCTCGTCTTCTCACTGCTGTGACATTCTGATGTCTGTTACTTGGAATTGGACAAAATATCTTTATCCTTTTCAACTCTAATGAGAGTAAATCACGTGGGCAGACATCATTCTGTAATCTTCTATCCATTAGTGGGTTGTCCTGTAAGCCACTAAGCATGTTGGTGGTGATTTATAGCCTTTGGGAAAAGATCTTCTGTACGTTTTATTATTTTATATTATGTATATAATTTCTTGGAAACCATTATTAGTAACACCCTAGCTATTGCATAGTAATGCACTAAAACTATGCAATGCCCTAGCTACCACAATAGCATAGCAGCCACCGAGAATACCATAGCAACAGCATAGCAATGCCTTAGCAACCCCCCTGGAATCCCAAGCAACTGGATAGTAATGAAATTGAACCACTGACAAAACCATGTAGCAATTCCTTAGCAACCACCCTAAGGGTCATAGCAATAACTTAAGTAACACCCAAGTAACTGCATAGCTATGCTCTAGCAATGTAACCAACCGGTATAACCTAGCAACTTTATAACAGTGCCTTAACATCCATTCTGAACCATCCTAGCAACTCCATGTTAATGCATTCGAACCACCAGTAACACATAAGAAAACATGTAGCAATGCCTTAGCAACCACATGGACCACCCTAGCAACAACACAGCAATCCCCTAGCAGCCACTCCCTAGCAACTGCAGAGTAATCCCATAAAAAACATCCAGAACACACAAGAAACAATGTGATGCTCTAGCTACCAGAACATCATAGTTACCACTTGGACCACCCTAGCAACTGCATAGCTATGCTCCAGCAGCCATCAATGTAACCAACCATATAGCACTACCCTTACATCCACCCTTAGCAAATAGTAATGTGCCAGGACCACCTAGAAAACCTAAGACCCTATGAAGCAATGCCCTAGCAACCAGAACACCATAGCAACCACCCAACTGGTTTGTTTCAGTACTGCAGAGGTACACGGGCTCTCAAGAGAGGCGTAACAAAATCACGTGCCGTGGGTCTGGGGTTGTGGTCCGGAATGAGTGGTGATGTGGAAAAGAAACGAGTTAGGTTTTTTGCTGCCTGATCTCTCCATTTTAAGTGCCCTAAGTGGCACATCCTCCCTGCATGTCACAGCTCGGTCTGGGCTGCAGTGGGTCTGTTTTAGTCTCAGAAGCGTGATAACCTCAACTCCTCTGCTCTTTTAATCTGAGCTGTGGCACACTGAGGCCTGAACGAGACGCAGAGCTTCCAACACAGAAGAGCCCTCACTTCTCTCACTCCTTACCATCTCAGCTGTCAATCAAAATGGTGCACAACACTGACAACAAGTGCAAAAATCATTAAAGCACCCATACTGTAAGCATTATATATATATATATATATATATATATATATATATATATATATGTGTGTGTGTGTGTGTGTGTGGTATAATGATATAAATTCACAGAACTTATATTCGTATGTAAAGTTAGTGTAAAATAATAAACATTAAAGTATTTACATACAAACCTACCATTTTCATACTGTACATTATATTATTGTGATGCATAAAGTCATGTGAAGTAGTATTTTATAGTGTTTATATATATATATGTGTGTGTGTGTGTGTGTAATATGATGTAATGTATAATAATTAATCTATTATATACATACAAACGTATATACCACTTTTCATATTGTTCATTATAATATCGTGATGCCAAGTCACTTAAAAATATTTCAAACTCTTCATTTTAGTTTTTAGTGTGTGTGTGTGTGTGTATGTATATATATATATATATATATATATATATATATATATATATATATATATATATATATATATATATATATATATATATATATGTATATATATATATATATATATATATATATATGTCACAGTTTGTATATGTATAACAAATCATTTATTATATACATAAACATTTAATTTAATTTGATTTAATTTACTTAATCTTCATATTTTATTTATATTTTGTTTAGTTTAATTTATTAATTTTTTTAACATGAGCAAAAAGATCATGCTTTAAGAAAGCATATATTGGGAATTTAGATTTTATGGTGACTTTGGAAGGAGACAATTAGAACAGAAACTTTACAAACCTATTCATAAAAAACATGAGACAAAAAAGGCCTATGTTACATTAGCAGCTTACATTGTGTGATATTTTAAAACCATCCTTGTGTGGAAGGTTTCTAAAACACACACTGAAACCTATCATGCCCAAGGCCTCATATTTCAATGCTAAAGAGAACTTATTTATGGTCTGAGGGTAGAGGCGATCGATTCTTGGGTGTAACACAAGAACATGGAACAAAACAAAAACACAAACGAGCCAGCTTCTGTTAAAACAGCATTTCTCTATGTACACTCATTAGCAGTGAGCAGCGATAAATCTTTCATTTAAAAAGGCTTAAAGGGCCTAAATTCCATGCATAGCTTTCCTTTTGGATAAATTATTTATTTATTCGATTTCTCTGGGTTCTGCTCAGTTTATTTGTTATATGTGTAACATTAAACTAGGTAGATCTTGTTCAAGCTACCCGCTTTCATTGATGGAGCATTCCGTATGTCCTCAATATGAACAATAAGAGTCGATAAAAATGCAGCTACGGGAAATCTGGATCGATTATATTCTTTCATATACTGCAAGTCCAATGTAGTGCCCAAAATATATGCATGAAATATTTAGTTGCCAATATTTGAATTGATTAGCATTCTTTCTGAAAGCAAAGAAAAATAGTTGCACGCTGGATACAGAAAATATGGTGAAAGAACAGATGTTAACAAGTTCATTGTTCATATTGGATTACTAGTCGAATAATTTATTTGATAAAGTGAGATATCTTTAAAAAGTAGTAAAATTGACTTTGTGTAAGATATTGCTCGATTTCAGAGAATTGAGAAGTGGATATGTTAGATGGAGAGACTAAGAAAAATACACTTATTGCCTGTTATTTCCATCTGGCAACATCCCTACGATAGCCACAACTTATAAAGCGGCCAAGACACCATCCACTATCCCTAATTATAGAGCCTAAATTACCAGAGTTAAATTATTGATCAAGGCCACAGTTAATGGTTGTGTCAGATAGTTGATCTCCCATGATTCAAATGCCAAACTCCTGATCCCAGACAGCATCACTCAGCACGTCTGTGATCGTTCACACAAATGAACATTCTCATGGGGGTCGGAACGGGAAATGTATTCCCTTCGGCACTCAGGGAACCTTAGATAGTTCCTGTAAAAAAGCGCCTTCAGGCAAATGATGACCTGGCATGATCATCTTACAGGTTTGACATTTCAGTAAGTACATATATTCAATTATTTATATCATCTGACATTTGAAAACATGAGATAAATACAGGTTTACCACAGGATGGTATTATTTGATTGTAAGTTTTATTAATTAAGTATTTTATCAGTATTTAATATTTTTGGTACCCTCTTTCTCTCTCTCTCTTTTTTTCTCTAATTGTTTATATTTAATATATTAACTAATTTATTATATTAACTCAATTTAATATTTTTTTTTATATGACTTTCTCCCTGTATATATGTACATATATATGTATATATAATTTTACATTTTAAATTGTTTATATATATATATATATATATATATATATATATATATATATATATATATATATATATATAATTTATTTATTGCAAATATTTATGATTGCCTGTATAATAAATAAATAATAATTTTGGACACCATACAATTCTGGCATTTTAAGACTATATGGTATCATAAAAATGAAATGTTAGATGAAGACAATAAACTTGACAGTAAGATGCTGCTGTCAAAAAAAAAAAACTTTTAGTGGCCTAAACAAATTGAAATGCATCAGAACCGTCGTAGAGTGAAATTTTTGAGACATATCATGTAACAATAGTCAGAACATATGAGCTGAATTCACAAATAAATCCTTCAGCTGCTGTGAGATCTGAGTGACTGTCTAATGTTTCCGTGATGTCTCTATCTCAAACACTTCTGTAAGTGACTAAAAATGTTGCTCGGCTCTGTTCTGATGTTTGAGGGGGATGGGGTTCGACTGTCTTCATAGCTAAAAAAAGCATCTGAGACTTCCAGAGCTGTCTGATCTCTTAGTATAATCAAGTCTATGATCAAGAAACTTGCAGCACAATAGACGCAGAGCATCCAGGCTCAAAGGCAATCACATCAAATCACAGCAACTCTCAGTGCAAGACGAAAAAATTACAGCTGCAACATTCAAAGACTGAAATTTCGATTAATTAGTTTTTGGGTGGTCAGTGTAGTTTTACAACTATCTAATTCATTCTGAGGCTTAAAGGAAGACGCTACTTCATTAACCTCTAACACTGTCTTTAATCTGAAGGACCATATTTAGCCATGCTGGCTTATTCATTCCAGTGGGAGAGCACACACACATATATACACACACACAGAAATGCATGCAGATATTTCACACACGCATTCATGCTGTACTGTTCCAATGACAGATTGGTCGCAGTGTAATACCAGCAGAGAGCCTCAAAGAACATTGATTTAAAAATGGCTGACATCTCTCTCTGTCTCTTTCTCTCTGGTCTTTCTGCGACAGTATTGTTGCTGCTTCCATGTTTAAAAGGATTCCTGATCTCATGTGACATCTATGTCTTCCGAATTTCAAAAATGCAGACATGTGTGCATCTTTTATGTTAATCTTTTATGTCCTCATCTTGTAAATACCTGTTCTTTCAGAATCCAAAGGCCATGTGTGTAATAATATCGCACCCTCAGATGTTCTCATCAAATCAGAGCAAGCCCTGTCCAACTAGATGTCCCCCTTTTTTTCACTTACAGGTATGTCACATTGTTTTTGTTTTGTTTTTGGTTATCAAGGCCTCATTTATTTGATCATATACATAATATTTGATTATAATGTAGCATAATGAGATCACATTTTGAATCTTATACCCTTTGTTCAAAAGATCAGTCACTGTATAGTAGTCACAGGAAAGTGGTGTGAAGAGGGAAGTCTGTTGTGTGGAGGGAACAGGAGTGGGAGGATGGAGTGAAGTCCATTCATTCCCAGCTCTCTCCCTTTCAGACTGAACTCAACTGCGGAACTATACACCATGGAGTGGAGCTTAAACAGATCTTGGTTCATTCACTCTACTGACTGAGCATGATGTGTACGCGCGAAATGTGGTGTGAGAGAGGAAGGCAAGCAGTCAGTGGAGCAATAAAGAGAATGAGAGAGAGAGAGAGAGAGAGAGAGCTGATGAAAAAAGGAGTTGCAGCAATGGCTACAGGGATAGTGTGTTCTGAAGAGAATGTCAGTTCATTAGGAAGTAGTCCTGTGCGCTTCTGTCCACTGTTGAAGGTCATCAGCCAAATGAGTAAATGAAATATAGAGTGATGGGAACAGATAGAGGAAAAAAAAGAGGGTGGTTAGATAGACTTGGCAGCAATTTGGCAACACTTGTGTATGGAGACTGCAGTCTGTATGGATTAGGACATAATAGAGAGAGAGAGACCCAGAAAGATCGCGGAAGAGGATCTGCAGTGGTCAGGTTACAGAGATCAGGACTGGTTTGATGAGAAATATATTCCTATTGGGATCTGAGTTCTGATTGCAGAATCTGAGCACAGTTTGAGACATTGAGATCTCTTCTGAAACTCCGACCATGCATGTAAGATTCCTGGGGCCTTTTCATCTCAGAGAGAAATATGAGAAGCAGAAAACTTTAGCAAAAGTCTTAATTTGCTTTCCATTTCACTGCAGTCTAGGACAAACTACTCTTTATCAGTCACAAATTATTCGGCCTGAACTCATTATTTAAGAGCACTTACTAATTTTTCTTTTTAATGTTGGTACTTTTATTTACAGTATTGTTCAAAATAATAGCAGTACAATGTGACTAACCAGAATAATCAAGGTTTTTCGTATATTTTTTATTGCTACGTGGCAAACAAGTTACCAGTAGGTTCAGTAGATTGTCAGAAAACAAACAAGACCCAGCATTCATGATATGCACGCTCTTAAGGCTGTGCAATTGGGCAATTAGTTGAAAGGGGTGTGTTCAAAAAAATAGCAGTGTCTACCTTTGACTGTACAAACTCAAAACTATTTTGTACAAACATTTTTTTTTTTTCTGGGATTTAGCAATCCTGTGAATCACTAAACTAATATTTAGTTGTATGACCACAGTTTTTTAAAACTGCTTGACATCTGTGTGGCATGGAGTCAACCAACTTGTGGCACCTCTCAGCTGTTATTCCACTCCATGATTCTTTAACAACATTCCACAATTCATTCACATTTCTTGGTTTTGCTTCAGAAACAGCATTTTTGATATCACCCCACAAGTTCTCAATTGGATTAAGGTCTGGAGATTGGGCTGGCCACTCCATAACATTAATTTTGTTGGTTTGGAACCAAGACTTTGCTCGTTTACTAGTGTGTTTTGGGTCATTGTCTTGTTGAAACAACCATTTCAAGGGCATGTCCTCTTCAGCATAGGGCAACATGACCTCTTCAAGTATTTTAACATATGCAAACTGATCCATGATCCCTGGTATGCGATAAATAGGCCCAACACCATAGTAGGAGAAACATGCCCATATCATGATGCTTGCACCTCCATGCTTCACTGTCTTCACTGTGTACTGTGGCTTGAATTCAGAGTTTGGGGGTCGTCTCACAAACTGCCTGTGGCCGAACAATTTTACTCTCATCAGTCCACAAAATGTTACTCCATTTCTCTTTAGGCCAGTTGATGTGTTCTTTGGCAAATTGTAACCTCTTCTGCACATGCCTTTTTTTTAACAGAGGGACTTTGCGGGGGATTCTTGAAAATAGATTAGCTTCACACAGACGTCTTCTAACTGTCACAGTACTTACAGGTAACTCCAGACTGTCTTTGATCATCCTGGAGGTGATCATTGGCTGAGCCTTTGCCATTCTGGTTATTCTTCTATCCATTTTGATGGTTGTCTTCCGTTTTCTTCCACGTCTCTCTGGTTTTGCTCTCCATTTTAAGGCATTGGAGATCATTTTAGCTGAACAGCCTATCATTTTTTACACCTCTTTATAGGTTTTCCCCTCTCTAATCAACTTTTTAATCAAAGTACGCTGTTCTTCTGAACAATGTCTTGAACGACCCATTTTCCTCAGCTTTCAAATGCATGTTCAACAAGTGTTGGCTTCATCCTTAAATAGGGGCCACCTGATTCACACCTGTTTCTTCACAAAATTGATGACCTCAGTGATTGAATGCCACACTGCTATTTTTTTGAACACACCCCTTTCAACTAATTCAACTAATTGCCCAATTGCACAGCCTTAAGAGCGTGCATATCATGAATGCTGGGTCTTGTTTGTTTTCTGAGAATCTACTGAACCTACTGGTAACTTGTTTGCCACGTAGCAATAAAAAATATACGAAAAACCTTGATTATTCTGGTTAGTCACATTGTACTGCTATTATTTTGAACAATACTGTATATACAGTATATACCTGTGTGTGTGTGTATTCTGTTTTTGCTTAGAATATAGTATGCAGTGACTAGTTAACTTATTGAAAATATACTCAAGTTCTAAAAGAATCATTCTTGAGTTTGAACTTGTTTTTCTTGTGTTTACTTGTGTTTATGGTGTATGGTTTGGTTAATCGTTTCTGAGTGGAAGCAGAACTGAGCAGCAAATGATTATTACAAATTCCCCAGATCTGTGAATTCATGTCTGGATGACTCCGATGCACAGTTGAGCCATGGAAGAGAAATGCACAAACATGAAAGAGGGTGAATAAAGAGGCTTAATTTCTCCTGAGAGAGTAACACCAAAAAGACTTCTTAAAGGAGGATTTGAATTTTCTACCCTCTTTCTCTGAAGAGCATCTGTCCTGTTTTTAGCGTCGCTGTCTCTTTCTATCACGTCTTGCTGCATTACTTATCAGCTCTTGGTCTCAGTGCAAAAATCCAGCAGAGAAATTAAGCTTGGGCATCTTCATAACCATGCATAAGAATTATTTCCCCTTGGGCTTCCTTTTCTAATGCTTCCATCTGTGTCATCATCACCAACCCATTACCCTCCCAATTGAAATGAAAGTGTGATCGATTCAGCTTCAGCATGTGAGGTATGAAAATAAGCTATTGTATAAAACCTCCTTCACTCATTGTGACATCTTCAGGATTTGAGTGGATTTTCGCTGAGGAATGTGTAATTTTTCACATGTATTGAAAGATCTAGCGCTGTTATCTTGCAGAAGCTCATTTTGTTTTGGCTCGATTCCAACTAATCACACTACTAGTGTGACGATCCATTTAATTGTAAAAGTTTACGCCCATTTCAGTTCAGTTATAGAACAACTTGTGTTAGCTTCAAAGCATGCTTCATGAACTATTAGCATGGTTAGCACATTAATGTTAGTTATATAAATGTATAAATTACCAACTTTTTTTCAAAGATTGCTTACAGCTACAGTACATCAGTAATTGGAAGTTCCCCGCAGGAACATAATACAGATGGGCAAAAAATCTGTGACGAATGTAACTCATTCCTTCGCATCAAAAGACACGTCTCAGTACATTAACTCTACAACCCACCTGGCAACAAGACATAAGTGCACCAAAACATTATAATGAATCGACTTTTGTGCTGTGATGTCACTCCTCAAGAATCTGACACCCAATCAAATTAGCTTCTTTTACCAGATCAAGACTGCTGATCAATGAATGCATTACTTTAAGTGCTTTTAAGCAATTTTGGGGGAGATATCACATATAAAATGTACAGTTCCTGATATTTAAAGTAGTAAATAGACAGCTTTAAGAAGAGTTTTTAACTATATACACATCACATTTACACGTTAGCATTTTTTGGTGTTTTTGTGTATGATTGATCAGTGCATATTAGTGTAAAAAAAATATATATATTTTCATCTTTCAATCTTTCATTAAAATAACCAGCTCCACTTCTGAATTGACTTTCTTTTTCAGGTGACATCATCAAGCCCACATTTCAACCAATCAGTGTTTGCCATATTTCAGAAGGGGAGAGGCCTCCTGCGACGAAACAAACTTTTTTTTGTATTATCTAATCAATTCCTGACTATTTTTTTTCTGATTTGTTGTTGCTCATCAAAGCTACCAATCCGCATTTATTTGATCAAAATAAACTGAAAACAGCTACGTTGTGAAATAATATTATAACTTAACATTAGGACTTGCATGCATGTCTACCCATCGGTTCACACCTACAGCATCAGAAAATATTGGACTGTCAATCCAAGTCTGCATTAGTCACCCTGTGTCCTAAACTCTTCATTAACAAATACAGTAACCTTTCTGAACATTTACTGCTGCAGTTTCTGCTTTAGCGCTTGGAAAACTGGGCTTTTGGGTGATTCAGCATTTCCATAACATATGTTTCTTACCAAGTGGGTGCTTTAAGGTAGTGAATTATAACTAAAAACCTAAAGCCCAGCAGGCTGTTCTTTCGAAAGGAAAGAGCCTAAGTTGGTGCTTTTTAAATGTCACGGAAAACAGACAATTCTCATGTTGTGTTAAAAAGCAGTTGGGTGACAGATATTCGGGTTTCCAAAAACGGAAGTGTCCAAGTCCATCCCAAATGGCACAGCTAATGGCTCAGTGCAAAATGAAGCAGGGGATATTCTCTAATAATTGGATCTAGAAAAGGAGCATCTTTACAAAAAAACCCTTCTTGCCAAGGAGGCAGATAATGAATTATTGGATCAGATCCCACATCTGCCGCTGATAGGGATTTAACCAGTGCGAGAAAAAAAAAAGACTGCTGTGGACTTTATCATAAGTTGTGTATCAAATCATGCAGATTGTGGAGGAGAGGTGTACTATTACATTTAGTAATAAGAAAAATAATTATTTCTAATTTGCATAAACATTTTTTATTCATCAGAAAATGCTGATGAAATATTACAGGTTCCAAAAAAAAAAAAAAAAAAATAGTAAGCAGCTAAACTATTTCTAACACTGATAATAAATTAGCATATTACAATGATTTCTGAAGGATTTTGTGACATTGAAGACAATAGCAATAACTGATGAAAATGAGAATAAATTATATTTGAAATTATATCAAAATATAAAACTTTTATTTCACATTTTGGTAATATTTTACCGTTTTAATGTTATTACTGAATTTTGTATTAAATAAATGCAGCCTTAATGAGAAAAAGAGAGAAAAAAAAACATTAAAATTTATTTTTGCTTTATTTTATATTTAAATCAAAATGTACATGTAGGTATTTACACTAGGCTCATTTGAAGCAGTAATAATTGCATGCTTCTTTAAGTTTATGCAATTTCCTAGTGATGGTCTGATCATACACTGAAATAACATTTTGGTGTTAATAAATAGGTATAAGTACATTGAATTAAACATGAAATTTTGAAGCCAAAAGACTAAAATAGTACTTTCTTGTAAAACGTAATTGTATATAAAACAATTTGTCCACTCATTACAGATGATACACATCAAAATTATGGTTTCAGAGGATCACTGTATGTGTAACACTCAATGAACAGATGCTACTGTACATCTAAGATGTGCATTAACATCTACGCTGATCCGCAGTGTGTAAGACCATGATGCATAAGCATCTGTGTAATTAGAGTGTGTCAAGCACTATTAGATATAAATATGCGCACAAACATACAGAAAACGCAGGACAGACAGGCAAAGACTGAAAGAGACAGAGCGTGAGACGTCGAACACTGAAGGCAAAACCATGTTTGTGCAAATTGTTTTAATCTGCAGTCACTGGAGAATGAAGCAGCAGTGTAATCATTTGCTTGGGGTAAAAGATTGATTCAGCAGCGCTCTCTGCGTATAGTTTTCCCAGCATCCTCTGCTCTGTGTATGGTGCAGCACGGCCAGCTTTGGGAAAAGATTAATTGTTAATTGAGAGGAAGAGAGGAGAAATTGCATTAGCATGCCTGGACAAAGGGAGCCCCTTGAGAAATCGAATTAGGCAAAGACACATGAGTTTAAAGAGGAAGAAACAAAAAAACAACCTGGCTTTGGAACTGATCTTCTCCAAGTATGACTACTGAGCAGCACATGTAATGGAGATTAGCAGAATTTTAAGAGGAAATATTTATTAGTCACCAGGTTTCCAAAATGGAGTCCAAATGACCGCTGGAATTTATTAACAAGATGATATGTAAATAAATAAATTGTAATTACAAATAAATCAATCATATTTTTCTACATTTTCAGAACCGTGGGTGATTGTGATTTTGAATC
This sequence comes from Carassius auratus, assembly GCF_003368295.1. Classification (NCBI taxonomy): domain Eukaryota; kingdom Metazoa; phylum Chordata; class Actinopteri; order Cypriniformes; family Cyprinidae; genus Carassius; species Carassius auratus. Next base: position 5,482,384 of record NC_039288.1, on the reverse strand, counting down.
TTTTAGATGGCATTTTTATAACATAAACAGGTCAATATCATGAAGAAATCTATGTTAAATTTCACAAAATTTCATAAAATATAATGAACTATAAACTAGTCAATATCATCAAAGCTATGAAGAAATGACTGTCAAAATCACACCAAAAAAAGTATAAAAAAAATGGGATTTCAAATTTTGATTATTCTTTTATTAATTACTAATTGTTTTATTTATTTATTGGAAGAGAAAAAATAATAAGAATATTTTGTGAAAAATGCAGTCCGGAGAATCGAATCAATGTCTGTCTATGAGATTCATTCTCAAACAACAATGTACATATATGGTATTAGTAACATGGTATTAGGTATTAAGGATGGTATGATAGGATTTTCTTTACTATTATAAAGCTTTATATTTATTCATGTTGAACAGACCTTTTAATGCCAGTATCCGCTGAATCTGGTGAATCCCGGAAGGATATGTACAGATCATATTGGATCTTTAAATCAAAATTATTAAGCTGCAATAAGAGAGAATCAGAAGATTTTATCAGAAAAAAACAATTAGATTAAAGATTTTGTGTTCGGAATTGTTTACATAATAATAATAAGGATTTTCTTTTTTTTAATGCTTCTGAAAATTCTCTTATGCACACCAAGGCTGCATTTGATTACAAATACAGCAGAAATTGTAATATTTTTAAATATTTGTATAATTTAAAATAATTATATTTAGTAATATATTTATTACGTATATTAATTTATTCATGTTGTGGGCAAAGGTGAATTTAATACCGGTACTTTTAAAAGATGTGACACTGAAGACTGGAGTAATGTTGCTGAAAATTCAGCTTTAGGAATAAATTATAGAATTAATTTTAGAGTTACTATTAATTATATTTAACTTTACTTTAGAGTTATTTTCTAGCAAATAATATAGCAAATAAATGATATAGCAAATAAATGTATACTTGGTGAACAAAGTGACATAATTTTTTTTTAAACATAAAAAAATATATAAATATATTACTACACTTTTTATATATACTATTCACAGGTAAACACCTTTATTTATTCATTCTTTCATTAATAAAAAAATAAATATATACAGTAGACAAATGCTCAACACACCCATGAGGAAGGTTTCTAGGCAATGTCTTTTTTTTTTTTTTGCCCTCATGGCAGCACACAACCAAATAAGTAAATACATTTCCTCCAAATCAGAGGAAATAACTCTGCCTAAATCACTGGATTCCCGCTGTCAAGATAACCAGCTCGAGATGACTCAGCTGAGTTCTGCTTTCAGGGAGCGGATGGTGACAGAAGCCGTCCTGCTCTAGCGTCTTAAAGGTGTGACTGAACTGTTTGTTCTTTGGTTTCTAATACTTGGCACAGATGCAAGATCTCGCTGAGGAGGCAAACACGCAATATCCTCACCTGCCCTCACCTAGCATTAACATAGCCTCCTGACACCTGTGTGCCACGCTGGGGCGGGACGTTTGTGAAGAAGGGATGAGTCACCAGAAACAGACACAGGTGCTTTGAAAAACACACAGGTGGATGACAAAACAGTCTGACTAACAACACAGGAACCAGCGCATTGTTCCCAACCGTGATGTAGTTGCTTCTCAGGAGCAACATTACTCTGGGACTTGGTGACCTTTTGTTTTAGAAAGGACGGTATTGACCTGTCAAATGTGGCATTTAAATGCAGTGTATATTTCTGAGGAGTGGAGCACCAAGACAGTTTTCAAACAAACATGCTTTTAAACTGAATCAAGTTCACAATTAAAGGAATATTCGGTACGTACATTTAAACAGACTTAATTATTTTCTGGGATATTCAATGGCATCTCAGTTGATATAAACAAACAATAGACATTTCTACAATTATGCACTTTTACTGTAATAATTAAAAAGGTGTATTACCAATTAAAATTAAATTGCTGAATTAGTATTGTTATTTTTATTGATTTCAATCAAATATTATTTACTTAGTTGTTCATCTATTATTTTAATTTCTTGTTCGTCAATTTATTATTTATTTATTTTTAGTATTTATTTTTCATGAACAAGTGATTTATTTATTTCAATGTTATTGTTTTTTTATTAAAACATAAATTAAATAAACAGATTTAAATGTCTACATTTTTATTTTTTAATCTATAAACTGATAACTGACCCTTTGTCTGGAGTTTGATTGACAGGCGACCAATCATAACCCCCGGATTTGCCATTTTGACAAACAACCAGACAAGAGAGCAGATTAACGTCTGTAGACTTGAAAAATTATGTGCATTGACATCTTCCTGTGGTTGAAACAATATACCCTCTGATCTTCATTCATGTCTATTTCTTGCGCTGTAACTAGTAAAGATCGAGCGATGATCAGTTCAAGTGCTGCTTGAACTGAGGCGCTACAATGATCTGTCATGACATTAAAGGTGTATTTATTGGTAAAAAATGTTATTTATTCTTTGAATTTGAGTCTTTGACTTTTTTGAATTCCAAAAGTCACTTGCTCTGTTTTGTCTTTCGCCACATTGCCAGTTTCCTCTGTGCTCTGAGATGCATTTTTCACTATGTGAGAATATGACGTGTGGTGTGAGAGTGCCATGGCATGTTGGACGTAGCAAAAGTAACGAAGGGGGTAGAATCTTTGCAAAGGGTCAATTGATTCCTTAATTCCAGATTTTTTGATTGGGTACAGTCCAATCTGATACCTGCACAACATGCCCAAGGATCCTCACTGTCCTAAAAAACAAATTGCAGGTGAAATTTGGCCTTGTCGAATGACTCATCTCCAGACCAGTTTACTAACACTTGCGTCATTAAGTACCTCTCTGCCCCCCTATAGTGCTCCTTCTTCTCTATGTGAGCTCAGCAAATGGGTCTGATTTTCCCCTTTTATATCAATTAACCTGCTGACTGATGAATCATTCTGCTTGAATGTCTTCCAGGTTGAGCCATGCTTAAAGATACAGCATCATCCGACTGATGTTCACGATCTTCTTGGATGGGTGATGTGGTTCATGTGCAACCCCCATTAAGTAAATTCTTTAAGGACCACTATCAGACACTTCTCAGTTTGCATACAGTTTGGATTAGGAGTATGATCCTGTTCAGGGTAAAAACCCTCCACTCATCCATGCAGCCTGTTATGAATGAGCAGGGAGATCAGCAACAAGCCACTAGGGTAAACAGGACAAAACGAATGCAGATACAGTATCATTGATGTTCTTAATTTTGGTGTAACAACATTATTAATGATAAATGGAGCCAAATTCAACAAGGAATATTAGAAAGCCAAGTCCTTACTGTTATGAAAGGAGGTATGGATTGGATTGGCAGTATGGTTATGTTCTGGATAAAAACTCCCCACTCATTCATTAAGCCTTTCATGAATGAGCAGGAAGAGCAGCAAGCAAACCGTAAACTGATCATATCCCAACCACAAACTGATGGCAAATCTAAAAGGAGAAGCATGTCCTTCTGAAATAGCAGATGCTGGGTCAGCATGCCTCTTACAGGAGGAGAGTTGTAACAAAGGGGTGGTTTTCTTTAATAAGCGACTGAGAAGAGCAGCATGCTCATTTATTGCAGTAACTGAAAAGATAAAGTAACAAGCATAGGGTCAGTACCCAAAGTTTTAGCAACAAGCATGCTGTCCTTACTCAGATGATGCTGTTAGCATTTGAATAACAACCTTTAGTAGCGAAATCAAGCATGTTACCAATACACTAGATATGTTTAAGCAACAAGCATGTTGCCGAATTAAGCACAGCCACAGCGTGTTGGCAATAATAGTTGGATGAGCTTAAAGAAATGGCATTTCCACTACTAAATGAGCCTTTAGCAGTAAGCATGTTGCATAAATCAGATTGCCTTAAACAAAACCTTTAAAATCAAGCCTCTGCTGTGGTAAGTTAAACTTGTTTCCAGTGTATCGAAATACAACCAATAAGTCTAAAGCATTAAACATGTTACCGAACAACTAGCCTTAAAAATGAGCAATATTTGCCAATACCCTGATAGCTTTAAGTAATGAGTATAAAATAGCTTAGCTTAGTGAAGACATTCAGAGATGAATAAAGGGTGAAATATATCCAGCTGAGATGTGGATGTTTGATATCTTGAAATCTTTCTCCTTCCAGCGGGGAAGACAAATCTTGTGGAAACTATTGTTAATGCAGTCACATTAGCACAACTTGTATATATATATAATAAGCAGAATAAATTATATACAGCACATTTAGCAGTTTGTTAATGTTCCATTACTGTCTTTTTAAAAATAAATTAAAAAGGTAACCATGAGAAAGTTAATAAAATATAGATATAAAGTCAGATTTTGGCAAAGAAAAACTATTTCAGCTTTGCAAAATAGGTGGATGGCTGGTTTAGCTGGTGAAGATATCTGTGCTGGGCAATGAGAGGGAACAGCTGTGTTTTGTTGTGGGTTCTACACTGATACACACACACACACACACACACACCATCAGGGCTCCAGAGCAGGCAAAATGCTGGTATGAGAGAAAATGGACAGATGTGACCCTCTCTGACTCTGGGATTCGAGCACTCACGTGTTTGTTTCCATGTCCTCATCTGTTTATTTTGCCTCTGTTTCCCAAAATCACACTGACTATCCAATACCTCCTGTTGTTTCCATTCTTTCTTTTTAATATACCGTACGAACCATACATGCTTGTTCCTCTCTGTCCCAATCCAAATAGCCTTAGATAAGCTTTTAAGAGCATTTCAGGGATAGAATATAAAACGAGGATGATGATCCCCTTGAAGAGAAAAGAGGAGCTTCTATAACATGTCATTTAGTCTCAGGGGTTGCATTACTTATGTCAGCTATAATAGTCTTTAAGGAGATTCCTTAGGTAGGTTGTGAATTAGGAGCTATTGTTAACTTCTTGTATATTTAACAGTTGCATTGAAATTGTTGTTTTGTTTTGTTTTGTTTTTGTTTTGTTTTGTTTTTTATCAACAAACATATTTCAACACTGATGATAATAAAAATAAATGCTTCTTGAGCAGCAAATCAGCATATTAGAATGATTTCTAAAGGATCATGTGACACTGAAGACTGGCGTAATGTTGCTTAAAATTCAGCTCCACATCACATGAATAAATTACATTTTAAAATATATTCAAATAGAATACAGTTATTTTGAGTTCAAATTAATGCAGCTTTGATGAGCATTAGAGACAAAACATTTTTAAAATCTTACTGACTCCAAACCTTTGAACTATATTTACTAAAAAAAATAAAAAGGTCTTATATGATATTCTTAAAATAATCCGCTTGGCCCTTGGTCTATCACTATTCTGAATCAAAACAGAAAGTAGTTGCCTATCGTTTCTGCAGTGTTGAAACCCTGAAAAAGTAGGAATGTAAAAATTCTGGTCAAAAGACACAAGCAGAATGAATTGTACTGTACATAAAAACCATTGTTATGTAAATTGCCAATTGCAAACGAGAGAAAGAGTGAAAAAGACAGAGGAAGTGAGATACATGAAGTAAAAGAGTGATAAAGCAGGGTTAAGTGAAAACAAAAAGAAGCAATGCTAGATAATGTAAAGAAATGGAGTACAGTAGATTAGGAAATGAGAGAGAAATGGAGAAAGGGAAGCAAACCGGAAACCAGAGATACGCATGTGCATACGATAAGAAACAGATTGCATGTGCATGTGCCAAAAATAATCAACATTTTCTGTAAACCCTTCGAGCTCTACCGAACATCACGGCTGCTGTGCGTCGACCTCTTGATTCACACTCCAGGTTTCATTAAAGCACCATGTCACACTGCGGCATCCTGATCCATGCGCTAACTCACGCCACAGCTGTGTTTGAGCGGATCAGGATACCGTGACTTCATTCAACATGGCGGTAAATCCACAGAGGCATAAACACTGCGGTATATAGCACACAGACCTGCTCAGGGCAGGATTTTGAAAGAGATAGCAAACCCCGGAATCACAGCATGTGCCAGGAGCACAACCCGAGGTCGGGAATAAACACGTGCTCATTCCTGACAATCGGAACATCAAAAACAAAAGAGAATGGAAGAGGGTGGGGGAAGCTTACGGCTAACTCAGTGTGGAAATAATATGCAATAATGTATTCAACATGCAAAATATATAGATGAATACGTAATTAGCACCTTGTTATTTATATATTGCTTTGCAATAAAGAAACAGCATGAGATGTCAGAGAGGAAGACGGGGAGAGACAGGGCTGATAGTCATTTTCCAGAATGCATCAGTGCAGCATGAGAGAGGGGAAATGGGGTGTATAATGTGGATGCTTCTGGGGATGCCGTAAATAAGTGCTTAGTAAAGCCTCTGGCCTGTTTTAGCCTGTGGTTCTGGTTTACTACTTTAAAATGTACATTTTACTGCATTATTTAGTCATAATTAGGTCATATTTAAGGTTTAGTGTTTAAATCCACACTTAACCCTAAACTTTTGCATGTCTTCCCAAACCATTAGCATTTAGATATGAATGATACCCCATGGCTCTTTGAGGAGAGATGTGCTATTCATATTCTAAGCCATTTGTCTTACCTTTTCTGCAGGGTGGATAATAAAACCTGAATAAATGTATAACCTAGGCTAATTAGAAAAACATGCATCTACTGTACCTACATTTAGTCCAAAAATGTACATATACATGCAATTGGCTGAATTTTCCAGCTGAAATGGACACTAGTGGCTGTAAAACATCAACAATGTTTATCCTTTTAACTAGTTATGATTACAGGGAGATTATTGATTAATAAAGACTTATTTTTGTGCAGGTCCTTGAATGATACTATGTCATCACCTCAAAACTGTTTCCATAGTGCATGATTTGTAAACAAGCACATTTCTACAGTGGGATCACATGACTAGCTCAATATGTTAGGCTTTTCTAATGTGGGAAACTTGCTTGTTAGTCCGGCTGATAAAACTCGAGTACGAGTCCTGTAAAACATGTACACCATACTTGGCTAAACGTCATGTCACTTCACTTCACAAACTTTCAGAGCATCTCACTGAACAGTTATTTTCCTACCTACCACTAGTAGTGGTAGTAGTACGTGCAACATGCAAGAATCAACATATTATCATTTTGCAGAAACGATGCACGTTTTTACAATGTGGAAATCCCCATAGATTTACATTGACTTCAGTGGGCTCTTTTAAATACCATGGCATGCTAGAAACCACATAGCAACATACTAAAAACCACTTAGAACACCTTATAAACCACATAGCAACAGATTGGCAATCACGCAACACCTTAGGATCATGATGGGGAGTTTTGGACTATGTTTTTAGCCCTAGCTGTTTTTGGCAATGGATTTGTTTTCTCTCAGTACAAGCGTCAAGCAAAATGTTAATGGAGTCCCTGTCTTAACTAATCCAGTGGTAGATCACAGAAAACAATAGTAATGAATCACCTGTGATTACTGTCAGCCACATTCGTTTGTTTTACTCTTCCTGAGAGCTACATCTGTATTTCAATTAGGTAAGATCAGAAAACGTCTACTCTGCTCTCTACCAGTTTAGACTTGGGCGTCTGCCAGCTGAAGAGGAAGACAAACTGGCTTTAAGAGTTTAATGACCGCAGGGCACCAAAACAAAGAACAAGCTCTTCCTTCTCCATTGCACATAGCTTCCAAACCCCTGATGTTGCATTTTTAACCTTGGAAACATCTGCTAACCCTATCTTTTTTCTCAAGCAACAAGGAGAAAGGGTTGTCTGAGTTGGGTTAACTTTCTTAACATAAAATGTAATTTACTGTACAATTTGTTAGGTATAATAGTAAGTGGGAAGCGGAAACATGACATTAAAAATGACTTTAAAGGACAGTTTTCTTGTGAAAACTGTCAATTAGGGAGGGCTTGCAAACCCCATTTGTCATGTGAAGATTAATGCTTTGTATTTTAGCGTAGGGTGTCTGAGACAGGGGTGGGAGAGAAGTGCTCTATCATGAATGCTGAGGCAGTTCATATTTTTTCTCAACTGCTCTCGCAGCATTGAAGGGGTCAGTTGCTCTATCTGCTCTCGCTCCCCAATGCGGCTCTTGAAGCAGATATGCTTACCTTAACCCCTAAATAAGTCTCTGCACCTCTAAAGAGTGTGTGTCAGAGATCTTTGAGAGGGGTGCGTGCTGCAGAACAACACCTGAGCTCAAAGCACCTTGGGTCGATTGTGTAATGGCATCTCTTCTTGTTCATACTGGAAGCTAACAAATCCTAAGCGTGTTACTAAAGGCCATCTGTGTCATAGTTCGTTCACTCACACACTCATACACACACTGTCCCCTCACCTCCTCCCACTGGTGGATGTATCTGATGAGGCGTGAAAGCCTGAGAAGACGGAGCAAGCTGAGGATTTTGGTGAAGCGGACGATACGCAGCGCTCGGGCCGTCTTGTAGACCTCCGAATCAAAGCCTTTCTCTACTATTAGAAAGATATAATCCACCGGGATGGAAGACAGGAAGTCTACCACGAACCAACTCTTCAGGTAGTTCATCTTAATGACCTTTGGGTCCAGGATTATCTCCGAGCTCTCCTCGTTCACAATTCCAGTTCTGAAGTTCATGACCAGGTCCACCAGGAAGATGGTGTCCGAGGCCACGTTGAAGATGAGCCAGCTGGTGGTAGTTTGCTCGGAAAAGAAGGTAATTCCCACAGGAATGATAATTAGATTCCCCATCATCATGATGAGCATTATCAAGTCCCAGTAGAACCTGCAGAGGAGGGAGAAAATGACGTGTTAAAGTAGGACCACTTGAAGGCAAAACCGTTTTTCTTTTCTCCTCGTTTAAATCTGCAGTAGGTAACTTTTGTAAAAATATATTTTTTACATATTTGTTAAACCTGTCATTATGTCCTGACAGTAGAATATGAGACAGATAATCTGTGAAAAAATCAAGCTCCTCTGGCTCCTCCCAGTGGTCCTATTGCCATTTGCAGAAATGCATCCGCTCCCGGTAAGAAACAACCAATCAGAGCTGCGGTCCGTAACTTTGTTTGTGTTCAAAATGTAGAAAAATGAATATAATAAGTGAGTACACCATGAATCCATTTTCCAAACTGTGTTTTTAGCTTGTCCTGAATCACTAGGGTGCACCTATAATAAGTGTTTATATTCGGACTATTTTAGATTGCTTCGGGGGTAGCGCTGCGGAGTAACCCAGTACCTTTGTGATACTTCATAGACATAAACAGAGAGAAGTAGTTCCGGCTACGATGTTCTTCCGCAAGACGCAAGCAGTTCTGTTTATTAACCGCTAGAGCATCAAAAGTTCCCTACTTTTAACAGCATTGAGTAAAATTAGAATTGAAAAAAATGGTTCCCTTTCAGTTTGTGAGTGCAGATTTGTATTGATTTGGCCACCTTGCACAGGAAGTTGAATTGAAATATGAATTAGAATGACAGGTAGTAGAGTTTACTGAACATCAATTTAACACAGTAAAATGCATTTTGGGAAATGAAGTGTTTCTGTATTCTGATCCACAAAACGTTATTTATTAATTCAGCATCTCATTCTGAAGACCAGCATCCATAACACAACATTTGCAGGTCATTTCAGCAGATATAAGTGTATTTTCCGGTCAAACTTATGACTCATTTCCATGACCTGATCTATCAAAGATATATACATGAATTGACTTTACAACTATTTCAAAAGCACTTTCGCATTCTCTCCTATCCCGATTCTGTTCCCAATAGCAGAAAAATACTAGCCCTGTTCAGTATGAAGATGATGTAGCAGGACTGGCAAGATTAAATTCCTGCTCTTTTCTGCTGGAATGCCCTCACTGCGATGGCCCTCGGATATATGTGATGTTTCTCTGGGTCCTGTCTAACAGACTTCCTTCAGCGATCAGTACAGCTCGCGCCTGCAGTCTGCACACGATGCACTACAGCTCATTTCCCTGTCGCTTTTGATATCACCGCCAACACTTCCTGCTGGATTGCCACCCTGTGACAGCGCAGTGCAGCTCGCGCTTTGCTCTCTGGATGAGGAGGCAAAAAGCCACAGGACCAAAAAGGCAAGAGGGAGATTGTAACATGAGAGGGTTTCCCTTTTCTTACAGTATGTGAGAGTTGTATGTGTTTACAACCGTCTGTTTGCGACATTCTGCTTTGCTTGTACAATCTGCAGATAGCTAATTAAAGGTACACGCTGTAATTGCTGAGCCAGCAGCATTTGAACCCTCAGGAATTAGCTTGTGTTTTGAAAATATGTGAATGGAACTTCTTTCAGAAAAATTTACAAATCTTTCCAATCACAAACTTTTGAACGGTAGAGTGATCTAAATTATAAAAATATCAGCATTATCAGTTATGATCATTTATCACTTGACTGCTACCAACGTTTTGCTTGTCAGCCTACAGTAAAGCACCAGACCACACTCTTATTACTGATGTTATATAAACATTATGTAAAACTTTCTATTTACAGCTCACAAAATTATTATAAAATGTGATTTGTGGTACTCTGCAGTCTCAGTATGTCCTTCGTTCTCTCTCTTCACCAGAGAACTAAACTCGAGAGAGGTTTTCAGTTGCTTGGCAGAAGATGCAGCGCACAGCTCATACAGTGAGAAGAATCACATTATGAATTCAAACCTTTAGTGTTACATAACAAGACACCCAGTATTAAATAGACATGCAAAAAAAAAAGAAAAAAAAAGCAGGACCAAAGGACAAAACGACAGTATTTGAACTTTCTGCGTATTTAATTAATTCCAAATACGAGTAATTATTTTTATAAAAAATTGTATACGTATATAATCCTCAAAATATCCCTGTTTGTTATTGTAATTATTCCTTTTTTTTTATTATTAGTCATTCAATCTGCTTCTCAATGTCTATTTAGCACAGGTTACAGACTTGCATTGTCATTCGCAAGCATGTTTGACAACAAGCCAAACCAAACACAAGTCAAGTAATTAGTGAACACTGCTATATTGGTGGTATTACTCATGCCACCTAATGTGAAGAAATCTTCCTCAGCACAAAAGGGAAAAAAAGCCCATTTTTATGTCTGCCTTGAGCAGACATGAGTCAGCTCTCTGATAGGAGTCCAGCAGACAACAGAAGAGATTTTTTATTTTTTTGCAACACTGAAATGTTCCGAGGTCAGCGTATTGTATATACACATGCACACATACTGTATTTGCATTAATGTAGCTCCTGTGTCTTGTAAAATCCAAAGGCAGAAGTATTTTGACAGGCGCCGGGCTATCCTAGAGAACCATACAAGATGTCCTGGCCGCTGATAACGGCATACATCCATGAACTAAAATAGATGCTTTCAAGAATCCTATCTCATGCTAAAAACCCCTGGCTGGGGCCTCCGATGAGGCCGATGCACTTGGCTGTAATGGAGCTGAGCGAATGAGAAAAGCGCTCGGCCTTGCTTTATATATATCTACCGATCCAGTATTTAATAATTGTCTGTGCTTCGGTCCAAAAAGTCATCTTTGGTTAATAATATCCACCTTGGTTATTTTTACTTTTGGGAGCAGTAAAAAGATGAAAGAATTCATTATTCGTTATTGCTTCTACTGTTGGTTGCAGTATAGCTGGGACTGTGCATGAATTGCACGTGAAGGTATATTGAGTACCCGTACTGAGAGAGGTTTGACAGGCCGTTTTGCTTTTGTAACTGTAGCCTTGACAACCGAAAGACAGGCAGGCTGTATTGTCAGAGGTGGGATGGTTGCCATGTGACCATCTGTCCTGCTGGTGAACACTAAAGACAAGCATAGAGGACATGACCCAGACACAATGCTTCTATATGCTCAGATGTGCTTTTCTGTCTCTCTGCCGCAGCTGCATCCTCACCTCAGTGTGGAATGGAGATCTTTAAAGGAATAATATGCACAAAAATGAAAATTCTGTCATTTATTATCCTCCTGTCATTTCATCATGATGCCAAGCTCTAAAATAAAACAATAATGTGTTCTGAAGTCATTCGATATATATATACACCTGTATGGGTTTCTGAAGAATGTTGGTTATGAGTACAAATCACGTTCACCAGATCAAATCACGTGTGATGAGTACAAATCACGTGTGATCGATCGATCACATATGTATTTATAAAGAGACACAGATTTCTCTTAACTGTGGCCTGTTTGCAGAGCTCTCCAGTCATACTGCATTCATAAATTGGGCGCTCTTCAGCATTGTATGCGAGAAAAAAAATACAGACTAAGGCTATTTAAAGAGTACCAAGGGGCATCAGTTTGGAGGAAGTGAGACATGCACTTGCAAAGACCTTCATTAGACTTTGGGACACGTCTTTGAGACAAGCCTCCAAAAAGCAACAGCAAAAACCATCAATAATGCAAGACAAACTTGCATGCCCCTAAAAATAGAGGTTAATCTGGGTTTAGAAATCAGAGGCTGTTTGATAAGGAGAAGGAATCTGCTAACATAAAAATCCTGCTTTTCCATAACCTTTGTGATTAAATTATAAGCCAGAGATTTGACCCGAGCTTATTCATTACCTGATAAATCCTGCCACTAAAAAAAAAAATTAAAACATGCACAAAGTCACCCAAAATGGTGAAGGAAGTCTGGGAAGGCGACGTCAGTCACGTCTGAAGATTTTCAATAGATTTTCCTTTCCCCAGTGAGGAATTGTGACTACAGCAATAGGCTGGACAAACAGGGAAAGCAAGAGACAGATGACATGCAATATGGAGGACCGATAAAAGAAGCATACGACTGAGTCACGCATGATAAAAGTCAATGACAAAAGATCTCAGGCCACATCAAGTCAAGCATGAGCCCTTTCTAAAAAACAATGAATAATGAATCTTACTAACCTCCTATTAATCTTTAAAGGACCACATTGGGATATTGAGTTACCTAATGCTTCAGAACCAAAACAGCGTAATGTGAATGCTGTTGTCACTCATGTGGTGTTTCTGGTTCCAGCTTTTTCAGTTCACGGCTGGGACGTTATTGGAAGAAAATAAGTCAGTTTCACAAAATTAACTATGGAAAAAGCTTGGAAACAAAATAGCAGTTCCCTGTGTGGGTGAAAAAGGAAAGCCATTGTAAATGAGCAGACGAATCCGAAGCATGCCAAGTGTAGCCAGAATCACACGGTTCAGGCTTTTCGTCCATTAGAAGCAATAACCACTGTCATCCTCCCATTGACTCTATTTTACTCTCTGTCCACCATCTCCCTCTTTGTATCTTCTATTTTCTCTTTCTCACCTGTTTTCTCCTTTTCTGGCTCTCCCTTTGATGTAAAGCCTATTTGGCAAGTGCGATCAAAGGCTCAATATTGTGTGCAGAATTGAATCATGGCCATCTTAGAATGCTATGAAGTAGCTAGCAGCGAATTAATTTAATAAAATAAAGAATGTTATTTCAGCATTGTTTATATACTGTAGTATTATTTATATGCTGTTGCATGACATTTTTAGAATTAGTTTTATTTTAATATTTTCAGTAAAATTTGTATGTAAATTATAGCTTAAGTAGTGATGTGCTTCGTCATTTTAATTCGTTTTTGTTTAAATTATTACTGTTTTGCTTGATTTTGATTTCTATTTTAGTTTAATTTCAGTGCTTCAACCTATTTGTTTGTGTTAGTTTCCAAGGCAAAATTTCTCATTTTCATTTAAGCTTTCATTTATGTTTTAAAGCAAATTTTTGTTAAAATTGTATTCGTTTTGTTACGAGCTTTTGTGATTTTTATTAGTTTTTGTTTAAATTGTTTGTTTTGCTTTATTTTTTATCTCTTTTATGGTAATTTTAGAACTTCAGCTTTTACTTTTTTTTTCTGTTTCCAAGGCGACATTTCTTATTTTTAAAAATTTGTCATTTGGTTATGTACTTTTTAATGTTTATCATTTTTTAGATAAATTATGTTTAGTTTTAGTTTTATTTCATTTCTTTTATTCCAGTTAGTGGCCAAGGGAACATTTCTAATTTTCATTTAAGTTTACTCCCTTAATATGTTTTATATTGTACAATATGCATATGATTGCTAAGCAGCAGCGTCATTTGTGCATTATGGCAGAAAGGTCAATCACATTACATCACAGGGTTCAGAGCAATGTTAATCTCGTTCAGTGTTTGTTGCACATCTAATCCAATATCACCTTCTCTCATCCCTGCTGATGTTGGAGGGCTTTACACAAACAGCTCCGATATGTTTCAGGGGTGGCGCAGCCTAGTGGTTAAAGACCTGAAAGGTTGTAGGATTAAATTTGTGAACTATGTGATTACTTAGCGTACACAATCTGTGTACTGTGAGCATCACATAAAACATCAGCTAAATTAGGTTGGCTAAATGTCAAATAGTAGTTGCAGTAGAAATGGACTTCCAGCAGACATAATGGGTCATTCATATTGTATAGTATCGGCTGACCTCTTTAACTTTAAATAATAATGTGTTTTTTTTACTTTAGAAATTAGCTTTGGACTTGCTCAGGCAATAAATTATTATTAATTATGACTTGAATGATTGCACGAACCCAGTTTCACTAGTGAACAGATGTTGCAATTTTCGAAGTCTCTTTCAAGCGTGTGAAATTGCCAATTTATTAAGAAATATAACGTTTTTATTATTATTATTATTTACATTGTGTTGACTTTATTTAGTATTTAATTTAAACATATCTTTAGATAAATTTAGATAAAGAAAAAAAGAAACACCTGGAACATTTCCTAATTATGATGATTATTATGTGGTCACTTTAATAGTTATAATAATATTTTAAGTAGTATATTGACACGTAAAAGGTGTGGCTTTATATATATATATATACATATATATATATATATATATATATATATATATACATATATATATATATATATATATATATATATATATATATATATATATATATATATATATATATATATATATATATATACTAACTTGAAATTGCACTGCATATTAGATTAGGTATATTATTAGGACCCTGCTTTGGTAGTTAGGTGGTGCCTTGGGAGTGAAACATCTGAGTTGCTTTGCTCTTACTTGTTACACATAATATACCAAAGCAAACTACATCAAGTACAAGGGATAAATAAAACAGTGAAACATGTGGGAGTCCAGCTAATGACCCTGTATGGGATAGAGTTCTCCACATTCATGAACAGCGTGAAGCTGCTTTCAGCACCATGGAGAGCGTTATGGGCTGAAACTAATGATCAGACTTGATACTGTTTCTACACTAACCTATTTGAGCTATTGATGTCTTTTGTTACTTTCTTATTAAAAAGTTTGCTATTGTTAAGTTTACAGAAAACAACTCAGGTTGTTCAATTGAAATTATGACTTAAAGTTCACCAAAATTAGCCTCTCCAACAACTATAACAATTAAAAATTTGAAAGAAACGTTGTGGTTTGTGCTCAAAAAAAGAATTAATGGAAAGTCCAATTTACCATCAATAAAGCAGTGGATATTTTTTGAAATTAAAAACATGATTTAAATATACAGTAAATAGTATATATATATATATATATATATATATATATATATATATATATATATATATATATATATATATATATATATATATATATAATGTTTATCATGTATGGTGAGGTAACCCACTGCTAACCTTTTTGTTTTTTGTTTTGTTTTTTCAGTTAAACCTGACATTTTTGCAGTATATATTCATTTATCCATCCATGCACCTATCTATCTATCTATCTATCTATCTATCTATCTATCTATCTATCTATCTATCTACCTACCTATCAACCTGTTTTCTGTCTACATTGGTGCAATGGAGTATGAAACTATAGCTTGAGACTTCAAGCCTCCAAGTGGCCAAACAAACTCCAAATGATGAACAAAAGTATGAAATTATGCTGTTGCTTATGGAATAATGCCTTTCCTAACAAGCTATTTAAAGATAACCTAGTGTTACATTGTCAATTATTTGTCCGTAGTAGTCTAATTTGAAGAGGATCTGCTAATCAAGTCGTGCATGAAACGTTCTCGTGGGGGGCATTGGGTTTGAAAATCCCCTCCATTCACCTGACTAACGCGATTAGCGTTAAACTGCTTTAGATCAACTGCCCCAGCGCTAAAATTGGCATGGGCTATTACCTGGTGAGAGCCACACGGGATCATAAAGAGCCACAAGATAATACTATAGAATAATCCGCGTTTGTACCTCCAAACAAGACGTGATCTTGCAGCCACCCTCGTTTCTTTTCATCTCACGACAGACACTAACAGCTATGTGTTTACAATGCCAGAGAGTGATGCATCATTCCCTGCGCGCACCAGCACACACGTCTTACACAATAGCAGAATGAATGCCCAATGATGGCAGGTCGGAGACAACCCATGATGACTGCTGTCCCGTTTATTCACCGATATGACATTCACCCCTACTCGTGCCAAGGGCATTGCGTGCGTTCAGGTTCTGGTTCTCCGAAACGCCACGCTTAATGACTGCAAACGCGGCGCGCAGAGCACGAATCCCATTTTACTGTGACCTGAGTGTGCGTGGGAAGGTGACTTTCCACACTCCTTACCTAAAATCACTATAGGGGTGAATGATCCAATATCCAGCCGTCTGCACTCTCTCCTGCTCTTTCTCCACGGCTTTCTGACTCCCGAACATCCGCAAGGAGAACTTATTCACCCCGGGCTGCATCATGGCTCCAAATTGCCGCTGCATAAACCCGGATTGCCTGGACGCGGCGTCCATATCGTCAAACCCGACCATGGCTTCTTCCCGGTCCCCCTTTGCACTCACTGAGTTGCCGTGTTCTTTCATGTTCTGGCTCCCCATGCTGTTCTTCAAGAGCGAGTCTTGCCTCTGGAACACATTATTCCCATCCGCTTTCTCCTCTTTGTTGCTCGAGAACGAATTGGATTTGTCTTCCATGGCGGTTTCAGAACGTGCTGTCTCCGGGTGCGGAGGACAGGCTACGCTTAAAAGTCGAAAGGAGCAGCTGGCGGCTCTTCTGTTTCATTGGACGTCCCTCAAACCACCGCTGCCTCCAGTCCGAGTGCTGCTGCACAACTGAAAGGTAGAGCAGTGGTGAACCGGACAGGATCAGCTTTCTTGGGCTGCTGCCATCTACTGTCGGGATTGAGCGCGGCCCGCGTCCCGTGGCTCTCCAAGCGTGTCGCGGACGCGGACGCACCGCCATAATGCGCTGCTCCGATATGCTTCCAGACTGAAAGAGTGCCAAAGGAATACGATTTGAACATGATGTTGTAGACGCAAATCAGGGTTATGTAAAGCATTTGGGAAGGGCATGTTTTATTATGAGGTGAACTGAAATGGCAATTATGGAAGACTAACATCCCTGTGGTCTATAAAATACCAAGTGTAGTAGGGCTTTGTGGAATGACAAAATCGAGCATAATTATATATATATATATATATATATATATATATATATATATATATATATATATATATACACACACACACACACACGCACGCACGCACACACACACATACAGT
Organism: Carassius auratus; assembly: GCF_003368295.1. Classification (NCBI taxonomy): domain Eukaryota; kingdom Metazoa; phylum Chordata; class Actinopteri; order Cypriniformes; family Cyprinidae; genus Carassius; species Carassius auratus. The sequence continues at coordinate 5,464,920 of NC_039288.1, read as the reverse complement.
ACAGACCAAAAGTTTGGACACACCTTCTCATTCAAAGAGTTTTCTTTATTTTCATGACTATGAAAATTGTAGAGTCACACTGAAGGCATCAAGGGCTATTTGAGCAAGAAGGAGAGTGATGGGATGCTGTGCCAGATGACCTGGCCTCCACAGTCACTGGACCTGAACCCAATCGAGATGGTTTAGGGGTGAGCTGGACCACAGACTGAAGGCAAAAGGGCCAACAAGTGCTAAGCATCCCTCGGGGAACTCCTTCAAGACTGTTGAAGACCATTTCAGGTGACTACCTCTTGAAGCTCATCAAGAGAAAGCCAAGAGTGTGCAAAGCAGTAATCAAAGCAAAAGGTGGCTACTTTGAACAACCTACAATATGACATATTTTCAGTTGTTTCACACTTTTTTGTTATGTATATAATTCCATATATAATTCCACATGTGTTTATTCATAGTTTTGATGCCTTCAGTGTGAATCTACAATTTTCATAGTCATGAAAATAAAGAAAACTCTTTGAATGAGAAGGTGTGTCCAAACTTTTGGTCTGTACTGTACATACACATTTTGTATTATAGATATTTTGCTCAAAATGTAACAAAAATACTTTATATTTTAATAACCAAGTGGGTTACACATTTATTTATTTATTTATTTGTAATCTAGTAAATTAATGTTACATCTGAAGGGTATTTAATCTTTTTACTAGATGTCTGCAAACCAAAAGATCATTATTAGATAAAAAAAAAGTTTGGCAATTTTAAAAAGAAAAGTCTCTGAACAATATAACTAATATTATAGTATAATAAGTTCTGACTGGACTGACATTCATAATTATATTACGAAAGACTAACTTCTCTGTGGTTAAAACTTCACAATAAATGGGAGTTGTATGACAAAACAGTATTTATACATTTTCTTATTATGGAAACCAAAAGCCCTATTATAGTTATTTTCCTGCAAATTCAGTAAAAATAAGTTACATTTTTACATCTTTATTTATTTATTTGTTTGTTTGTTTGTTTATGATGTTATTTATTCATGATTTTTTTTTATGAATTTATTTTATCATACCAGAGCCAACAATATTCATACTACATCTATGTCAAGTAAAAAAAAAAAAAAGGTATAGATAGAATATAATCAAGCAAGCAGTATACTGGAGAAAGAAGAGGGGTTTTTAAAAAATGTGTCTTTGGAGAAAGTGCTGTAATTTTTACTGTGGTGTAGGAGGTGACCACATTATAAATAGTATAATCAAATCTCTACCAGCTGGCACATTTCTGCAGTCACATAGTAGCCTAAATTATACTGTCAGCCCTATGGCAAGACTCAAATATTTTAAATTTAAGACTGTCAACCTGAAAATCTGGTTGCAGGCTCTAAATCCACCGCCAATTCAGGGGCATTTTAAATCTGAAGTAAGAAATGTTGATAAAACAGCTTGAGATATGGCTAACTAATCTTTTCAGGTCTTTAAAACCTGCTTTCATCTGCTTCTTTCAACCATGAGAGAACCGCTCCCTATTAACACTAGAAGCTCTGGCCCTGAACTGATCGTTTTCTCAAAATAAGTGCGCTGCTATCATCAGAGAAATATTTTTTTTTTTAAAATCGACTTTATACACCCTGCCTAAACTTATGGTTCAACTGACGTCACTTAAAGTGATAAAACACAACATTTAAAGTTTAGTATACAGAATTTGGCTTTCAATATGGGCACGTCAGATTGATTTCATTCTCTTTACAGTCCTGTCAAGTTGTTCCCAGCTGCAGAGAACTGATTTACTGATTTAGAGAGGAAAATAGAGTTGATGATGATGGCGATGAAGATTTGTGCATGCCGGATAGTGGTGTGTTCATCGTCGACATAAGACAATATGCACAATCAATGAAAACTGTGAAACCTTCTGTGATAGTGAGCCAGTGGGGCTTAAAGCCACAAAATGCACAAAATGCACATGATGATTTTAAACCTGGTCTCACCAAATTCATAGGAAAATTCAGAATCAGATGGCTGTGGACTATATTACAACAAAACTGATGATTCACTACTGGAAAATCTTGGCACAGGGAACTTCCTGCTACTGGGCAGCATTCATGTGAAGACTATCCAGCAGTGAAGTCATTATATAAGTTAACCAAATTAAAGCTGACATTCCTTTTATTTCCTCTGTTTTGCTTTCAGCCAGAGTTTTGCTTGGATTAGTTGGCATACCAACTGTTCCCTTACAGGGCAGTCCAGATTGCTTGTGTAACTTTAGTTTTGAGGCGAAACGTTGCGTAATTTATGAACACAAGGTAATAACTCACAGAGACTGATTACAGAGCTTTAAGCACTGCTGGATCACGTGTGTGTGGGGGCTGAAAGAAACTCTGGCATATGCAAAGGTCTCGCTGGACGCAACTGTGGCACATGAGACAAATGAAGGGTATTTCAAATCACCACTTTATGTTTTTATGTATGAAAATGTGATTTGATGCTCTTGAAGTAATTAAAAAATCTGAATTTGGCACAGATGTGGGAAGCTGATTTGCATATCATCCTGTGAGGCTAATGTTCTCATGTGCACCTAGTAGGACACATCATGCAATATTTTACCCAGATGTGAAATATTACATGATATTCATGCCAGCTATTCCTCATATATATATATATATATATATATATATATATACAGAAAAAAAATTAAGCATTGTGTTTCAAAATGACTCTTTCCGCTCACTCATACACAGTGCTGGATAGTAACTGATTACGTGTAATCTGGATTACATAATCATTTTTTAATGAGTACATGTACTGTAATAAGATTATATTATTATATTTTATATATATATATATATATATATATATATATATATATATATATATATATATATATATATAAATTAATAAATAAAATAAATCATATTGCTATATACATTCAGAAAGTCTTCCAGTTTAATGGAACTGCACACATCAGCCAGTAATCAGGTGAATATAATAACACAGAAATTGCAAAGGCCGCACAATTAGTTCTTCTGTAGTACTTCAAGGAACGCCAGTTTGTAAAACCCTGGTGTAATATAATGTTTAATGCACTTCATGATGTTGATAACAAATAATGGAAATATTTTTTTTTTTACGAGTTAGGTCGAAAGTAATCTAAAAGTAATCAAAGAGTAGTTAATTACTAACTACAATGCCTGTATGTAATTTGTGATTAGTAATGGTAATGTAATCAGTATGGGATTGTAACCAATAATCTACCCAGCACAGTTCATACACCATAAAGTAAAAGGACGTTATATACCGGTGTTAAAATATCTGTTGTTGTTGTTTTTTTTCCTTTGTAGTATTATGCATATTTACAAAACCTGACAAAAAATGTAAAAAATGTTTTACAAAAAAGTAACTGCATAGCGATGTGATAAATAAAACAAAATCGAAATCAAATTATTATTATTTTTTTTTTAATTTTTTAGGTAGTTACTAGACTTTTGTGTTGATAGACAATTGCTATTCATTTACTAGTTGTTCTGTTCATTTTTAGAATATTGCTATGTGGTTGCTAGGGTGTTGCTATTTAGTTGTTCAATTGTTTAGATTTGTTAATAGTCCACTGCAATGCAGTTGTTTTTTAGCATGATGCTGATATGCTGCGTGGTAGCTAGGGTTTTGGCTTTGTTCTAGGTTGTTAATAGACCATTTCTATATGCATATGCCGATTACTAAGGTGTTCAGAATGTATTTTCAATAGCAAGTGAGGTTGTGATTACTCTGCACACATAAAGAGCTATTTTGTGTTGTTCTAAATAGCAACAACATTTTCTGGCTCACATTCTTTAACTGTAATCTCAGATCTGCCTTGTATCATGGGCCGTTGTGTCTGCATTGTGGCCCCTGGGGAAATAAAGTACTATTACTCTGATTCTGTCTTGCAGTTTCAGAGCAGCAGAAAACGAACAGCAAACGGAGGTCGGTCCTGTTTTAGTTTTCAGTCGACCTTGTGCTAGTTCACGTCCGATGTTTTGGGGGCTCGTCAGAGCAGTTTCACCTTAACTGAGCTGAATATGAATCTGTTATCTGGATTAGGGGAATTAAAGTTGAGCTCTCTCCCTCACTGTTGTCCTCTGTTACAGGACTGAAAAGCTGCTTGAGGAAAGACACAAATTTGATTTATATGATAATACTTCTAATATCATGAGTTTATATATTTATACGTACAAATGTAACTATGGTCCTGCGACTGTCGTCACATATAGCAGGATTTGTTCTTTGTATTATTATTTTTATGCTGCTGATGATTCATTTCATAATTTTTAAATAAATAGTTTTATTTCATGAAATTTTATTAATAATAATTATTATATTATTAACTATTAATAATTAATAATTTAATAACATTTTCTAAAAATAATTTATACTTGTTTGACTACTAATACTACTACTACTACTACTACTACTTATTATTATTATTATTATTATTATTATTATTATGAAATGATTCCAAAATTATTTTATTTGTGTCATACTTATTTAAAAAATGAATATGAGTGCACCTTAATACATCAGTAAATACATCAAATGAACTGTAATATGTCACAGATTAGCTTCCCCAGTAAGTGGCCAGTGAAGTAAGCGTGCAAGTTACCTTTGGTGTGCAGGTTAATGGCACTTTTCTTAAAAATTTGTATTTAAATTTAAATGCATTTTAGTAATTTAGTGTTAAGGCAAATCTTATGATGATTTAAAGGCCATTCTAGACTGATCTAATGTATTTTTCCACTCTTCTAAAACTCACGAACACAAACCTTTAAATATAAAGAGGAGTGTTTATCTCATAACAAGAGTTTGTAACGAGGACTTGCACTTGTTGCCACAACATTTCCTTTACATCTTCTCACCTCTTTCTCTACTTCCTTTCCTTTCGTCCTCATTTCCTTTCACCTTTCTCATGCTCTCTCTTTTTCTCTCTCCGGACCCCCGGGGCCAGGCCTTGCTGTCTCAGCAGATATAAGAGGATGAATATGTGAGAAAATCAGGATGTTCCCCGTCGCGTCTCTCATTAGCACATACAGTGGCCGCTTAGATTTAAAGTCTTCTGCAGACAAGCCCAAGCACACCAACACAAGCGAGAGAATCAGGCTTGATTATACATTAAATGTAAAAATAGAAAAAAAAGAAGACCAAAAAACGCTGAGGGGCAGAACAACCTGGATGTCCTTGTAGAGCAGACTAAATGTGGAAATATTTATAGTAACCAACAGTCTCATTATATAAATCGGAGATGCTCTGTTTTAACACTGTTATACATCTGAATTGATGACAAGCACAACAGGAATTCACCTCTAAATGAACGCAAACCTCATTAACCTCTTATTTTATTTGGTGTGGTTATTATTTGTTATTTCTCATCTGCTTTAACTAAGAGTCTGAAAAAAAAACATTGTACTCAAAACTGATTTTAATATTTTACCATTGTCAGAGCTGGAGGCGCTAATTTAAATTTTAATAGATCTCAGTGGACCTTGAAAAACAATGAATTAGATCAGTTTTGTTCTGAGACGGCAGTGAAAACATGAGGAACAAACGTTGAAATAGAATAGCACAAAACTGAAGAATTCTGTAGAATATGCACACCAAGTATCTTAAAATATCAGCGATGAGAACTGAGAACCATCATTACCTTTTGAGTAATTGTTCATAACAGATTTTTGTGTCAGACCACAGTTTCATAAGGTTTATGTTGCTAATGTTGCAATTTAATGATTGTTATGCTTATTTAAATATCCGGAATAAAATACAATGTCAATATAATGCTGCTTAACAGCTCTTCAAATACAAAAGTCTCATCCACTTCAATCTGTGCGCCTATTCAGACAGGCTGGGTGGAAATTTAGTGTATTGTGAGGGAGAATTATTATTTATTGCAGAAATCACGTGTATGATGAATAAAATATTTTCAATTAAAAAACCTGAAACCTCTTATTAAAATATTTTTAACAATTTCAGTCTTTAAATTGTTTTACTTATTCTTTTTGTAATGTAATAGTAATTCATATTTGAGAATAAATGTAACATTTAAAGTATCAATTATAAATTGTTGCATTTTTTTAAATTTAGCAAAACAATGAAATCATAATAAAAAGTTTCATGTTTTGTTTCAATTTGAACTTCATCTGACAAAAAGAAAAACACTTATTTTTTATTTTTATTTATTTATTTATCATCCTCGAAGGCATAAAAGTTCCTGTAGATAAAGCCACATTTAAGTGTTATATATATAACATATATATATACATATATATATATATATATAATAACTTAATAATAAGTCATTATTCTTTTCTTAAACAGACAATAGTGATAGTTTTTTTCTGGTACACACTGTGTATTTTCCCAAGCTCTCAGCACTTCCAGTGGGGTTATAGGGATGACCACTGAGATGATTTTTCAGCAAAAAACTAAAATAAAATCTATTTTCGAACAATGTCCTGTGAGAGTGAGTCATGGCGATTTCTGAAAAGGCAGATGAAAGGGAATGTCTGATGGGAAGGGAGACACAGCTGGGCTGGAGGGAGGAGAGGAGAGCAGGGTTATCCAGGTGTGGAGGCTGATCCATCATCTCCACACAACATTAAGAGCAGGGATGGAAAGATAGCGGTACCAACTAGACCGGAAAAGGACAGTGAAAATGTTTTATTTCGGTGTACTATCATGTGTGTTTTCATGCAATAGTTTATGGACACAGTGTGTTGCAAGAAAATACATAATTCAAACACAACATAAATGTTTTGTTACTATAATTAGCATGTGTATTTTTATTATACAGAATGAAAACATGATGTCTTTTTTGGTTAAAATGCAGTCCATAATTCTTTTGCATGTGTGCCACAAACATTTAACATTAACATTGCCAATTCTATCATCCACCAGGTGAAAATCAGGACATCTTAAGAACTGCTATTTACAATAGTAATAACTATAAACAAGTCAGTCTATTTTAATGTAATGGGCTGAGGATATGCGCAGACGTTTATTAGGCTACTTAAGGTTATAGAGTTAAACCAACCCCTAATTCTAAGAACAGACTATGTTAATAGTCATGCATGCCACAAATAAATATGCATATGCACACTTTAAACGTGTTGAAAAACCAGGGCTTTTCTTGACCTAGTTTTCTTTCTTTTTTCCCCTGTCCTCCTCCTCTGCTTTGTTCCTCTGCCAGGCTATCATCTCAGGGCAAAAGGCAGCATGAGTACCGTGGAGGAGCACTTGCCAAGCATACTGAGGAGAACTGTTTACTCACGTGCACGCTCGGTGCTGAATAACGAGAAGATGTGTGGATTTTTCACTGAGTAAAGCCTTCTACCGTGTCAAGCGTGTACAAAGTGCCCTGTTTGAAAACACAAATGTAGCATTTCATTCCTAGATGCTGATTCAGCGTCCCGGCTCTGTTAAAATATACAACATAGTAACAGCTGTAATGCAAAATTTCCCATGAATGCATGAACTGAACTGGGGGAATATGTTTTAGTTACTTATATTGCCTCAAAATTTTGGCTATTTGTAATATATGTAACTTTTTTTTTTTCTATTATCGATTAAACTAATAATAATAATTTTGTTTTCACCCAATAAGTATTTTACATTTGCAAATGTATTTTCTTGTCCCTTAAAGTATGATTTTTAATATATATTTAGACATCTGAATGTGAAAATAAAATAATTTAAAAATCTGTATTTTTTTTTAATTGAAAAAAAAAATCCTTAAGTTATTTACAACAGAATTTGATTTTAATAAATGTAGGCTGGACTGTGGTTTGTATGTCTACTACATTTTAAAAACAAATCTGTTTAAACAGGGCACAATGTACTTTATTAATATGCATTTTACCTGTATTTTGAATGTTGTATTTCTTTTCATCATGTTTTAGGTTTAACAGAAATTTAAGAAAAAAATTAAACAAAACTCTTAAAACATAATGATTATTTGATTTAAAAAAGTGTCTCTGGGGAGAAATATATGCCCACATTATATTGATTGCTATGTCCCCTGACTGTTTTATAAAAGCAACTGAACCAGTCATTTGTGAATGCAATCATGACTGTAGGGCTTTCAGGTGAAACAGTCCATCTAATGCTTAAATAAATGTGTAATTCTGTGCGATTTGTTTCTAGGAGAGGTTTTCAGTGCGCTCAGATGTCTTGGATATGTTTTGGAATCTCAGCACTTGAGCTTTCAGTGGAAAGCTGAGAAACATGGAGATGACATGACAGAAAGTGTAATGCTCCACATCCACTCACTGTTACCTTTATGTCATTCCTTGGTTGTCCATTCACTCAGTGCCAAATGAAATATTCATTGAAAGCCTCGTCTTGCCACTATAAAGACGAAAAGATAAGAATCTTTGGGTCACAGACATACCGGCTGGACTGAATATTTCAGTGGCCAATGGGAATCAAGTTTTGGGTTGAAATGTATCGTAGAAAATGATCCGTGCGACGACTGAAGGGGGTGAAGAGCCCGGCGGTCCGGGTTCGGGATTCTGTCTAATTGTGATGGATTAACTCGTTCCACGTTAGTCTAATCAGATCATTCTCTAATCAGAGTCACACTAAACACGTTAAAGCTGGAATCTGATAAGTACCTTTAAACTGTAGTACATTATAAACGCACACTACAAAACCTAATTAGTTTATTATAATCATTTTAAAGAGTATTATTGCCTTTTTAGCCCTACAATTCAGTTTAACTGTAGGATGACTACATCTTTGTACATGGTAAATGATAATTTTAAAGTAAAATAAATGTACATTTTCTGAAGAAAAAGTATTTCTTTCCCATTTAAACCTTGCTGTAATAATTTTAGGATGATAAAGGTGGTTGCTATGTCACTGCTAAGTTGTTAATTGCTAGTCCAACTCAAAGATTTGGTCTTGCAATGTTAAACCTAAAACTGAAATTATATATATATATATATATATATATATATATATATATATATATATATATATATATATATATATATATATTCTTTGTTTTTAAAAGATTATTAAAGATTATTATAAAAAGTCATTAATTCTCTTTATTTATTTACTTTAATTACTCATGCATTGATATTTTCCCCTTTTTAAGTTGACCTATATCTAAATTAATAAAAATTTAGAAAAGGAACACATTTAAGTTTTTTTGTTTGTTTGTTTGTTTATTCCTTATTTAGTTATTTATTTATTTACACATGCATTAACATTTTTCCCTTTTTAAGTAAGCTATATCCAATTTAATAAAAAGTAGGAAAAGGGACACTGCAAGTTTGTTTTGTTTGTGTGTTTATTCTCAGTTTGTTTATTCATTTATTCTCATCTTTATTTATTTTTTCTTATTTATTTATTGAGGTATGAAAGGAAACAAAATTCAAGTTTGGTGATTAATGGGCTTTGAGGCTTTAAGGGGGAGAAGGAAAAGGATAACCTTACGTATTTAACACTACTTTACGATGTCAGTAAATAATCTAATCAGCCACACAAGAATAATAATTTTAAAGCTAGCATATGACTTTTTTCTTGTCCTGGCATACTTTATTTATTAAATAGCACTGTTTACTTTTTATCTGATCTGTGCCAAGATATAACAGCAGTTGGTTTGGTCATCCAGCTGAGCGTTTCTGTTTGCCTGAATGGAATGTTTAAACATACGTGTAACAGGCTTCGGCGAAACATGAGGTTGTGTGGCAATGTAATGAAATCTCCAACCTATTATTCATTAATAGTCTGTGTAAAGTTACGCCTCTTAACTGGGGCCTAATAGTGACGAAGTGGGCGTGGCCTGTCCTCTCCTCTATACACGGCTGTATGTGAAACAGACAGGACATCATTAACCCATGCCCTCATGTCTCTCAGCGATGTCATCGATGATGTCACCATGTGGTGGTGAGATACTATCACATCCGTTATTAAAGGACATGCGCATGCATCTGATATCTGAGCTGCACACTCATGCATCAGAGGTGAGAAGCATGCATGTTTGATTAATGTAAATGTGACAGTCCCTCCCTTTGACCCACTTTGTCAATGTGATGACATCTTTTAATTATTTTTGACCTTCAAATTCAACCTATTTTTGCAATATATCTACTACTCACAACCTGAAATCATGAAATGACATCATAGATCTCAGCAACGCCTGGACTCATGTTCCACTGACCCAAATATAGCCCTGAATAAAACAACAAGGCTCTGCCTTCCTTTTAGCTTGTTACGGCACAGAACAAACAATCAACTCTCAGAGGAGTTCACTTTGACTTTGGATCATACAGAGTTCAGTTCCTCTCATTCATAATGCCAATAGAAATTTATGATTTCTGGAAAAAATGTATGATGATTTATGATTTATTAATATTTATGTTTTGATCTTGATGGTCTTAAGAGGTCAAGGTTTTGCTTTTAGCACCATCCAGCTTCTGCTGTTAGAGATACTAACTACACCTTCTGGCTGAACATATTATTTTATCATTGTCAGTTATTCAAATATTTGATTTGATTGATTGATTGATTGATTGATTGATTGATGTTTGATTGAAAAACAGAAAACAGAAAAAGTGTTTCTTGATGTTAAATATTGTATTTTAAGATTGAAGTAAGAGGTATATATTTTGAATATTGTTTTAATAATGTTGCATGTTGTATGTATTATAAGATGAGCAGCCTAACCATTTTATTTTAATTTCTTATTTTTTTTGTTAATAAATGAGTCTTGCACTATTTTAAGTATCATTTACATGAATAGGAATGCTAACAGAGAAAGTTCTCCAGGTATTACTGACCTCCTTGGATGGTAATCATGATTGATGGAATCAGTCGAGTCTGAACTCCAAATCCAGGTTAAGGCCATTGGGCCAAACCACCTCATTAAACATGATCTGTCCCTGAACCAAGGTGCTCAAGATCAGACTAATGAATCAATCACTCAGGCCCCAGTTTATTCGGGTCCATTAACTCTGAGGTGATGCTGATGAGAGTCTGTTAATGTACTGTAAAGACTGGGATGAAGTAAGCCGACACTTAAAACAAGGAAGTTACTCCTGGTCTTTGCTGGAAGGATTTCAACTTTAGTCATTTGGGCCAAGGTCTGATGTCTTTTTTAAGCCCCAGTTCTGTACAGGAAAATCATGACAAATGACAGTTATTTGACATTTCTCTTTTTTTGTGTGTGTTAGATAAAATAGATAGATAAAGTAATACAGATATCAAATGAGTCAGTAAAATAACATTATTATTAGTTAAAACATTTTTATATAAACCAGTAAAAGAAAAAAAATCAAGATCTATATATGCAGAAGGACTTTTAAATTCCATTTCAGTTTCTGAATGTGAATTGCAGAAGCAAACAGATTTTTGTGCAGAATTGCAATTTCAATTTGAAAGGAAATAGAACTATACAGATGGACAGATGAATGAATGGATTTCATATAAGTAAATTCATCTTCCTGTCATTCCGATTCAATTTCCAATTTAACTGCTATTCACACTCATGAATTGAAAGGGAGGCAAATCTACAATTGTGAAATTTGAACATGCATTTAGAAATGCATTAGCTTGTGATTGACCAGGAAGCAGGTACCTTAACAGGAAAAGTACTGATTGCTTTTGATTGAAAAGATACATGTGCTCCCTCTCAACACTGATTGCAGAAGAGCCCGACTCTCAGCTCCTAATGTTTTCTACCATCACAGATGTCCCATTTTACCCCAATCAAGTCTGTGAATTTAATCACCACACCCATTTGTCAAGCCCCAAGTTTGTGTTATATATTCATTACTGGTGCTGCACGTCAGTAATTTCCTAACAGATGCTTAATTTTACTGTTTTAACATATGCTCATCATTTCTACACGCGTGAGGGGCCTGGCAGAATCCCCACATGTGTTGAATGTGTTATCAGAGGTGTTGATGAGGCTGTCATAAGCTAATGAAACCATCACAGAAATAGAATTATACTATGTATATTTGACATCTGTGTCAATAATGACTCTTCAGTTGGAAAGATACTCTCTCATGCCAGTCAAGTTTGAAACCACCACCACATTAGTCTTGCTAGTAATTTAACTGCAACACAGATGTAAGCGAGTTTATGGACTTTAATTTTTTTGATGGAGGAAAAAAAAAGTCTGTTTTTAAGAGACGGAAATACTGTAGTTAGTGGATTTTTTTTTTTTTTTCGTGAAGGCATCAGTGGTGGATTAATGAGCCGCAAAGACCCATTAAGTTCCATAAAGTCAAATGAGGGGTAGAAAATAGAGATTCTTTATGTGTGTCCAGACAAATTAGTAAAACAGAAGGAGAAGCTTTTAGTGGATTTCAAGACTGTTGTCGGATTTGCTAGTCCTTACTGTTTTAGCTTTAAATATAATAATAATTAAGTACTGTATGTGTATAATATCTAATATTTTTTAATTGTAAAATAATTAATGTATATTGAATATCTATGTAATATCATCACAGATTAAAAAAAATATTAAGCAGTGCAACTGTTTCCAACACTGTTAATAAATCAGCATATTAGAATGATTTCTGACGCATGTGGCACTGAAGACTGGAGTAATGGCTGATGAAAATGAAACTTTGATTTGGCTAGCAATGAAACTGACCTCATGTTCAAAGTGAATTTAGAGCTTATGATGATGAAGCTGGAGTCTCATTCTCAAGTGTCAAACATTGATTTTGAAGTGCTCCATCACTGACAGACATGAACATATTTCATCTTGAGTGAGTCCCTGATTAAAATGCAAAAACTGATTCACTTATCCACAATAACAGTAAATGTAGTACATTTTGAAACTTTTGTTCTCACCAGACAGCACAACAGCACAAGAAATCCATATTTAATGTAGCCCGAGTCTGATTTTCTTTTACTTTATAGATTTGACATTGTTTTTCAGGGATGTCAAGCAAACTGCCTATTCACTTTCTACAAACTGATGCAAAATATCAGAGTTTGACGCGGTTGGACCGACAATCATTGACGTCAAGAACAAAAAAAAGAAATTTCTGGATAATACTCAACAGACCTGTTTATTTGGTTTGATTGGTTAGTTGTAATTTATTATCTGCATTTAGCATGATTTCTCTCCCCGCTGTCCTGACTTCCAATCCAAGTCGTGACCAAGCAGTTAAGGACCACCAGTGTAAATGAAAATATTGACTAAATGCATGTGACTCAAGATTAGATAGTCTTCTCTCGCACAAGCTGACACATGACCCTGTTAAAAACAAAGTGAGGAGCATACAGACAATTTACCATGTTGCCCAAGTTATTGCAATATTCTGATATCCATCAGCTAGCCACTCAGAACGAGAGATGGATATGCATTTTTACGCTGCAGGTGAAAATTTAATGCTGGGTATTTTTCTTAATACTGTTTCCCTGCTGACACTTCCAAACTGGCCAAGGTGTTGTTGTAAACAGCACAGAGTAATGATAAGCATGAATCTATGTCAGTTGCCATCATTATGGCAGACCCGAGAGATAGCACAGTCACTGCTACAGATGTTCCTTACACCCTCCTCTTAAACAATAAAACGTCCACGAGGATAAACAGCAGGTAGTTTCCTCTTCCTCACAAAAAGCACCAATTTAAATGCTAGTTCATCAGTATTTCATTTATTAGCACCATGCAATTATCTGCGCAGAAACATATTACTTTCTGTGTGGGATGGGGGAGTTCACGTGATGTGGACCTTGGAGGGCAGCAAAGGAGGTTGTAATGTACTTATTGTGACTGCTATCATTTATGATTATATTCTGCCTTATAATTGTGGTTAGCAAGTTTTGCAGGCATGAGCTGACTATAACGATCTCACTCTCTTGAACTCTGAACTTGTTCGAGGCTATAAAACATATTTCTATAAAACTTCCCCTCTCATTATTGTACTTCAGCTCTAGCCAACTTTGCAGGACAAATTTAATGGTCAGATGTCATGTTTCATTTCTGCAGGCTGTGAATTTAATGCACTCTAGCCAGAGGGCAGCTTTGACTGTCACAGACATTTGTTTATATCAGACTTGCACCTGAATCCAGCCATAGACTCTATAACAACTGGTTCCAACTCACCAACTAATATCCACATAATTGTCAACTTTCTTGAGGTAATCTTGATATTTTGTGAAAGCAGGCCTTCAAAAATAATTTCCTAAGTGTTCTCTTGCCAAATTCAATGTTATGTTACAATTATTATTTTTTTTTTTATCCTGAGAAATCACAATTTCCACAAAAAAGCTAAATCTAAAATATATTAAATAGAAAACAGTTTATGTGGTTAACATGCATGAAAAAAGCTAATTGTTCCAAAGTTTCAACCAGTCATGTGTCCATTTATATTTGCAATGCTTCCATCCATTGCACAGTGGGTATAGGCTCTCTGTCTTCAAGTTTAATTATCTGATCTTCTCATCATCTTGCAGGCCACGCATGACTTCCTCCCTGAAACAATCCATTCACACGTGCCGTCTCTCCTCAACCTGTTTCAGTTTAGTTTACTCCATCAGCGCTTCTCTGTACACAATGTGCTGTTATCTTCTTTTTTCCTCTAATGCACCAGCCCCTTTTTATGTCCCTCAGGGTATTTACACCTGACAACGACTTAGTTATTGAATTCTAAAAAGCGGATCATCAGTTGTCTTTTCTTTTGCTTTTTCACCTCTCCTTGCTAAGCAGGTTGATGGATAAATGGCTCTGTCTCCACAGGGGTCGATGGACAAATGGAAGGGTGGCATTCATCTTAACAATCCCATCAGCTGATAAATGCCTGTCAGAAGCTGTTTGGCGTCCTAAGGTGTAGGGCTGAGTAAGGTGACCTCCAGTGGTCTTACCACAAGGTGGACCACAATAAAACTGCTTACAAAGTCCTTCTTGGGAATGAGACCACCTTTAATTCACATGCACTGTCCAAGATCAATTCACTTAAAGCTGCAGTAGGTAACTTTTGTAAATATATATTTTTTACATATTTATTAAACCTGTCTTTATGTCCTGACAGTAGAATATGAGACAGATAATCTGTGAAAAAATCAAGCTCCTCTGGCTCCTCCCAGTGGTCCTATTGCCATTTGCAGAAACTCCATCGCTCCCGGTAAAAAATAACCAATCAGAGCTGCGGTCCGTAACTTTGTTTGTGTTCAAAATGTAGAAAAATGTATGTAATAAGTGAGTACACCATGAATCCATTTTCCAAACCGTGTTTTTAGCTTGTCCTGAATCACTAGGGTGCACCTATAATAAGTGTTTATATTCGGACTATTTTAGATTGCTTCGGGGGTACCGCGGCGGAGTAACCCAGTACCTTTGTGATTCTTCATAGACATAAACAGAGAGAAGTAGTTCCGGCTACGATGTTCTTCCACAAGACGCAAGCAGTTCTGTTTATTAACCGCTAGAGCGTCCAAAGTTACCTACCGCAGCTTTAATGTTAACACATTGTAACGTATCAGACCCGAACCAGACAAATTAAAGAGTCGATCAGGACCATGGATGAAACATGAGCCGAATTCGGAAAATAGATTGTCAAATTTGAGGCACGTTATCAAAGAGATGCACAGTCTGACCCTCACATGTAAAGCCATGAGAGTAAACAAGATCCTTGGATTGACTTCCCCCCACCTAGCAGAACCAGACTGAAATTCCTAAGGGGACCTTTTAACGTCTGGTCTCCACAGAACATCTTTATATCAGAGAATGGCACAGGAACTGTCTTTTATAGATGTAGATGCACCAAAATGAACTCAAAAGGACTTATAAATTAATATCAGTCCATTGCTTAACACACATTTGACTATCATGTTTCTAATCACTTAATTTGTATGTCTTTTTAACAACTATTGAATAGCTTAAGGAGGCATAATCATGTTTAGTATGTATGTGTTTGAATCTGGTTGCTTGAAACGTTTCTGACCATCAGTTATTTGTCAAATGTATCATATTCTTGTTAAAGGAAACATGACAATACAAAGACAATATCTTATTGGTCAAGACAACATTTGAGGTGTGGCCAAAAGGCCAGTTTCAATACACAGGATACCATCAAATTTTTCTTTAAGCATTTGCTTCTTAGCTTTTGCTATTAGTCATGCCGGATTTTAGCTTCTGCTTTTAGCCTGCTTTTAGCGTTTGTTTTTCAGCTGCTGCTTTTGGTCATGACTTTTAGCGTTCTTTGAGTGCGGTTCCAGCGTGCGTCGGCCTGCACGCCTGCTGCTACTTAGCCACGATGAGAAGAAACACCACCTAGTCTCGTCAAACTTTATTTCTGTTATTTTACTTTAGTTTCTTTTTCTTTTCCGTTTGAGAGTTTCAAGTTCTGAGTTAAGTTTTGTAACGCTGTGTCTCTGAGTCTGACCTCGATTGCCCGTTCAACTTCATCCAGCCCACAACTCCACATCGTCAGATGACGCCCAACCACAAGGTTTCCCAAGACATCACTTCAATGACTACAGAAACTGTTAAATGCACCAACTTAAATAATAAAATACACTTACCAGTTGTGGTCCATAAACAACGGCTTCTCCAGAGAAAGAGGGAACTGCTCCACCAAAATAAACTGCACATAGTTTTACATGTGGATTATAATTTTTGGGAACCGAGTTAAACATAAATTGTAACCATTGATCTCTAAGTACAGCGTCCCTGGGAAGCCCAAACAAAGGTGATTGGACTCAGAGATGAAAATAACAGCGTTTCGACGACATGGCGACAAACACAAATGCAGCTGATTGCAGCGCAATAAGGCCACGCCCCCTTTTTTGTGTATTCCTGTGGGCGGAGGTTAGTCAAAAAACTGTTTTAGTGATATCATTACTGCAGGAACTAGAGGGATGTAGTCCAAACGGGTCGTTTTTTGTAGGCGAATTCTGTTAAATAAAATATCTCGCTTGGCATTGAACTTTGAGCTTTAGAATTTTACAGATATTATTTATACTCTAACAACAACATTACACACCAACTAAAGTTTAAAACATGGGATCACGAAGAACGTTACCTTTAATTCATTTGCTTATTTTTGGAAATCTCATATCCCATATTAAAATCTAAGTCATATTTAAAATACTTAAAAAGATTTATTTTCTTCAGGTAAAGCATAATGTCCTCTCTCTCTCTCTGTATGTATGTATTAATTAATTAATTTATATTTTTCAGTGAAACATGACTCAGAACATTTCTTTGTTAGATTCATCTATTTAATTTTATTTGCTGTTGTTTTGGCTAAAAACCTTTTAGTCCATTCCCCAGCCCTAACTACAACAACAGTCTAGTTTCATGTATAACTGTAGGTAAACTGAGGAAGAGCCAAGGTGCTTGCTCAGTCCCTCAGTGCTGAATACCCAGATGACATTTGTTCTTGCCCTGCAGAACAACATCTGATTCTAGCTAATGAGCTATGATTGTAAGACAGGGAGGCTAACACATTTGTTAAACCAGCTGTTTTCATGCCTCACCAGGTCAGATACACAGAACATGTGGTCCCAAGCTGAACAACTCAGGCACATCCAAATATGAAGAAAGATTTATCTAATAATGCAGGGTTGTACATGTGCAGAAGTGTGGGGTCATACAGTGTGTGTGTGTAAGATAGAGAGGGGTAAGAGAAAGTGAGGGAGAGATGTTTGTGGTGAGGTGTGGTGAATCCTCAGAGATGCCTGTTTGTTTGGCTAAGATCCAAAACTCATCAGAGATGTTGAGTTGCTCCCACAAGTCAACAGAGACTTAATGTTAACTTTCCACACTCGCTATTTGAAACAGTTTTGTTCAGGACTGAAATTAGTTATTAACTGCATTTTTCTTTATTTACAAAGATGATTAGGGCAATCTCAAGAAAAATTGCTATGTTACATTTCAAACTGAAATCAAAAGAAAAATTTGGAAAAAAATTATTGAGAATATGAAGATTATTTGCATCGTTAATTTATTTTTATGACACCTTTCCCTGCAAAATTCCCATTAACCTGTTACTTTTTGAATTTATTCGGACCAAATCTGAATCTGCCAAAATGAAAGATTGCATGAAAAATATTATGGAGTACCATAATATGGGGGGGGGGGTTAATTAAGAAAATTAGAAAATGATATACTTTCTAATAATGCAAATCTTAATAGCCCTAAAATTTTCCTTATAATATATATTTTGAAATGTTTGCAAGAAGGAAATTAGTCATATTTTCGAATGCTTCAGATTATTTTAAGTATTTGCAATGTGATGTTATTTTCATCACACACATTCCAAAGTAACTTATTATTATGAAAATTATATCAATTTTTACAAATCTTAATAGTCCAATAATTTTCTTTATTCAAATATAATTTCTTATTTCTTTCTTTACATTGTGAGGTAAAGCATAATTTATGTTTTTGACTTGTTCTTTACAGATTCACCCTTCTAGTACCACTGAAATGATACATTCCCTAACATAAAAAATAAATAAAGATACATTAGCATATATTTACACTTTAAATAAATGAGGCACTTCATCCATGCATGTAATCATCTTTCAGAGCACATGTTTGGCGTCTGGCATTTTTCCAGAGGCTTGTTACAGATAACTGGACCAATGAGTCCCGCTCCTTTCACACTTCTCACGGTTTGACAGCACTTACAGAGATCTGAGAAACAAACTGTAAGAGAGAGATTTAACCACTGCCATACACGGCCTTAATGAGAGCCTTAATGATCATCTCTGCTTCGTGTGAACATACCACAAACACACAGAGGAATGAAAATCTACCAAGTATAATATGGTCAAATAGCCTCTCTGTATCTGTATCTGTAAATGTTGGTATGCTTGGATTATAATAGAGAGCTACAGTCAGGCTCCAGAAGTTAAAACCCAATTCATTTTCACCATATAGAAATTGATTTTTAACAAGAACTTATAAAGTTTTGCTTTTGTTGAATGCTTCACAGTGAAATTCCAGTTGACTGTACAGTCATTATCCTTCACATAATATTTTCTTGATCATTCATGAACTTTGATTAGTCATGTTACATTTGATGCAGATTTTACATAAATCTCTATGTGTTTCTTGATCCTGAGGCCCGTTATTTCAGTTCCCCTATCAGTCACAGATACTGTATGACTCAACATCGCAGAGGCTCTTCAGAGGTAAACCCACACATCTGTGAACACTTCACATTTCTCGGCTCTGTATAAATGCATCTACAGGAGGGCAGGTCCTCTACCGTTAGCTTTCCTCTTGACACGTCCCTGTAGATGAAATGTCATATTCAGGGAGCCCAACTTAGCTGGTGGTTAATGTTCCAGTTTGCATCTGTTATGGAGCTCCAGTAACCTTTTATCCCCTTCCCTAAAGCTCTGGCTTTTTGATAATTAATCTCTGATGTCCTTGTTTTTTTAGTAATATTGGCAGTTATGACAGATGCATAACACACAGTGACCTTTACATGAGTCTGAGCCCAGCATTTAAGGACAGTTCATTATAAAAACTGCCAATCAAATGCTCAGATGGTTACTTGCTGGTTTTGATACTAAGTTGCCAACTATGTCCTCAGTAGATGCATTTATAGACACATAAAAAATACATAGGTGTTGCTAGATGCTAATTAGCTTTCATCTCAGTCCTAAAAATCTGTGATTGTGGTCTCTTGTCACATTTGCTGAAAACAGCAGCTGCGTTAGGCCATCAGAGGACATTTCACTCTGAATCCTCCACGTACGAAATTGAATTTGAATAGGCTAAATGCAAATGTGGATGGAATGGCCTAGAGAAATACAACAACATTTGCTAATCTGCAGAAGTAATTTGAGTTTATTTAAAAAGTTGGCAGTCGAGTATAAAATACTGAACTTGACTTAAATTCTCACTACTTTTTATTCCCAGTCTCTTTTCTGGAAAATTGTCACCCCAAGTGCTGTTGTCCTTCCCAAAATCACGTGTTTAATTGCTACCATGTAATGACCCTTGAGTTTAGTATGTGAACATCAAATTACAAATTAAGGGGGTGAATCACCTCTCTGCCTCTCATTTAGATCATTCCAGTGTTTGTGGTTACTTCTTAAAAGCTTTCTGCAATTAGCAGTTTGTTGCGGCGTGCCAATGCTAATTATCGGATAATTGCTGTGATCACATTTGCAGAGGTGAATGAGAAGGTTGGTTCATTCTCGGATTCTTGGAACATGCAAGCATGCTGTATATACAGTATTTAAATAGAAATGATTTTCAGTCTAATTTTGAGATTTTTACTGAATTGTAACTTTTCATTTCACACTTAACATTAAAAACAATCATTCCTTTGTTTTTGATGGTTTGTGGAGCGATTTATCCCTGTGGCTGTTTTACAGGTTAAAGAAACTTCTCCAGACACATGCACATCTGTCACCAGTCGACCGAAAGACTACGGTCCTCAAGAAATCATGTACGGTTTGTTGCGTTCTCTGGCATCACCTGAAACTAAACTCGACATCTTGCACACAAGTAACCCAAACCATTTACATGACCTTCAACCCCAGAACAAATCCATCGTGACTGTCTGTTGCTCAGATCCCAAATTTCAATGCCCCAAAACACGTTAAAATTTTAAAGTGCCACTTGAGAGTGACTTCAGAGAAAATAGCTAAATGACAGATGATTGAGAAAAGTTTCGAGAAGTTGGTAATTCTTTAT
Organism: Carassius auratus; assembly: GCF_003368295.1. Taxonomy (NCBI): domain Eukaryota; kingdom Metazoa; phylum Chordata; class Actinopteri; order Cypriniformes; family Cyprinidae; genus Carassius; species Carassius auratus. The sequence goes on along the minus strand of NC_039288.1, from coordinate 5,444,277 downwards.
ATGAGCATTGTTATTTTTAATTAAATCTGTGTGACTTTTTCATGTAGTGTGGTATATTTTGAAATACGGTAAAGTTTAGTTAAAGGAGGCATTATAGGAGAATAATAATAACAACAACAGCAACAATAATATAATTTTAATAGGAATAGTATACCCATAAATAAAAATTTGCTGAAAATGTTCTCATTCTCTGCACATCCAAGATGAAGAGAAGATGAATTTGTTTCTTCGTTGGATCAGATTTGGAGAATTTTTACATTTCATCACTTGCTCACCAATGGATCCTCTGCAGTGTATGGGTGCCGTGAGAATTATTATTATAATTTTTTTTTTTTTTATCACTAAACAGGTGATAAAAACATCTCCAGTTGGGTGTCCTAAATGTTAATCCAAGAAACACTTTTTGTAGTTTTAACAAGAATTATTCCATATTTAATTTATACAGTGTACAGTGACTATGCAATGATATTTTACATTTAATTGTTCTGTTTCTGTACTTGAACACCTACAAACTTGAACAAACATTTTATCTTTGTTTTATTTATTTGTGCTACAGTATTTATACGATTTCAAACAGGGCCCGCAAACCCCAGCTACGGCCCGGTGGATTATGGACTGTTTTTTTCACCAGAAGTGACAGTTTTTGATAGATTTTGATGTCTTGATGTATTTATTTCGTACAAACACACAACTTTTCACTTTATAAGATGTTAACTGATTGACTGGAGTTGAGTGGATTACTAGTGGATTATTGTGATGTTTTTATCAGCTGTGTGAACTCTCATTCTGACGGCACCCATTCACTGCAGAGGATCCAATGGTGTACAAGTGATGTAAGGCTACATTTCTCAAATCTTTTCCAGCGAAGAAGTAAAATCAGTCATCTACATCTTGGATTGTTTGAGGATGTTTAGCTAATTGTCAGTTTTGTCCACCTGACTTGCTCTACAGTACTTATCAGAAAATGTTTACAACAAAGTATTTTGAATTGTAATAAGAGAAATGGACCTCTGAGTGTGAACTTCTAGTGTGCTTTTTTTATTACGGCTGAGTGTAGACATGTTTATGCTTGTGTGTGCTTGCAGGCACGCAGTTCCTGTTTCCCGGTGCAACTTGGCAACTTGCTCACAAGAATAGGTATATGAGACAAAGCAGCAGCTGTCCCAGAAATGTGACGCTCAGCCATAAAGGGAATGAGGTGTATCATGATTGATAATTATTCACATCGCCATTAGTGAAGTGAAAGAGCCAGTCACCCATGTCAGGAATGGCTCCCAGATGTGTGAGCATCTCTCTCTCAGCCTGTCTATTATCTTTCTGAAGCTTATTTTTTTTTAATTCTCTTATGCAACTATAAAAATCACATCACGCTAATAATGCATTTAAGACTCATCTGCACTTAAGGGAGCAGCTGGTTGCAATGATCCACCGGAATGTTTCTCATCATGTTTCTCAAGGTTAATAAAATTATTTTTGCCTCATTCATTACATAATGATTCTCTTTTGATCTGTAATGTTTGCAAATAATATGTTTGCTTGGCAGTGCAGTCATTAGGCTGGAACAAAAGAGACGTGGCTTCCTCACACGAACCTATGCATGAGGTTGAATACCACTAAGACAGTAATCTTCAGTTTCTTTGCCATTGTTTTTCATTTTTAGGCTTCAACCATAGCCTACTGTATAAAAGCATTGTCTATATATTTATATACAGTGCATTCCAAAAATGTGGGGTGAGGATTTTTTTTTTTTTATGAAATTATTATTATTATTATTTTCAGGAAGAATGCATTGAAAAAATATATATTTTATTTTGATAGGAAAGCTTTTATTTTAAAAAGTAGTTATTTTCCAATTTATATTCATCAAAGAAACATGAAAAAATTATAAATATTCCCACAATAATTATTAGGCAGTACAGCTTTTTTGAACTCTGATAATAAGATTATTTCTGTCTTGATCAGCATATTAGAATGATTTTTGAAGGATCATGTGACACTAAAGACTGGAGTAATGATGTTGAAAATGTAGCTTTGCATCACATGCATAAATTAGATTTGAATATGTATTAAAATAGAAAAAAAAAATTAATTGTAGAAATATTTACCATTAGTTCATTTTAATCAAATAAATGAAGTCTAGGCGAGCATTTTCTTTTTTCTTATCAATGCCAGAATTTTCAGCAGTAATGCATATGGCGTTTTCAGTTGAATACTGAGGTGAATTTAAATGCTAACTTTTACAGCAAACTTTCTTCAGGTATGATAGACCTTTTTGAGCTGGAATCGTAATTGCATTGGCTGACATATTTGCCAACTCTTTTTTTTTTTTTTTTACATTTATTGTGGAATGATTGTGGATTTGGAGAGAGTTACTGAAGAATTTGGCTCATTTAAGAATTTGCATCTTTGAAATTAAATTGATTATGTATTATACAGTGAGCAGCCCTTACGAAAGGAAAATATATTTACCAATATATTTCTTCAAATATATTGTAATATATTATTTTCCCTTTTTATTTTCTAAAATATTATATATTTGAATACATTTAATAATATATTGATGATACATATATTATATAATATACTGCAAAATATACAAATGATTGCCGCTTTCAATATATTGCAAAATATTGGAAAAAATAAATATATATAAGAATATATGCCTAATATATTACATGATATTTTCCAATATACTGCAATATATTTTTGTTTCATAAGGGAGGGCTGATGTGGTTAAAAACATTTTCCATGTTCATTTGAGTTTTTAGTATAACCGCAACAAGCAAGCAATGCTGGTCTAAATTCCATTCCAACATAGTCTTCAAATATATGTAAATTCACTTTGTACCATTGTATTTCCACTTGATGTGGACAGCCGTTGGAAACTGGTCACTAATGTGTAGTGAATTTGTATATGTCTTTTCTATTTGTTTCGCTGCTTCATCTTATCTGCATGCTGCAATTTTGATATTATCATAATTCAAGCATATTATTTTATAATGGATAAAACAGTTTTGCGTCAGTTTACTAAGGTGAGCATGAGGGCAAACCCTGGCATGAGCTGGGCTGCTTGGATTACCATGTGCCCGGTTTCATTGTTACCAACCTGGGATGTGTTTACACGCAACTGAAACACAAGCCACCTCACCTGCCTCTCTCATACAACCACAGGGTTTGCCTTACCAGCGTCCCTTCTCTGCAAACAACAGCGTTCTGCTTCCTGTGTTTAAGTGTGATTAAGATTTTCTCAAGATGGTCCATCATTTCATTTCCACATGCATTCTCTGAGCAGTTAAACAACTGTGTTGGGGAAAACATCAGCGTTAATCAGCAAGGCCGAATCTACCACTAGGGTGGATCTGAACAAGCATAATGATTTCTGTCTGAACTACAAGAGGCAATCACATGAACTAATAAATACACTTTCCAAAAAATCAAACATATACCAAAAAAATCAAAATAAAACTGTTGTCATGGAGATGAGAATAAATCCTCACACAATGATGACTTCCTGTGGAGAGACAGAAATTGGGGCATCGGGGGTACAGCAGACTAGCTGGTAAAGTTGGTTTTGTTGAATGTGCAGATTTCCAAACTCCGCACAAACGGCATGAAGCCTCTTTATGATTGATGATGTAGTTATCTAGGCTCTGGTGGATACATCACTCGCTGAATTATGACCTTACAGCTTATGACGTCAGAAATCGTGTAAGACAACGTATATGGGCCAGGGAAAACAAATGAGCCGACTATGAAAAGACTTAATACAACACTGTATAAGCTATAAGACAACATCCAAAGAATGTGTTGCTCTCTCAAGCATTCTATCCTTTATTTTCCATTACCTTTTGGATTATTGTAGAAAATAAGCTCTGTGTGACCAACAAAATTAATGATTTTTACACATTTTGTTCACAGCTTTTAGGATTTTTGAAGCCAGAAGTAAAATGTGTAGTCTATAAAATACCTACACAATTACATCACAATTCAAAAATAGTGAATAGAATAGTTTACCTATTCGACATGATGATGTTTATTGCTCCAGACAACCTCTGTAGTCCCATTTAGCCACTTGTTAACAGTCGTGTTTTTTAAGGCAAGTTACTGATGTATTCTGAATAGAATGAAGAAAAAAGACACGTCATAGCAGCATTACTCTGTTCTCACAACCAAACCTTCCAGGCTGGTTTTTGCATTGGTTGTAGTCTGATTTATCTGATTACATCTGATTGCTCAGATTTTCTTATCTTTTTTCAACAAAACTGTTGAAGCAAAACAACTATGATTAAGACCGTGTTTACACAAAAGATGTGTTTTGGTCAATCAGATCACAAGAAGATGAGGGAGACTCATTCATGTTTACACCTAGTGTTGTAATCCATCTCTTTTGTCCACGTTCTACCACTTGATACTGATCAGGATTTTTGAGTGGAGGGTTTGCAGGTGGGTGTACTCTATGTATGTATAGGCCTTTTCTAATCATTCAGTCTAGCATTGCATAATAAGCTCACACTACTTACATTTGAATTTGAAAGGAGACAACGTAAAATTATCCGGAGAGCAGCAGCTTTTGTTTTTACTTTGACAGCTGCAAAACTACGCCAAATGCTGTGGGCTTGTGTTAAAATCAGGGCTGGTAAGAGAAAAAAAGTCATTTTTGTTTAAACTAATTTCTAAGAGGAGGTGGTCATTAGTGGCTTTTCAAATACATTTGACCACACAGTCTGGGCGAATGAGACTTGGAATACCTCTGAAAGTGGTTGAAATTGGACAAGCTCAAAATGTTTTAGACCCTTTTTATACCTGTATTTAGCATCGGCCCATTTGTGATTGGTTCGACAAAAATGAATCTTAAAACCAGGCCATAAACAGGCCCCAAGTCACTTATGAACCAAAGTGCTGTATGTCATTTTTTGACTGTACCACAGTATAAAAAGCCATAATACATTGACAGGTATTTAGGAAACATGCTTAGTTTGCATAATTGTTTCTATGAAAACCACCGCTACCGCCAGCGGCACGGAGATTTAGGATCCAAATGCAGTTTATTGATAGCACAATCCAAAGCATCAGTCCATGAAACATGCAGTAGGTCAGAGCGCAGGTAATCAGTCCAAACAAACATACAGATCAGGGGGGTAAGACAGGAAAGAGAAATGCAGGACACGGGCAGTAATCAAACAACAGGAAAACAAAAGACAGAAGACTTTACCAATGATGGATCCAGCAGTGAAGATGATGCTTCTCCGCCAAGGTACACGTTCCACCAAGGAACGTGCTTTTATTGTTCCGCTGTTATGGATTTTCTTGAACTGATACACGTGACTTGTTGAGATGATATGCTTGATGATATTTATTTGTGGGTGGCCAGCATCCCCACCTCCACGGCCTCAGTGCTCTGCATTCTCCAAGGTTCTTCCAGTGCCCTTCCTGTAATGGCGGTAGTCATCTTGCGTGTTTGGGCTACATACTGTTCAACTACTTCTCCAGAGTTTGTTTCAGTCAGTGAGCAGCATGAGCATCGAATCTGAGGAGGAGGGACAGCGAGAAACAATACTGTGGCTTGCAGTACTCATTTCAACTGCTAGCTGTCAATATTACATACTGTCATACTGCACCATTAACACCATGTTTGAAAGCTTACTTTGGCTTTTCCCAATTATAAAGACACGGGGATGTTGGAAATGTGAAAGATGACTCATTATTTTCTTCCTTTGCTCAGGGATCCACATGTGACATGCTTTTGGCCTTGGTCAAGATAAATGGCTGCCCAGCTATAAATCCCAACTATGTGACTCTTATGTCATATGTTCCCATGTGTGATATTGTAACCTATAGAATACAAACAGAATAAATGAACAAAGCTTTATAGGTGAACAGATTCCGAAAGGTGATTTTATTCAATCTTGTATTTAATTGTTGTATTCCTTTAGTAAGCCTGTAGAATTAGTAACATGTGTCTCTATATATTAGACTGAAGAGAGATAAAGTGACAAAGGACATTGAACAAAAAGATGCCCTTTGCCTTTAAACTAATTGAATTGTTTCTCAACGGTGCTTGAAGTGAGAGCTTGGTTTTTCTGATATTTCTCTTTTTATTTGTCTCTCTGCATTGCAGTCAGTCAGAGAGGAGTTGTATTATTCCTGTGTGTTTCTCAGCGCTCTATAAATTTCCTCTTATGATTTAATGATCATAATTCTCAGTAAGCAGCTCAGTTTCATCCTGGTACTTGAAGCTTTCTGTGTCTTTCTATGGGAGATTATATCCATGGTCACTGTTCCTCTTTATTGATCAGATCAATAAAATCTGATCATGAAAAATGGGGTCCGTAAGATTTTATATATTTGAAAGAAGTGTTTTATGTTCACCAAGGCCATTTTTTTATTATTGTGAAACAGTAATATTGTGAAATATGAACACAATAAAAAACTGTAAATATAATAAATAACAAATAAATATAATAAATATTTTTAAATATAATGTATTCCTGTGATGCAAAGCAGAATTTTCAGCATAGTTATCAATATGATCCTTCAGAAATCATTCTAATATGCTGATTTGCTGCTCATGAAACATTTATTATTATTATTATTTTCAATATTGAAAACAATGTAAATTTTTAAAAAAACTATGACCGTTTTTTTGTAATGCGTGTTAAGTTACTGCATTTATTTGAAACAGATTTAAACAAAAATCACAGATTTCTTTAAAATCAATTTTTAATCAATTTAATGCATCCTTGCTGAATAAAAGTTTTCAGTAAAAGTGCGTAGGCATGAATAGGCTTCTGTGGGTTGTTGTTTTGCTTATGCAGAATATGTATATTTGTTAATGTTTGTATTTATAAACAACTCTGACCTTCTGCTGTATCTAAATAACCCTGCCAGCCTGAACCACAACATTAATTTATTTTTTAGTCTTATAATCTCTGTGGTCCATCCAAACGTCATTGCAGCAGATGGGAATCACCAGATGTTCATGATTACCAAGAATGCAAAATGATTCCGGATAAAAAGAGAGTGGGCACTATGAAACAGACACGGATGCCCTTCATGTTTGGTTGTCATTTAATCACAGATGATTATATGGAGAAATCAAACCACTGTTCAGCAGATGTTGCATAAAGCTGAACTGGACAGAGGGACGGAGTGATGCGGTTTCCTGAGGCTAGATTAGAGAAGTGGGCAATTTTATCAACGATTGGTCAATACCTGGAAGAAACGGGTTGAAAGCCAGAAACAAGAGTCAGAGAGAGTGGCAGATGGACAGACCATAAATTATGTATGTGTTTGTCTGAATAATGCACCTTCAGACTGAGGTCAAAAATCTCTCAAGATCTGTAAAAGAAATCTATTTGCTTGAGTCTATACATTTTTCCATATCTAACCTGAGGGAAGTAGATGAAAGACTCCTTTGCAATCAAGGCTACAGGAGCGCTCTGTGTAAAGTTATTAGTGCTTTGACAGATCTGAGCGGTTAGATTAAGACCTTCATCTTTAGAGCCTAAAACTGCTCTTGAACCCTTAATGCCAAAGTTTTTTTCACTGTGAAGCATGCTTTGAACGTGATTTTTCTTTTGAAATATATTTTTTATTATTATTATAGGATAGGCATGTTGGGGGAAAAAAGCACATATGCTGTTTAGGTGTGTTTTGAAATATGGCAGCTCGTTTGAGATGGTTGACAGCTCATGACCAACTAGGACTTGCTTAAACCAGCTAAATACAGCTGTCATGCTTCAAAACATACTTAACCACCAAGTGCTGTTTTTTGTTGTTGTTTTTTTCAACAGGGATCCCGCCTGTTTAAATCAATGAAATTTGCTATTTAATTTACTTTTCAATGAAATTTGCAATTTAATTTACTTTTAAATATGCTTTATGTTAATTTGGAAATTCTATATGACAGAGATAATCACGTAGCAGATGATATAATATTGAAAAGTGTTTTTTGCTGCTAACACATGTGGTCTTTTTTTTTTTTTTTTGCATCCAGTTTATGCTTCAGTTCCAATATGATGTGATAGATGTTTTTTCCTATACATCCCAGGGTTCAGTTGTACCTAAACAACACAGAATGTTTGGGTAAACTATCCTTTAACCCCTACCAAACCACTTCTACCCATTTACCAAATGACCTTCTTGTGACTCATTAAAGTACTTTTCAGAACAAGGATGTACAATAATAATAGTAATAATAATAAATATAATGATAATAATTCAGTGGAGTCATGTTAAAACACTCCTATATTATTAATACAAATAATGCCTCAAGATCAAGGGCCTTTTATTTCATGTTATAAATACATGTACACTATAAATTATATACACACACTGCCATTCAAAATGATCAGTAAGAGATTATTTTCTAATAACTTTTTACATTTCACATTTTTACATTTATAATTAAAGAATCCTGAAAAAAAAAAAAAATAATAAATAGTAGTATCACAGTTCACATGAATGATAAGAAGCACAGCTGGTTTCAACATTGATAATAATATATTATAGGAAACTTTTTTTGTGACAGTGTGACAGTGATTCAAGATTCAAGATTTTTATTCATTACATACACTATTATATAGAGCATATATAACCAGCAGTGAAATGTGAGTCAGGTCCGCTCCATGGACTGTGCAATTATTAAAGAAAACAACACAGATGAAAATATACATAAATATAGCTATGAAAGAATGAAATAAAAGTAAACAATACAAATATAAGAATAAAATATAAAAATGATGTATATTGTAGAATTAAATATAGAACGCAAAATAATGTGCATGAAAGTTAAACTGTAGTCTGAAATATTAAGATACACAGGAATGTACAAGAGGCAAACAGGTTGACACTGTCAGTATGTCAATGTGAGGTAGGGAATGATGAATATCTTACTGATAAAGTGAATATTAAGTGGAGACATGTAGATATTAAGAGGCTGGTTTTGAGTTTAGGTGTCTGATGGCCTGGGGGAAGAAACTGCTCCTGAGTCTCTCGGTTTTTGCCATCAGGCTACGGAAGCGCTTACCAGATGGCAGCAAGGTGAAAAGATGGTTACTGGGGGTGGATAGAGTCCTTGATGATTTTTTTATGATTTTCAAAAGGGAAGACTGGGGTATAATGCTGAAAATTCAGCTTTGCATCAGATGAATAAATTGCATTTTTAAATATATTCAAATAGAAACCAGTTATTTTGAATTGTAGTAATATTTCACAGTATTAGTGTTTTACTGTATTTTTGGTCAAATACATGCAGCCTATGTAAGCGTAAAAGACCCCAAAACTTTTGAACATAAGTCATTATATAGTTTGTTTTAAATACTTTACAAATGAAATGAATTACTTTCAATTAAACTAGTTTCTATTTGTATTTGTAACTTCATGAATGCAAACCAAAATAATAATTTATAAGAAATGAGTGATACATCTGGCATCAGTGCAAAAAAAAACCAAACAGCTGTAAGGCACAAGAGAAACCATACTTATCAGTTCATAGATCAGCCCTTATGTGATTCATAGCATTAACCACCACCTTAGAAGGTAATTTTTGCATTATACGAATTGACACTTGGATTCTGAGATATTTCTAGGATGTTATTAGTGTGTTAATACAACATAATGACCCAAATACACAAACATTGACAACGATATGTTGTCTGGTCTTCCAGTCGGGGAAGTCACATTGATGTGAAAGAGACACATGATTGACAGTCACCTGCAGCCACAACATCAGGCTCTGAAACACTACAAGACATCATGCTGTTCAAACAAATAACTTCCTCAAACACATAAACTCAAACCATGAAATACATACAGAAAAGAAACATTCACTTAACCACTTATTTACTAGAAAAGGGATAGATAGATAGATAGATGGATAGATGGATAGATGGATGGATGGATGGATGGATGGATGGATAGATGGATAGATGGATAGATGGATGGATGGACGAATGAATGGATGGTATATAAAAACACAAGAGTCACTAACACAAATACTCTGTCTCTGGTTCCCACACTTGCCCTTGTCGGTCAAAACTTCTTGACCTGATCCGATTAAAGTCTAGAATGACTGTCTAACTGTTTTGGGTAGAGATCAGGTGACCTGTCTTGTAGCAGACACCTGTGAGACTATGTGTGTCTCGAACTGCAGGGGCCAATGAAAAATTCAGAATGGTGTGAGCAGTCACTTATTCCAGTGCAATGGGGCCTGAGAGAGGACACATCAGAGAAAATACACCAAGGACATGCTATTCCATCTTACGAAACCAACACCTTTGACATTTTCCACACGGCTATGTCCAAGCAGCGATATAAAAACACACATATCGCAGGAAAAATACATTTTTAGCATTTATTAGGAGAAAATTATTACCTTGCTATAACTGTAATTTTGTGATAAATGATTAAATTGATTAATATATTTTTTTTTTCAGTTTTATTTCCAGCATTATTTAAAAACATTGATTGATTAATTATTGTATAGTTAATTGTTGCTTAATTCAGACAGAACATACTAATAATACAAGTATACTGATACAATTTATTCTCTATAAAACTTTAGCATTTATTAAGATTTTTTTTTTCAGATTTTGTAATGAATTATGTGATTATTTTAAGATTTTAAGGCTAATCTTTTTTCCATCATTGTATTGAAAAGTTAATTTATTCAATTCAATTTATTCTCAGTACATTTTTCGTATTTATTGAGCGAATAACTTTTAATAATTGCTTGTTTTGTGGTGAATGATCAAATGAACCTAATTTTTAGGCTAATCTTATTTTCCGCATTGCATTGAGACATGTTGTTCTAAATGTATTTGTTAATTTGTTGTTTATACCTTTATTGTTATTATTATTTATTATTACAGACAAAAAAAAACTAACCCTATTTATTTATTTATTTCATGAATAATATTCTATTTGATAATATTATAATATTAATAGTATTTTCATTCAGTTATTTATTGATTCATTCATTTATAGCTTATTGTGAATATTTGTCGTGACAGAAAAAAACATGCAAATAATAAAAGTTTTACATAAAGCTGATAGGAAAAATGCATTGCTGCAATGATAGTTTATTCTTTTCAGATGAATTGTACTGCACACAATGAAAGGTTTAATCCATATTTTTTCATAAGTTCATATTTTTTTCAGCACAGCACAATATATGTTTTATAAAATGTCCACAATGTCCATCTTGCGAACATATGTCACGCTGAAGTGCCACTATAGTGTGTGGCTAATGCAGTGACCTCCAGGGCTTCCGTGTGTGCAGAAATGCATGGCTAACTAAGATCTCTGAGGGTTAGAAGGACTGAAACTTCAGGCCACTGATGTAGCAACAGTACAGGCTTGTCTGAAAGGGATTATGGGATATCTCAAGTGTATATGTCCTTTGTCTGAAAGGTGAGTTGTCATATGCCCATTCTTACAGCTAGTAGAAGTGTAGCTGCCTTGCAGGAAGCCTTTGTGATGAGAACATGGTTGATATGGGTACAAAAGCTTCTGTATTTCTGTCGCCCTGGTTAGGATGCAACTACAAGGTGTTTCATTTTCTCTCCAGGAGCTGTTAAATTTCCGAGGGACAAAACAGAAGAACTGGCTTTCAATTTTGTGTTGCGTAAGGTAGAAATTTTCAGTCAGGGAGACAGACGGCTGTCATGGGGTAACAGCAACACTTATAACCCCAGGGGGAAAAAAGTCACAATCATGAGACGTAGAATTGCAAGGGAAAAAGTCCCAACTCACAATTGTGAGATGTGTCAAAATTCTGAGATATGAACGAATGAAAAATAAAAATACTAAAATTATGAAGTAATAAAAGATTAATAAAAAGATAATTCATTTATGATACCTAATTTAATTTAATTTTCATTCATGTTACATTTGCAAATTGTAATGTGAACAACACAACCCTCATTTTAGAGCTGGCAGAAAACTCACAACCTGCATGTTCAAAGCTTGCTTTATTCAAAGTGTGAAAGCAAATATGGAAAATGCGTGTGTGAAACTCATTTACAGCCTTGAATATCAATTAATAAAATAAAATAAAAATCTATGATATGACCACAGCCAAATTATGTGATGTAGTAAAGCCACTGACATGAGCTGACACTGTGGTGTTGCAGCTGTCCTGAAGGAATCAATCTCAGCTCAGTGTCACTGATTCAGTAAGCTGCAGGCGTGTAGTGTACACTGTTCCTGCACTTAATTAAGCAGACGTAAGAATGCAGGCAGTCAATGCACTTCAAGACATCTTCCTCAGTGCATGTACTCATCCCTGAGATGAAGATGTTAGCTTCAGGCTAAGAGGCTGAGCAGGACGTTTGCTCTGGGGCCAATCAGAGCCTCTGTTATTTTAAGATGTGACATTTAAGGAACTATTAAGGCAACCCAGGAGATAGAGACACACAGAGATACAGAGAGGGAAATACAGTCGTAAATTCAAAGATGTTCATAAATATTTGAAAGTGAAATGATAAGCAAATACATTTTCTATTTTTTACAGACAGTAATCCATTTTAAGGGGTAGTTCACCCCAAAATGAAAATTCTGTTATTAGTTACTCACCCTCATGTTGTTCCAAACCTGTACAACTTTACTCTTTGGAACACAAAAGAAAGATATTTATAATGAAATCTGAGAGGTTTCTGTCCCTCCACTGACCGCCTGCACAACTACCACAGTCAAATCCCAGATTCGTAAAGACATCATTGTTTCAACCTTAATTTTCTTAGGTCACAATAATGTTTTTATGTGTAAATATAATAAAGAAATTAACAAATAAATGATACTTCGACATTATTCTCTGAAATGCATTTAAAAGAGTAACCTGAGAATGTAACTTTCATTCAAGCATTGACAAAATAGAGCATACTGCTCTGGCATGCTTACAGGATATTTCGTATGCAAGCATTATATAATCATAGAATTTTACATTTCTTCTTGTTCAAGAGAAAGAATGGATCACAGAATGGATTCACAGAATGGATCTGATTTGATAAAAATGGTTAAAAGACATTTTGGTGTGATTATCAAGGAAGAGATTTACAGATTCTCAGTAAGGTACTGTATATTGATTGGGGTCAGATGGAAAGGTCACTGCTGTCTATTATAATCCAGATTAGTTATTCAGATGTGTTCAGGTGCTCTGTATGGATATTTGATGATCTCTAATGCTGCCTGAATCAATTAGATTTACATTTGTTGAATGTTGGAGACCTGCTAACACTCTTGGCTTCAAGGCTTCACAGATTTTTAAGCTTTTTTTCCCCCTCAAGTCTTTGGTTGAAGTTCAAGTGGATGGAATTGAAGTAATTAATTATTAATAATGTTTGGGAACCTAAGTCACTTCTAAAAGTAATACACATACAAAGTATGAGTTGTTACCCTCTGGTAGATGGTAGACATTATGTTGCCAGATTTATAAATCTTATAATTATTCAGTTAAAATACTCAATAACAGTTTGCAGATGTAAAATGTATGTATTTTGGGGAAATAATTTTTATTTAGAAATTTGATATGACTGTATGTTGTTCTATATGATTTATTATTATTATTTTTTAAGATGTGTTATGGTTATGTTTCATTTTATATATATATATTTTTTTTTTTTTTGTGAAATGTTTTGCATGGTACTATTTACTGATCCCATTTACTTATATAATATATTTGAAATAGAACAATAGTACTCTGTTCAAGAAATAATAATTAAAATCCCTTTGGGGACAATAAAATATTTCATTTTATAACTGCACAAATTAGACTTCTAATGTTCACTTGGCCAAACAAATGTCTCTTTCTCAATTCATCCTTCTGTTCCATTTTACAGCTCCTTGATTTAATTTTCTACCTTATCTATCTTTTAATTTTTACAGTGTTTTTTTTCTCTTTCAACAAAGTATAGTTTAGCCTCACCTCCCTGTCTTAGGCTAATATTATGGCTAATATATTTTCTGTTTCTTTTAAAATTGCAATAATGTTTAATTTTTAATAATAATAAAAAAGAAGTCTTGATGAATTTTTGTCTGAAACTATTTAAAAATCTTAGTGACCCCAAAATGTTTAATGTTCAATAGACTACCATACCTGAATGTAGCACGCTGATGTGCTCTCACTCTGGTTGCTGTGTGCATGCACTTTTCCTGCAGAAGTGCCCATACAAGGAGTTTCGACCTTTATGAAGTCACACAGGACCATACTCTAAAAAAACAAATATATTCTGAAACTTACATGAACCTGAAAGTAATAAATGTGACACAGAAATATTCCATCTTACTGTACAATCTACAATGTACAACTCATTTATTTATTTTTTATTTGGCCATGTTTAGCATAAGAATCCAACTCTTTAAAAGTGTAACTCTTTAACTTTTCTACACTTTCATACAGCTTTAAATAGCTCATATTGCAATTTACATAAGCATTTGTCTTATCAGACCTGTCGGCTAGACAGTGACAGCAGCTCCCTGTGGACGGCAGCCAGAGGACAGCAGGTCTGATGTGGCCGGTGTGCTCAGGTGGAGACACTGTGTCTGGAGTTACACAAGAGTGGTGTCACCTTACCTGCAGACTCTCATCACTCACTCATGCTTTTTTTTTTTTTTTTACCAGTTATGGCATTTATAGCAGGAAATAGCTTTATGTATGTATGCAAGCAGGGGCGTGTCTAGAGCATTTTCAGTGGGGGGGCCATGCTGGGGCACTACCTCCGAATGGGGTGGCCGCCAGTGACCAAAAAAAAAAAAAAAAGCTAAATTATACAGTATATTACGTAAATCCTATTGATTTTATTTATTTATTATTATTTTTTTTTTATCTTGAATAAAGTTACTTGTAAACAAATGCAGTAATAAACCACTTTTTTTTTTTTATTAATTTAGTTTTTTGTCATCCCTGTATATATCCATTAAGTTACATTTGAGAATATATATATATATATATATATATATATATATATATATATATATATATATATATATATATAGATATAGATATATATATATATATATATTTTTTTTTTTTTTTTGAAAGAAACTCCCTATTTCTTTACTTCATGGCTTGGCACTGCTCTCTTCCCTGCCTTCAAAAGAAACACTTATGTGTGTCTGTTATTCTCAATCTCACAAAAAAATAAAAAAATCTAATTGTGAATGAAATGCACAGAATGCATCCATGTCATTTCATGTGTAAATGACTAAGTTAGGCCTGACAATTTAACTGACTATCTGACTTACTCTCATGCATTAACAAGTAAAATGTCACCATACAGTTATTATTATGGAACATTCTGTGCATATTGTCACCTTGACTGTTTATTGTTTGAAAGCGCCCAGCGTATTTTACTTTTATTGTGTTTTATTAAACGTTGACTGAACATTCGATTGAAATCAACCATGACCAACGCGAGCAGAGCCTGACGGGGTAAAAATATTGATCTGAGAAAACCATACAAACATATTAAACCATACATAAAGGTTACCTACCAGCTCTTTGTTTGGTGTTTTTTGATGTGTCGTTCTTGAACGATTCGAATCTTTAATGTGACTAGGGAAGAACGAGTCGTCTCTATGACGGCGACATCACTTTGAAGGTTTTTCTCTTTTGAGTTCACCCTTCAGATTAGACTATAGAACTGTAGTGTTACTTGTTTAGGATTCAAAATGTTATTTGCTTTTAATTTATGTCATTATGTCCTTTTTGAGCAAGCATCTTATACATATATAAGACCAGTTTAAGCAATTGTTATACCAGCAAACTCAGAATTGGATTAAAAATTTAACTAGGCTATAAATACTTGGATTATTATATTATTATATAGCCTAGTATTTATTTACTGATAGACAGTCAAAAAGACAAATTAATCAATATTTTATTTATAACAAGGTTTTATTTATTTATACAATAATAACACACCACAGATCCTCAAGAAACAGTTACAAAAACACAGTGACAGAAATGTCAGAAATAGCGTATGTGGCTGTCATGTGATTAAGGAATGATTTGAACCCGAAGACTTGACAGACAAGAGGTGAGTTAGTCACAGACTGAAGACCCAGGTAAAGAATTCATTAATCTTTTCTGTATCTTTATAGCATTTTATTTTTGTATTGTTTGTAGTGTGATCAACGTTTGCTTAAGTACTAGATGTGTTGGGGAAGTAATGCGTAACATTTTAACTACATTTTGGTAAAATGAACGAAATGAATCGGAAAAAGATTCGTTCATTTTGCTGAACGCGACTCAAAAGTTCAAGTCGGTAAAATGATCAGAACTTCCCATCACTAGTGTCTCGACTTCCCACACTTGATAAACTAAAAGTCCAAGTCCGCGACGAGCGGTTGTTCCTCTGCGGCTGCACTTCTTTGAATCGCGATTCGCGAACTTCAGTAGAGTCTATAAAATGATTGGCCATAAAATGAACCAATCACAAGACATCTTATAGGGGGGGCACCTGGGGTGGCCAATCGAATTTCAGGGGGGGCCGGTGCCCCCCCTGGCCACCACGTAGACCCGCCCCTGTATGCAAGTGTGTGTGTATGTGTGTTTATTTAAAGATATATATTTTTTTTTTTGACTGTTTTCATTGTGTAGCTTATTATATGAATATAAAGTTATATGTATGTGCGAGCTATACCCTAGCATCTGCACAGCAAGACACTATAACCCATTCTGAATACTCTAACTGCATATTATTGATGCGTTGGCATCATAATAACATTTTTGCAAGTAAATAATAAAATATAATAAAATACACACTTGATGGTATTAACATGTATGTTAAATAAAATATTCCACAACAATAAAGCAGAAGCACCGTACACCACCTCTCTTCAGCTGGTTATGCAGACTGCTGGTTTATGTGTGCTTGTTTGCATTCCCTCGGGACTGGGTGTTTGTCTGAAGCTATGTGGCACTATGGACAGCTGACAGGTGCCTGTCTGACAGTGATGGATGCTGATGCTATGACAGTCTCCATTTGCTACGACTGCACTGTGCAGTGCTCTAGCTTAGAGTACAAACTGTGGAGAGGAGAAGAGAAGCTGGCATCTGTACAGACAGACACCGTAAACAGATTATGATGGCTGCACTGCAGCTCTTGCTCTCTACTTATCCCAGAATTCCTTGCAACGTTTCCTCTCAGCTGCAATGCTTTCCAAGGCTGAATCTGAAACCGAAGGCTGCCTTGCTGCCTCGTTGCACAGATAGTCAATGACTTGCCATGCAGCGATTTTGTATGAAGGTTTTCTACCTTCTAATGCATCATATCATCATAATCTAAGATTCAAGTAAGCTTTAGATATATCTCAGTGAAAATGTAATGACTAATATGTATTTCTTTGTAGATGATAAAGTAAAAATCTTAAGGGGTCACTGAGATGTTTTAATTGTTTCAGAAAAAATTCACCAAGATTTATTTTTTATTATTATTAAAATTCAATAAAAACTGTAAAATAGTGAAATATTATTGCAATTTAAAAGAACTATTTTCTATTTGAATATATTTTAAAATGTAATTTATTCCTGTGATGCAAAGCTGAATTTTCAGGAGTAATGTGATGTTTTCAGTGTCAATTGATCCTTCAGGAATCATTCTAGTATGCTGATTTGCTGCTCAGGAAACATTTCTTGTTATAATCGAAACAGTTATCCTGCTTAATATTTAAAAAAAAAAAACATGACACATGACCCTATACATGTTAAAATACCCATCCATTTTCAAAACTGCTTGAAATCACAGGGAAACCTAAAAATGAAATGATAGATAAGGTAGAAAATTAAATCAAGGAGCTGGAAAATGGAACAGAAGGATGAATTGAGAAAGAGACATTAGTTTGGCCAAGTGTGCATCCAGGAGTCAGCATGGTGCTCCTCTGTGGTTGATGTGCCAGGCGTTGTGTAATCACCTTATGCCTGCCACAGAGAATCTTCCCTGTGCTCAGAATCTTCCCTGTGCTCACATATTCATATTTGAATATGTGATTCAAAATGTCTTTGTCCCTGAAAATGGAGAGTAAAAAAAGAAGAAAATATAAAGGGGGACAAACAAATGTGGTGTACAACATCTGCAGGCTGACCCAAGGATAAACATGCAAACTGCATATCCAGTCAAACAATAGCCCTGGTTTTGGATTACATGGTGTATACCACTAAATGAAAATAATTAGCTTGATAAATGATTGCATGCATTTTTTGGAGCTGTGGCCTAGTAGTTAGAGCACATGCTCTGATGCATTGAGCAGTGGGGCTCATTAAGACGTTCTGAATCTGAATCCAGCTTGTGGCATTTCCAGATCTAATTCTCCTTAACTCAAATCCTTATTGGAGCAAGTTTGTTCTCTTGGCAGCCATACTGACGAAACCCCCTGGCAGCTTTTTTTCTAATCATGCAAGCACAGCTTCTGCTTGAATGGGGAAGGACCACAATCTCCAAAACTGTTTGTCATGCTGTCCAGTATATACTGCATATATTAATGTTATGTTGATATATAACATTAATATATTAATGTTCCTCTATACATTTCAAAAATGGTAATTTTCTTAATCTTTACGTTTATTTCGTCAGAATTGCGAGATGTAAACCTCGTAGCTTTTCCCCCCAGAATTCTGAGTTCACATCTCGCAGTTCAGTTCAGTTTCCCCCCACCCTGCCACAGAATAAAAGATATTTAAAAAAAAAAAAATTTCATGCAGTTGTGAGTCTATAGCTCAGAATTTAGACTTTTCTTCTCAGAATTGTGTTTATATCTAATGACTTAAAAAGTAAATACAAATAATAAAATAAAAAACACAATTTGGACTGTTTTTTCGAAATATCGCAAGATATAAGCACAATTTTGAGAAAAGGATCAGAGTTGCAAGATAAACTCCATTTGTGAGCTTTAAACTTAGAACTCTGAGATCTCAGAATTGCAAGAAAAAATGTCAAAATATTGAAATCTCATATTTTTGAAAGTCAAATAAATACAGTGTTGAAGCAGTGAATCATATATTCCTCTTCTATATTTGTTATTCACATTCACACACATTGCATTGTGTGATTTTACTTCTACCCCAGGAAAATGCTTCTCTTCTTTAAGACCGGCTATGTGAGGGATGTTTGCACCTGGAGACATAATGACCCTGCTCTCTCTATTTATCTATCATCCTCTTTCCTCCTCTCTGCTGAGCCATCAAAACTGCAGAAACTTAAATGGCACAGCAGGCACCCTCCCTAGTCGTGACGCACCCCGGTATTTATAACACTGCTCATCCATTTTGTTTACGGAGGTGTGCAGCGCTATGCTGGAGTTCAAGAGACATCTAGCGGTCAACAGCGGTACTACAACTGCAGTGGATCAGCGTCTGATCAGACAGGCCTTCTGCCCGTATACCAGCATTGACAGCAATAGGAGGTAATAATAATTCGATCACACATGATAAAGTGCACATGTATGACAGGATGAACATTTTAATCCAAAATGACTTGCTGTAAGGACACAAAGACCGTACAGTGAATTAATCTTGGATCTCAGATTAGTGTCCAGGCAGGTCAAGTGAGGTTGATAATCCGACAGACTGCAAATCTCAAGGTTTTCCTTCGTTTGTGTGTGTCTTCCAGCACATGATGTGCTACATATAAATCATAGGTTTCCCCCTGGCCACTGACTGAAAGAGCCCAACACTTCATTTTCTGTTCTCAGACATTTTCACACAGATTAAAAAAAAAACAGATCTGGATTACTAATATGTCAGCTATCAATTTAAGTGAGAAAGGGAAGGAGAAAAAATAACAGTGCAGTACCCAGGATGACCTTGATTATGGACCATTTGGGTGACCCAGAGGTCAGCATGGTCAATTCTTCCTGTTTTCACGGACCAAATACACACATTGAAATGTCATTATCACAAGGAGCCGTACTTCGGATGATTCTCACTTTGCGAAAAAAAAAATGGCACTGGTCTTAAAACCAGTTAGTCAAAAAATGGTTTAGGAAAAAAAATAACATTTTAGATTCCTAAATATCAATATTTATGCCACACTTCCTATCTTAATTCGACACATTAGGTATAATATCAAAACTTCTGGTGAATATATTAGTGTGGTTATGTTGTACAAAACAACTGTAGCAAAAATATATTAAAATATTTCTTTATTAAAAAATTTGTACGATTTTGAATTCGATTTTTTAAAAACTGCCATTTGATTGTTTGTGGTTGGTACAGTTACATTAAAAAGGTTAATAGTTTGAAATTTTGTAATTTGAAATAGATTGTAACAATGTAAAAGCTGTAGCCACACTTTTTTATCAATTTAAAGCATTCTTGCTGTATAAAAATATTAACTTCTTTTTCTAAAAATTGATTGAAAGTGTTCAAAACCACTGCTTTTGACTCAAAACTTTGTAGTTACTGTGCTGTACATTGAAGCAAATCATTGTTCCTTGGAACTCAGAAACTATTTATCCATTACACAACAAAAAAAACAGACCTGTTTCATCCAAACTGCAAATATTTGCATGTACCATTGACATTACAGTTTTTCTCAGTCGCTTTGGTGCATTTTTCAAATCAGAAATGAAATTCTCAAAACTACTTGTACAACCTCCACATCATTTAGTCATTTATACACATCATAAAACCAGTTTCTCATTCTTTTGAACAAGTTGCGATTGCTTTTGTACATTCATGCAATTGATTACGCACATTTATCTGCGGTTTCCTACATTATCAGTTGCTCATGTCATGTTGCTCAAAATTTATTATATAGTTTTCTGTGCATCAGTCTTACCGCTCAAAACATCTAGTCTTTAGTTCATCGTATAAGTCATTAAATGCAAAATGGTTAATCTAGTTGTCATAAACTGCCAAGCACACTTTTTATTTTTATTTTTAAACATTATTATTAGACTTTTGTCAATTTGGCATGAATTGTGCAAGTGAATCTTGACTAATGAAGAAAATGTAGATGATATGATAAACCATTTCTCTGAAATAGCTCAAAGGTTCATCTCATGAATCTTCAGTAGGAAAGCTTACTGTGCTGTAGACAGAGGACAACACAAAAGTTACAATTTCTAACAACTGACTTATTTTCATCTTTGTGTCCACATTTCTTTTTCCTTTTCTATATCACAATGACATTGTAAAGGTTGTTGTTGTTGTTGTTGTTGTTTTTTTTTTTTTTTTTTTTTTTGGTCAGACTACTGTAAAAGTGTAACTGTGAATTCTATCCAGTCTCTTTCAGTCAATATCCCACATACAGTAATGTGTAAATGTGTACGTTTGAAATGGATATATAAGCATATGGCATACTGTTCAATACAGAGGTTTACATCAGAACATCCCTCCAGAGTACAGTTATATTGACAACATGACTAAGCGATTTGACTGTCTTATCAATAAACTATGACACAAGGACGTGTCATTCTGATGGCACTGATATGTTCATTGACACAGATATTTATTTTTGAGAGATGAACTTAGGATTTTGAGCAAGAGACTGGCTTTTGCAGGTAATCCATGGTGTTTTGCTATTTGTACGAGTTGTTTTGAGAATTGCACTTACTGTTTTGCAAATCTCAAGAATGATTCGAGAAATGTACCAAAGCGACTGAGAAAAACTGCAAATGTGCACATTTTCCAGCTTTTACAGTGCTCAGGCTGACCTATTTCCTATGCCTTAATTAAAAACAAAACTTGCATTCTCATTAGCATAATTTTGAATTTGTCTGACTCATAATACTGTCAAAGCAGTTCTTAATTTTTATGCAAATGAGACCACCCTTACGAAGCACAGGAATTGCTAAACTGATATCTTATTGCTAATGCAGTCCTGTTACACTGGATAAAACTCGTAGTTAAACATTAAAAACAAATCGCTCATAGCTGTTTGATTAGGAGGAATATTCTTAAAAGAGCAGGTGTTCTATGTTTGAAAACTCTGTTCATTTGCTCTGTTTACTTGTTCTGTTCGGTTTTGGGGTGTTCGAATAGCATAGCATGAATTATGCAACCACCTGAGACAGAAATACTGCATGAAAACAGCTGGACAGATTTTGAAAACAAATGCCTGGTCAATGAAATTTTAAATGTTGTTTCCACAATCATGCTGTGATAAGAAAACATGATTAAGGAGAGTTTTTGTGCAAATAATAGGTATCATTTTGATCTTAAAAGGATTGTAGAGTAATTTATTCACATTCAGCCATAGTTCTTTTTTATAAGATCGAAAAAAAAGAGTGAACTTTTAATACTTGTCTTAAAGGAACACTCCACTTTTTTAAAAAAAAAAGTAGGCTCATTTTTCAACTCCCCTGTTGAGTTTTACCATTTTCAAATCCATTCAGCCAATCTCTGGGTCTGACGGTAGCACTTCAGCTTTAGCTTAATAGACCGTAAGCATCTCGCTCAAAAATGACCAAAGACTTTCTATATTTTTCTCTTCTGTAGTTACATCATGTACTAAGACCGACAGAAATGAAAAGATGTGATCTTTCTTGTCCGATATGGCTAGGAACTATACTTTCATTCCGGCGTAATAATCAAGGAACTTTGCTGCCATACCGTGGGTAACTCTTTGGTCATTTCGGAGTTGGAAAATAAGCCTATTTCCAAAAAAAGTGAAGTGTTCCTTTAAAGTCTCCATAGATAATGGCTCTGATGACGTCAACCATGTGTCTTAAATCATCTGTTGCTTGGATTGCAATGGAAGTGTGAAAAGAAAAAGACAAGGAGGGTTTATTACTACAAAAAAAAAAAAAAAAAAAAAACAAGGCACGAAAGTAATCTCAGCCAAGATTCATCAGCAGCATCATGCAAACAGCTCCATGGAAGCACGTCCTTTTGAAGGCAGATCATTTATCTGGGCTTTCAAGCACTTGAGATCAACACTGTCTGTATATTTGGAGTTGCTTACTCATGAGACATGGGAGATTAGTCATCAGAAAGGTTTGCTGGCTAGAACATCTTAATTTATTGCTCATCAGATGGTTGGGTTTGGAGATCATGTATTGTGAGGACTACAAACAAGAAACAGCTGCTGTTTGTTAGCCACTAGGGGGCGAAACTTTCAATAAGTCTCTTGAGTTCATTAGAGGCCAAAAACTAAAATTCAGGAGAAAGTTCAGGATATCAATAGCACTAGCATTTAAATAACTTTAAGTTTCAACACAATATAAGTCCCCTTGCCTTGAGGGATACTTGGGTACCTAAACAGCTTACATATTCAGAAGTCAAGGATGAATATTTGGAACAAAACAAGGATTCAGATTGCCAACACTGTCTCATTTACTTAGTTTAACCTTAGAGAGCAATCAATGTTGAGCTTTAAATCAAGTGATTGCAGGGTATTTATTTTGTTTTATAATTTAATCATTTTATATTTACTTTTTCACATATATAAAAAATAATAATTTTATTAGGATAGGTTAAATGTCAACTACTTTGTCAACTATCTTTGACAGCCTTTGTGCTAGAATTTTTCAAATTATTTTAGTATTATTATACATGTAATTTTTATTATAATTCATTGAGAGACATATGCTTGTTTAACATATTAGCACACACTCACACACACACACACACACACACACACACATATATATATATATATATATATATATATATATATATATATATATATATACAACCTCACACATACATATTTGATCTGTGTCCTTAAGAAGTTATAAAATAAATAAATACTCATGCATGTACTGTACAATAAGTAAATATGTATGTACAATGTAAAAAAAAAAAAAAAAAAAAAAAAACAGATTACTGGAGCATGTTTTACAAAAATATTCTATTTCAGTTTTTTCTTCAAAATTTTTCCTGTAATTCAATGTGTAAATTGCTGTTTCTTTATCATTTCTGTTTGAAAATTATTTCTACACCTTTTTTTTTTTAGCACGGATATATGCATACATTTATATATTACTGTGCACTTATATAGTTTATTTTACGTAGCCTATTATAATAATAGTATTTAATATTAATATTAAATAATATTTATCTAAAATCCCACATCATAAGGATTCCTCCACAATAATGTTTTTAATGTTAGGCTACCTGTTGCAGTTATTAAATATTAAATTCATAACTTGCTTTTCTGAACCTATGGAAGTTTATCAAGTGGGAGGGGCCGCTGGGAATCTGCGCGTGGAGCTTCGCAGGAGGTAACCAATCAATACTCTCTCAATTCCTCAAAGAAACGCTGAACTCCAAGACGCCGAGTTTAAACGGAGGAGTATCTTTTTTAGCACCTCAGAGTGTCTGAAATGAGCTACACGGGCAGAGGAAATCCTCTCAGACTTGCTGTGGTGGTGATACTGTTCTCCTCGGGAACGCCGTGGACTTTCCGAGAGGAGAAGGAGGATGTGGACAGGTAAAGTGTCCGTGCAGTGCGCGTGCTGTCAGCTCGCGCTTTACACGACTTCAGAAGACTGAAAGTTTAATTCTTACGCATGAGGCAGATTTGTTTACGTGAAAAGAAACAGCTGACGGCTCCTTTGTCTTACAGAGAAGTGTGTTCAGAGAACAAAATCGCAACGACGAAATACCCGTGCGTAAAATCCACAGGAGAGGTGACCACATGCTACAGGTAAGGGACTGTTTACTTCTCCTTCTTAGCATTGTGTAGGTTCTTGTGCGTGGTTATGTATATATGTTGTCTCTTCTAATGTATGTACGTAATGTGAACATTTTGTATTTATTGAAGCGGGCTGAATTCCCATATGGGACAAACAAAGTGTCCTGTTTGTCTATCTTATGTCTATCATGATTATTTTACATTTTTATGCGATGTTTTGCCCGAAGTTTTTCGGAAAATTATTTTGCAGGTAAGCTGCTAAGAAATATGGTTAGTTGTTTTATGATTTGAGTTTGAAATGGTACCACTGACTTTATTTTTGAAGGCAGCCCGTTTTTTATGTACCATGGTATTCTACATCACTAGCAATACACACACAGACTAGCTGTGCTTTATGCAATTCTGATGTGGCAATGGAGGAACGAAAGAAAATGAGTGCCAAATTTTTAAATTGTAAATGATTGATTTGTTGACTCAGTCATCATGATATATACGTGACATATATATGACATTCATATTTTTATGTAGATTATCATTTTATCAGATTATCATTTGATTAATTTTCCTTGAGAGTGCTGTTTATGTTCCCATTGTGTTAAGTGCATGGGCATGTAAAATAATCCTGTGTTCATTATGATGCTGGAACTTTAAGCTGGCTCCCGATGCAAAGCAGACCTAGACTCCTCAGCTTTACCGTGGTAACTTGACTTGTCCTCAATACCATCTGACTTTCCTATGTTTAACACAAAACGAGAAGTTTTTATGAATGTACTTGCCATCCAAGTTAACAAGGATACGGGTTGAGTCACTGGACTCCTTTTTTGTTTCAACATTTCTCTTTTTGTCCATGGAAGACCGTTTTCATTTTAGGAATGAATTTTATTTTTATTTTATGTAGGACAGAATTAAGATTAATTCTATTAGATTAAGGAATTTTTCTCTGTTTTGCATTATTTCTTAGTTGTCACCCTTTCGTGCATTTCATTCCACCCTCGTGCTGGAAGTCGCAAGTTAAAGCACAAGCTACTACAGGATTTTTATTTCAGCAGGCGTTGATGTGCGATGCTTTGAAAGACTTGCCAAAATTGCTGTTAAGCCTGTCCTTGTAAATTCTTGGCGTGTGTGGTGCACCAACACTGGTGACCTGTGGAGTCCCTGAGTCTCTCAAGCGTGCATGGAGAGTATTTGCACACTGGGTCTCATGTGAGCAGGCTTGCCATTATTTGCTCATTTGCAGATCACTAAAATGACGCAGATTTGATATGAGCTCATTGTAAATTAACAGGCGCAGTTAAGCCACCACACCTCTTTTCGTTTGTGGCTTGGCAGCTCTCAAACTCATGATGTGATGAGGAAATATTTGTCTGTGATTTGTTTAGTTGATGCTTCTGATCTGATCTGATGATCTGTGCATCTGTTCTTGTGCTAGAAACCTGCCTGTAAGCCAGGGTTTGTCTCTTGAATAATATATCATAATGTCAAACAGAGGAGAACTTTCATGCATCACAATGTGACATTTTCTTGCAAAACTGGCCAAGGATGTAGCGCTAAATTCTTCTGCCTTTGATCGAGTGTTCATTTTATAGCTCTTATTGGCTTAAAATATTGGCAGAAAATATCTATGAATGTGGCTAATGGATAACTTTTGTATCCGAAAAAGGGCAGTCAGTTGTTGCAATTTTTTTTATCAAATTAATTGCAATCCTTTATGAAAACAACCCACAATTTTTCAATGTTTTATTTTATTTTAATATTTTATTTATAAGTTAATATAATTTAATAAAATAACTTTAAAAAAGGAAAGAAGTATATTCTGAAAGTCTGCTTTGCAGTTGTTGATACTATGCCATAGAATTTATTTATAGGTCTTTATTTTAAATGAACTTACCATTAGTACTGTGGTTTGGATTAATAGATGTATTGTTTCCCAGAACATACTGAAGGTGTTTCTGGAGAACTTGGTTCTTGGTTGTCCTTCCAAATATTTCTGGTGGTTTCAGGCCTGTTTCTACACTCTTGAAGCATTCCAGGCCAAAAGGCAAAGGGAATCAAACATACAAAGGCCATTTCATATAAACCTCACGTTTGTTTTCCTCTCACTAACTCCTCTAGGACTGAAAACCAGCCATGATCTTAAACATGAAGTTCATCTGACCACAAGCACTTGTTCTTCGCCAGAAGAAAGCTTTTTTATTATTGTCTGAAGCTTTACAAAAACTGGGAAGTCTCTAGAGTCCAGTCGTATGTCTTTCTTGTCCCTCTAGTTCATCTTTAATGTCCACTGGTATCAAGGGAGTTTATTTCCAGAAGTGTCTATTAAAAGAAACGAGATCAAATTGGGTTTTTCAACCCAGACATGTCTTAAAGCTCCTTTGAGCAAATGCAGATGTGTCTGGCATAAGCACGGTAAACTGAAACCTGTAGCATGGCTTCACAAGGGTGCTGGTTACCTACCACTGAACAGCTCCAGGATTGATTGTTGAAGTACTATGAGATGTGGGACTTAAAGCTGGAGGACAAAGGTTTTCCAAAATACTTCTATCATCTCTTCTAACCGAAAATTCATTGTATGGACAAACAGTAGCCCGATAACATACTCTGTGGAATAACCAGAAGTTGAAATTCATAGTTATGATAAAACATTGTTCTTCAGTGTGTCTTCAGTTTTTTTTTTGCTTCAAATGTCTCACCATGAGGCAAGGATTTCCTTTGTTTTCCTTTATTCGGAGGACTGTACTCTGGAGAAAATAATTGAAGCTGACTCTGAAGAAAACTCTGACTTTGCAAGATGTTCAGATAAATTATCAGATAAGAAAATCATAATTACCTTTTTTGATTTTCTTTAAATCCATTGTGGGGAAAACATTTGAATTGTCAGATGTAAATCCTGAGGGAAAAAGCCAGAATTGAAAGATTATAGCTTGCATTGCGAGACGTAAACTCACAATAGCAATTTAAAAAAGTTAGAATTGTGCAAGGCTATTTGCAGTTGTGTTTGGATTTTTAAAAATCCATAACTTTTAATTGATTTAGACTTTGCCAGTGTTCATATTTAATCAGAAACCGTTTACCTAAACTATTTTTATGAGCTTGAACCCTGTCTTCTAGATTAACACTTACGAAATGTGGAACAAATTTTATTTAAAGGCAACACATGCGCAGCCTGAAGATGTAATATGTCTGCTACTTAATTGCAAAAATATTTAAGCATGATTTATTTCCAATGATATTTCATGAAGGGTTTGTCCGATCTTTTCATATTCAATAGACACAAGCTGGAAGTAATTGATGCAAATCACTCTCAGAGCATCTGCCCTTCAGGATTCCAGTACATTTAATTTTATGACTTAAGCAGAAATATTATGCATTTTTATATTGATTAATGCCCTCCTTGGTTAAGCTGACCAGATGGTTTGAATCAGTGAAAGTCTTCATCAATCAGCTCAAAGTGCTCATCAGGCCAAATGCTGTCAAACAAACGTTTTGACCACCAGCTCGTGAAATTCCAGGGAATTGGTTCTTGGCATTGTTGACCCATGAAACGAAAAGGATGATTTTACTGTAACAGGAAATCTTTTGCATTGTTCTCTGTTGTGTCTTTACGATGACTGTGGGAATCAATGGCAGTAGATCAAACAGTGGTCAGTGTCTTTTGTTTGTTGTATTGTTTTTTTGAATATCGTACAAATTCCTTCTTGTTTCCTCATACAAAGCTCTGGTTATAGTCTCAGTAATATGGGGTGTTTTATAGCCACAATTATTTCAAGCAGGGGCTGCGATTCCATCTGAATGTGTATGTTTTTAAAGCACAAGTGAGTCATGAGTTCTGTAGATGCTTGAATCAAATGGACCACTGACCACCAAGTCAACACCACTAAATCTGATTTATAAGCTTTTTAACCGGCCGCTATTTATGACAGAGATGACCCTCATTGTCCTCTCCAAAAACCAAAAAAGTTAATGAATGTCCACTGAAGAATATTTTTAGCCAGCTCAGAACGTGCTAGATCGAGTGACTGATTCCAGTTGGGACACAGCCAAAGTTTATTTGGGATCAGTTGAGCCAAGCTAGTCAAAGCATGGAGAAAACTGAATGTGTTACCCAACAGCCTCTGGAATTTACACAAGTCCCTGATGGATTCTGTGATAATTCTGATGAAAGTAGTGGCAGTGGGAAAAGGCATTTGTTTTCTAGGACTTTCCTTTTATATTTTTCTCTCTTTGTTTTCCACATCTTGTCATGGATTCCGTTTCTTTCAAACGCAGGTCTGGTTGGTGATGCTGTGTTTCTGTGTGTACACAGCTGTAAGCTATAAATTCAGATGTGTTTGTGAACTTTCTTCAAAATATCAGTCTTGAAGAAATCATCCAAGGTGAAAATTGTAATGCCCTATTGACAACTAAACAAATTACGTCAACTTCAGACATATTTGCTCATGTGATTTTATGACTATAATGAAATGTTATGATATTGATCTGTAAAGTAGATCAAAAAAATCATATAAATTGCTATGAATGGCTCCAAAATTAGCTTGGAGGGAAACTGAATGGCTTAATAAACAGCTACTCGATAATAATATACATACCAGTGATGCCCATCCCTCTCTCTTATGTTCACTTAATTTCCAGACAGCAGGTTTACGTAATTTTGCTATTAATTGCCAAATTCTTGCTGTAATTAAGCAATGGTGGTCTTGTCTCACTAGTCAAAATAATAAAGATTCATGGTTAGGCCAGTAATGGTTTGCTCACGCAATTAGAAGGTCAAAGGGCAACAACCTGAATAATTGGGGTCTGATGTAGTGAATTAAGTAAACCCTGTTGCTGTCTATCCAGTTCCATTTACCTAATTTATTTGTTTATAAAAACCTAATGTTTTGAACTCAAATACAATAATATTGTGTATTATTATTATTGCAATTTAAAATGATCGATTTCTATTTTAATATTTTCTAAAAAGTAATTTTATTCCTTTGGGGAATCTTCTGAATTTTCAGTAGCCATTAGTCTGTTTAATATTTTTGTAGTAACTGTGATAATTTTTTTTCTTTGATAATAAGACAACAGAATTAATTTGACATTAAAAAAATATTTTGTAACATTATAAATGTATTTACTGCTTTTGATCATTGAAATCCCATGACCAGTCAGCTACTATTCCCTTTATATTAGTAACACAATAGTTATATGCTTTTGATTGTGGAGTAAATTGATATAAGTGATTATACACTAGTTTCAAGTGTATTTTACCTATCCCAAATATATCTCAATCTCTGATGTCCACAGCACTTAAGTCACAGTTCACTTATGTACTTAGTGAAGAGAACAAGTGCAACTGAAGTCATGTAATACATAACTAATTGTCTAGTCATGGAGCACCTACTTATGACACTGTTTACAAGCACTTTTCTTGTTTTGGGATGAGTTGCATGTATAACTGGTGAATCTCAACCCCCAGAGACATTGCCAGTTGGCAGAGCCTTCCCTGCTTAGGTTCTGCCAGTCATTGAGAATAAATAAGTAAATGCCTCAGCTCATTGAGAAACCTCTCGGCTAAGTGAATGTAAAATGTATCTCTCTCCATCTAGACATCAGACAGACTTGGGAATCTTGTCATTTAAGGACCATTTTTTCCAGTCGTTGACTGAAAATGAAGACTTATTTTTGGCACCATCTGAGAGAACAGTTGAGCAAGAGGGAGTCTGTAGTGCTGTTTGGGATATCTTGGCAGGCGTTCGGGGGAGAGGACGTGTTGTTTTTGTTGTGTTGCATTCCTCAGTGATGTATGAATTGCCTTGGATCTCTGGTCTTGATCTCGTTCTCGTTTGCTGATGGTGCATCACTATTTCCTGCTATCCTTCCCAAAGTTATCACACCTCTGTTTTTATCGTCATTTAAAGAAGGGACGGTGGGGTCTTTGACGTCTCTGGTTCTTAGACTTTTGCATTTTGTTTGTATTTTTAGTAAAGTGTGGCAGTCTGCTGGAATTTTGTAACTTGTTTGCTGTGTTATTGTTGCATTTGTCACAGGTGGCGTAGAGAGGCCATGTTTTCTACCACACACAGCTGTGTGCTCTACCCTTTTGCTTTTGTGTGGTTCACTGTCTGTTCCAGTGAAATCACAAATCAAAATGCAAACAAATGTGTTCCCATTGCTGATATACATCTACTGTGGTACAGCTGCAATTTTGGCTTATTAAAATCTAAAATAGTTTTAGGGCAGGTTGGAACTCTAAATGTCTTGCATTATGTCTTGTAAGTCAATGGCTACCAGCCACTGTTAGGTTACCAACATTCTTCAAAAAATCTTCTTTTGTTTCCCAAACAAGAAAGAAACTCATACATGTGGTTTGGGTGAACTATCCTTTAAATATTCATGAGCTAATTCTTTATCAGAGCTAGCACTGTCTGTACCCTACCACATAACACACAAGAGAAACAATGTAGCATCAGTCTTAAATGCAGAAGTCTTTAATGAAATTTTAATGTAATCCATGATGATTTCCATCTTGACAGGGTTTTTGAACCACCTGTAAGCTATTGCATTGGGTGTAGATTAGGGCTGAAACAATTCCTCGAGTAACTCGATTACAAAAAATTATCGAGGCAAATTCCTCTGCCTCAAAGCCTCTTTTAATTTATTTTAAATCTAACGTCAGGTTCGTTCGCAATTTATTTTTTTAATGTGACAACGCGTTTACGTCACCCACAAAACGGAAGGAGACACAAGCGCTGAGTCCGAAGTCTCATACTGCAAGGAGTCAGCAGTGTTTTTATTTTTCAGGGCGCAGGCAAACGTAAAGAGAACGTCGTGGCATGTGTCCATTGCAAGATAGAGCTGGCATACCACAACTAGGGCCCTATGATTTCTGTGATGCAGGAAACGCGGAGGGAATCGCGGAATCCAGTCATAAAAACTGAATTTACAGTGTAACGCGGAATGGCATGGAATTTGCTAAATTTTGAATTAATCAAAAATAGATCATTGCGCTTACATCAAATCACTATATGGAGTAATATCTGTAAATATTAAGCCAGTACAATCTGTTTAAATAAGAATCCTGCATGTTCTGCGTGTCTCTGTTAATGAATGGAGCAGAAACACATCTTCCTTTATCACACACACTGAAGCGTGTGAGGAAAAAAAGGAAACTTAGTTCTTCACTTTAAGAGACCCAGGAGTCTTATTTTATCTTGCATAATTAATATTGCACTTTAATTAAGCAAAAACGCATTTTATCCGATTAATCGATGGAATTTTTGGTAGAATACTCGATTACTAAAATATTCGATAGCTACAGTCCTAGTGTAGATTGATATCTGCCTGCGATGAATGTGGGTTTCTTATTGTTCTCATGTCAGTCATTTTGAGAACAATTTAGAGCAGATGCAGTTAACTAAAACACTTTGTCACCATAGCAACTTGACGTTTATGTTAGAGGTCTTCAGCTGTATGTAAATGATGGCCAATCAAAAGAGAAGGAAACTGTTAATAAACTTTTTGTTCTATGATAAAAACATTGCATAAGCTGCGGATTGTGAAACCATATGTTGCAGCTTGCTTTCTGCATGAACTTATTTTCCTTGCACTTTCAAGGCTGTAAAGATTCTAAGTACCTTTTGACAGAGCTGTAAATAAGTGACATTTTCCTTGTCATTTATTTTGGATGGTCTTCAATAATTTCTCCATTGTTTTGAGAAACAGAAAAATTATATAGTCTTTCTCTCCCCAAAGCCATTTTTATTGAGTTAACCATGTTAACAAAGCACGTTGTTAAAGTTATGAAGGATAGGAAGATATAATTTGCTTTTATCTAGAAATATCTACTGGATTTATTGACACATTGTAAATTAAAAACTACATTTCTGCATAACACATTCTTTGCCATGTTATTCAGCTCATTTCAGATGATGTCAAGCAGTGATTATTTGAGACACTGAGGCATTGACTGATGTCCTCTAAATTTAATTACTTGTGTTTTCCAACTAGAAAGAGCCTGAGGCAAAGCCAGTGTGAACAGTTTTGCGATTAGAGAGTTTGGAAGAATATAACATTTGAAGGGTGGCTCTAAACAAACCCAAATTAATGGGTTTAATATTCAATGTATAGAGCGGTCTTAAATCTCAACCAGCGGATAGTGCTGGCTTTCTTCCTAGGCTCATGATATGTAACGGAGTACACTGGTATAGGAGTATCACAGCAGGATATCTTGTGATATGCCAGAGCATTGGCAAATAAGCGCTATAAATGTCATGTATATCTGTTAAGTCTCATATATCACCATGAGCATGCTTGGTGAGAATTCTTCTCGTTCTCAGAGGCAGCCATAAACCAAAGCTATAGGCAGTCTTTATTTTATTTGCACTATTATACCGTTGCGTGACTTTTTGTAATAAACCAGTTCTGAGTTCAATATGAAATTATTTGATTCAGTTCATTTCACTTCTTTGTGTTTGTGGATTCCTCAGTGTGTACTAAAGGGAAAAAATGACGTTTTTATAGGCCTAGGTACTGTGTTTTATGCCACGTTTGGAAGTTTGTGGTATTTATAGATGTATTCATGCAACAATCTAAGCAAGATGTGCAGTTTCCTGTTCATTTTCCTGATGTCCTTCTGGTCTCACCAGGTCAAGTGAACTTGCATTTTACTTTTACATAATGCATTAAATATTTAGTTCTGTTGTTTATTAGTACAAAGGACTCAATACAATTTTTGGATGGCTTTGAATTGCTTTTTTGTCTTGAAAGCTCTGTGTGGATTGCCCTTTCCTGATTGTCTCTGTGTATTACTGCCAAGCTTTAAGAATCGTTCCTCTTTGTGGCATTATGTGCCAGGGCAATGCACTATGCCACTGAAGTGAATTACAGTAAAATGTCATTCTGTTAGATTGTAATTCATTTGTGAAGTGCTCTCTGCAAGGTTCATAAATCATTCTATGAAACCACAAGCCTTTTGTGTCCCTTAGTGGTGTGTAAATATGACACATATTCTATAGAGTTTTAAGTTAATTATAGGCCTTTTGTAAATGCAAATATAATTCTACGAATATAATTTATATTCATATAAATAAAATTTAAACAAATAAATAAATATTTGTTTATTTGATGAAAGTAACTGGAAGGACAAGTAAGATTATCACTTTAACTGATTTTATATTTTACATTTATCAGAATTGATTGATTTACATGGTCAACCTTGTTACGGCAGTTTTAGAAATATCTAAAACTGTCAATCATGTTACTTTTCTTAAGGTAGATCAACCCAGTTTACAGTACTGAAATCCTGGCACACATTCAAATGATGAACTATTTTATTTGGACACAAATGCAGAACAAGCAAAATGATGAGTAATAATTAAAATTAGTCAAACCATTATCTATTTTAATGCTGAACATGGTCCAGAGTTGGATTTTACTTTCAGTTTTTCATTTACTAGTTGCATTTCTTTTGGTGATGAGAATTATCCTAAAAATTGAAAGATTGTCAACAAATATAATCTTTTTTTTTTCTTTTCTTTTCTGATTTGATATTGTTCATTACATTGAATGTAGCCTAGTTGCCATAGTTAAATTTGTTTGCGACGGTTGTTTTATCAAATTGATAGTAATGAACTTTGTGATCCTTGTTAAGTGCTCCCGTTCCCCTTGGTTTCTTCTTCAGCGATCAGGTTTCAGTACTACAAAAACTACCAACATAGAATAACTCAAAATAAAACAGACCTTTATCCAAATTTAGGCTTGGATAATTATCTCTCTTTGCATCTTTGTTTTGGGGCTATGATTATTTTTATTTTTTCAAGAATTTAGAATCTACCTACCTAGAATTTATATTAATAATGTTTCATGTTTGCTTTGATAATGGCAGACATCACATGTGATGAGCTGTGTATAATTAAAGATGAAGTAATCTGACACAAAATCTGTGCAAATGGGTGTTAGCATTATTTTATTTTGTGACAGACTTACAGTATTACTAGCTGTCCAGACCTGTTAGTTGGGCACTGAGACGTCTTGTAATTCATGTGTTTTAGCAATCAGGTCAAATAGAATGTGACTGAGCATGTTGGTAGCTAAACAATAATGTTGACATACTTGCCAAAAAATGTAAGAGTTTGATCCATGTCTCTCTTTGCTGTGGATTAGCCTCAAGGTTTTGGCTTGGCGGAGGTCCACTCATCCTATCTGCATGTTTGCAGCAAAGTTCCAAGCTTCTGTCAATTATGGGTGAAGTCTTAGGTTGTTTTTTTTATTGCTCATTATTT
This sequence comes from Carassius auratus, assembly GCF_003368295.1. NCBI lineage: Eukaryota > Metazoa > Chordata > Actinopteri > Cypriniformes > Cyprinidae > Carassius > Carassius auratus. Next base: position 5,409,437 of record NC_039288.1, on the reverse strand, counting down.
GCTGTTATGAATGGCATATGTTTCTATAAACTAGTTTAATTTGCATAATGCTTTGATAAGTTTGTTTGTTCATGTTCAGCTCACTTGTAAAAGTGTGACAGAATCATCCTGTTTTACCAAACATTTGTGCACCGCTTGGAAAAGCTATACTTCCAACTTAGTAAAAATAGTGATTAATTACTTGGCAGCTTCTTCATTGTGTATGTTGCACAGAGCTTTGTGTGTTAATTAACCATTTACCTGAAAATCACTTTGTTTGTGAGTTGTAAACAGATCTTTAGCATATAATTGATGTTTTTTTCTTTTATTTTTCAAGTTTTATTAGCGAGTGTACAGGAAATGAGAGGAAGAAGGAAAGAATGGGACCATGCAGGCAATGTGATCGGAATAGTAATCAGGGCATTGTGTATAAAATCTGGTGAATATTTCATATTAAAAACTAACTCAAGATCTTACTGTAGGTTCATAGAATAAGTATTGTTTAAAGTGTTTATTTGTTGTTTTTTTTGTTGTTGTTTTTTTTAAAGAAATATTTTCACCAAGGCTGCACTTATTTGATAATTTCTCCAGGTTTCAGTGCCACATCATCCTTCAGAAATCATTGTAATGATGATTTTGTGCTCGAAAAATATATTATTATTATTATTATTATTATTATTATAAATGTTGATAACAGTTGTGCTTCTCAGTATTCTTGTGGAAATATTTTTTTTCATGATGCTTTGAATAAAATTTTTCAAAAGAACAGTGTTTATTTAACATAAATATTATGTAAACTTACATCTTTACTGTCACTTTTGAGGAGTTTACAAATACAAACTCTTGAATGGAAGTGTGCTTAGTTTAATGTTTTAAATGCTATCTATAATGCTTTTATATTAAAAGAATAGCAAAAAGAATATGCAATTGTTGCATAGAAATATCTATGAATACTAATTTAATAAGACTGTATTTTGAATTTTTGACTGGTAAATTGTTATGCATTTGATCTCCACAGCTCAATGTAAGAGCACATGTATTAACCTTTTCACCATGACTCATGTCACATTTGACCTTGTTAGGACAACAGACCCCCGTGTGAGAATGAGTTTAGTCATCACTGAAAATAGCCTGCGCTCTAACTGTTTCAGTCCCTGCAGTACTGACGAACTCTTAGCTCTTTCCAAATGCATGAAAAATAGTGCTGTCACTCTGTCTTTGTCACACACTCAAGTAGCTAAGACCAAAATCTTATTTGACGATATGATATCATGATATATATCTTGATGTAGTTATTTTTTCTTTTAATATGCTTTTTTTATGATATAAGGATATTTGATACCATAGAATTTTCATAATCTTTGTCACCATTGTTGATATCAGACTAATACAAGAAAATAATAATTATATAAAAAAAAGTCTGTGATGAAATAAGAACAAGAAATTAATAACAAGCAATAGGACAAAAGCTATAAGAAATGCATTAGTCTTCACTGTGTAAGTTCTATCTATCTATCTATACATACGCATAATTATTAGCATTATCATTTATTTATTTAATTTCTTCTTCTTCTTCTTCTTCTTCTTCTTCTTCTTCTTCTTTAGTCAAGAGCAGTGGGAGAGTTTCTCTCACTGTTGTTTATATGAATGGCAGAAAGGACGAATATTGGACAGCTTCCCCTTTAAGACAGAAGTCCGGAGCCAATCTACTGTTACATATGCGCGTTCTCTCGCAACTGTTTACATTCCTTTAAGACCTAAATGACTGTGTTTATGAGGATACTTGCATTTGAACGCATATAAGTGTTTATTCAATCATTCAAAGCCAATAAAGCGTCAAAAATGCTCACAGGCTCTATTAGCAGCTGATGCACGGCTTAAACACAGACAGCGTGCACATATAGCTCAGTTGTTTGTTTCAACGGCCTAAAATCAGTTGTTTTAAACTGCAGTGCTTGCAAACATTACGTTTTGTGACCACGCACACAGCAATGTGACGCGAGCGCGCGTGCATCCTCGTGTAATGCATGTTCATTCAAATTATGAAAAAGTATTGCCGTAAACAATGTATTTTGTGGCACCACAAAATAAACGATAAGAGCATAACATGAAACAATAGACTTGTCATTCCATCCATCCAATATATATTGTGATATCGCCCAGCCTTACACTCAAGCATAATTTTGACAATATTCATTTGCGCCTGCCATGGTTTCAGGGGGGTAATGTGTTGTTTAATAGGTGCCAGTAGTTTGAATGCAGACTACTGAGGATTTGGCTTCCTAAAGAGAAACAGATGTTAGCATTGGCCTGAATTAAAGCAGGATGGTCGAGACACAGGTTGATGATGTATAGGGCTTTGTACTGTGTCAACATGGGGTGTGTGTGTGTGTGTGTACACCCATGCCTTTAACCTGTTAAGTGTGTTCAAATGGAATTACTACTATGGGCCTAAATTAATGATTATTTACAGGGGGAATACAAGAGCGGCACTACATTTTGCATCAACATGACCCGTGTGTATACTCTGGGTGTACAAATGTGGTTTCCATACTTGAATTAGAAGCATTAAAATGTAAAACTTGAGCTGTAAAAATTCTGTGTATTATTATTATTATTATTATTATTATTATTATGCTGTACAGTATGGATGGTATTATTAATTTTCCACCATATTGTTGTGGAACTGACCTTTCTTTATAAACTCTAAACATTCTAAGCGAAAATTTGCAAATAAGTGTTTTTTGTATCATTAATTTTGAGTTGGTGTAGAAACAAATTTTACTCAGAAATTCCTAAGATTTCACAAATAATTGCAAAGAAATTGCTAATAACACTAAGTTAAGTGTTACATTTTGAAGTACTGTAGACAGACTGAAATAGTATTTTCTATTCTGATTTGTATTCTTCCAAAAAAAAAATGTTTTTATAGTAGCTGTAGTTTTATTTATTTTGTACCTTTTAAAACTAAATTTTCCTTTAAAAATTAATGAATTTGGTTCATTTTGGTCCTGGGAGATTATACATCATGCAGGATCTGTTTGATTTTAAGACTTTTCCCAGCAAAACTATAAATTCCAAGCATGGCTAAATTGTGTTTATTTTAATTCTTCGTTTTTATGGAAAGACATTTAAATGTGTTAAACTGCATGACTGATGTGTAGTGGATAATGAAGTGAACCATGGATTGTCAAGAAACGGTTTATGTGGCTTAAGGTTTGCATAGGAAATTGTACTTAGTTCAGCAAAACCGCAGTCTCTGTTTTTTCCTCCTTTAGTCTGTTTTGGGATTTTTTTAATGTATATTTTACTGGCAGAACATTACATTTCTGTTTTGCTGTCTTGCTTTAGATACCAATTAGTGGTCATTTAACTATTAATTTACTATCCCATTAGGAGAAGAGATGATAATTTATCATTCTGCTAGGATTTTAATTAGTAAAAGGAAATGTTCTGGACTGTTTAAGTGCTACAGTGCCAGTCATTTTTCAGTCAGCTGGATACTCAAGCATTTGGATGCCAGGCCTCTTTTTTTTTATTGCATTTTGACATTGTACCATTATTATAGTATTTTGTGCTTCTGAATTTTAACATATATTTGTCAGTCAAATGGATGGTCATACTTAATGTTAAAGTCATTTAGTCACACTGCTTTCAGTTCAAGACATGCAAATTGTACCCGCTCTGTTTTCTTGCTAAATCACAGGGAAAAACTTGGTCATTTGATACCCCCTAAGCCTTTCACTCTCCAACAAATTGGATGTGAAAGAAAAAAAAACCTTTGTCTGAGAATACTTTAACCGCAGCTATCGTTAAAATCGCCTTGTTGACTTATATAATATATTTTCCACTTAACTGAATCATTTGTTTCCAAGCAACACCTCTTTGTCCTGATTTGGTGTTTTTGTAAACCTCTTTCCAGAGGTCAGTACCTCAAGGATCGATTTTTCAGAAACGAGGGATGTGTTAAGTCATTCATCCCATCATTCATTCATTCATGTCCTTCGGCGGTAAACGTGTCACTGTTTATGAAGCGGCCCAAGTGGTCAGTCCATGCACTTGACATTTTCCTGGAAAAACGTCCCGTTACTGTGCAAATAGTCGGTCTGTTGAGGGTTCCAGTAGTCGAAGCCCTTTCTTTATAGTTGATCTGGCCCAAGGCCAGGGGTGTAGTATGGTTCGAGTTAAGAGAGTATAATGTAAAGAAAGTACGTCTATAAACGTGAATTCTGTATAACAACTTATGGACGGGCATGTTCTCTGTAATTTCCGGGGTTGTCAGGGTGAGAGACATTACACCGGTTAAATTCAGTGCCAGTCCTCCTTAACATGCTTCTAAAGATACCTTGACTTCCTCCGCCTGTTGTATATTGAAGCCAGACGTTGCAGATTTCAGACTGACTTCTTGGTTGTTCAGGGCTTTGTGTTTGTGTATCTGAGACAATGCACATCTTTTCCTTGTTTGGTTTAATTAACCTTATCGCTTACAGGCTCAAAAGGAATATTGTGAGATATTTAGATGGTGCAGATAGAGAAACTCTTTACTGAGTGTGTGTATATATGTGTGTGTGTGTGAGAGAGAGAGAGAGAGAGAGAGAGAGAGAGCGAGAGATGGAGATGAGGACAGAGATTGTTCCACATGTGATTACTGGCCAAAAGGAGACAGAACTGCATCTAACCACAACCACATGTGCTTTGGGGGGTCTTTTCTAGAACCCTCCATCTGTTGTCAGGACAACAAAGAAGTCTGCAATTTCTAATGTCAATGAGCATGTGCAACAACAAAAGACGTGACTTTCACATGTGTGACTCAGGTTGGGAATTTAAAATATGATGGACCACACACAATATTGAAATAGGGCTAAATATTGGGCAGAAGGTCGCCTCATGCCATTTGGGTCCAAAATTGTTATCGGAGCAGTCTTATTTTTGCTGTTCAGTGATGTTTTGTGAGTATCGTGTTATTTGGGGTGAATGTTGGCCAATGTGTCAGACCATCTGCACATTTACACTGTGAAAAGTGTTGTGATTTGACAGCATGGCAACTGATTTAATATTTTCTAAACCTCTGACAACACTTCAGTTGGGAATGCAGAACTGTGTGAAAAGTGAACAATATTGAATTCAGGCAGATTTGATGTATGCTACACAAACATTCATAGGGCCTTATGAAATCAGTTTTATTTTTTTCCAAATTTTCCATTTTTTCAGTTTTAATTTTTCTGGATTTTTTTTTTTTTGACTCCCTTTTAATAGTTAAATTAAATTGAACTTATCAAAATGTATGTCTAATTAATTAAAAGTAGTAATAGGGACAATGTCTTTAAATCACACCAGACTTTCATTTTGACAGGTTACTGTGAATACCTTATGGTTCTGTGCATGTGATAATATGATGCTTGTTTTACTCAAATCAAATGGTCAAATGCTCATGGAGTGACTCTCAGAGCAGTTCTGGAGATGTTGTTCATGTTTTTACGTCCTTATTTAGTGAGATGACAGACGCTGAAATCACCGTGAGCATCACACGTGCACAATTTTGTTACGTAAATCTGTGGTGAAAAGGGGAACTACAGCACCCTCTAAGAGCCAATGGGGCAGATTTGAGACTGCCCTGCTTTTTTTCACGTTACCTTACATGAATCTCACTCCACCAAGACAATATCAATCCACTTCAGCAATGTGTCTGCAACAGATCAGTGGATCAAATTAACAAAATAGACTATGTTAAACCCTTTAGTTTAAATGTGCTCACATGAATAGCCTTTACATGGTTCTGTTGTGTTTTTGTTGTTTATTCTGAGAATAGACATATGATAGTCTTTTTTCACAATAGCAATTATTATACAGCATTGTATACATGCAACATTACTTCGAGCCTGTCAATCAACATTAGTCAACCACAGGATAACGCAAGGACATCTCTGACAAAATTTTGTCCCCATGTGTTGTTCAGAGATTAGAATATAAAACTTACAAAATGTTTTTCATATATCAACGCTATACGACCCAGAATCTGACCCACCAACATTTACTGTCAGGAGCTGACACTGCTAAGTCCGTAATGTTAAGTATGTTAAGTGCTATATGAAATAGGTTGGGTGTTTTGATAAGATGCATCAAAAATGACAGCTTTAAACATTTGATGGAAAACTGATAATTCTGCAATGCAAATGCAAAATGCAAATCATTAGTTTGAAGACCCTTTTACTCTCTTGTATTGCAGATGCTTTTGAGACCGCATAACTAATAAGTCCCTCTAGTGTTCTTGAATTATCATTTCTTTACACAACTGCTATTTTCCTTGGTTTATGCATGACCACTGTAAAGTGCCCCATGGAGACTAACTAAACTTTGGCTGGTCAACGCTGAGGTGACTAGATGGTTCAGGAGCTTAAAGATTTGATCCAGAATTATTCTCTGACAGAAACACTGCTTGATCAGAGAGGGTCACAGGCGCTGACCTATGCACAGCACGTCTATAGAGTAATATCCTCTTTCAAGACAAATTGCCTTGTCCTGGAAGTACCTAGTGCAATTATATAATAAACGCCAAAGTCAATTCAGGCTATTATGTTTACAGTGTGTTATAGTCCCAAGGCAACTGCACTGGCTGAAATTGGACTATGGAGGGGGGATGAAATTAAAGATGTGAACGTAACCGGAAAAACATTTTACACCAGTAACAAAAAGACAAGATACAAAAGGTACTTTTATCAAGTCTGCAAAGCATCCTGTGACTTTTCATGATGTTTTTAGTAGGGGTAGGAAGTTCCACCAAATATGATGTTTGGAAGAAGAAATACAAAAAATAAGTGACAAAATACTGAGAACAAAAAGATATCCAAGCACTTTTCATAGGTAACTGTTCTTTGTAATTTATGCCTTCCTGTAACTGTATTCCCAAAAGGTAAAGTGTTTTGGAGACATAAGACTAGTATTTTCCGACAGCCGTTCTCCTCTCTTGAACTTTCTGGCGAGTGCTTTCATTCTTTTTGCTCACTTGAGTAACCATCGCACCATGACAGACATTTGGTTCACCCCTGCATCGATGAACAGTTTATACATAAGTTTTTAAAGTGATGTGATGTCCCCCCACCCCTCCAAGTGTGTGTTTTGACAGAACGTGCTACAGATTGCATAAAGTGAGTTACATAAAGTGATCAGATCGCCCAAATGTTGGTTTTATTGTAAAACACATGTGGCTTGATATCATTTTCAGACCTCAGGTTTTGACATTTGAAGGACACTGAGAACCGCGGCGGACTGTAATGGATGTTAAACTGCTGTTTTTGAAAGATTTGGTGATGCCCTAAATATTGCAATATCATATGCATAGGGGTTTAATATAAGCTTCAAGAAAATGTCTGTAATATGAGGTATCATATTATAAATAAAACTCCGGATGATTGTTGGAATAGTAGCACTTGATCACTGTTTCACATTTCTCATAGACTGTATGCTGCACAACTTCCAAATAATTCCCCATGCTGATCCCATGTGTTTACTTCCAGTTCTTGACTATGAAGCAGTTTCTGATCATATATCATAAAGTAAACATTGGATAGATGAATCCATCTAGGCATTTTTTTTTTAACATTAGAGTAGACAGATCCAGTCATCGCATGCTTCCACAGAATGAAATTTGGCTGTCCGTGAGTGATTTCTGTTCTAAAGTTGGCCAGCTCCTCTCCTCTCTCGAACTGTTGATTGTAAATAGGAGTGATGTGAAAACAATAGTGGGAGAGCAAGGGGCAGAGCGACAAATAAGGAAGATTTGCCAAAGCAACAACTCAACACATAGATTATATTTCTCAAATATCTGAGTTTTCCTGAAACTTTTCCAGCTTGCCAGTCTTGCTCAGGGATTTTCTTGGACTTAAGTTTCTTAAAATAATTGATTTCCATCCTATATGTGACCAATATACCAGTTGAAACTGTGAAATATTAATATATCTGTTCTTTAAAATTTGGTTGGTTAGCAGTTCAAATTATGAGATGTGAGATATAATACACTTTACTTAAAGCCTTAATGCATTATAAAAGCTTATTTAGTGCATTAATTATGGCTTGTAATTCACCTTATAGCCGTATGTATTGCATGATCTCAGGAATAATTGTTATAAAAAATTATAGTACTTAGATGTTAATTGTTACACCTTAAGAAGGTATTACGCATTAAAACAGGTGACAAACAAACCTTCAAATATTAAAGTGCATTTTAACTTTTGGTTAAGATTATTAATTTAAAATATAATGCACTACAGTGTACATTATTAACAGCTTTGTAATGCATTGTACATAAAGGCTTTTAATTTAAATTTTATCGCCCATCTCTTCTCACATAACATTAAATTGATATTCAGTTTTTATAACATTCTACATTTAATGTTTCACAGTTGCTCACTGTTTATCAGCTTTATCAGCAGTGTGTATGTCGAAGTAACTGACAAGCATACTTTAAATTCAACTTAAATGTGAACTTTAACTGTGAAACGCCCATGGATTACATGGTGCCCATGCGAGCATAGGTTTCCAGATTAACTTAATGCCCATTAAAGCATCAGTCTGAATTAATCTCAGTTTCTCATCACCTCATCATGTCTGAAATGTTGACAGGCAGATCTTTGCATTGGCTGGCTGGGTCTGTCAGGCCCCATTCCAAGCAGTTACACCTAAACAAGCACCAGCACTTCTGTGATTTAATGTGAACGTTAAAGTGCGGGGGGAAAAATTCAGTCTAGTGGGTTACTGGAGGCACTCCGACTCATAAAAGACCTGTGGGTGGTGTTACAGTGCGCAAAGAGAGAAGACAAGAAAAACTAAAACAAAACTGGCCACATCTAGGGCCAGTGTGAAGAAATGTAGAGTTTGTGTCTGAATGTGTTTCAGGCTCTTGATTCGTGCCACATCAAGATTCTTCTAAGCCTAAAAGCAGAGAAGGTGAAGTGGCCTTCTGCGTCAGAGCACCAGCAATACAATTAGACCTCCCTAAACACACACACACACTTGGCACAAAAGCAACAAGATCAAATTAGTCTTCAGAGGCCCAACTCGAGCGAAGGGTGTTTACTGACATGCAGTATAAGATTAGATCTAGACCATGAGATCTAATAAGATCCTTACATGTGTAATACTGAAACTTCAAACAGGTCTGTGTAATTTACAGTTTTCAGCCTGTACAGGTTTTTGCTCAGGAATAGAGGAGAAAGATGACCGCCACAAATTCATGAAATAATAAGACCACTCACTTAACACAGCTGCTAATGGCTTCGGCTTCTGGCCAATTATGTGGATGTTAATTATAAAGGAAATTGACATTTTTGTTTTGCATTTGTTAGCCTGTGATTTCCAGCTGTGATCGTTGATGACTCCTTGTGCTGTGCTTGGCCAGACAGTCTGGGATATTTATCTGTGAATATTAAATACAGGGCATTAAATTCAAGTGGTATGATAATCTTAAAGTCATCATGGTTTTGAAATGCTCCCAATTAATTTTTTAATACACATTCCTGGATTTGAAATAACCTTACTTGTCAGGCTGGAATGCACCAGCTACTTTTAGAATATGAACAGATTTTGAAGCGTTAGACATCATATTTGTCGACTTTGTAAATGGTTACTGGTATACACAGAAAAATGCATCATGCACTAAATGACAGCAGATCACACACTTACAGACTTCTCTGCCCATCATATATTACATGATTTTATGTGAAATCTGTTAACTCTGACTGGAGACTGGCTCTGACTTTCAGCAAATAATGCCAACTCCTCCAAACTGTAAACTGCGACAAAAATCAGTGCAAAAGTTATGTAGTGCATTTAGACTGTTCTATCTCTCCATCTATCATTGTATCATTCTTTCTATGTATATTGTTTGTTCTATCTATCATTTGTGTGTTGTATCATTTATATCTGTTGTTCTGTCGCTCATTCTGTTCTATCTGTTGATTGCTATATCTACAGTACTGTCCTGTCTTTCTGTCTATCATTCTGACTGTTTGTTCACTCATCTATTATTTTATCTATCTGTCTATCTATCTGTTATTCTGTCTACCTTTTGTTTGTTCTATCATGTCTTCTATCTTTTTGTTCTGTTGTTTTTTTTCTTATCCATACCTTTCCATTCGTTCTATTTAGTGATGATGTTTTAATTCGATATAGAATATAGAATAATTTAAGTTATCTTATGACATCAGAGGACATTACAATTGTTTTTAAATGGCATTATAAGAACCTCATAATCACTTTTAGTTTAGGAATGTTTATTTAGAGCCTTAAAATTTAAATAGCGTTTGATTTGAATTGAACTGATGTTGCTCATAGTCTTTCCATGGTACCATGATTTCCATGGTAAATTTCTCAGTGTAGCCAGAATGTCATGTTTTTTCCTCCATGTGCACTGTCAGTGTCTGTGGTTACTGCAGGTCTGTGCTCAGTTTGTTTAAGTAATTCGAGATCTTTCAGAGCCCAGCGAGTGTTGCTGAGGTCACACTAATCCAGACCTGATTTTCTCCTGGTAACTGGACACCCATCAGCGTGGGAAATTAAATAAACACAACATTAGGAAAGCACAGGTGCTACTCTACCCACTAACAATGCCTGACAAGTCAAGTAAAAGCCCTGTTTAAAAGTGAATGTGTCTCAGTGTTAATGCACCTGTTTTTGTTTGGACATGGTTCTGGAATATCACCGCTTATTCATAGTTTCCATAATTTCCATCTATCATTTAACAGAGGCTGAAGAAATACAAAACAGTTTCTTTTCCACACTATTATATCTAAACAAAACGCACTCAGCTCATTTTTCTTAGTGTCTGAAATGTTTTAAGCTCTTTTAACGTGCCAGAATAACTAAACCTTTCCTTTTCATCTACAAGCAAATACACCTGAAGTCGAAATCAGGTGCTTAAGTGAGTAAAAAGGGCTTAAGGTGACGTTTCTTAATGAATCATCAATAATTATATTGAATAAATGTTATAAGAAATTTAATGTCACTGCATGCAAATTCCATCGCTTTCTCTTTTTCTCTTACATAACAAAGATTTGGTTAAAAGTCTGGTCGTGTCTGAGTGACCAAACCAGAACTAATCCATTTCATCCCGTTTTAATCCTCCCGAGGCTGGGTTCACATCTGGATCCTCCCCTCTGGAAACGTCAGACCATCAGAGCAATCGGCTGCAAAACATCCTCTTCTGCTATTCAGTGTGATCTTATTATTGCAATCTGGCCCCAAGAGGATTTTAAATAGTAAATGATGTAATGGCACGCAGTTGCATGGAATTCTGGAATATTAATCTACTGGATGAAAACATCTGTTTGACAGAAGGTCCTAAAAAATATTAAAAGTAAATTTATTTGAAAAACTGTTTCCCTCCCAGTTCATCAGGTTCAATGTGCAAAGGAATTAAGTTTCTTTATCTTTTTGGTGGATTTCCAATGAGGAATGGATATTAGTTTAGTATTTTTGTTTTATTGAGTTTATTAGGAGGAACCCTTTAATGTGTCATAAAAAGAAATTAAATAGTTCTCGATATTTTGAAATGAGTTTGATGTACAAAACTTCTTTCCAGTTTAAAAAGATCATTTGCTCTGAATATTGCTCTTAACTTCCACTATTTTGTGTCTGCGTTTATGAAGACTGGAGTGTCTCTCACAGGTCCTGCATGAGAAATGGTCATCAGGAAAACTAATTCTGGCCTCCATCAGTCTGTAAGGGTTTAACCACACTGACAGATGTGCCACTACAGGGAGTGATTCAAAGCCTTTACATTATCATGTCATGTTTTAAAGCATTAGTGCCACTGACCTTATCTTTAGAAAAAATGTCTTGCTGCTTTTCTCTGATTTTGTAATTTGCATCTGTAGAGTGCGTTTTATTTAGAAAGAGACAGGCCTGAACACAGTTTTGTGTTTTCAAGCTTCTGAGATTAAACCAGTCCTGTGTCACACAGATAATATGAATCAGTGTAAGTAGCCGTAGTCTATATAAGACCTCAGCACAGAACATCTGGGGTTCCTCAAGACAAAATATTGTAGCCTTTGTGAAGTTTTGTATATTTACATTCTGAATTGTGTGATGTATACAGTATAGGTTGATTCCGTGTTTGAACATTTCTGGCTCTGTTTAGGTCATTATGGGATTTGGTCCAGCTGGATTTCATGTTCTCCTATCCATTAAGCCTGTATAGTTTTTCATGTTAATGATGCACATATTAATAAATACTGTCATGCAGTGCAGATTTAGTTCTTAAAATTCGTGGATATTTGCATGCTTCATGCACATCCAATAAATAGTTAAATTACCCTTTATTTTGAGGTTGCATAAAGATGTTTACAATATAAAAAAGCTAATTGTATTGTAATAATTACAAAAATGAACTCATTTATATGTTTCAAAGTTTGGGTTTTATGTGTCTTTATAAAGTTGATCTTAAAAAATGAATGAAAAATCAAATCCTCAAAGTATGAATATATTTGTGAAAGCACCAGCACCAGATGGAAACCTGAGTGTAAACACCACAGAGTTAATAAATCTTAAAAATATATTTTTGGAATGCTTACCCTGGCAGACACAGGTCCAGGGTCAGTTCTGGCTGTTCTTCTCTCTGAGTGTTGTGTGTTAAGATAGGGACATATCAGAGTTTGTGTATTTGTGGAGGATCAGGGTGGCTTTGGTATCAGCACACCAGAATCACGAGATTTTCTCTTTTGCATCTCCATGTATATAAACCTGCATCCTTCCTATCCTGCTGTATGTGTTTGCTGAAGTGCTTTATTTTTTAATTACAGACTTGATTATCCTGAACACAGTTTGAGACATGGTTGAGAAATGTGAGTTTACTAGAAATTCTTCAAAGTGAAAGTATTTAACCCATCTCAAGTGCACACACACAGCAGTGAACACACACCCAGAGCAGTGGGCAGCCATTTATGCTGTGGCGCCTGGGGAGCAGTTGGGGGTTCGGTGCCTTGCCCAAGGGCCTTGCAACCTTTGGATTGAGTCAGACTCTCTAACCATAAGGCCATGACTTCCCTCCACTTACCTTTGTTTTAAGTGAAACATGCAAGAAGCAAGAGACTTGCTTAAAGTCTCAATGTACACAAAATTTAATCTATTTGATTGGTGTCGAGGAGATAAGGTTGAGATCATTTGCATATGTTGCAAATTGACAGCTGTATCGTAACACATGTGTTTGTTTCTGTAGCAGTGGTGTGTGAATGTGTGATTTTACTTTGGTAGAGTGAATCTGACCCCATGAGTGTCTGTGTGTACATGACTGCAAACGTGTGAAATTCACCTCCACCTCGTTCTGCCCTCACACCCATCACCACCTCCCACAGCAGGAGATTTGTGTCTCAGTGTATTCTCAGCACTTCCATGGATTCTCTCTTTTTCTGATGTTTTTCACCATATAAATCTGAGTTATGGCACTTGTGTGGCACTGCACAGTTGATTTTACAGCTGCGTTTTAGCATGGGTCTTACTGAGTTCAGAATTTGAGTTTTCCTACCTTGAGCTCTCTTAGGCCCTGTCCACACAGAGACGTGTTTCACTGTATACAGTAAAAGATTTTTATTGCATAGGCATTTTGTCCACATGGATCCGGTATTTTGGGAGAGTTAAACCGATATTTCTTTAAACCGGGTCCCAGAATGGATAAATTTTAAAATGCTGCCTTTGTATTTTCGTGTGGACAGCGAATCCGTATATTTTCTGAAACGATGATGTCATCAGCCCATCTCTGGCCTCTAGTCAGACACATCTATGTTACGTAACAGCAACAAAAACATGAACACACTGAACAATTGTCTTTTTATTAACTAACATTAACACAGATTAATAAATGTATAGTTCCATGTTTGTTATATCCGATAGGGAAAGCTCTGGCTTCATGTGGACATAACCATATTCAGTCCTTAAATTAATTTTCTTCACATTATACTACAAAAATGATTTTGTTTAATAATTATAGGTTCTTATGTAAGAGTGTAAAAATAAAACTTCTTTAGCACAAAAAAAATATTTATACATGTATTTGGTCTTTTGAAGCATTAGCAAATGAAAGGTAAAAAGTTTTTATTTTATTTTTTTATTTTATGGAATCATAGTAGGGCTACCTTTTTAATAAAGGTTTTCCTATGCCTTCACAAAAACATTCAAAGGGTTCTCTTATCTCATCATAGTTCTAATTCTATCACATCATAACTTCAAAAGGTTCTCCTATGACATCACAAATCTTAAAAATGTATTTGTATGGAATCAGACTTTTCAAATACTTTTGAATCCTTCATTTAGAGTCTAGAAAAGGGACCTATACCCAGAGTCTCTGTAGCCTCTGGGTCTCTGTAGAGACATATACCCAGAGTCTCTGTAGCCTGAATGCTTCAGGTTCTTGTAAGCGTGGGAAAATTCTTTATTTTGAAGGGAACTCCAAGGACACCCATTAGTTCTGGGCAACATACAGCAGGGAAAAAATTGTGGAAATACTGCAAGTCTGTCTGTAAATAAGGTAATGTAGTCAAGTTCAATGCCAAGTTGTGGCTTATGATGATTTTTTTTAATTATCATTGATTTCTCCACTCATTATTGTAAATATTTTTTATCTTGCGGTGTCATTTCCTTTAAGGAATTTCATATTGTTTATGCAGTTAAAGTCTATTATTATGTGCATTTATAATTTTTTTTCAGGACATCAAGATATATATAGTGCCCCTTAATATTGGGAGTTTGTTTGTGTATATTATATTATATTGTGTTTGGGTTTTAGATTTGTGTGTGAGAGAGATTTGTAAGTGATTGTAGTTCCTGATATTTCATCTCGTACTTGAAACAAACCAATAAAGTTTTCCTGTGTGAATCAGACCACCTAAACCGGTCCCATGATTCAAACCATACCAGCCAGCCATAGCCCAGCTCAGACCCCTTATTTCTTCTGTGGCTGTAAAAGCAATTATGTGAAAACATATTAACTGTTTATGTTGTTCTTATTGTTCTTGTAAACCAATGCATTTAATTGTTTAACATGGTGATAGCCTTTTTAATATGAACTATTTAAGCATTGTTAATTAGTTTGCTTCATCTGCAGACAAGACTAAATATTTCCACAAAATGTGTGAGTAATACTGTTTAAAAAAAAAGGATTTCACCATTGCTTAATATCCACATTTCCCCCCTTTTTGTATTTTTTTATATTTATTTATTTATTTATTTATTTAATATTATTATTATTTATTAATTTTTGGAGCATTGAAACATTTGGGAATCATTGTACATAGTATTGAAATGAATCATTTCTGTTAGTTCTTATGAGTTGTTCCCTTGTCATTCTAAAAGAGTTACCTCTCCACAATGACCACGTAGAGTGGGAAAAGTTTGGGGGGAACATTAATATCTTACCTCGGAGGTGAGTTTTCCATCACTGTCCAGAAAAAACACACTTTTTTTCCATTTGGATCTTCACTTTGTCTCATATTGTGAACTTTATGTAATTTACTCCTCTGATTCAAAGCTGAATTTTCAGCTGCCATTACTCCAGTCTTCAGTGTCACATGATTCATCAGAAATCATTCTAATAAGTTGATGGTTGTATGTAAATATAATTTCAAGCTCAAGAAACATTTCTGATTATTATCAATGTTGGAAACAGTCTTGATGATGTTGTTGTTGTTGTTTTATCATGTTCATCTGAAATAGAAACATAATTTTGTATCATAAAAGTATTTTCTGTCACTTTTGATAAATTTAATGTGTCCTCACTGAATAAAAAAGTATTTATTTATTAAGTTTATTTGAATGGTAGTTTAGCAACATACTGGCAACCATCCATGACAACCTATTAAGGGTAAGGCTTAATTAATTTTTTAAGGAAAGTATTATCATTTCTTTCACTTCGTCTCTCTTTCAGAAAGAAGTGCTGTAAAGGTTTTAAGTTTGTACTGGGACTGTGTATTCCAGAAGGTAAGACCTCTTTCCCCCCTCTCTCTCTCTTTCTCGCTCTCTCCCTACCCAGATTAGACTCCTCTGGGTTGAATTTGCTCTGATATTTCTGGAAGTGTTTTCCCTCGTCGCCCATTAGCGTTCTAAACAAAATCATTCCTTTTGGAAACCACTCAGCTAGAGCTTTTCATGTTGTTTTAACATTTCCAGCACACCTTAAACAGCTTGGCAGAGTTTCCCCACCAGTAACGATAGCTTGATTACCTTGTGTGTATTTTTATAGTGGGAACAGGCCTGTATATTAGCTTTTGAATGCAGTAATATACTGCTCGGTCTTTGGTTGAGGGTTTCAAACCACTAACGAGTTTTTACTCGTAACTGTCAAATAAAAATGTGCAACTAAATTGTCTGTGTTTTGCGGTTCGCCATGCCACATTGAGAGGTTGTGTAGTGGTCCCTGGAACCCTTTGAGACTGTCTACAGCCTGTTTTTAAAGCCTTTTTTCAATTTCTATGCTGTTTGTGTTCTCTGATGTCCTTTCCTGCCCTCTCTCTGCTGATGAGAAACACATACAGTACTGATTGAGAATGGACACATACTTCCCTGACTCATACGGCATTCCATGCTGTCCCTAAGATGGTTTGGCTCTTTGGCCCAGACCTCTTTTTGGTTTTGTTGTGAAAAGTGAATTTTTTTTTTTTTTTTTTTAAGTACCACATTTGGATTTTATTTTCGGGATGGACAATTATATTGTGGGTTTTGATGCAAGTGCTTTAAAGCTTTTGGTTTTTGTAGTCTTGTGCTTTCCTCTCCTGCTGGGTTGATGTTTGTTTGTATACACAGACTATGATGTGTGCGCTGGCGCCCCGTGTGAACAGCAGTGTACCGATCATTTCGGACGTGTGGTGTGCACCTGTTATTCTGGATATCGCTATGACCGGGAACGACATAGAAACCGTGAGAAACCATACTGTCTAGGTAAGATTTTGAACTTACTTTAAATATATATATAATAATACAGAGTGCAAAAAAAAAATCAGTTTTCACACAACAAATGTGCAGTATAGGTATGAAACCATTAATCAAATACAAGAAAAAGTGATGACCATTTGCTTTTGGTCCCTCAGCATAATGGTGTATGCAATGTATGCAACACAAACATTGCAATGTGTATACAATGTTTGTGATGCTCAAAATTTACATTTACCCATTTTATTTTTTTATTTTTTATGTAAAATCATAGTTCATAAAATGTTAGTTTATATAAATATATAATTGTGAATATAATTAAATTCTTATATTTACTTGATTTATTTATTTCTAAACTGTTAGTTTAAAGGGGGGGGTGAAATGCTATTTCATGCATACTAAGTTTTTTACACTGTTAAAGAGTTGGATTCCCAAGCTAACCATGGACAAAGTTTCAAAAATTAAGTTGTACGTTTGAAGGAGTATTTTTGAAAAATACTCCTTCCGGTTTGTCACAAGTTTCGGAAAGTTTTTTCAAGTATGGGTCTGTGTGACGTTAGATGGAGCAGAATTTCCTTATATGGATCTTAAGGGCACTTCTGCCGGAAGAGCGCACGCTCCCATATAGCAGCGCACTGAGAGGCTGAGCACAGCCTGATCAGAGCGAGAGCGTCGCGAAAAGTCACAAAAGAGGTGTGTTTTTGGTTGCCAGGGCAAGACAACCCTGCACAGATTACCAAAAAAATATATAAAATACAGCATTAAGGGACCAGTGGATGGAGTTTATTTTTACAAAGCATCAAAGGAGTTGTGCAAGTGTTTGTTCCCTGCATTTCGAAGATGCTTGTTTTACAAACAAGGCCCAGTTTGACTCCGGGTTTGCACATTGGTTATTTCTTAAGGATAATGCAGTCCCAACGAAAAAGGGTCACGATTGTGTGTTGGAACCGCATGCGGTGAGTAAAACTGCTTCAAATATCTCTGTGTTGTTAACTTAGCTATCGGCGCGTAAGCACATCAAGTAAACAACATGCGATGTTGGCATCAAACTGCACTTTCCACATGTACAGCTTAAAAAAAAAAAAAGACGACATAAAGTGGAACTTAGTCATTTTCCAAAACCGCTAAGCAAATATATACAGTTTCAGTACATACCACATAGAGACGTCGTTGCTGATGCTGCTCTTGTTAAATTTCAGCCTCTGGATTTCACGGAAATGTCACAGCTTCCAGACGCTCTCAACCACTTATAGATCAGTGCTCTCAACGCAAAATCCTACTGGCGCTCGTGATTCTTTAGCTCCGCCCACACGTCACGCCTCCAGCCGCTTGTTTTTCCGAAAAAAAAAACGGTACAGGCTGTCTTTCTCTTATAAATATAATAAAATTAAAGACTTTTTGGAGTTATGAAGGATGCAGTTCTACTCTATAGGTACTCAAGATTAACAGGATATTGAGTGAAAATGAGCATCCCCCCCCCCCCCCCCTTTAAATTTAGTTTTCCTGAAACTGTGGTTACCATGGAAGCATTTTTGTAAAAAAAAAAAAAAAAAGCGTTTGAAGCATCAGGAATATTTAACAGTATGGATATATTAGCGCCCTCTATGGGTTGTTTTTAATTCTCAGGGTTGGTTTCTCAATGCCTCTTTAACCCTTGTACGGTGTTGGAGTCTGTGGGACCCATTTGCACTTTTTATCAAAAGAAAAATTATACTATTAATAAAAGAGTGGAAATTTTAGGTCCTGTGTACCTTCACTCTGTCCTCCTATTGTCTGGGCCTGCAATTAGTGTGTATGTGTGTGAGAAAGAGAGTCTATAAGAGTGTGAGTGTAAGTGTGAGTTTTGTGTTTCTGCCCCTGCCATTTCCGTATAAGGTTTTAGCACTTTAATTCAAGAATGTGATCTAAAAAAAGGTAAAGGGCAGATTTTGACCATATATGCCGTTTATACTGCTTGTTATTGGGATTAAGTAAACATCTGTTGAGTATTTGAACATAATTTTTGATTGTGTTGAATTAAAAACCTAAAACTGCAGCTGGTCCATCAGACCTACGAACACTGGCTGAGTAACAAAAATATGAACACCACACAAGGGTTAATAATGTTTCTTAAAGGGTCTGACCTTCCAGACTGCTGAAGTGTTAAATGGATTTGATGGGAGTCAAATATTGTTTCTCTGGCTGATCTGACAGAAGCGCTCCATACCGCCCCAGGAGCAAACATCACGTCTTTTGCACTTTGCCAACTTTCCATCCCTCACACTTTCACTCTCTGTTCTTGCGTTAGACATTGATGAATGTGCCAACAATAACGAGACGGTGTGCTCACAGATCTGTGTGAACACCCCTGGCAGCTACCAGTGTGAGTGTGAGAAGGGCTTCTACCTAGAGGATGATGGGAAAACATGCACCAAGGGCGAGCGAGGTGAGTGTACTCTCTGGATCTTTGTTTGTCTGTCTCAGCAACACTCTTTGTTCTTTTACTTTAGCTTGCTTGCTTTCTTTTTGGTCTGTCTTCTTTTCTTCTGGAGTTTCCCAGACGTTTGTGGGCCTGCAAAGCGGTTCACGACCTGAAACTGTGCACTAACACCTCTTTCAGACGTTCAGATTTTAACTGATGAAATAATTGCTGTAGTGAAATCCCGAGAAATCATTGTTAACATATAAAAGTTAATGAATCAACTTGGCAGTAATATGTTTTTGTAAAGAATTTTGTCAAACTTAGAATTTTCTGTATTTATACTCCGTTTCAGTGGTTTTTAGTCAGTAATTTTATACTGAGTAGCAATGGGTGTTTTTTTTTTTTCACGGAATACGCAGTGCTTCATGGGATTGTAGTTAATTTCCACCGTTTTCTGATTTTTGTTCAGTTTGAGAGCCACTTTCCCATTTAGGAGCTGCTTTTGCAAGTTTTTAAGGTTTTAAATAGAGCACAGAGAACCAGATATATTCATTTTCCTGTCTGGACCTGTCTATCCACAGATCTCTCCATCAAGCAGGTGTGGAAAGGATTGAGTGAGGTCTAAATGCCTTGACAGGTCATGGATGCATAATCTAGTTAAAGCAATGCAAACACAAAGAAAGATGGGCAGAAAATAAGCCGAGTGGATATGAAATGTAAATTACCTTCATGTATTTGAGTAATTACCAAATTCTTTGGTTTTCCTGGATCTATTGCATATTTGAACCCTTGCCGACAATGAATGTATGATTTTGAGATCCATCTTTTTCACACTGAGGACAACTGAGCGACTTTTACAAATGGTTCAAACGGTCACTGATGCTTCACTCCAGGAAAGGGTTCAAATATGTAAGAGATGCTGGAAAATCAAAGAATTTGTGGGACTTGAAGGAGTTTTCTGAAGAACAGCAGACACAAAACAAAAAAAAATCAGCTGTGAATCATCCAGGTAACAACACAGTATTAAGAATCAAGTGTTTGGAAACTTTTGAACAGAATCAGTGTTATAAATTCAACTATTTTCTCTTATGGACTACGTAAATGTCTTTTATGGGAAAGATCTTATTCAGGTCAGTACTAAATAAAAAATCCCTCTTTCTTTGGTAAAATAATTAACATTTTGCAGATACTATTACTATTAGAATTATTATTAAAAATGATACAGCTTTTAGGGCCATTCATTTCATGTCGGATATGGTTTAGCTCTTAATCTCCTCGCGGTAAAAAAAAAAAAAAAAACACATTCTGCAGCCTCCTCTTAGTTTGACACATTTATAAGACATTACTTCCTGTCTCCATGCAGGAAGTTCACTGACCCCTCGCGGTTAATGACTTGGGACACCAGCTAGCGGTTAGCATTAGCATCAATCACTCCTTCCTCTCCACTCCTCTACACACCATCTACTTTTAGGCTTTCTTGTGGAGCGTATCAGTCATTCAGAGTTTTCTGTCTGCTGTTTCCTCTCTTTTGGGTCAATTTGAGTGCAAAATAAGATGACCTTTCAGGGCATTTGGGCTTGCAACAATCCAGATGTACGAAAAAGGAATTCTGGGAATTCCAGACCACTGAGATTACAGTGTGTAGATTAAATGAGGTTATCGGCTATTAGTCAAACTGCTGTAGGAGTTTAAAAGGGCTTCTGAACTCTGCAGACTTTTGACAGGAATGACAGTAGTTAGTACATTCTGATGAGGAGCTAGTGTGTTTCTGATGATTCATGTATGGAATGAGCTTCCATTGTGACCTTAAGATCCCTATTATAAGTTTATGAGACATTTTAATGAAAACTTTAGCTCGGTTCCAAAACCTAGTGAGCTGCCTTGAGTACACTAACTGAAAAGGAGTCTCATAAGCTTTTTATTTAGAACACTCTACGGGGCAACAGCTAAACACACCATATATTTGAGATTCCCCTTTTGAAGTGCACTTAATTGTATTGTATGTGCTTTCGAATTTCCAATCTTAAAAGTGTGTTTTTATGTACTTGCAGATATAAAATGAAAGAAATAAAAACTAACTCAAACAGTACACCTTTATAAAGTGCTTTAAAGTACACTTATTTTTATATTGACAAACATACTAAAGCACATTGTGTTGTTTGATATTGCACTTAAAGTTAATATTTTAAATGTACTAAATTGCAACTTCATTGACAATGTGTCATTTCACATATATTTAAATACATGACACGCAGGTTTTATTAGAAATTACATTCATATTTTAGTTTACCATAAATGTGTGCCAGTAAATTTGGCAGTGTGCACATAATGTTTCATAGACAATATAAGAAATTAATTGAAATTACATACCTTAGTGGGTCAAAAAGCACTCTTAACTAATTGCATTTCATATAAATTTAAACAGATATTTTAACTTGATTATAAATAATATGCAATTAAATGTCCAAAAACATTACGTTCTACTCACACTTTTTTTTCACTTTTTTTTTTAAGTATATTTTTAAAATAATGCTAGTAAAATGTACTTCTTTTTTATTTGAATTAGTTGAAATTAGATTTTAGCATATTGCTATGTTAAAATACAACACACTATGCATACAAATCAAACACATGGTCCATTTTTAATGAGCTTGAAATGCTTTAATTATGCATTTTTTTTATTGCATCAGTTATGTGTATTTATAATTAAATAACATTCTCTTAACATTTGCCATCATGGATTGACTTTTTCACTTCGCTGATTAATTTTGGTTTTGTCCGACAAACTTCCTTAAGCTCCACATTCATGTTGTTGGTTTTTTTTTGCAGCCACACTGTTTGAGAAATCAGACAATGTCATGAAAGAAGGAACGTGCTCGGCCACATGTGAAGACTTCCATCAGATGAAGATGACCGTTCTCCAACTCAAACAGAAGGTGCCCTTTACCAGTTTCACCTGAAAGACTTATTTGCTAAAACAAGCCACAGATTTCCTTTTATATGCATGTTCTCAGCGTTAGACGTGAGCCGACCTAACAAGAACCAGCCTGAAATGTTTCACAAGCAAGTCAGATTTAGGTTATACAAGTCTTCAGGGATGTGTTGGTGACTTTATAGGCAAAATAAAAAGTGATAAAACACGGGCTGAACAGCTGAGCAGTCTGGTGGTGTGACTTATGTCTGTCCTTGCTGCAGGCTAGTAAATCACGTTGAACACAGGGATGCAGTTTAGACGGGCTGTAGACAAAGTGAGACTGTCAGCAAATCCACTCAGCACCCTCATGGTCACGGCATGATATATAGCTCTTGTGCATGTTGTCCAGCAGACTATGAGGGGGAAAAACTGAGAGTAAAATATGTGATGAACTAGTGAGAGTGAGGCAAGACTTATGGTTCTGTGAGAAGGTGACACAAAAAAACATTGATATGTTTGCTTTAAAAGGTTTTTTTTTTCTCCATTGTTTTAATTTCCTGCCTATTGCTTTGTTAGGAAAAAGTTATATTGGCTTGCTCGTTTTATTTATTATTAATGTATTTTTAGATTTATTCATGGATTTTTTTTTTTTCCTTTTCAGTTTAAAAAATATATATGGTATGATATTTCGGACATGATATTTTTAGAGAATGCAGTTCCAGAATGCAATGTTACAAATTATCCATTGATGAGAAAACATTATTATAAATTTATAAACATTTTGTGGTCAGCTTGTAATTCAAAATTAATAAAATTATAAAAATGTAAGTAAAATTCATTGTGTACCATTTTAGTCTAAAGACTATTGCGTTGGTACTAAATCGGTCATTTATGGGGTTTAATAACTGTTAGGATTGTGCTTTAGAAGGTAGCTTACTATGTAGGCATTTGACTGCAATGTTTACTTAGTTTTGGAACAGAACTATAGTGTTTTATTTCAACTTCATCTTTTATTCAAAAGGGACTGCTGTTCACAGCACATAATTCTGCTAATCTCTCGCAGCATCATAAGTGGTTGACATTGGCACTGGGTGCAACATAGGAATCGAAATATGTGCAGTCAGACAAAAATCAAAACCAGAAACAATGACAAATGAGATTTAAATTGACTGCAAAGGGCTGGACACAGACAAACAGATTTATGCACTAGGCCTAGGGCTGTATCTAGTGAATGTGTGTGTGTGTGTGTGTGTGTGTGTGTGTGTGTGTACTGATCTCCAGAGCTCATAGGTTAGAAGGTAATGGATACTTCCAATGAGTCCTCTGAAGTGAAATACTCTCCGAAGAACGCTTGTAAAAGACAGGCACTGATCTCAGTTCAGAGATTTCCTGTTTTTGCGAACAGCATGTACACAGATGTTACAGTTTATCGATCATATTACATGCTCACGTTACTTTGGTTTAAATTATAATTCTCTTTGTTACCTTGTAATGTTATATATTTTAGCCATTCCCTCCTGTCAGATTAGTTGCTATCAGGTGACAGTAATGTCCTTATACCTTTTCTCAAAGGAATAATTTAACCAAATTTAATCACGGTTATGTCTCTAAATATTTAAGGGTTAATTGCTTAAAATTCATCACTGTTATAATGGTGTCTTAAGAACTAGTTAGACCAAGGTAAGGACCAAGCGAAGGGGTAAAAGTTAGATCAACGGATTCGAGTTTGACCAAGCTATGATATATTGCAAGGGTTTCTAAAAAGTTATGAGCTTGTGCTCTTTATTCCTAAGCCATTTATTTATTCTTTTTTTATTATTATTATTTTTTATAAAAATTCATTTAATTTTTCATTTTATTTCTTATATTTTCTTCCATTTATTTTTATTTTATTTTATTTTATTTTAGAGCAGCATGAAGATTCTTTCTTGGAGATTCTTACCACAGAAAATAAACAACAGCACATTGGGGTTGGATCAGCATAAGAGGGAGCAAATAATGACATTTATATTCATCTATGGATTACTATTCTTGTAAAACTGACTGTTAATCTTGCATTTTTGGTTCTATTACGCTTCAGAACCAAAAAAAAACTAGTTCATCTCATCTTTTTGTTCAGACTTTTCCAGTCCTATGGTGCAAGAAACAGTAAGACTCTGGATGATCTGTAGGTTTTGTGTAACTCTCCTTTCCTCAGATTGCCGTATTGCCAAGCAACACAGAGGTCAATAAACAGATGACCAATGAAAAGATGATGATGACGCATCCATTTTTACCTGGACCTACAGGGCCACCTGGGCCTGCAGGTGATCTTTGTTAATATGCTGTTTATTTTTGCCATTCTTTTCCTGATACCATTCTTCTGTAAACCTGTCACATTGTATATCTCTCTCAGGGAGCCCAGGGCCCAAAGGTTCCCCTGGTCCTCCAGGACAAATGGGGCCACCAGGCATGCCTGGTCCCAGAGGCGACATGGGGCCCATGGGACCCTCACCGGACCTGTCGCATATCAAACAGGGACGCCGTGGCCCAGTGGTACATATCAGTCTTTACAAGTAACCTATAAGCTCCATGTATTATCAACTGTAATCAGTATCTGAAGTCACAGATTTGAAGACCAATGTGCTCTAGTTTATTATCCTGCATCTGTAACAATTAAAATATTTAGTCTAACATTAGCACATAATCTAATTGCACTTCTCCATTAATTCTTGATGTTTCGCTTGGGACACACTGCACTGGTGTTGTTTTCCAGTTCCAGTTGATTCTGCTGCACCATTAAGCTCCGTGACGATTACTCACTTTGGCTCAGCATCTTTTGTGTATCTGGGTGGCATGTGGTTTACATTCTTTAATATGAGTCTTGATTGGTGTCCATATTTATTATGACTCACTAAAGAATGTGCTAAAGCAGGTTCATGGATGTAATGCAGGGGAAGCTTAATTCTACACATGGAAATCTGCTTTTACTGCTAAGGTTTAGTTCTAGTCTTCCTAAAACACACAGACCTGTTACTGTCAAATGGCCCTTCAAACCTTAAATAAAGACCTGTTCAAACCTGAAGGAGCTAAATGACATGAAAGTAAACAATATTTGCAAAATATTTTTTTTTTCTTGTAACAGTCACCTCAGTGGGGGAACTAAGACTTGAACTTGCTTTTGAACTGATTGGATGGGGGGCGGGTTGGGGGCATGTAAGCTAAAATATAGTTAAAAAAATTATATTAATAATAATTCATAATATAATAATTATTTTTTTTTGCCGATTTTAGTAAAATAATATATAAAACTATAATATAATCAGTGTTCTTCTAGTATAATTAGTATTAATATATATCAGCTTTATTTCAAAATATTTTTAATAGCACTAATTAACAATAACAAAACTGGATATGTATATTTGTTTTTCATTAATTAACAAATTCATGTTTGTATAACAAAATGAATGGTCCAACCTTCAAAAAAATATAAATATAGACTAAGCCTTTGGCTAAAAATGGCAGATTATCATAGTACAATATTTCAGAAGTGGATCATATAGTTAATATAGAAGTTGTGTTTGAAAACTTGAAAATGCATGTTCTCAGTGTTGTAAATCTAGACTTGCTGGGATCAGGCATTTAGACATAACCTCAGCTGGAAGTCAGGCCTCCAGGAGTAGCATTGAGCCCCCCTGCTGTAAAGATTAGAAACATCACATTACACTGACATTCTTAAGATGTTGAGTAACTTCCTAATTGTTAGTTGCACTTGATCTTCATCGTTGCACAGCACCTTCGTTCTTCACGCTGAGCATTGGCAGATTTATTGAGCCGAGCTTCCTTTTAGACACAGCATGAAGGTGTTATAGCTCGCTGACCTTTGGTTGCTTTCGACAGTGACATGCTTTACACTTCCTGTTACGGACTGTTAACCCTCATTACTCTTCACACATTCTTCCCCACACTGACAGACATAATGAATAATCATCTCACACACACACACTTTTTTCGCACTCAAATCACAAGTGCTGTGAATCAATGTCTGACAGTATGTTTTCGCAGCCGTGGATATTTGTAGATATACTGAGCAAATTGTTATGTTGTTGATGGTGGATATGTCACCGAATGTTTTCTTTAAACACTTCAGATGCATTTGTACTTGAAATATTTCTACTCTAAGGTCATGAATGGTGAGTAAGTCTGTAATGTCTGGTCTCATTTGGGACATGGTCAGTTTTAGCTCTCATAGCCATGGAAATCTTTGTTTTTGGATGCAGTTCCACTTCATGTTTGCTTTTACGGGCTCTTAATAGTTTCAGCAGACTTGTAAGACTGAAACTGGATCAGAAGGTGCAGGATCAGTTTCATTTGTACTCGAATCATTTGAAGAGTCTTTGCACTTCCAGCATATGTGGTTGTTGGCTTTTGGAGCAAGAGATTGCAACAAAATATCCTGCCTCTCACGATTGTGTCTGTAGATTTATGTAAAGAGATTGTGTCAATTTATCACAGTTACACTGCAAGGCTTAATGGACTGATCCAATATTTTGACACATGTTTTTATGTCTTGATCATTTACATTCACTTAAGACATCACCGACTGTGTTTACTTTTTTATAAACACACACTAGGCCAGTGATTTATTTATTTATTTATTTTTGGACATGAAGTACCATTAAAATGATTTTGTTAATCCGTGTGCCATATCAAACTGACACAACCAATTAAATTCTGTATCATATGTGTAGTCTCAATTTCAACATATTGCTCACATAATATCCCATCATCCATTCAAAGTGTATTGTTAAGAGTACAAATCAACTCCATTGTATGTTCTTAAAGGAATGTCAGTGGTGATTGATTGAGACTACAGTTGCACCATGATGCCGTGGTGTGGAGGAGTGGTTGCCAGGGCTTTGCTATGCAGATTCTGTGTTGTTATGATTGGTTGTGATGGGCCAATCAGAACATCTGATGTTTCATTTAGGACCACACACGAAAGTTGGCCAAATTTAAAATGATAAAAAAATTCAGTGCAACATATTTTTTTGTTTCTTTTCACACATATAAAGCAATGTTTGTGACTGATATAAAAAAAAAACTACAACAACAACACTACTGAATTGATTGTAAATATACTCTTTTATATACTACATAAAAATATACTACATTTATTATCATTATTATTATTGTTATTATTATTATTATTATTATTATTATTATTATTAATTGTAATATTTCATAGAAATTCGACTACTAAATATTTATTTTATCTAAATTTTTACTTTAAAGCATGGATTATAATAATAATAATTAAATCAACATTCTTAATTTAAAAACATTAATATGTAATACATTAATATTGTTCAATTATTTTGTTATTATTTTAATATATTTTAATATTAACATTATGAATTAATATAATATGCATTTGCATTTTTTTTTTTATTCAAATAAATTAGGAATGTGGTTTTAAGTTACAAAGTGTCACTTTAACATCCAGACATTTTTTATAATCTAAACGAACATTTTTTTATTTAAAAATGTAAATACAAAATTAATTAAATATTAATATTTAACTTGTAACATTAATATTAAAATGTATTAAAATAAAATGTTTTATTATTGTTTTGATATTTTATTTAACAAATTTTACCAATAACATTATAAATGATTAAATGTTATTATTATTTATTTTTTTAAATAAGTAGAAATGTGAATAAAATTTGTCAAAGTGTTTAGCTGCAGTAAAGCAGCAGATATTCAGCTCTCCAGACTTTCAGATCAT
Organism: Carassius auratus; assembly: GCF_003368295.1. Classification (NCBI taxonomy): domain Eukaryota; kingdom Metazoa; phylum Chordata; class Actinopteri; order Cypriniformes; family Cyprinidae; genus Carassius; species Carassius auratus. The sequence continues at coordinate 5,381,462 of NC_039288.1, read as the reverse complement.
GCTATCAGCTCAAGCCTAGCTGGGTCACCGTCTGGGCTAGCGTTTGATCACGTGTCCCCTAAACCCCCTGACCTTCAGCTGGATGACCTCTGACTCTCTGAAGGGGGGCGTCTTTGCAGGTGGAGTGGAAACTAGGGCGGGTAACCGGAATCACTTTCATCCTTGGTTTTTTTTTTCTAACAAGATCTGTCCTCCTTTATCACGTTTGATCCCCCTGTTCTTTTTGATTGTTGCCTGATATATTTCCTACCAGAAAGCTGGTTGTGAGCCAAGCCTTTTTTATAGTTTGCGTATAGAAACAATACATTTTTCAAGATTCTGAAGCACAACATTCATCCTACCTCTGGATGTTGACAAATGATAATGGCAGTAACAGGGAAAAGGCTGACTGCGTTACTTCACATGGTTTGCTTTCTTTGGCCAGTGTGCCGACTGTTAACCCTTTCTGATAATCAACCTTTTTAATGCAATCGACCTAATCACTGAAGCAAGAGTCGTCAGTGAAGAAATACACTTCTGAAATATTTTAATAATTTATGAATCCTATATGTAGAAACATGAGCCTTTCATTGCTCTGGAGTCTTGGCTCATAACATGAATTTAGTTCTAGAGGGCTCACAGTTTCAGTCTGTTGTAAGAACAGTGCAGTTTGGAACCGTGTTCTTGGAAAACACGGTCTAAGGTGCTGCCTCCAGTTGCGTCTGTGAGGTTGAGTTGTGTTTTGTATGCGCATAAATACAAGTCCAAAACCTGAACATGTGTACTCATGGGCCTCCCCTGTCTGTCACAACCGCTCCACCCATGAACACATTCACTCTGTGGTCTTTACTCAAACACTGCTGATATTGCAGTTGGCACAGAACCAGCTCTCTCTAATCGCCCACATAAAAACCCAGAGTTCAATTAAGTATTTTTAGATCGATGAATCAGGTTTTCCATTCTGGTACAAATATTGTTCAGATCTGCCCTAAAGATCTTGACAGGCATGATTTGATGTGTGAAAATATTGAGTCATTGAGTTGAATTAATAGGACCATCAAATATATAATTAAATTAATATAAATATGCCAAGGGTCCTTTGTTTGGCCTTTTGCGGTCATATGGTTTTGGTCAGATAAAATCTATTTTATGAAGCCTTCTCAGAGATTAACTTTTAAACATAGATGTTTTTATTTATTCAATCATTCTTTTTAAAAATATTTACAATCAATGCATTTACAATCAATATTTTTACAGTATGATTGATTTTTTTTTTAGCAGTTAACATTTCTAAATTGAACTTTTAAACATGAACAATTGTAAAAAATAAAAAAAAATTATATTTTTAATAAAGCATTTTTAATAAAGTAATAAACCATTCCCTTGTGCAGTCATACAAAATTAAACCTATATATTTGTGCTGTGGGTTTTTTTAGTAAATCTGCATGGTTTTGTGTTTAATTAGGATGATTTTGTGTTTTGTGTTCATAGGGTCCACCCGGGGCTCCAGGGAGAGATGGCATGAAGGTATGTTTCTATCTTTATCTCCGTCCACTACTTTTCAATGCTGTGGCCATGGGCTGTTTTTCATGTCTGGAGTCCAAAGATTTGGAAAAAAACAGGATAAAGAAATTTAAGGTCAATGGTGACCAATCACTAATGTAATAATCTGTTGGATGGCATTGGGTCGATGACCAAAGAGCAAAATATTCAAATATGACATCATAGATAGCAGGACGAATTGCACAGATTTCAGAATGTCCGAACATCATTATTAAGTTTTTGAAATGAATTATGATTAGTCCAGATATTGAATAAAAATACACGGGGGGATTTCACATGCACCACAGATAACGGTTACAAGTGATCTGCTTGCTCATGGTCTAATGTAAAACAATACTAGAAATCTTTTTTTTTATTTTTTTATATCAAAATTTGTTCAAGTTATAGAAGAATTGAGGCAGGTATTTTAAAGTCAACAAGACTATTCTCAAAAAGAAACCAGAAACATGCTGTTCACAATTACACAAATGTCTTTGCAAATGTTCAAGATATTTGCAAGCGCACTTAATTTTGTAGAAATATAATGTGATATTTGCATTACTGTGTTGTTAAAAAGCTGCCTTTAAATATCTATTCTAGAGGTGTAACAATATATTCTCACAATATAGGCCTATTGCAATACAAAAATGTAGCAATATAGCATAGCGACAATACGTATTGTGTGTAGTTCACTCAAAAGGAAATTTTAGATGGATTTAAATCAACATCAAATAACGTAAACTCAGGTCGACACACATTTGGGCTTTCGTGATTATTAATTATAAGTAGTAAATTAAGGTTACACCTTTTGATTTAAGGTGTCCTTGTTACCAGTGTTGTGCCTGAACGCGTTCATTGAACAATAGTTCATGAACTCGTTCATATTTTTGGCGAACGTGAACTGAACATGCTGTATTAATGCCTGATGAATGTTACTGTCAACTCGTTCATTCTGGTGTCTGTGAACGGCACGCTCTCTCAGGTTAACTTTGTTCAATAGGGTGCCAGATTTCTATAGAGCCTTCGAGGTGAAAACCCGGCTAAAACACACCGTAAACGGGTCTTAATATAATGTAGCGGAAAAACACCAAATCTGGCAACACCACCAAAAGCAACAATGGGGAAATGCTGTCCCCTCAATGCTAATGTAAACCCTTGGTTGGATAAGGATTCAAAATTGGATATGAAAATGAAATCTGACGCATAGCTTCATTGTTAAAACTGATTAAAAAAAAAATTGCTGTCTGTGATTCTATATGGGCTGTGGCAATAATTTTTCAAAATAATAGCTCGCAGCAACATATGGAAAAAAAGAACTATGAACTAGTGAAATTTGTTCAAAATTTTGTAGTTTGAACTATGACCTGAACTAGTTCATTTTAAAATTTGTGAATTGAACTTCATGTAGTTCATGTAGAAAGTGAACTTTCCCAACACTGCTTGTTACAGTGTAATTATACATTTAAGTGAGTAATATTAATTAACTATTACATGTACGTACTATAGGGTTAGGATTAAGGATTGGTTTAGGGTTAATGGCATGTAATTATCCATCATTTATAGTTTTTATTGTAGTAACTACATGTAACAAGGACATTGTAAAATAAAGTGTTTTCTAAATTCAAAAAACAAAACTTAATAAAACATATACTCTTTGACACACGTAGTCCATTCCTCGTGTAAATTTAGCATTTTAATGAACAGTACTTTTTCTAACTGTTTATCTAAGTCTTAGAAGTAATTATATATTGTTTAAAACCATTTCAGTTTATTGTGAGATCAGTATTTTGTATTGAACTGAATCGTGACATGAGTGTATTGTTACACCCCTAGTCAGTGCAATAAACTGGATGTTGTTATTCACGTAGCAAGCAATAAATATGTCAACAGTTTAACTAACTTTAACCAGATTGATTGTCCCTTGATTATAATTGAAACTGGCTGTAAAAGTAAATTCTTCACACCAATGTACCATGTTGCTTCATGAATTTCACTTTTAGACATTTCAGAACACAACTAAAACTAACTAGCTTAGCCTTAAGCATTCACCTTCACATATTTAGGCCTACTTTAGCATGCTTTTCCAATGTTTTGTTAGTTTTCTGACATGCATGTGCATGCATAGGTTCAAGGTTGATCCATGTAGTGTGTAGACTTCTGTTACATGTTTGTATAGAAGGTTTTTTTGGCTTATATATTCACAAATCAAAAACATCTGGGCCACTTACTACCTCTTTGTGAACCCTGACCCTACATAATGCCCACAGAGGGGTCGATATCTCACAACGTCTGTCTGTGTGGTACCTACTGCCATACCTCAGCCCAAATGAACTAGAGACCAGCTCTAAATGGTGCGCAGAAACACTGCTAAGATAACATTTATATATACACTCAGATGCTGAATAAACTTGTTTCTGTCTATTGGTTTTACATGCAAGCTAAATTGCATTGTGCAGTGATGATTCATTTGCTGAATGACGGGAGAAGAGATGTCTGATTGTGATGTGGCCAGTGTTGGCTTGTTTTCTCATGTGTGATCATGTTACTGAGAGATAGCAGGCAATAACTGTCCCATTGGACTTCTCATGGCTTCTTTACTGTAATCCTGCTAACCCAAATATTTGTTTGGTTTCTCCAGGGAGAGAGAGGGGTCCCCGGCCCTTCCGGACCGCCTGTAAGAACATCATGGCACTCTCTCTCATGGTTCTTATGTCTGAAATATATTTGTCTGTGTTCGTCTCTCTCACTCTTACCCTTGATCACACTTAATCTGTCTTTCTGTCTGTCTTTCTTAGCAGATATCCTATTGTGATTATCCACAAAATCAAGTTTAAAAGATTTATTTTTCTTGAAAACAGACCCAAAAACTCTTCTACCACCTTGTGAAATTTGCTTTGCCTTTTTATACTTTACTGGAAAAGTATATATTTATTTTACAAATACATTATATCTCAATGTAAATTCAAATAAAAAAGAAATTGCGGGGGAAATGGGTAATTGAGCCATATTGTAATTGTTATATTTGTGGATGTGTACCTTTTTTTTATATATATATAATAAAATTAATAATAATAAAAAAATCTATTACTAGTACAAGTAAAAAGTATAATTCATTAACACATGTTCGTGATTTTGGTATTATGATTGTTTTTTTTGTTTTTTTAATATGTATTTTAATTTTTATATTTGAAATTATTTTAGAACCGCAAAATATTTTCAAAATTAATACATGTAGAATCATCTGCCATTTAAATTATTATAAATTATATTTCTTCTTTTTTTTGTATTGCCACTTCCTTTTGCAGAAACTTTATATTACCCTTTTAATTAAAATAAATTCTACATAAAAAAAAAATCATTAATTATTTTTAAATATATAGACAATTCTATGGATTTTGCTATTCTAAAAAATGAATGCAAAAATCACTGGAAATAGGAAACAAACAACAAAACAAAATAATGGGTAAATATTTTCATTTCCTATTTGTAGTGTTTTTGCATGCATTATTTTATCAAAATCTGTAGAATGCTTAAAATAAAAAATAAATGAATAAAAATTAATAAATATAATAATAAATATAATATTATATTATAATATTATATTATATTCATTTAAATGGTATGACTTGTTAAAAAAAAATCTTCTGCAAAATCAAAATAGTTGAATATTTTTTAAGTCTCACCATTTAAATAGCTATAAATTCTATGTTATGTTTTATTTATTAAGCCTATTTGGTGGCAGTGTAGACAAGCTGCTATGGTGAGATAAATAAATAAATAAATATATATATATATATATATATATATAATTATTATATTTCCAGGGCCCACCAGGATCCTTCGACTTCCTGTTACTCATGATGGCTGACATTCGTAATGACATCGCAGAGTTGCAGAACAAAGTGTTCAGCAGACCGTTGCACTCCGTAGAGGATTTCCCATCTGCCCCGGACAATTGGAGGGACACCCAGGAAAGCCTGGACTTTGGCTCTGGTGAAGACCACAAACCCAAGATCCCACCTAAGAGCAACAGGAAGAGGAAATTGCCCCAAACCTCAAATAATCCAGATTGGCCAATTTAAAGATTGCCCTCAAAGAGTGGCAGAACTGAAAGAAAGAACTGATCGTAGAGAGAATGAGGAGTGTAAATATCACAGAACGACTATTTAACTGTATGCTGAAAAAAGGCTGAATGTATTTCATTGTATGAAATTTCTATTTTTATAATATAAAGGATGTGCATTTTGTATTTTGGGCATTTTGAATGTGTCATTTGTCTACCAAATAACAGGTTACATATACCATGGTTCTCTTGTTAGGGCCAGATTCACGGAAACATTAAGAATCGAATCCCTTTTAACCACTGATTTCTTATTTTCTAGCTCAAGAAATAGTTACAAATATTTTTTTAGTTCCAAAAATACTTCTAAAAATTAATACTTAATAAGAATTAAAATCCTTTAAAACTATTTTATTCTAATTATATAGAATGTGCAACATGCTACCTTTAAAGAATTTGGGGTCAGGCATATTTTATTATTGTTATTATTTGAAATAATATTTAAATTCAGCAAGTGTGCATTAAATTGATCAGATAAAAAAAGTCTGATTTAAATAAATGCCGTTCTTCTCTATTCATTAAAGAATCCAAACAATGTATCACAGTTTCCACACAAAAATATTAAGCACTAAACAGGAACTGTTTTCAACATTGATAATAATAAGCATTGTTTTAGAGCACCGAATCATTATATTACTATATATATATATCTCAGGCACTCTATACAATATTACACTGAGTTTAAACCCAAGGTTTAGCAATAATAGAGGACACTGAGTGAGGGTTTTCAACAGCTCTGTTGTCCTCACCTATTAAACACCTTGCCCTCTCTCTCAACTCTCTCTTTTTTATACTTCCCCTCACAGTTCATGAAGCGGTTCACAGCTATGGAACGTCATTGCCATTTGACCTTCCTGTATACTCATTTATCTCTGAGGAAAACAAGATCATAGATAGCTGCTTCTGCATTTTCTATAGGATCTGTTTTCCATAGGTGTTGACATGACTAACAAACTCCAGGAGTGACTGTCTGTTAACGCTCTGCAAGCCTTGTAAAACTGGAACATCAGGTAAAATAAAAGTGGGCCGAATACCAATCCCTGCAGAATACCTCTGAGTGCTTGGTGCTTTCACCTGGACCTTCCATTTCCAGTGTGTCAAATGATTTAGAGGCAATATTTGCCATAATATCTTTTTTTGATCTCTAATTTAACTGGGCTTATTAGTTATGACATTTTTATACAAAAATAAATCATATAATAATATACACTACAGTTAAAAATGTGGGGTCTGTAAGATGTTTTAATATTTTTTGAAAGAAGTATTTATGCTCACCATTGATGCATTTATTGAATCAAAAATACAGTAGTATTGTAAATAAAATGTATTTTATTCCTGTGATGACAAAGCTGAATTTTCAACAGCCATTACTCTAGTTTCCAGTCACATGATCCTTCAGAAATCAGTATAATATGCTGCTTTGCTGCTCAAGAAACAATTCCTATAATCCGTGCTGAAAACAGTCATGCCACCCATCACACTAAAAATGCAAGGTCAGGTCAAAGACATTGAATTATGGGTTAATATTTCAAACATAACCTGTATATAATGTCAAATCTGTTTGTCCTGTGAACATTTATCATAGATGAGGTTAACTAAACTCTTTATTACTTGCAATTGAAGCTTGGAAATCGGATTCAAACATGCTTGACTGGCCTCTTACCTTTATTCCCAGCGGTGGGCACCCGTTTGATTCTGACACTGTCTTCCCCTCCACATTTCATGGTTAAATCGTACTGATCCGTGTTAGAGCCACACATTAATGGCCCATGAAGAGAAACTGTCTGAAGTAACCAGCCAACAACTGCAGCCAGTTCACCCTGCAGGCCATTTATACAGACTTCATCAAAACATCATTTTGAGCTGTGAGTACTGTGTGAATGCAAAGACAATATTTTGATTTGACTAAGTGAAACGATTCATATTTTTTTTGGTACTTGGTCTCCTTTGCAAATTGTGAATGAATAATATATGTACATTGCACAGTTTAATTGCAAATGCAGTGTTTCCCATGCCATTTTGTCTTACAGTGTATATGTGTGTATATATATATATATATATATATATATATATATACACACATATATATATATATATATATATATATATATATATATTATTCTTTATTAAAAATGATCTGCTTGGTTTTTATTTGATTTCATTTTATTTTCTGTTTATATACTCTGCCAGGTTTGATTTGGTTTCTTTTTATTGTCTTTTTTTTATTGCAGACTCTTTGTTGTGTGGCTATTTAACCACTAGATTGCAGCAGAGGTGTATTATAATCGTAAAATATTGCATACAATGCTGTGAGGTGAGTGTTCCACAAGATGGCAACAACACACAAGCTCCAGACTTTTCCCGTCCTGTAGTAGAACGAATTTAATGATTAATGCGTTGTGATGCTGAGTAAATTCGTCACTTCATTCTAACACAGCACAGGTCACTGAGTGCCTTTATAGTTTGTGTCTTCATTTCCCACCTGCTAATAAGATCAATAATCAGGTGGATAGTGAAGTAAACACAAAATGCCTTTTGTAAGCACTTCACTCACTCAATATAATCTAATAAATGTAAAATAGACAATGGAGACAGCTTGAATTAGTGTTTAGTCTCTCATGCCGCCATTCTAAACACATTCATTAAGACTGAACTATTTACTTTCCTTGTTTTGTTTTAGGCCTAGTTCTAAAGAAAGCAAAAAAGATGCAGTAATTGCTTAATAATGATTAAAAGCGGCTCTTAATTTTAGATTTCATAGCCTCTGTTTATTTTGGATGGAGATGTACCTGACATCAACTCCCCCTTTTTATCTCACCCCGTTTACAAGGGCTACTTGGCACAGTGACGCTCATTCCGGACTGCCTTGGCTTGCTTTCTGAGTGGCACAATCCTCAAAAATCATTCCATGTTCAGCTCTGGTCTCAGTTATCTCCTCTCAAAATCCTTTCCATGTCTCTTTTAAAAAGTTTTGCGCCCCAGTTCCCCAGGCTGTAATTAAAGTCCATCCCTCTTTAGATCTGTTTCTCCTGAAGAAATCATGCCACCAGTGCTGCTGGAATAATGTGACTTACAGAGCGACTTACAGTGCATTCAAACCTTTTTTTACCAGAATGTGTGTTCCCTGGGAATTGAACCCAGGACCTTTTGCACCGCTAATGCAATGCTCTGAGCCACAGAAACTATTCTAACATGCGTGTATTTGATTACAGTCCATGAACATGTGAACATTTATGTTTATATTTGTGTAATATGGGAATCTTTCAGTAGCATGGTATACCAGTAGTCATGTTTTTACTGCAGTGAACATATTTTAGTCTGCTTCACACTGAATCACACATGCGCAGTATCATCAGCTCCTCGGTTCTCGAATTGGATGCGTCCGACAGAAACGGTTCTTGTCTCGTGAATGAGTCACATGGACTACTTTGATGTTTTTCTTATCTTTCTGGACATGGACAGTATATCGTACACACTCTTTCAATGGAGGGACAGAAAGCTCTCAGGGTTAAATCAGAAATATCTTAAACCGTGTTCCCAAGATGAATGGAGGTCTTACAGGTTTGGAACAACATGAAGGTGAGTTATTAATGACATAATTTTCATTTTTCAGTTAACTAACCCTTTAAGATTAGAAGAAGAGGGGCTGGAGGGGTAGGAGGTAAACGGGACATTTTTCAGCCAGAAATATTCCCCAAACCATCTGGATGTAATTAATGGACAGTGTACAAGAGCCATCCTTTAAAGATTTCAAATATTTGCTGAAGTGCCCCTTGTTCCTAATTATATCTGACTGGCTGCCTCCCTCATTATTTAGAACTACCCACTACGAAGGAAAAACACCAGTGAAAGTGAATGCGGCCCCTGCCCGGTCCCCGTTCAAACATCAAGCTAATGCTTAATGGCAGATCCTGAATGAGTCACTGTGCTGCAATAAAAGTCATTAATGAGGTAATTTTATTAACTGTGCTTGCTTGCCCGGCCTCGTCGGTATGGAAGAACAGGAGGGGAAAAGTTCCAGGCGAACATCAGCCACAACAGTGAAAATTAGGGTTTCACTCCACACTAATTAATGCCTTTAAGAGATTAAATGCAAGCACCAAATTAACTGCCCCAAAAACCTTCATTGAGGGGAAGAAATACATTGTTGCCCTCCCATGTAATTACAGGACAGTGTAAATTCAATTTTAATGAGGCGAAAGCCACTCCTTCAGCTCTTTTTTCCCCTCTTCAATCCGCAGAAAGAAAGAAAGAAAGCGCTAGTGAAAGCTTGCTGTTGTTGAGGCCTAAGTTAAAGGAAGCACCGACAGGACAAAGGGTGATTGTGTGCAAGCCGAACGCTTTAGAATCCATAAACAGGTATAGGGACTGAATAGCCCTCCTTCTGAGACTCCTAGAAGGCCTGGCTTCCCATCTCCACAACACTGGGCTCTTAGAGAGGTAGGGAAGGAGAAACAAGGTGAGGAGGGTACGTTCGGCACTGAAAGGCCCCCAGTGAAGCAGGCGCTCGCTCTCTCCCGCTCTCGTTGAGTTATCTTTATACAGGTTTTGTCTCTTCTAATTGAAGCTGATGGGTGACTAATTGGTAGCTTTTTTACAAAGCTCACTACTTAAGCCACGGCAGGCCGAGGGAGACAGCATGAGCAGAGTTAATGAGAGGTTTTATACATATAAAGGTCTTTAAACTAGGCTTTCCATGTTTGCGAGGAAAGTTGAGGATATCCTTTTGTCGTAAATTTCTCCTCTCCTTTTTCGTGCAGGTATCTGAAAAGGGAGGATATTCAAAGGTGGAGGAGATGGCGAGCACTTGTGAGGATAAAGGAATCCATTCGATATTGTTTGGAACCTTTGGTTTTCGTGTGTCGGTAAATAAGAGTAGGGCACGGTCTCTCCGGTGAATGCTCTTTAGTTCGGACAGATAATGAGAGAACACTCTACATACACACACAGGACCGTGTTGAGCCACTTTAAGGTAATGTTTGAGTGCTCAGAACACCACACACAAGCACACACAAAGGTCACCACTGCTTTATGTAGACACACACTCTCAAACACACTTGCATATCAAATAGGTGCCACAAGATGTTAATTGGCACACATTTGAAAATACTTTTTCTAATTGGTTCTTTTATTTACATTTACTTTATATTTAATTTTCTCATCTAATCTAAAATAAAAATACAAACTATTAAATATATAATATTTCTTACACTTCACTTTACACTATAACACTTCATTTAAATGGCATATAATTGTATTCACGGTTTTACATATTTGCAGTTGAAATAGAAATGTTGTAATAGGTTGTTTTTATTAAATATATATATATATATATATATATATATATATAGAATGTTTAAAAAAATCTATTGCAAATAAATGCTGATTAAATTAACATTCATTTCATCAAAGAATCCTGAAAAAAAATGTACCATGGTTTCCACAAACATATTAAGCAGCAAAAAGTTAAAAAAATTATTATAATAATTGATAGCAATAGAACCATTAATACTTCATTGCCAATTACAGCTGATAATAACTAAGTAGCAAATTAGCATATTATATTAGTGATTTCTGAAGGATCGTGTGACACTGAAGAAATTCAGCTTTACCATCACAGAAATAAATTATATTTTAAAATATATTTAAATAGAAAACAATTATTTTACATGGCAATAATATTTCACAATATTTCGGTTGTTACTGGGTTTTTTTTATGCAGTCTTGCTGAGCATAACAGTCTTTCAAATATAGTAAAATAAAATATATATATTATTCCTAACTTTTTACTGGTAGTGTAAAAAATAATAAATAACATAATGCATATCATATATTAAATATAATACCCACAGGCACAGACATTTCATAAACTCATACAATACTTTTTATTTTATGGTCTTTCAATAGGTTAACACTCAGATAAGTCAATAACAAACACATCCCTGATTATTGACCTATTCATTAGTTGATTTAAACCATAAGGTTGTCATCCAAAAAAGGGCTCAAATCTTAAGTTGATGAATGGACCAACTAGGGCTGAAGTGCTCACCATAGTGAAGTGAATTCCCTGCAGGTGATGGATAATAAAATGCTATGCTGCTTTTCTTCCACACCACTGTTATTTACTAGGTTTTGTTGTGGGAATTGTTTTTCAACATCGTAGTTGTTTTTGTTTGCATTAGTTTGTGAATTCAATGCGGAAGACACTGAATACAGAAAAGGGAACCCAACTGAGAGGTGAGAAGCCATGCTCAGCTGCTCTGTGTCCCTTATGACCTGAAAAAGGCCTTTTTATAATGCACACATTGAGCCCAGTTAGGAAACACTTGCTGCCAAAATTGAGTTTTTCTTCCATATTGCCATGCTGCTTTATTTCACACATTAAAACTGTGGTCTATCTGCATCTGCTTTCCAAAAATAACATTTCTTTGGCTGCATAATTAGCTGGCCAAATATTTGTACTGACTAATTAGTTGAAGTATTCTCCTGATGTGTAATCCATTAGCTCCCATCAGGTGCCTTTGTCTCCAATCCAAATGAGCCATTTGCATTTCACTTGTTATTTAAATCGTACATTTCCTCCAAACTGTGAGAATTAACTTTCTAATGAACTTCACACAAAAGAGAACGGACCTCAATTACAAACTCTCTCCTCAGGCTAAAGTAATGACTCGAACAAGAGAGACACTTGTCATGATTAGGGGAGTATCGTGAGCCGGAGAATAAGCCACAGGAAGATCAGCCGGAGTGATGCTGATGGATTACTCACAAGCCTTTGAGTAACAAGTCGTGACATTTAATCTAAGGTTGAAGAGATAGTTTTGGAAAAATGCAACATGACATGGTTTTTCAGGCAAGATCAGGCAAAAAAAACTAACTTGATTTTGACAACATTAACAAAATGTTTACATGTAGTTCTTCTTCTTCTTCTTCTTCTTCTTCTTCTTATTATTATTATTATTATTATTATTATTATATTTAATGATTTAAACTGATTTGTATTGTAAAATATTGTTTTCTATTATCATCATCATCTTATGCTATTTAATATTATTATAAAATGTTTGACACTTATCTACTTTTTCACTATTTTTGCATTTAAAGGTTCAATTTTATAAGAAAAATATATATTTTTAGTTTTCTATTATTATTATAATAATTATTAAATATATTTACACTATTTTTAATTCCCTATTAGATCTCTGTTTGAAGTTTAATTACAGCCCTGCAAAGATTTATTATTATTTAATGCATGTATAAAAATAAATATGAAATAACCAGTAAATGTGTTGTGGATGGTTGCCAGGGAGTTACCATGTGGTTAGTATGGTTTTCTGATTTTAAGGTTCATGGTTCTTTAACACATACACATTATTTGTCAAATATGGTGACTCTCTCATCTCTCTCTATCAATGCAAGACTATGGGATATTTTCCCAGTTTGCCAGTTAAGAGTGCACAACTGATCTCTTGTCAAATTAATATTACTTCTCTTTTCAACAAGCCAAGTTGTTGTGAGAGAGTGTATAATTCATGATTATAGCACAAATGGTACAGGACAAGTTACATACGGACGTTTGACACATAGTTTTGGGTTAATTCAAATATCTAATCCTTATGTATGCAAAATAATGAAAAGCAGTTTAAAATAGTTATAAATGGAGCTTAGCATGTCGCTCCGCTTTGCTATGTGTATGTCAGTGTAAATTATCCACTTTTGATCAACATAAATATTTTTCTACTCTTATATATAACAAAATACAAATGAAATTGCATGTAACCTATTCAACCCCCCCCCCCCCCCCTCCATTTCCTTTAGCTGTGTCAGGGTCAGCTGATGTTAACCTTAGAGTGAGGTCATCCCCTCATTAGCCCTCCGCTATTAGCATAGAAAGTGAATGGTGTGGGATTATAACAGACCCCCATCATGTCCTGCCGAGGGTTTGGGACGCCCCTATGAAAAAGACACCTCAGGAGCCTCTGCTCTCCATTCGGGTCTGATCCCTTCCACACTGTGCTAGTGCTGCATTACCACTGACCTGAGAGCGGAGGGTCGATCATTGGGCTGAATGACAGGGTGGTATCTGCCTGATGCAGTCCAGAGACAGTGACAGATCACGCCAATCATGCAATCTCATAAAGATAGCACTCATTAAAGACCTTCATTACAGGTTCAGCAGGATAAGAGGACGTGCTGAGACTCTCTTGTTCTGTCACTCAAGGTGTGTGTCCTGTGTGTTTTCTTATCCGAAGCATTATAGCACATAGCTTCCTGTTCCTGTTGAATGCTTTGATATAGTATACTGTACAGACCTGTGAATGTGTAAATTGTGCATGACAGCTGTACCAATATATTATTGAAAAAAAACATGAAAAAAACCTTTGACTATGAAAACCATATATACGTAACACTAAATAAAGATGTACATATTTACACACACAAATCTATCTATCTATCTATCTATCTATCTATACAGTACAGACCAAAAGTTTGGACACAGCTTCTCATTCAAAGAGTTTTCTTTATTTTCATGACTATGAAAATTGTAGATTCACACTGAAGGCATCAAAACTATGAATAAACACATGTGGAATTATATATGGAATTATATACATAACAAAAGAGTGTGAAACAACTGAAAATATGTCATATTGCAGGTTCTTCAAAGTAGCCACCTTTTGCTTTGATTACTGCTTTGCACACTCTTGGTATTCTCTTGATGAGCTCCACCTGAAATGGTCTTCCAACAATCTTGAAGGAGTTCCCCGAGAGATGCTTAGCACTTGTTGGCCCTTCAGTCTGCGGTCCAGCTCACCCCTAAACCATCTCGATTAGGTTCAGGTCCGGTGACTGTGGAGGCCAGGTCATCTGGCGCAGCACCCCATCACTCTCCTTCTTGGTCAAATAGCCCTTGATGCCTTCAGTGTGACTCTACAATTTTCATAGTCATCAAAATAAAGAAAACTCTGAATGAGAAGGTGTGTCCAAACTTTTGGTCTGTACTATATATATAGTTGGGAAAATAAGTATTTAGTCAGCCACCAATTGTGCAAGCTCTACCATTTAAAAAGATGAGAGGCCTGTAATATTCATCATAGGTACATTCAACTATGAGGGACAAAATGTAAAAAAAAAAAAAAAAAATCCAGAAAATCACATGGATTTTTAATTCATATATTTGCAAATTAAGGTGGAAAAAAGTATTTGGTCAATAACGAGAGTTTATCTGAATACTTTGTTATATACCCTTTGCTGGCGATGACAAAGGTCAAACATTTTCACAAGGTTTTCACTAACTGTTGCTGGTATTTTGGCCCATTCCCTCCATGCAGATCTCCTCTCAGTGATGTTTTTGGGCAACATAGACTTTCAACTCCCTCCAAAGATTTTCTATGGGGTTGAGATCTGGAGAACTGCTAGGCCACTCCAGGACCTTCTTCGTTACCCAGGCCTTGTGTTTGGGATCATTGTCATGCTGAAAGACCAAGCTATGTTTCATCTTCACGGCCCTTACTGATGGAAGGAGGTTTCCACTCAAAATCTCACGATACATGGCCCCATTCATTCTTTCCTTTACACGGATCAATCGTCCAGGTCCCTTTGCAGAAAAACAGCCCCAAAGCATGATGTTTCCACCCTCATGCTTCACAGTAGGTACGGTGTTCTTTGGATGCAACTCAGCATTCTTTCTCCTCCAAACACCAAAAAGTTATATTTTGGTTTCATCTGACCATATGACATTGTCCCAATCCTCTTCTGGATCATCCAGATGCTCTCTAGCAGACTTCAGACATGTACTGGCTTAAGCAGGGGGACACGTCTGGGACTGCAGGATTTGAGTGTGTTACTGATGGTAACCTTTGGTCGCAGCACTCTGCGGGTCATTCACTAGGTCCCCCTGTGTGGTTCTGAGATTTTTGCTCACCGTTCTTGTGGTCATTTTGACCCCACGGGGTGAGATCTTGTGTGGAGCCACAGATCGAGGGAGATTATCATTGGTCTTGTATGTCTTCCATTTCCTAATAATTGCTCCCACAGTTGATTTCTTCACACCAAGCTGCTTGCAGATTCAGTCTTCCCAGCCTGGTGCAGGTCTACAATTTTGTTTCTGGTGTCCTTTGACAGCTCTTTGGTCTCAGCCATAGTGGAGTTTGGAGTGTGACTGTTTGAGGTTGTGGACAGGTGTCTTTTATACTGATAACAAGTGGAGAACAGAGGAGCCTCTTAAAGAACTTGTTAGAGGTCTGGGAGAGCCAGAAATCTTGCTTGTTTGTAAGTGACCAAATACTTATTTTCCACCATAATTTGCGAATAAATTCATTAAAAATCCTACAATGTGATTTTCTGGATTTTCTTTTTACATTTTGTCTCTCATAGTTGAAGTGTGCCTATGATGAAAATGACATGCCTCTCATCTTTTTAAATGTGGCTGACTTTAAATTGGTGGCTGACTAAATACTTATTTTCCCCACTGTGTGTGTGTGTGTGTGTGTGTGTGTGTGTGTGTGTGTGTATGTATATATATATATATTCGTTTATATTTGTGTGTTTGTGTATGTAAATGTGTATGTATGTATTGTGTATGTGTTGTGATAAATATATTTATAATTATATGTTCATAATTATGTATCTGTATATACTATTTGTGTGCATATATACTGTATGTGTGTATACATATACATATTCTATTTTTATTTATATTTATAATGCACAATCTAATATATATTTTAATGTATTTTATAATATAATATATTTAGCATGGATTATATATTCTTGTGTGTGTGCTATTTGCTAAATCAAAAATATGTACTGTATTAGCCAGTCTAAACAGTCTGAAGAAAAGCTCATATAAATTTAATCTTGCTGCGTCAAGAATATTTAACACCACTTTAACACAACGCCAAAAGAAATGTTGGGGTTACTTTAGTAACTTACTAGTATGCTATTACACGTCTTGTACATCAGTACATGAAAACGAGACTCAAAGCGGTTCTCGTTTTAATTCCCCGCCTGTCAATCAAGCGCTTTAGCCAATGAAAGAGCGCCCTGTTGGCCCTTCTGAGTTTCCAGTCGTCCCGCCCCTCACTGTGCTACGTCAGCACTCTGACTCAAACATGGCGGTGTCCATAGCCAAGTGCCTGGCAGCTTATGGCTATTTATTACTAATATCTTTAATATTTCCACACGCTTTCGCCGACAATGCTGCCGAGGATTCCCCGCACCGGCGCTTTGAGTATAAATATAGTTTCAAAGGACCACATCTGACACAGAGTGATGGAAGAATCCCATTCTGGATTCATACTGGAAGTAAGTTTATCCATCCATCTGTATAACTGTTATCTGTCAGTATGTTTAGTCCATGTACATACTTGTAGTTTAAATTCCCCATTAAATTTATGTGAAGTTGCATTAAAATAAAACGAACTAGTGGTGCAATTATTATTGAATGAATGAATGAATAACAGATTGCATTGCTTTTGCATGTTTTTGTTTTGTAATAATGCAAATTATGATATTTTGTAACATATCTTAAAGTAAACTATGCGCACACTCGGTTCTGATATGTCTGGTGCACTGCCAGCTGTGTTTTTATGGTGTGTTGAGAAAACATCTACTTTTTACTTTCTACTTAATAAAAAGTGTCATTTTTGATTGGTCTTCAGATTCACATAATCATCTTTTATGCCTAATTAAATTATTAGTAAACATATGCATGCAGTTTCACAGCTGACATGGCACTAGTTTTCCTAAAGGGTTAAACAAATCTGTCTCAGCATGTGCCGAGAGCAAAGTTCTGTTTTGCAACACTTCCCAAATCTCTCAAATACACTGCACATATTAGCCTGAAGGAGCAAAAAATCTACCGTTTACTTAGTCAATAGATTTAATGTTGTGATTTATGTCCTGTTGTTCTGTTTAAATTGATTTATCTAAACAGAGAAGTATGCTGTCAGGGAAGAATGTGCTCATAAACCTGGTATTTTGCCAGATATTACATGGGTGTGTGATGATAAAATTATATAACGTAATTATTTTCTGTATTCTCTAATAAAGCAATAAGCCCCAAGACGCCGTGGTTTACATTGAATTTATAACACTTAAGGGGTGTTGTTAGAAACCTAAAACCCCCTTAGCTGTTATTAATTTACTTTGAACCATGGCTTCACGCAGCTTTTTGCTTTTATAAAACTGTTATTTCATATGTGTAGTAAGGTTCCACCAAATAAAATGGCAAATAAAGTGTAATGATATAAATAAAAACTGTATTTTCACAAAACATGTACTTGCTATGTACTTCCTCAGTTGTGGTTCTAACAAAGTGGTTGCAAAGCAACACACAGAAGTAAACAAGTATGTTTATAGTGTAATTTACAACAGCTTCAAATGTGGCTCAACCAAGCGGCAACCTCCCGCTCTCTCTTATGAAGCCAACAAGGAAGTGACTTAAACCGTAATTCATTGACTGGTCGCTAGAGGCTGACTTAAAAATGGAGTCAATCCCATTGAAAAAAAATTTGGTCTATATAGCTATATATTCATGGCGACTGTGGGGGGGGTAGATTTATTTATTTATTTTATAACTCATCCATTTAAATTATATTATATTAAGTTATGCATAATTAATGGCTCGGCCACATGAGTGGCAGGTGGATTGCTGCTGCTGTCACCGCTGTCGTGCTAGGTGGGTGTGGTTTCGGCAACCAGCTCCTGCCTTTTTGCCCATTTTTGGTATCCAAGAGTGACGTTTGGTGACGCGCTGCCAAGCGGCAGCCGGCTCCGCCCACTTTTGGATTCAAAAACAGTCTTCGGAAACCTATTGGTGACGTAACGGATGCTATGTCCTTGTTTTTATACAGTCTGTGATGTCACCCGTAGACTACTGAATCCACCTGTCACTCAATTTACTATATAGATCAAAATATTTTTTTTTTTGAACCAAGCTGTAAACTTTTTTTGTTTTGTTTTGCTGCTGTAAAGTTGGGCATTTTAACATGGGGAGTCTATGGGACTGACTGCCTCATGAAGCCAGCCTCTAGTGGCCAGTCGACGAATTACAGTTTAAGTCACTTCCTTGTTGGCTTCAGGAGAGAGAGCGGGAGGTTGCCGCTCGGGTTTTATACAGTCTATGAGCTCAACCAATCAGAATCAAGGACCGGAACTATCCGTTTTATAATGTAAGATATATATCAGATATACTGATAATTTTGGTAACTGACACATGCTCAGAAACCAACTTTCTTACCTCAGCTACCTGGTTTTGAGAAACAACCCTTTAATAATTAAAAAAAAAAAAATTTGGCAAAACTTGTTTACATCAGATCATGCTGCTCAATGATCAGTATATTCTTAATATTATTATTATTAAATAATAAATATTAGATAATTTTCTATTCATGCATTTTCCCATTTCCATCTTCTCTCCAGATGCCATTCCTGGTTCAGATCAGATCCGAATCACCCCCTCTCTGCGAAGCCAGAAGGGTTCGGTATGGACAAAAAACCCTGTAGGTTTTGAACACTGGGAAGCTGAAGTGACATTCCGTGTGTCCGGACGAGGACGAATGGGAGCAGATGGATTGGTAAAAATATTATTATTAATATTATTCTAATAAATATTTTTTGTATATGTGAGACTCATTTGTACATTTGTGGCTATAGGCACTTGTAAACATATAGAAGCACAGACATAAATTGTTGATGACAGTGGAGGGTCATGTTGACACTTTAACACAGTTCAGATTTTTTTTACACTACAGTTAAATCTTGTTATTGTAAAATATTATTGTAACTTAATAACTGTCTTCTATTATAAGATAATTATCTTTATTCAATAAGGTATCGTTCTGATCACTAAAATTATTAATACTAAGTAAATACTAAGAAAAAAATTACACTTACTGTAATTACAGTAATTTTCTCTGAATTTCATTCCATTTTAATTCTATAATTCTTTATTATATTAAAAATGTAAAACATTCTATTTAGCACCTCAGTTGGATATGACCATGAACTAATTAATATTCATGAGCATTTCATGACATCACCAACCTAAACCCTTAACTAAAACTGTTAAAACATGTTTGTTAATTTAAATAAAATTAAAAATAAACATTTAATGAAAAAAAAAATATTTTAATAAATAATAAAATATTAATTTTATTAATTAATTAATTATTATTAATTATTTTAGGTAGCTGCCAAGGCAAGATTTCTCATTTGTATTTAATTGAAGTTAAAGCACTAAAATTACAAAATAAAAAATATAATTTAAAATGATATTTATCACTGTGATACAAAGCTGAATTTTCAGACCATGATCTTTCAGAAATCATTCTTATAAGTTCATTTGCTGCTCAAGAAACATTTCATATTCTGTTGAGAACAGATTTTTTCGGAAACCTTTTTTTTTTTTCAGGATTCTTTGAATCTCTGCATTTTGCTAATAAACATGATATTTAAAACTTGTACATGTCACAAGTGCAAAACCTTTAACTGACGTGTAAAGGACACGTATATGAAACAGCATATGTAAAACAGAAGCTGTGAAACAGTCAAGCAGAAGGGCAGTGTGTCTACTTCCTGTGAAGTCATGTCTAGAAATCAGAAAATCATAGAGACTTGATGGTGGAAACGTTTTCCTAACAGCATGGAAATAAGCTAACAGCTACTCAGAACACCTGCATAGTCATGACCGGGCAACCACCCGGAACACCCTAGCAGTGTGCCAGCAGTTTTGCATGAGCAAACAACAGTCGCATTTAGTTAAATGTTACTATTATTTCTTTTCACAAACCATTAAATTGTAGGTTTGCATTTCAAGTTCATTATGATTCATCATGAGCTTATTTTGTATGGCTGCGTTACTGGGTGCTATACAGAATTAACTTGCACAAAATATGTTTGTTTTTTTAATTGTTAAAAGTCATTAGGTTTTAAATATTTCATCTCACCACAGGCATTTCTTTTTGCACAGAATAAACCATTTTCTCAGGAAAAGCATCCATAGGTCAGCCTTGATAAATTCACGTACACTGTTCGGCATTTGCAGTGTAGAATGAGCAATTAAATGTAGTGTTGTACAACTAACATGTGCTTTCTTTGAATTGTCCCACAGTCCGGTGGAGCAGACCACACTGAGCTCAAGCACCACTTACCAAATTATCCATGCTCACTGAAGAAAGTGTCTATGTGTGTGTGTGTGTGTGTGTGTGTTTCTGTAGGCCATATGGTTCACGGCCAGTCAAGGTCTGGAGGGTCCTGTGTACGGGGCTGCTGATCAGTGGAATGGCGTGGGAATATTCTTTGACTCTTTTGATAATGATGGAAAGGTGATTGGACACAAGTATAGTTTTTAAACAAATGCGTTTTCATTATTATAATTTCATTTTAGATTTGTTTATTTAAATGTATGAAAATAATACAATTCTAAATCAGTTTACGATTATAGCTGTATCGAATGTTATTCAAAACTAATAAGTTGCGCTCAAGTAGCTCAAGTTGCATTTTTGCTAAATAAAACTAATTAAAAAAAATTATAAAGGGCAATATAGTTACTTTTAAAGGGTATTTTTATATTACATTTTTTTTCTGATCTGACTCCATGATATAACATTTTAAAGATATCATACTTGTAAAAATGTATTCATCTGCATGATTGTTTTTAATCATTTTTCAGCCCTAGAATTTGTAATTTTTAGTTCATTGAAAAATTTGTTTTTTAACACTTGATTGTATCCGAAAAATTTACCCAATAATGTTTGTTTTTGAACGATGTGCATTTTTCAGTCAAAACAACTTAAGGTAAAGCTAAATATATATTTATCAAAGGATTATGATTATGTGTTTTGCGTTGGCCTCAGGAGCAAACAGCAAAGTTCCTCAGTGGATTTGTTTTGTGCCTCCTCTGTACTAAATAAGGATTATGTCTCTCTTCTCTGTGACCTTGCTATTGTAGAAAAACAACCCTGCTGTCCTGGTGGTGGGTAACAATGGGAAACTTATTTATGACCATCAAAAGTAAGTAAACCTATCCTCCTTGCTGACATCGGTGCTCTTATTTTTAAATTTGAACAGAGATTAGGAAATATGATGATTTATGAGAGAGTCTAATCCTCTGTCTGTCTTAATGCTTTCACTGTTACTGCACTCAGATTAAATTAGATTCGTGTCGTGTCCCAGCGGGGGAGAGCTGTCAGCAGCATATGTACTAGACTGTGCGCAAACACAGAAAAATACCCATAGCCCTTCATATTCTTGATATGTTTTTTTTGATTCATTTCATTTAAGTAAATTTTAATAGAAACTAATTTAGTTTTTTCTAATTGACATGGGAAAGGAAGCTGTTGTTGTTGGTGTTGTCTTTGTGTTTACATATATGATAAACCATATTTTTCCTCTAGTGATGGCACAACCCAGTCTCTGGGTACATGTCTTAGAGACTTCAGAAACAAACCTTACCCTGTACGTGCCAAAATCACCTACTACAAGAAAACTTTATCGGTAGGTCAAGTTTATATCACCATAAACCAGTAATAAGAATCAACATACATTCATTCTGAAGAACTGACTATAATTTGACTTTATTTGGTCATTATTATTACCAAATAATTACTACTGTAAGGTTTTTCTTTCTGTAAATTTTGCATTGTATGTCAAACCAATAGAGCCACTGTTCATTACCTTACCTAAATTCATCTTTGAGATTTTAAGACAAGTTCAAATTAAAACCGGAATATAATATAACATCAGAATAATCTCGATGGTTTCAGGTTTTCATCAATAACGGGTTCACTCCTGATAAAGATGATTATGAGTTCTGCACCAAAGTAGAAAACATGATCATTCCCGAGAATGGCTATTTTGGCATCTCTGCGGCCACTGGAGGACTTGCAGGTATGTTTTAAAAGTAACCAAATGCAGAGATTTTCTTTGTTATGCTTCGGCTGGATCAGCTAACGAGAAAATAGTTGGCTTTGAACCATTAAAGACATAGTTCTACCTAAAATGAAGGTTCTATTATCCTTTACTCACCCTCAAGAACACACAAGATAATTTGTAGAATGTTGGGAACCAAACTGGTAGCCAATAACGTCCATAGTATTTTTTCCCATACTATGAAAGTCAATGGCTACCGTCAGCTGTTTAGTTACCAACATTGTTATTGATAATACCACCAAAAAAATCTTCTTTTGTGCTCAACAGAAGAGAGAAACTCATACAGGTTTGGAACAACTTGAGGGTGAGTAAATGACAGAATTTTCATAGGGGAAGAAAGAAAGCTGGTGGTACTGAAATTGCACACTGCAGCTTTAAAAATATGGCTAACCAATTTCTTTTTCGACAGATGACCATGACGTTCTGTCGTTTTTGCTGTTCAGACTTACCGAGCCTGGGCAGAATCTGGTACACATTTTCCTCCCCACACATGATTATGATTAAAAAAGGATCGGCCATACTTGTTTCAGAAGTGTCTACCTCTTACTTCATTCCTCTTGTTCATTATAATTGGAGGATGCGTAAGTGTGTCTATGTGTGTGAGTGGGTTTGAATGTGTGTTTTGTGTCTTTCTATAAAGCCTCCCCCAGAAAAAGAGATTCCCAAAGAGGAGAAGGACAAGTACCAGGAGGAATTTGAGAATTTCCAACAAGAGCTGGACAAAAGGAAAGAGGAGTTTCAGAAAGAGCACCCTGATGTCCAGGGGCAGCCCAGTGAGTTGCTCTCATTCTGGTTTGACCACTCAGCTTTAGGTTTTCATGATGTTCATTGTCAAAAGACATGAGACACTGACATAAAAACACAGAAATAGAATGATGAAATGTTATTACTAATAAAAACCAGTGCACTTTTTATAAACCCTGTTCTAATCTTAGATCTGATTGGACGAGTCACAACTTTATTTATTTATAAAATATTTTATATTTAGTTTGTTTATTATCCATCCAAGGAAATTTTAGCGGCAAATTTATATATATATATATTTTTTATTTAAACAACAGATTCTGTTTCGACTATGATTCTTTTTTTTTTACTTACTGGGTTGCTTAAAAATGAAAACCCATATTTGTAGAAAAACATCTGTTCAGTGTTTCTCTTCTGGCAGTTGAGGACATGTTTGAAAGTGTTAACGACCGGGAAATCCGTCAGGTGTTTGAGGGGCAGAATCAAATACACCTGGAAATCAAGCAACTGAACAGACAGCTGGCCATGATTCTGGACGAACAACGCCGTTATGTGTCAGTCATCACAGAGGAGATCTCCAAACGTTCGTCACAAGCACAGTCAGGACAGGTAAGACTTGACAAATGCGTTTGAAATATGGCAAACTGTTAAATGTATGTGTATTAAAACATTAAATGCTAATCTAAAAAATGTTAGCCTGAATGCACTGTAAGTCGCTTTGGATAAAAGCATCCGCTAAATGCATTAATTTCATTTAATGTTGACCAGATTTTCATACTGAATGCTGTGACATGTCATCTCAGATCCATGTTTTTAGATCTAGTCTGACATCTTTTAAAACCTGTTGCTTTATCAGTTTGCGAAGCGCCAAAATTATATAATTGCTTTTAATACTCACAAGTGATTTATTTAATTTATGATCTAAACTGTCCTTGAGTCTAACTAATAGTTTGCATGCTTTATTTAGGCTCCCAATCATGAAATGGACACCATTATCAATACACAACAAGAGGTTTTGAGGAACCTTAATGAAGTAAGGTAAGTGCCTAAGGAAAATATTGTGCTCCTGTCAAAAAAAACTGTTATATTACCATATTTTACGAAAAATAAGTCACATATGATTTTAACTCTAAATTGCATTGCTGAGAGAAGAAAAGCATAGAAGTTGCATCAGTAAATATGTAAGTCGCATTTTATTATTACATTCAGAAATAATATAAAATACCAGTATATAAAACGAAACCTTTACAGACATTAAAAGTATATTTTATTTTCCTTCACTCCACAACAAATCCTTTACATTTAACAGTATTTCGAACAGAACTTAAATGGATAAATACAAAACAAACATGCATTATAGTGGCATTAGTTATCAGTAAAATGTATTATAAATGCCCAGCCTCAACACATTTATTTAAATTGAAACTAACTAATAAAAATTAATATGATATACCTCTGAAAATTCCTAGCCAATTAAGTGTTAAGTCAAAAACAATCTCTGAGTGAGTCAACTACTTACAGGCCTTAGCGCATTACATGCCTTTTACAAAAGGCTGAACAATGCAACAGATTAGGTTTTGTCTGTAAACATCCTGTTTGTTGTGTCTTTACATAAAGATCTAAAGATGTTCATTGTTTAATCCAGATTAAATACATTTGTTT
Organism: Carassius auratus; assembly: GCF_003368295.1. Classification (NCBI taxonomy): domain Eukaryota; kingdom Metazoa; phylum Chordata; class Actinopteri; order Cypriniformes; family Cyprinidae; genus Carassius; species Carassius auratus. The sequence continues at coordinate 5,356,480 of NC_039288.1, read as the reverse complement.
GTTATTCAGTTTTGGCCTCTGTAATGTCAGCATTGTTTTTTTGTTTTGTTAGCGGACGGTTGTTTGTTTTGCTCCAGGTGTTTTTGAAGTGAGGTGTAGACGAAACAAGGATTAAAGCCCAAAAACTAAATCGAATAATAAGGCTTTGGGATTAGACCCCAAAATACAGCATTTAAAACTCTTTTAACTGTGCAAGGAGAGGATTAGCCCACAATAGACTGTTTTTACAACAACTCGGATGTATCCAAACTATACTGATTGTTAAACCGGTTTTTAGAACAACACTTACCGATGGCTTTGTTAGGGATTTAAGCAAGAGATTTGTTTGTGCATTTAGATAAAGAGTTTAGTTGCAGAAGAGCATTGTTTGAAACCTTTAATAACCTAATTACATCTTATATTTTATTAAAACTGAATTTTACTTCAACGGCAAAAGCTTTATCCTTATCTACGCGTTTAAATGATTTGTACGTATATTGCGTATAAAGGTTTGCTATTTGGAGCATATGCAAATATTGTTACTTTTAATATTGCTATTAGCTAAACATAATGCAGCAGTCATCATTAAAAGGACAGAATCAATGCCACATTGTTGCCATATTGGTGGAAAGACGTCAAAAAGATCAGTAATCTTAGTCAATTGTTAATTTAGGCTAATCCTATTGGCACTCGTATTTAAACAGCATTTGGTCTGCAACAAACAAATGCTCCATTGATTGAGTTCATCTGTTAGATTATGTACATATTAAGATCTTGACCTTTTCTTTTTTTTAATCATAATTTCATTTTACTCGTCTTAGCCCAACAAAATGACTTATCTGATGGGGAAAAGTGAATTCCTCTGGCATATAGTTCATTTGAAGTGGATAAAGATTACTTGGGAGGGTTACTAAATGTTCACTTTTTGCCTCAAGGCAGATTAGAGTCTTTATTATTTTTTTTTCTCCCTTAAGAAACAAATTTGATTTTGTTTAGGCTCCTTATGGGCCTCTGTTTGATGGATTAAATGTGAATCTTTAAATATATCCATGCATCATACACCAGCAAATACACAGTCTGCTTCTGATTGCTTTCTTGTCTTTGTAATTCCCCAAGGAGACTGTGCTTATGACTTACCAAACGCTTTCATTTTGTCCATCCCCTCATATTTTTTTATCCTAGTAATCATCCTAGAATTCTGAAGATGATATCCAAAGAAATGGGGTTCAGGCACAGGATAATACGTGATCAGTAAAAAATGCGAGTTAAGCAGATAAATTATCTTAAATTTCGAGATGTGTTCCTGATTAAAAGGTTAAACTGTGTGCTGCTCTTTTATAATATGCTGACCATAAATTTGACCTTATTTTGATTTAAAAAATGAATTATTAAAAGAAAAAGGTTTTAAAAGATTTAATTTACGTTAACATTACTTTTTTGTGTGTGCATCATAAAATAATTAGATATACAAAATGTTTCTCTAATTTCCATAGTGCTTTCTTTTTAATGCAGCATTGAAGTGTTTTCTAGATTGTTTGTCTTACACTCATAACAGTTATAAATGGATAATTATTTTATTTATACGTGTAAGATTTGTATATTATTCCATTTTAAGCATACTGCTTCTAGCCAAATGAAAGTGTCCCCCTGAGGAAAGCTGTGGCATGGCCTGAATGGGTATTTATTAATCATCTGAAATATGTTTGGGAAAGGGACCATGTTTTTTAGGAAGATTAATTTAGCAATCATTGCTGCTTGAGCTGCAGGGTAATTTCATTTTTTCTATGAGGCTGAAGGATATATGGCCTTTTGGTGAGAGTTAAGAGGAGGCTTAAAAGATTAGATTGGGACAATTCACTGAAATATTAAGATTAAGATTTTGTTGGCCGAGGACCTTGGGCGCAGCAGTCATTTGCCAGTGTAATCGGAGACAGCAGCGTTTACATGCAGTTCTATCAAGATGTCATTAGAGGTGTGAGAAAGGCTCAAAACCTTTAGACCAGACAGAGCTGTACAGCAAGTGTAGATGATATTTGATTTGTTAGGTTTTACAGTCTTATTGAGATTAGAGGTTTGTTAAACTAAAAATATCTTGCCATTTTAAAATCGGAGCCTTGGGGAAAAAGATGTATGCCATAAGTTGTATTGAAAAATATTATATTAATCTATTTCTCTAAAGTTGAATTACCCATGAAACCATGAACATTTTTGGAGACCATCACATACCAATAAGTAGGGAGGGAGTGGAAATTATATTTTTGCATGGTCATGTCTACAATAGAAATAATGTCATGAAATCCGAAAAACATGAGCTTTGTCTTAAGAATCCGATCAGATATTCTAAGCGTAACGTTGTTTTATACATTTAAAACATAGATGAAGTCTTGTGATTCTCCATCTCAGAGGAATCGATTGCTTGATAAGATCCTCTTGTATGACATACTGTTGTATGCAAACAGGCAGCATCTGGACCCGTCTGGCATGCACAATTTGAAAATTTTAACTTTTCTTCTCGAATAATTACCGTATTTTTCGGACTAAAAGTTGCACCTGAGTATAAGTCGCATCAGTCCAAAAATACGTCATGATGAGGAAAAAAACATATATGAGTCGCACTGGACTATAAGACGCATTTATTTAGAACCAAGAGAAAAAATTACCGTCTACAGCCACGAGAGGGCGCTCTATGTTTTCAGTGTAGACTACAGGAGTGCTGAGCAGCATAGAGCGCCCTCTCGCGGCTGTAGAAGGTAATGTTTTCTCTTGGTTCATGTCTTGGACCAGCCAAACTATGAAAAAAAGTGCGACTTATAGTCCGGAAAATACGGTAATAGTATTTTACATGCGCTCTGACTCATGTATGTTTTTGTTCTGGTTTGCACTAATGTTGTTGTAATGTTGTGTTGTGGTCTGTAGGAACTCAGTGTCAGACTTCAAGCAGTTGACAGTGGGTCAGCAGCATGGTAACGCAGCCGGACTAGGATCATATGAGACAGTCCAGCACTTCAATGACATCAAGGAGCATTTGCATGTCGTCAAGAGGAACATAGAACACATAATTCAGAAAAATCTAGTAAGTTAAAAATAAACCAGCATTTCTGATATGGGCTTATCTGACGAATAGTCATATAGTCATAATCAAATAGTCAAACCAACTTGTTTTCATTTTTGATGACATGATGCATTTTATTGGTATGCCTTTCAGGATTATCATCGTAAACTAAAACCATAAATTATTTTAAATAAAATAAACTTTTACTGAGGTCAAATATAAAATAAATTGTACTTGTTTTATTTCACTTGTAGCCAAGCTAACCTTTCTCATTTTATTTTTTAACATGATGTATTATTACTTAATATATTTTACATTACATTATAGAATATCTAGTCATTTACTAGGGCTGTGCAAGAAAATCGAAGATGATTTTCATGTGCATCTACAGTAGTCAGTAAAGGCGCTCCTGTAATTATTGGTATATCTCCAGCATGTGCGTTCAGGTCAGGATTGCCAGGTTTTCAAAACAAATCTACGATATACTGTTCACTGACAATCTACACAAAATCGATTTTAAAATCGCAGGTGATTCTTTGTCGATTTTTGAAAGTGATTTTGTCCGTGAACTACGGCTATGGCAACCCCACCAAAAAACTTATATTTTAACCCCGGGACGAAATTATTACCGGGGAACCCACTGGAAATGTGATTGGGCTAGTTTGGAGAAGCAACTGATCTGAACGCATGTGCTGGAGATATACTACTAATTACAGGAGCGCCTTTACTGATGAGATGCGCATGAAAATCGCATTCAATTTTTTTTTTGAACAGCCCTATCATTTAACAGCCCCCCCTCCCCCTTCACTTCTCTGTGTGTTTTCTGCCTTGTTTTAAATTGTCTATGTTCTAATTAATTAATTTAAAAAAGTGCCAATGACTCCTTTTTTGGTCACGATCCTTAGAATCCTGCGGAGAAGGTGAAGTGTCCTGAACTTCCTCCTTTACCCACCTGCCTCTCTACCACACACTTTGTGATCTTCATCGTCATGCAATCCCTCCTCTTCTTCTGCTACATTATGTACAAGTGAGTGAATTTGAATGTTGCAGCATTCGTGCAAAGCTCTTTAAGAAGTATGTAAATGGAAAAAGGGTTTTGTTCCTTTTTGATTGGGTGCTTCATTAAGCTTCAGTTTTTGGATTCTTGTGATGGCTTCCTCGGATGCTTTGGTAGTTAAAGGACTGAAACCTCTCCCATTGTCTTTTAAATTAAAAGATATCTTGTTCCCATAATGAAAAAGCAAGACGGATATCAGTCAAGATAGAAATTTTGTATGAACAGAACAAAAATGAAGACCATTTTAAAATATGTATTTTGTCATACACTGTGTTTTAATTCGATTTCTTCTCCTTTCAGGAGTCAGCAGGAAGCAGCAGCTAAGAAGTTTTTTTGATGATCCTTAGCTCTTGGTAAACACAGCACAACATGTCCTTTTTTTTTTTTTTTTTTTGTTAATTCAAGATTGTTTGTTTTCTGTTTGCAAACTGTAAATTATTATACTTGAAAACTTTAGTATTTTGTTTGAGATTTCTTTTTTAATTCTTGATTTTTAATTTGATCAGAGTTGTACAGTGTTTGAATGGCTGCTCTTTTCCAAGTCTGTGTGTGGCATTTGCAGTGGAAGATTCCTGAATATGATGTAATATATTCTTAAGAGGTCTGACATTATATTTACTGTTCAATACTGGTCCAGGAATCATTTCATAAACTCAATCACTGTCCCAGGAGCGTTCTGAGCTGTGGTAAAAAAAAAGAAAGTAATCGCAATACGATCAAATATTTTAACGCATGCCCTTTGGTAATGCCTCTACAATAAGGCAGATTTTTCATCCAGAAGTGTTAAAGCTTTATTGTATTGGTGAAAGTAAGAACCTGAAGGTTGTGAATGTGTGTTTTGAATCTTAAAAAACTAAAATGTTTTTCTTCTCAAACAATTTACATAAAACACAAATCGAAAACTTTTCGTGTGGTCTCATTTTTATTTAAAAATCTTGTAGGTGTATATGTTCTATATGTTGCCTGTTGCTGTAGTGTATTGTCAGCTCACTCTGTGTAAATGAGTAGCAAAAGTGCGGCTGGAGGTTTTGAGCTCCTGGATGCAGATGTAACTGTCTCATAATGTAAGAGCCCCAGCCATGAGGCATAGCACTGCTCTGAAGCGTCTATGCTTATGATTTAAAATGTTCTATATTAATGATCCATTACACAGGAAGTTACCACTGTTATGATCTGAATGACTGCTTAGATGCTACAGGCCATTGGTGTCCTTGTCACTATCATCCATTTGTGACATTAAGTGACGTGACATTCAGCCAAGTATGGTGACCCATACTCAGAATTTGTGCTCTGCATTTAACCCATCCAAAGTGCACACACACACAGCAGTGAAAGTGAAAGTGACGTGACCTACAGCCAAGTATGGTGACCCATACTCCGAATTCGTGCTCTGCTTTTAACCCATCCAAAGTGCACACACACACACTGTGAACACACACCCGGAGCAATGGGCAGCTATTTATGCTACGGCGCCGGGGAGCAGTTGGGGGTTTGGTGCCTTGCTCAAGGGCAAGTGGTATTGAAGGTGGAGAGAGAACAGTACATGCACTCCCCCCACCTACAATTCCTGCCAACCCAAGACTCGAACTCAAAACCTTTCGATTGTGAGTCAGACTCTCTAACCATTAGGCCACGACTCCCCCAAAGTATTGCGCTGGGAATCCTGGGATATGCTGATGATTCTTAGCACTGATAATCCACCAGCCGTCCCGTCCCTCTTTCTCTCTTCGCTCTCAATCACTGCTCTCTGCTCCGGCTTGATTGTGTACTCTCACTCTCTCCCCCACCCCCTCTTCTCTCTCTCTCTCTCTCTCTCTCTCTCTCTCTCTTCAGGGGATTACACTGAGAGATGTCCTGTCTGTTTAACACATCTGTCACTCCATCCCTCCATGCTGAGCTCACTGGCCCTAACAGGAGATGCAGTTGTGAACCATCTCCTCTATAATTTAATTACCAGGTTCCTTAAGGACACTTTAATTATTCCTAGTGCTTTGAATGATGGGCAGGGTTTTTTTTGTTTTTTTTTTCTTCTTGGTGCATTTGTGTCTGTGACTCATTTCAACGCACTTCCTGTATGAATAGTAGTTGCGTCCTTTCAAGGCAACCATATTGTCACCCGAGATAAATTCAAATTTTAAGAACCCTGTCCACAACAATTCAATCTTAAAATGACCTTCCCTTCAGGTATAGTATTTTTTAGCAAATTTGTGTTTCCAAAAGGCCCATAATTGAACAATTATGGGACTGTGGGGACACAATGATGACCTTTCTGCTGTGTCTTCACCTTGGACAGGCATTGTCAGCTTCAGTTTTGACTGTGTCAGAGCTTTAATAGGAGATAACAGACTCACAAAATGAGAGTTTTGTTGGACAATAGTCGGACTACAATATGAATTGACCTGAGGTACTTGTCAACAGCGAATAAAAAGAGACCTTTCGGTAATTACAGTTTTTTTTTTACAAGGGTAATGGGAGTTCGTTGGTACACTACCTTTGACTGGTTTAGGATGGTTTTAACATTAGACAATCCAGGGTCATCCTTTGGGCAGTGCAACTGGTGTGGTCTCACCGGGCACTGCATTTTGAGAGGGCACTGTGGCGTACGGACCGAGGGGGACAAACCTCTCACCCCGACACCCACCCACATCAGTCAAAGCCCAGCCTTTTAAAACCAACTAGAATACTTGAAGACCAGTTTGTTCAGGTTAAGAGACCATCTGTTTTAAACCAGTGATGACCAGAAATCCATGGTGAGCTTGTTCAAGAGTGATGTTCTTTTCAGGCAATATTTTACATCATGTTTAATAATTATTATCTGTCTATTTTAAATCTTCTCTGCTGACAAGTTCTGGAAACTGCTGGATATGGTGTGTAAAATCATACCACCTCATCATCATCATCATCATCATCATCATCATCTTCACGTCCAGTGGTTTGTAATCCTGTGGCTGTGCTTTTCCTGGGCTCACAGGAGGTATGAATGGAAGACATTTCAGTCGACCTTTTAGTAATTACTCGCAGTTTATGCTGCTCCATGTGTGAATGCTATGCTACATGCTATGCGTATTGGCAAATTGAGTCATTCCTTGTTAAAGCAGTGCTAATTAGACGTTGTAAATATTTGGAAAAAATAGTCCAAGGTTGTTTGCTGATTTTAGCTGGGAACCAGGCTGGTCAATTTAGAAAAGTTTTGAGCACTTGTTAGCTAGTCAGCCTGAAAGACTAGTCAACTGACCAGCTAAACCAGCCAAACACGAGAGAACAACTACACCAATTGAAGACCAGTTTGGTCACATTGGAAGACCAGCTAACTGTTTTAAACCATCAGAAATCCATGGCAAGTGAAGTTTCATGTTTAGTAACTATTATCAGTTTTTCTATAATTCTCTAAGCAGACTAGAATTGAAGAACTGCAGAAGAATCTCCTAGGTGTTTGCAGGTAAATACGGTGTTTGAATATGTAGGTCTTCATCAGCGGAAACAGATAAATAGGTTCGTAATCCCGTATCTTCTCTGGGCTCACAAATGAGTAAATCTAGTAACGGTTGGTTGCGTTGCATTGGTCAGTCCCTTAAGTAATGTGATTAGCGGTCAGTCAGTGGGTGGATGCAACAAACATGACGTCAACGGCGGAGGCTGACCTAGTCTGCAAAACACAGAATTCATAGTTTAAGTTTTCTCTCTGATTGTTGTCTACTATTAATATTTTCCTCTAGTTAGAGCTTTTGACTGATACATGCATTTGAGTTCTTTCACTTTTATTGTGTGGAAGTGAAAGCCACAGCCATCTGTCTCTCAGTGTAGACGGCCGCATCTTAATCCAGATTATGGCTGCGGCATAAACGTGTTTGTTTTTTTTCTCAACAGTGTGTCCTTGATAACAGACAGGCAGGTCAGTTAGCCTAGCTCCAATTAGACCACCGACAATCCATCTGAGGGACCTCTCTGCTGGAAACTAAGGAATTTCACCAAAAGATTTGAGTAAAATCGTAACTTGACATCAATCTAAAGACTCCGACAGAGTGAAAAAATGGCTTTTTTAATTAAAAGCATGGTGGGAAACCCACTGAAGGGAATGGGATTTGGAGGAGGAGAGGAGAAGGCTGAGGAGGAGACCCCCAAAGACCCCGCAGCGGCAGCTGGTATGACTAGAGAAGAATATGAGGAGTACCAGAAACAGCTAGTGGAGGAAAAGTAAGTAAGGTTTGGGCCCCTCATGTCCTATTTGTGCTTACATCCTTAGCATTTAATCACCATGACAAAGTAAATGAAGAATCTATGCCAACGTGAATATTAAGTCTGGATTCTTTAGAGATATTTTTGCTCTTAGTGAGATTAATGCTTTATTGATCCCAGCTGGTGTCTGTTTGGTTCTGGACCCTTAAAGATTATTATACAGTATTGTTCAAAATAATAGCAGTACAATGTGACTAACCAGAATAATCAAGGTTTTTAGTATATTTTTTATTGCTACGTGGCAAACAAGTTACCAGTAGGTTCAGTAGATTGTCAGAAAACAAACAAGACCCAGCATTCATGATATGCACGCTCTTAAGGCTGTGCAATTGGGCAATTAGTTGAAAGGGGTGTGTTCAAAAAAATAGCAGTGTCTACCTTTGACTGTACAAACTCAAAACTATTTTGTACAAACATTTTTTTTTTTCTGGGATTTAGCAATCCTGTGAATCACTAAACTAATATTTAGTTGTATGACCACAGTTTTTTAAAACTGCTTGACATCTGTGTGGCATGGAGTCAACCAACTTGTGGCACCTCTCAGCTGTTATTCCACTCCATGATTCTTTAACAACATTCCACAATTCATTCACATTTCTTGGTTTTGCTTCAGAAACAGCATTTTTGATATCACCCCACAAGTTCTCAATTGGATTAAGGTCTGGAGATTGGGCTGGCCACTCCATAACATTAATTTTGTTGGTTTGGAACCAAGACTTTGCCCGTTTACTAGTGTGTTTTGGGTCATTGTCTTGTTGAAACAACCATTTCAAGGGCATGTCCTCTTCAGCATAGGGCAACATGACCTCTTCAAGTATTTTAACATATGCAAACTGATCCATGATCCCTGGTATGCGATAAATAGGCCCAACACCATAGTAGGAGAAACATGCCCATATCATGATGCTTGCACCTCCATGCTTCACTGTCTTCACTGTGTACTGTGGCTTGAATTCAGAGTTCGGGGGTCGTCTCACAAACTGCCTGTGGCCCTTGGACCCAAAAAGAACAATTTTACTCTCATCAGTCCACAAAATGTTCCTCCATTTCTCTTTAGGCCAGTTGATGTGTTCTTTGGCAAATTGTAACCTCTTCTGCACATGCCTTTTTTTAACAGAGGGACTTTGCGGGGGATTCTTGAAAATAGATTAGCTTCACACAGACGTCTTCTAACTGTCACAGTACTTACAGGTAACTCCAGACTGTCTTTGATCATCCTGGAGGTGATCATTGGCTGAGCCTTTGCCATTCTGGTTATTCTTCTATCCATTTTGATGGTTGTCTTCCGTTTTCTTCCACGTCTCTCTGGTTTTGCTCTCCATTTTAAGGCATTGGAGATCATTTTAGCTGAACAGCCTATCATTTTTTCACCTCTTTATAGGTTTTCCCCTCTCTAATCAACTTTTTAATCAAAGTACGCTGTTCTTCTGAACAATGTCTTGAACGACCCATTTTCCTCAGCTTTCAAATGCATGTTCAACAAGTGTTGGCTTCATCCTTAAATAGGGGCCACCTGATTCACACCTGTTTCTTCACAAAATTGATGACCTCAGTGATTGAATGCCACACTGCTATTTTTTTGAACACACCCCTTTCAACTAATTCAACTAATTGCCCAATTGCACAGCCTTAAGAGCGTGCATATCATGAATGCTGGGTCTCATTTGTTTTCTGACAATCTACTGAACCTACTGGTAACTTGTTTGCCACGTAGCAATAAAAAAATATACGAAAAACCTTGATTATTCTGGTTAGTCACATTGTACTGCTATTATTTTGAACAATACTGTACATCGCAGAAATTCTGTAATTAAAATAAAAACTGCATTGTTGTCCATTGCAAAGGGAGCTGCATAGGTTATCAGAGCAAGAGCATGATACAAACTTAAATCTTAAAGGCATTTGATGTTATCCTATATGATGCATTCATGCGGACATCTGCACCATCTCCGAGTGTAAAAAAGATGATAATGTCAGTGATTAAAGATGAACAGGCTCCATGTTGGTATCAGAAAGCAAGCGTCAGGTGCTAGCTGCTAATCAGTCCTAAGAGCCGGGCTTAGCAAGGGTTATCCTGGCCTTGTTGATCTGGATAAGGCTATTTTTAGAAGCAATCATGATAGAGCGTGAGTAATGAAAGTATTGAATAATGTTAGACCTCTGCATATGTAAAATCTACATTTATTTATTTATATTTATTTTACCATGCCATAGTTGGGAGCCATTTTGTTTATAGTATACAGTTCTGCTTATAAACAAGGAACATGACTACATACCTGTAACTAGATTAACACATGGAATGATGGCATTCATTTCGGTCATAAAAACGTTTGCATATGTACTAAAAAGTATATGCAATCTAACATGCATTTTAAACTCAATTATATATATATATATATATATATATATATATATATATATATATATATATATATATATATATATATATATACCAATCATAAAGATCAAATAGTACAGACAAAAAACATCTGAAGCATGATTGCAACTATAGCCAGTTTAATCCCAAGATTTGCTATTATTCATGTTCAAATGAGATGAGATAACATCTCGCATCAACAGGCTCACTTAAGTAGAAATATGCCTAGGCTAGAAACAGATGATTCTTACAGTAAACATACATGCCTGCTGTGAGATTACTTCTGAACATCTGAAGATGTTTGTGTTGCTTCAGATCAAACATCCATAGGATTTTATGATCTAGTTGTTGCTGGTAAACTAAGAGCTTTGCCTGAACAATGCCGGAAGCATCCTGAAGCTCTTCATTATTAAGCTGTAGAGATAAACCCCGGAGATAATTTTATTTGACTGCTACATTGTTTTGTCACGCATGGATTTTTAAACAAACCCTTTGTGCAATGCATGTTTTCCACTGAATTATGTTTACAGTGGTATGTTGTTGTTTTTTTTACATGAAAAGCACAAGATTTTTTTAAAGCTAGATTAATATGCTGTATTTGTCTTAGCATGTGATAAAGTGTTGTCAAAACATTTCTGATCCACAGAATGGAGAGAGATGCAGACTTCTTGCACAAGAAAGCAGAGAGGGCGACTCTGAGGGTTTGTCTACGAGAAAAATACAGACTTCCTAAAGTAAGAGCTATTTACTAACTCCCTTGGCAAATGATTCATTCTTTCATTCAAGATTTCCGTTATTATTTATAAACACTACCAGTCCAGTTTAGGGTCAGTCATTTTTTTTAAGTCTCCCATGCTCAAGGAGCCTGAAGATTTTATCCCAAAACAAAACTGTAATTGTAATAATATTTTACCATTTAAAATGACTATTTTCTATTTTAATTTACTTTCAAATGTAATTCATTCCTGTGATGACAAAGTCTTTAGTGTCACATGATCCTTCAGAAATCATTATAATATTAAAATAATTAGTTGAAATCATCTCTAGCATTCCCAGTTTGCTGTGGCTTCCACACACACACATATACACAAATGCAGCTTCTCCCATAGGGATGCTTTGTTTGGCTTGGAGTTCTTGGCACTTCTGATAAATCAGCTAACCAGATTAAGAGAGTGAAACGAGGTCTGTGCAAGCCTCCAACCATACTGGCTTTCCTTAACATCTCTTCGCCTTTGTACAGCTTCATTATCTCTCTTAAAACCTCTTAAAATGTAATGCAATAATGCATACAGATAGTAGAGTCTATTATTATTGTGTATCACAGTGTACAGATCTTTCTGATCCACCCCAAATTCATTGGCCGATGTAAGGCTGGTAAGGATGTTCAATGTAACTGTGCAATGCACAACTGGTCCACATTGTTTTTAGCATTTAGACATTAGTGGAATTGTGCTTGAAAATAACATGATGTGTATTTACCTCTCAGAGTGAGCAGGACGATAACATGATCCAGATGGCAGGAGATGATGTGGATGTTCCCGAGGAGCTGCTGAAGATGGTGGATGAGGATGCCACGGAGGAGGAGGAGAAGGACTCCATCCTGGGGCAGATGCAGAACTTACAGAACATGGACATGGATCAGATAAAAGAGAAAGCCAGTGCTACACTGACAGAGATCAAGTCCAAGGCTGAGGAGAAGTGCTCCGTCATGTAGTGGTTTAACAAATTCACACATCTCTACCAACCACATCAGGTTTTTGAAATACAGGTTTTGGTACAAAAACCAGGTCAGGTTTTTGAAATACAGTTTTGAGAAACTTTCATTCATGTAAAGCGAAGTCACCCAAGGTTTTAGTTCCCAAAGGCTGCAAGATCTTCTCTTGCTTGGCTCCAAGTTTTGCTGCTGGACTTTTTCTTTTGTTTGTGTTTGAATAAATGATTATTGTAGTAAATTCCTTCCTTTTCCTTTTTTTTTTTTTAATTACCTGTAATAGTATAATAATATTACCTGTAAATATATCTAACAAACATCTAACTTGAACCTGAGGTGGAGAATCTGTTTAAATCCCCCTCCTGCTTTTTTGCACAAGGGATGAGATGAATGTGATGCTGTTATTTCTTCTTCTTTTTACTTTTCTTTTCTTTTTTTTCTTTTTGACAGCAGACCAACTAACATTGAGACATATGATGTTGCAATGCAGATTAGGATTATTTAGTCAGAAGTTTTTATGTGAGGTAAATAGGCATGAATAGGATTGATGTCTCATGTGTAAACTGATTAAACGCATGAATAAAACAGTTGATTGAAAAACTGTGAGTCTGTCATGCATGTGTGATCAAAATAAGTTAATGTCTATGAGATTTTACTTGGCCATGACATCTTACTATGTCAATGTTTTATGTCATGTAGATTTATATTAGCAAGAAAATGACTAAATCCGACTTTAAAAAAGGGTCATTTAAACAATTATTATTTTTTTTTAAGAAAATGTGTTACTGCATGACAGGAGTAAATAAAATGAATCAAAGCTCATGTTTATTGAAAAAAGAAGGCTTTGGACTTTTAAAGATTACCTGCTAATAGGATCATCAGGTCTGAGAGAAGTTAAATGCCTTCAGACATACTGTAGTAACATTGTAATGTTGTGCCTTCACATTATGTGACCTCATTATAGTTCATTTTTATTTATATAGCACCTTGAAACAACCTTAATGCGGACCAAGGTGCTTCACAAGAACACAATAAAAAAATTGTTTTAAGTTTCTTTTTCTTTTCTTTTTTTTTCAGGCCAATAGGCTAGCAGTAAAATAACCAGACAGTAAATTAAAAAAATAAATAAATACTTTATCATAGGCCTATATTAAAATTAGAGAACAACGCGGTATATTAAAGTAGCTAGGCTGCAATAAGATTTAAATGAATGAACGAACGAACGAATGAATGAAATTTTAAAGCGTTAATCAACACATTCAAAGCATCGATTCTTGTATTTTGCGGTGTGTTTTTGTTTTTCGAGTGTCTGTGAGTATGTGTGTGTGTGTATCTTTCAATAAATCTGGAAATACCAACATTATCTGTTGTAATTAGGGAAAAGCCGAGCAGTTGAAAGGATTGTGCTGTTTTGGACAGAGGGGGAAAGTGTGTAATCCCCTCAAACCAGCGTGTGTCCTGCGGATTATCAGACTGCTGTCAATCTTTATTCGGAGCTAATTACACGTATCCATTCAATATTGGGGAAGTCTGCAAATTCTTCCAATTAACTGCACCTCAATTGTAGGCTCGCTCTCAGGGGTCGCGCGCTTGCTGCTTGAGATCGCGTTTTGTTCAAGTAACAAAATCCCCTAAAACACTCCACGCTCGAAGTAGCTCTTAGCGGTGTTTCGGAGTTGTAATTACAGTAGTTAGGCTGCTTAAATATTTGACCACCAAAACTCAGGATGATTTCATTCTACCCTTACCAATTTGCCAGTTTTGTAACATTTGAATTAATTTCAGTGTTTTGTCCTTCACAAACTATCAATAACATTAGGACATTTTCTCCTAGAGTTTAAATATAAACTTTTACTTTATATATATATATATATATATATATATATATATATATATATATATATATATATATATATATATATTTCATTTATTTTTTTTGGCTAAGACTAAGTCATTTTAGTTAGACTACAACATTTAAAATGCTAACCATTGCCAATTGCGGAGTGTTATGCTAACACATTTTGTTTAAATGTCTGTAACTCAGTGTATTTATTTTATTTTATAACTTTTTGTATTTTATCTTTACGCTGTGTGTTATATTTTATAACGATTGTGTTATATTTTAGCTGCAACTAATTATTTGAAAATCTAAAACCTAAAATGTGTAAAGTAATTTCAGGTATAAAGAGGCCTACTAATTCATTTTAAGCATTTTATATGTGTGTGTGTGTGTGTTCATTTCATTTCACCATGATATGATAAGCTTAAATGAAATCTCAATCAAACAGTGTCTGAAAAAGCTTTGTCGTTGTATTTTTATTTTTTATATTTGTAATTTATTTTTATGACAGTGTCCTGTACGCTACAAGTGATTATTTTGGCGCGAGTGTAGCCTACCACAGAACATTTTACAAACTTGACATTTTTAATGACATTTTGCGCGTGCAGAGATCTTGATTTGTGTCGGAGATGTAATCCCAGCCCCAGTTCCTCTTATTTCTACAGTCTATCAGGATCGAGACATCTGGAGTGGGAAAAGATGATTTAAGATTTATGTAAGGCGGTTTATAAAGCTGCCATTATGCCCACAAGTATCTCTGGGAGGAGTTAAATGCTCAGGAACAATACTACATCCCTCATTCCGACCAATCTGACGTTTCTTGACGTGTCGAAGGGGATGTCACTCACACAATAGAGTCCCGGTCGAAGGGGGTCCATATAAGGCCCCTGGGGCCACTGCATCCTCAGTGCGTGCAGGACCACTGCTGGAGAAAGTTGCTTGTGCTGGGACATTATTGTTGGATTATTGGAAATAGAGTGTACTGAAAGAAATAGCCTAGAAAACAGTGGAAATCCTTAGTACTTTCTTCTTCTCTCTTTTTCTTCTGAAACAAAACGTTCGATGAGGCTTGTTGGATCCCAGTCCCAAGATATGGAAGAGCGTCTCTCCCCGTCCGCACGCTTGGGTCGCAGCCCTGGATCCCAAACGAGGATCCACAGCATTGAATCCATTTTGGGATTTAAAGGAGAGACTATCTTCCAAACGGCTTTTTCTTATCGAGCTATGAAGCCGGTCAAAGACGCCTGAGCTTCTGTCTTCCCCCAAGAAGGACTCCAAAAACTTTGAAGGTGAGTTAACAGCCTTGCAAAGTAATATGTTTCTCTGGTTTTAAAACTAGACGTTTCGGCAGCACTTTACATTTCATTTTTTTAGTCATGAATAAATATCTACAAGTAAGCTACACAACACACATTCAAATATTGATAGGCTATATAAGGCTATATGAAATCTGAATTTATTTTCGGAAATGTTTTTTTTGTTTGTTTGTTTGTTTAATTAAACCTTTTTAAAGGAAAAAGAAAAAACAGAAGTGTTAAATTATATACATTTTATTTGAAAAAGTCTAAAATAGGCTAATTCAATAATCAGCTATGACAATGTTAAAAGTTTAATAACTTGTTAATGTTTTCATGTAAATGTAAATACGAGCAGTTTAATTTAAATATTATATACACGTAATAACTTCTCAATGAACACTCTGTATTTTTTTTTTCTACAGGTGTGTGTAGATCCGCCGTCATGGTCAGCCCGGATCTGCTGGATGCGGATGGAGGTAAATTATCGGATGATGAAAATCCCAAGAAAAAGCACCGGCGGAACCGGACCACGTTCACAACCTTCCAGCTGCACGAGCTCGAGAGAGCGTTTGAGAAGTCGCATTATCCTGACGTGTACAGCAGAGAGGAGCTCGCGCTCAAGGTCAACCTGCCAGAAGTTCGAGTTCAGGTGAGCACACACACGATGGACTTACATGTATTTGAGTATAATGATGGCACCTGCTAGCAATTGGATCACTTCATCACTGTTCAAAACCTTTCATTTTGCATGTTCCTCCCTTCAGTTTGCAGTGTTGCTAAACAAATATTTCAAGCTCAAATTTAAGGCAAGAAATCATATTTTCGTTTTAAAAATAATAAAATATAATAAACTTAAACAAAATGCAATGTTTATTTAAAGCAACGGGGTATTTACTTTTACAAAATCTTGTTAAAATCTTTAGAAATATTTAAAGTGAATTTTGAAGAAAAATTAATTATCTTGTAATTCCATTCATTAAAGTCAAATTTGACAAATATAAATGGTAAGAGATTTTCTTGTGTATTACCAAATAAAAATTGACCGCTGCCTTTTGATTTTATTATTCTGATTGAAAATATTCAAAAGTAATTTTAGTGACAGCTAATAAAATGTGGCTAATTTGTTTTTAAATATGTGAACTTAATTAAGAATTGGTACATAACAGGCAAAAATAATTTTTGATATTGTTATATATAACATTATGTATAATATATACAAAAAATATTAATATTTGACAATATATATCACATTTTTTGCAAGTGTATTTGAAGGGTTTTTGCAAACTATTACAATTTGAATTATTTAATTATTTGCTATTTTGGCAAATGTATTTGAAGTGTTTTTGACAAAACATCTTCTGTCACAGTTGGACTTGTGAATATGATACTCTTGCATTCTAAACCAAATCCTTTCCATGTCAAATTTCAGGTGTGGTTCCAAAACCGCCGTGCAAAGTGGCGACGTCAGGAGAAACTGGAGGTGAGCTCCATCAAGCTGCAGGAGTCCTCCATGCTGTCCATCCCCAGATCGGGCCCGCTGTCTCTGGGCAGCGGTCTGCCATTAGATCCCTGGCTTACTGGACCGATCACCTCCTCCAGCTCTCCCCTGCAGTCCCTGCCCAGCTTCATCAGCCCTCAGCAGGGAGTACCAGCCAGCTACACCCCTCCACAGTTCCTCAGCTCAGCTACACTCAACCACCCTCTGCCCCATATAGGAGCGGTGTGCCCTCCTCCACCGGCGTATCAGTGCTCAGGCTTTATGGATAAATTTTCACTAGAAGAGTCAGACCCACGAAACACAAGTATCGCCTCACTAAGAATGAAAGCGAAGGAACACATCCAGTTTATAGGGAAGACGTGGTAAACTGAGGATGATGCTGGACTGAGACACTCAGAGACTTGTTTGAATCTCCTTTAACTTTCTAAATCAGACTCTTTTTGAAGAGAAATGGTTTTCCCATCTTCATGTGTGGTTCAGAAACATCCTAGAGTTGTTCTTTAAGGATGACAAGCTTTGTAAAACAAATTTACTGTACCTTACTGTTAATTATTATTATTATTTTTTTACTTTATTATAAGTTCATTTGATTAAAATTCATTGCTAATTCAAACACACAACTGGACATAATTCTAAAAAATTCTAAAAAAAAAAAAGCACACACACACACACACACACACACACACACACACACACACACAAAACAATCATTTAGAACATTCAAAGAGAGAAATAAAAATGCATAAAATGCATGCATCTAATTTCATTGACCCATTCAAAATCCCCATCGAACCTTTAAAAGAACATTCAGAGCTAGAAGTAGAATGTAGTATGATGCAGATGGTCACTTTCCCTAACATTGTGTTCTGTGCTTTCACATTGTACTGATTAATATTGTATTTTATAATAAAAACATGCTCAGAAAATATATAAATTTCATCGTATCTCCAATAGTTTTAAATGCATAATTTATACATATGATGTATATATAAAGGATGATCCGGTTCACAGGTCATCATCAGACTTGTCATGCACTGAGTTCGCACAGCGGAAGAAGAGTCAGTGTGGCACTTCTCCGTGATTACGCCGCCATCTAGTGGTTGCGTTTGGAACATTATTTTCTGGACCTGTGTCTTTACAATCAACCATTACAAAAATGGTGTATTTTAAGGTTTCTGTGGGTGTCCCTATCTAGAAATATAATTTCACCATCACTAAACTAAACTAAATCTGGAGTCAGGAATTCTGAACATTTTCAAAGCCAAAGTAAAATTGCAATGTCAACTTTTTTTTCTTTTTCATTTCTACTGTGTAAACATAATAGGTGTGATATTATAAATATTTCTGATATACTTTTATAAAGATAATAATATTTTTTTATTATTATTATTAATTTTATTTGATTGAGATTGCAGATCATCAGTTTAGCTAAATTCCTTCATATACTAGTTTGCATTAGCAGTTGGAACATGTACACCTTTTCCAAATCCGTCAGCTCACATGAACACACCACTATCACCAAATCTGAAGTTCGCCTTTTATGCAGTAACTTTATCAATGATGCAATTACATTCATCTGTGACAATTGAGGAAAGCAAACATCAGAACGGAAACTGTGTGAACTAGATGGGCTTAAGTAAATGAAAGTGGCTTCAGTTGACATCTTTCATTGTTAGAAACATCCGAGTGTATAATTGGAGCCATTATTGTGCACGGACAGCTGAGAGCAGTGAGACAGCTAGACCGTCAACCATTCCAGTTGTCACAGACAATACAGAGATTGTGATTTAGTTATTCAGATGGTCATTAGTGTGCGCTGAAGAGTTTTCCTGTCACCTGCCTGTCTCTGTTAAGTGACTGCTTGACTAAGCAGGTTATGGCCAACCCCCTAAAGAGATCGATCATAACCTGTAACAAATTGCTTTTGGAATGAGACTGGGTCTTTAAACTCTCACACTAAATGTTATATGCACATTCAGCTCAGCACATTCTCTATTTAGTTGTGATTCATGGACCATAAAGAATTCATATGATAATGTAAAAAAGTATAGAATTACATTTTGCTGAAAATGTATTCCCCTCAGGGCATCTGAGATGTAGATGACTTTGTTTCTTCATCAGAACAGATTTGGAGAAATTTAGCATTACATTATGTGCTCACAAATAGGTCCTCTTGCATTGAATGGGTGCCGTCAGAATGAGAGGCCACACAACTGATAAAAACATCACAATAATCCACATGACTTTTTTCACATGAAAGTTGTGTGTTAGTAAGAAACAAATCCATTAT
Organism: Carassius auratus; assembly: GCF_003368295.1. Classification (NCBI taxonomy): domain Eukaryota; kingdom Metazoa; phylum Chordata; class Actinopteri; order Cypriniformes; family Cyprinidae; genus Carassius; species Carassius auratus. The sequence goes on along the minus strand of NC_039288.1, from coordinate 5,337,142 downwards.
TAAGGCAATTTATCATTAAACTGTCGCTTCTCGATTTAATGTGGATTATTATGATGTTTTTATCAGCTGTTTGGACTCTCATTCTGACGGCACCCATTCACTGTAGAGGATCGACTGATGAGCAAGTGATGTTAAAACTTCTCAAAATCTGTCTCAATGATGAAACAAACTCATCTAGCATGACTTGAGGGTGAGTAAATTTTAACCAAATTTTCATTTTTGAGTGAAACTATTCCTTTAATAGTCATTTTCTAGCTAAGACATTTCAAATGAAGCGCAAGCGAGTACACTGTTGTTTTTATAAACCGCAGACAGTCCAACAAGTTAAGTTTATTAAATATTAATCAATTGAACTGTGGCAACAATGGTTACTATGGTGTCAGTTATCATGAAGATGAATTCAGTTATAAAACAATAACATAATAAACAGAATAATGACACTCAGTTTATGCATTTATTTTTTTTGTATATTGATATTGGCATAAAAAAATATAACATGCTTATTTATATGTTGTCGAATAAAGATATTTGTATTCAGTCAAGCCAGTTGTCAATTGTGAACTTCAAACCATAGTCTTTTGTCCAGTTGGTCCTCACTTTCGTTGTCATCCTGCATTAATTAAAAGCCCGTAACAAGACATCCTCAGCCTGTATATGAAATAGAAAAAAGAGAAATATTATTATATAAGAATCAAAGGAAACTGACCTTAAACAAAATATCATCATTAGCTTAATTTTTTTTTTCAAATAGGGTTAACTAAATCTAGTAAAGTTAACTAAAATTAAAACCTAGTTTAATTATAGTTTAAATATTAGTTTACATATTAAAACACTAAATTAAATTAAATAAAAAAAAGACAAAAACACACAAAAAGACAAACTTTAACTTAAATAAAAAATCAGAAAATATAAAAATAAAAACCTATTCAAAATATTAATTTAAAAAAACTATAAAAATGCCACTAAAATAGCACTGGTTACAAAAGGTTTATCTGTGTCTCATTCGTATTTTTATGGTCAAAAGTGATTCTTTATTTGTCCAACAATGTTTTCTTTTTTGTATATTATACACATTGAAGAACTGTTTTGTAATTAAAAAATAAATCAGATCCATCTATATGTACTTTAAATGCATTTGCATGCATTTTTGCATTAACATAATGATTATGTTAAAGATTTCTTTCCGTTTCATACCCGTTTTACTTGTCTGTCCCTCTCATGAACTTCCTCCCAGTGATGCCTCTCTTCCAGCATGCGCTGGAGTAGTTTATGAGCGTCGATCTCCTCTGTGCCCTCCAGCATGATCTCCGGTGCCGTCCGTCCTCTCATAAGTGTATGCAGGAGTGGAAGCAGCAGATGTTTGTTGTGTCTTTCCAGCTGCTGATCCTGGTCTAGAAACGTCATAGAGGTATCATCATTGCCTTCTGGATCCTCAGGTCTTACCTTCTCATCTGTGCTTTTCTTGCCCATTAAATGCCCTAAAATACATATATATAATTATAGACCGATTGTTTTCTGATTCAAGTAAAAAGAATACATTTAACACAAATATAATTGAACCTATACAGGTTAGGTAGGAGAGCATCTCCACACTTAAATAAGACTTCATGTGCAAAGTCAAAACAATGCAATTGATGTATATAGTACAACCTAATCAAGAACACACACACACACACACACACACACATACATATATACATATATATATATATATATATATATATATATATATATATATATATATATAAACTATAGCTATTTAAACAAATGATGAATATAGTCTGTCATTAATGTGCAAACAAAATACAATCTAAGCCAAAATAATCCACAATTCCTTCTATTCACCATGTCACAATTAATTTTATGAGCATTTTTTTTAAATACAGCATTAGCCCCACCGAACTAAATCTCAAATTTCAATCTCTAAAATCAAAATAAAGTATAATATTTTAGCTGATTTTCTCTTTATTAACAAATTCGTCATGCAAACAGTTGCATGCTATTTTCATCCAGTTAAAACATGGCTGTTAATCTGCTAATTTCACCCCATGGATCCACTTTCCCACATTTCCTCTTCAGACTTGAAGCTTAAGTGACACTTGAGAGTTTTGCAAGCACTCCAGATACATACTTAATGAATGTACGAAATAAACTACCACTGGTACATTTAATCAAGTGATTTATATCTAGTGTTACTGATTTCATTTTTCATTTCATTTGTATACTCATTAATGCTTCACAGCTCCTTAGGTTCAGCAACAAACCCTCTGTTTGTCCAGTTCTGTGGTTCTCATGGAGATCAACAGTTCTAGATGTTACATTTCAGGTTCTTTAGTACAGCATATTATTTTCTAAACATGTTTTTCATGTATGGTATAGGCACACACCAATTTAAACGTGATATTTTATAATTGTATTAAAAAAATATATATATTTTTTTTATTACTGCCTGTCCATATAGCTACATACCGCGTAGCGCTTCTACGTATTTTTTATATTATGTAGAATAATACATTTCATTTGTCAACAAGTATTGTTGATGCACATTTGACAAATAAAACTGACTTACATCTTCAACTTTCGTTATATTTTAAACATTTTTATAGGTTTCTTAAAAAAATTAATAAAGAATTAATTTTTAATAAAAACAAAATAAAATAAATATGCAGGATAACAGCTTAATAATAATAACATACATTTAAATAATAGATTTTAACTCACCAACAGCCCAGTGATTTCCGCGCGGATAAACTTTTCCAATTGGTTGTGAGTCTGATGCATAAACATCACAGAGCACAACAAGCAGAATGATGGAAACGACTAATCTATATCTCCATACGAGGCACATAACGCTCAGGTGAGACTCGAGTCCCTTCAGCTTCTTTGATAGATACTCCTGTAATTGCTCGTGCTCGGGCTGTTATTGCTAGTAGAGGCCCGTTTAATGCTGCATATGGATAATCACTTCATTTATATACTGCCGTCACGACGGCCACTTAAGTGAAAGTGAAAGAAAATGACGCGATAGTTTCGTGAGAGAATCTGTCGTGCCAGTGTCTGGATGTGTGGGGTGGGACGCTGAAAGTTTAATGCCCCCTCCCAGGGGTTCTGCGTCAGTCTCTTGGTGGGTTTGACATAAAAACAGAATGTCATGTTGAGCTAGCCTGTCATTATCTCAGCCACGGGCTATTGTGTTTCCCAAGACAGATTCAATGTGGAATGTCATCAGTATTTCATTAGATGTGGGGTAAAAAATAGATTGTTATTGTTATCTCGTGCAGTTGGTGTAATAGAGACCAATTGCTTTATGTCACAGGAAAGTAGGGACAGAAAGAGAAAACTGATTTAAAGTGGTCCATTATCTGCTAAATAATGCTCCAAACTCCTTTAAAACAAGCAAAAAATATGCATTTTATTTAATTATTTTATTGTACAGAAGGGAAAAGAATAATAAAGTTTCTGGTAATGTGCACTGATGATAGCATAAAGCCAGTGATTTAAGTTGCACTTTGACATTATAAGCTACTATATAAACATACAGAAGTTGGTTCTCCAGAAATAATTTTCTTATTATTATTATTATTTTATTATTTCATGGCCGTAGAATTTCTGTGAAACCATAATATGCTATATTCATTATATATATATATATATATGTTTTACTGTTATTCTCATTGACACTTGACACAAACATGAACATCTATATCTACTGTTATTTCTCAGGACTGCAAAACAAGCATGCAATAATATCAAAAAGGAACACGAAAGAAGTGAAAGCTTAAAATCACTCTTAAAAAAATATATGATGGAACCACAAAGAAGAAGTAGCATACAATTCTGTCCGTCAATGTAAAGCGCTGGGTGCAGATGTACAACTAGGAGAGTAATTTATATTTTTTCAGGATGAAATTAATCAACACTGATATCAGCTGTTGATATCACATCTCTCACCCAGCAAGCAAAGTCCCTGGTAACCTTCTAAAAGCTTGTTTTGTTCTGTAAATCGGAAAGAACAGATGGCCTTTGATGCTTCTGGTTTTACCTGAATGGAAAAATCAACAAGTGAACAATGGGCACTTGCAGATGAAGCAATATGTGAGGCTTTCTGTGAATTTCTTTAATGGTTATCCATAAGATATATTATTGGAATAATCCTATTTAAAAATATATTATTTCCAGATAATGTGACCCAGATAGCAAAGCCTGAAAATTATGGACATGACCTCAAAGGTTCTGTCAGTTTTGTAAACAACACAAAGGAGGGCAGGTGAGGTGAGCTTCTCATGCTGCTGTTTACCTCATTATCCCTGAAAGTTCTTCATGATATTAAGTGTGAATGTCAAAAGAGAAATGAGTTTATAGCAACAAGTAAAAATAAGTATTATTATTATAATCAAAGCATTGCAAAGCAAAGTATGTTGCTTTAAAATGTCTGTTTTTTATGAACTGAAATTTTGTCTAGAACAATAAACGAGAAAGCGTGAAAGTGTCAGAATTAGTCTAAAAACTTGACATAACTGTAGTATGTGTTCAATCGACTGCAACTGGAATAAAATGTAATTCCTGAAATGATTCACAACATGACTTTCACCACTAGATGGAACTATTTGGTTTCGTTTGAAGGTTGTTGCACAAACTCTGGTTGCAGTTGACCAGAGGATATGTCAAGACAAGGACAAAAACTTAAATATGACACTTTAACGTTTAATAATAAAAGCTCAGTCACAGTTTAATGATTTATAATAATTTCATAATGTAAAAAAAAATGCAAATATGAAATGGTTAGAAATTAAAAAAGGCCAACACTTCTCTAGCCTTAAAAACATCCAGGTAAAGTTTCCCTTAATTCTGTCAAAGTTTTAGGCTACTATATTGGACTATTATGGTTGCGTTTTGACTAAAAATGACTAATATGTAATATCATAATTTTTTCAAGTTTTTTTTTATTTTTTTATTTTTTTTATGTTTTTGCGTGATTGTGTCCACAAACGTGGTATTCACAATTATTTAGGCCTATAGACATATTAATAATGTTTAGATTGTTTATGTTACTAGAGACTCCTGTTTATTTACCAGGACATTGCTGATGTGTGCAGCAAAGACTTCTGGGAATCAAGTTTGGTCTTATGAGGAGCTGAACTGGGTGGCTGCCCCCCACAAACACAGTATACGTAAACGTATGATGTTAAGAAACATGTAAACAGCTGAATATTATATTAAAAATCTGTTTTAAGAGGAGCATGTTTAGATATTCATTCCGACCTTGAAGATTATAAGGAGCGAATATAGGGATCACCGCGGTGATTCATGGGTAAGTGGGGCTCAAAATCAACAATCCACTAATTTCCATGGGAATCTTAAATAATGTTCCATCATTTTGCCATAATGTTGTTAATACAGGAGAACGTAAATGAATTGTACGGACTTGCTTTGATAACGCGATCAATGATGTTTGATCTAAAATCTTTTACCAACTGAAGATTTTCTTTTCCAAGTGCGGTGAATGAATCGTTCTTATGAGTCGGATCATTGTTTGAAACTATATTGACTGACTTAACATAGGCTAAATTCCTAACAAACCGCCGATGGATGATCGGATGGTAGAGAATTTGACTGATGATGCGGATAAAACGTGTAAAAAATCACTCCCAAGTTGCCAAACAACATAACATTTCTAAATAAATAAGGGAAATATGATTACAGCTGAATGCACGAATACAAACAGAGTTGGATTTAACATTTTATTAAAACGTCCAAATCCCTTTCAGCCATGATTTTGAACATTTGTTCTTTTTGAAAACTTAAATCATGGCCGCAGCAAAATGCCACAGAACACATGAAATAAAACTTTATAATTAAGGAACATCACTTTATGAGTACACAGAAGTTTTTTTGTTTGTTTGTTTGTTTTTTTTGAGCACGTTATATGCCACGCCAGAAGCACACGATACAGTGGCGTCGTAAAAGATTCACTGAATCAATTTAGAAACGAGCTGTTCGAAAGAACCGAGTCGTTTAATCATGCCGCTGTGTCAATCGCAAGGGTTTGTGGGATTGAAAGTAAAAAAAAAAAATCTCAGCTCAAGGTATTAAAGCATTCAAGTACAAAACAAATGGTTATATGACGTAAATTGTTTCATACCGAAACGTTTTAGAAATACATGGGCAATCTTTGAGAGAACATTTCCGAAATGAAAAACAAAAGCGATTTAAAAAAAAAAAAAAAAAAACCTTCTTTGTTCTTTTAATAAGAGCGGATAAATACTCTGCGCTTTGCGAGAACTCTGTGGTGGCGTCATAGAACGTTTTGAAAGTCGAATGTAACAATAATGTTGCAGCTGGCAGTATCATGGCACAATATATGGCATCAATAAGACACTGGCGGTCATGTGACTGCGCTAACATCTCGGGGGGTGGGCAGCACCCTCTCCATGTCTTACTGCTATGTTCGGCAGGGGGAAAGCCATGCATTCTCGATCATTTTAGTACTGGGATGTCATGAGGGCTGCTTGCACCCATGAGTAACGTCTTGCAATTCTTTTTGACAGCACTGCAATGTATTCCTGAGTCCCTCTTTCATGCACACTGATGATCTCTCTCATTCTAGGTTGTGCTGTTCATAGCTGAATTTGGTGGTGCAGCAGCAAGAATCATGGCTGGCCTTCATGCCTTTGAAATTTGCTTTTGCTGCCCTGCTGAGAATTGAGACCCATCCCTTTCTTACAATAACCCACAGGTAGGTCAGCATCTGTTCTTTGCTCTTTGAATGGGTCCTTCTGATAGCTGTCATTGTGGAAGGCCAGGAGGGTTGCTGATAATGGGGAGTGGAGAGCATACATCCGTTTATTGTCCGTAGCATTGCTGCCATTGTGGTTTTCTGGTTTGAATGAGGGATTTTGTTCGCTGTACTTTGAGTCTGTCAGTTTGTTGTGCAATCGCTACATGCAGTCATGTTCTTCTCATTGCAGAAGTTATCAGAAGTGAACCGCTCACTGCGCTGTAAATGGTTCAGGGGCCAGGGCTAAAGAAGCCTCATGTAGGCCATGATGAACAACCTCCAAAATTTTCTTTAAAAACAACATTAATTCAAACTCTTTTACTTTCCTAATGCATATGTTGCTTGTACAGATAAAGCTTCTTTGACTATATATATATATATATATATATATATATATATATATATATATATATATATATATATATATATACACACACTGTATATATATTCATAAAATATATGTAGTTTATGTTACATCTAATATTTAATCAAAATGCCCTAACCTGCTTATCTTGTGAAACAACTTTATGGTTGATGACATCACATAGGCCATGCAACGCTATTGGATAATTTTAACAAATAGCCAAACAACTACGTTTTTGTAAACTTTCATTCAGTTTGGCTGCCTACTGGTATGTAATCCCTACTTTATTTTCACAGTGCAGTGAATTCCGATTGGATAAGATCAAGTCCTGTTTTTTAATAATTTAAATATTTTATATTTTAATAGTCTTAAATATTGAATAGTCTGTAAAAAATTTCTTAGAGTATAAATTTGAATTACCAATTAGTGAAATAAAGCTTTCTTTATTTGAAGTCAGCAGGGAATCAAAATTGATTCTATATCTTGATTTTCAATATTTTTTTTCATATCATCAATGATTTTTCACAAAAAAAAAAAAAAAATTGTAAATAATGCTAACCAACAGCCAAACCACTATCGAGGCATTGTGTTTTGTAAATTTGCATTCGTTTCAGTTTTATACTTTCAGTCCTCTCAAATACCAATGTATAAAATCTTATTAAATATTTTAAATATTCCATTTCATATCAGATTAGGGAAGTGCAAAAGGTTGCAAACGGCAGTTTGTTTTGACTTTTTAAAATAGTAAAATAACAACAGCAATTTATATTGACTTAAAAAAATGCAATTTGCTTTGTACTGATAAGTGACAAGTGAGTTCATAAGTTCATGGACTGTTTTGTCTAGCATTTGATTGGTCTTGACATTAGCATTTTTCTGCACTGTTAGGGTGTCTCAGATTAGTTCGTTTGCTTGGCAAAAGCCAGACTGCAGAAACACGAATATGTAGTGCCTATTTTTTTTTTCTTATTTGCAGCATAGTAAATGGTACCACATGGCCTTAATTTAAGAAAACAACACCATCACTTTATTGAATGATTACTGTAATATCGCTAAAGCTATTGTTGGTCTCAAAGAGGTTCTTAAAAAATGCTACAAATATGCTTAGACTATTGGATAGAATGATTCTCTATGCACCGGCATGAAAAAACAACACACATACATGATTTGACTGCAGGCTAGCCAATGCCATCGTGGGCCTTTGTTCTTCCTGCTCACAGTCTCTCTGCAAACGTCATTCCAGAAGATTCCCTTCTCCCCTTACACCCCTCCTTCCAGTACCGTCTCATATTCCCTCTTTTTTTTTCTCCACCTCTCCTTTCTGCCCAGTTCTCTCTCTCTCTCTCTCGCTGTTTCTCTGTCTCTACTCGAATCTGCTTGTCTTCTTTGGCTGCAGCAGCTGGTTGCAGTCTTGAGCCAGAGACTCATCCCCCTCCCCCCAACAAGTGCACGCAAAGACAAAAGGCCAGGGCTGCTTGTCAGAACACTGCCCCCTTCCTCCCTGCACTGCCTTGTGCATCTGCAGAGGAGAGAGTGACCTATAGAACAGGAACCAGCAGGCTCATAGTGAAGGGGAAAAAAAAATCACACTCATACAGAATGGGGCCTGGCTGGACTGACGTCTTGCATAAGCCTCTCCACGAAGATTCCCGGTAGTAGAGCCGGGGCAAAGCTGGGTAGGGCGAGAGCCTGCTTTTTCCCTGTTTGTGTGTCTCTGTGTGTGTGTGTTCTTCTATGTGTCACGGCCTTTGTTTTCTATCTCGCTTGGCAGAGACCGGACATGGTTGCCCAGGGCTGGAGGATTAGGGGACGAGCAGCCGATTTTAATTGACAAAGATCCGTGTTTCTGGGGAAAAGGCGAGAGGAGGAAGCAGGGACACTGGCTAGAAGAGAGGAACAGGGACCATGGAGAGTGTGAGAGTGAGGGAGAGAGAGAGAGAGAGAGGAAGAGGGGAGGCAGAGAAGGAAGTAGAAGCAGTCCAGTGCTGCAGAATGGGGTAAAACCGAGAGGCACAATCAAAAAGAGGTCAGGTACCGAGCCTGTTTAAATTCTACTTACTATCTCTGTCTTGTTTTCTTATGTCAGGAAACGGTGCTCATCTTGTGGTTTTGGTTTACACAGTGCTTGTGGTTTTCCTCTGGAATGTGCATCTGCTTTTTGACTTTTCAGTTTTTCCTTCTCTAATTCATTCATCAATCCATCCATATAAACCAGCCTCTGGTGTGCATGTATTTTTCATAAATGTCCTCCATAGTTTGTGTTTTTCAGGCCTAGCGTTTGATTCGGCTCGGCAACGTGAACTGCACACGCATTCTGAACACAAACCTCTTCGATGATATTAACACACACTCAAAACAGGAATATTTTGCAGGAATATTGAAGATTTGATGAAGAAACGGCCGGCTTCTGTGTCTCCAGTGTGGCTGCACTGCAGCACACACGTTATGCAGGGTGACCGGAACCGGTTGAAACCGGTTTGAGGCAGACGAGGAGGCTCGGAAACAATACAGTCACTGTGCTACAGGCAGATAGCTGACTGCTTCATGGCAGCAAAAATGGCAAAGGGGTCTTCAGGAGTGACACAGCCCAGAGCAGGGACGGTAGAGAGGCGGTCTTTGCACACCTCCAGACGGTTATGCACATCAGGGCCGGGAGGCAGCCATGGGAGCTGAGCAGATATGGTGACTGTGGGTCACTATGTGCTGTTATTCATGGTGGTCACCAATCAGAATGGTCTCTGGCGTGCCTTTCCTCCTGGTGGATTGTTTCTTGACGGGCCCTGCCTTGTGCAAAAAGTGGATTTTTTTTTCCCCTCTGCTGTCAGGGAGAAAGGAGGAGGAGGGTGGTGGTGGTGGTGTTTTGTTGTGGAGGTGGTGAGAGGAAGGAAGGAAGGAAGAAGGGAAGGAAAGCAAGATTGTTTGCTCTAGTTGTCGGAACACAGAGGGTGAGGAGTGGTTCATTTGCATGTTTCAACTTATATATGTTTGCATGTGTGTGTGTGTGTGTTCTTTTTTTATTACTACTGCGTCATACAGTTGCCTGATTTTAAAGGCCTCGGATAGAGACCCAAGAATCACAGTTGTTTTCCTGTGAGCGATACTCTGATTTGAAACCAGGCTGCTCGGCTGTAAATGTGTTTAGGTCCCATACTGGCTTCAACAGCTTAATGTCTTTCATTAAAGTCCTGTTTGTCCCTGTGTTATTTCTTTCTGTCTTTTTCTGTCTTTTGTTTGCTGCTCCTTCTCTGCTTACATGCCTTACCCCATTGGCTCCATTGTGTGTGGGGAAGGCCGTCTTGGCCCTGCACACCCTGTGCGTGCAGATGTTATTAGCTGTAATGGAGGCAGGACTGCAGTGCTCTCTTCCATTTCACTAAAAGCAGCAGTAACAGGAGTAATGGGGGGTGGCTAACCTTACTAGCACGATACAGCTTTATTTTCTTTGTGATTTTTAAGTAATTTGTGATTGGGTTTTTAGTTAATATTAATATTGTAAGATCAATTCTGAGGACCAAATCTGTAAAAAATAAACACAAAAGTAAATGATTCAGGGGAAAATTTTTTATGTTTCACAAAATTTATTATTTCACATAACATATATATATATATATATATATATATATATATATATATATATATATATATATATATATATATATATATATATATATATATATATATATATATATATACTAAAACCTTTTTTTAATTTCCTGTATTTAAATCCTTTATTTGTTACTTTTTAGAGTATACAAATTACTTAATTTATTAACATTTTATTAACAAAAAAAAAAAGGACAAAACATGCTCAGGCTTAATTAATTCAACATTTTGACTTTCTTTAGGAAAAATATAAAACCAAAGATACAGATTTCTGTTTCTCTCCTTTTTAATGTTTAGTTTATGTTCTATATTTGAACCATTCTTACCATTTCAGAGCCTTTTATATACAGATGTATTTACTGGTAGCCTGTTTACAGTATGCCATGTCAGAATTTTTTAAACATGGTGCAGCTTCTTACATTCAAAATTGTAGAGTCTTGAAGACACTGAGCAATGGATTTCAGTGTTTCCCACAGACTTGAACCCCATGTGTGGTGGCCTTTTCCTTGGTGGAAATTTATATGTGTATAATGTAAATATAAAACAGAAGGCTTATTGAAAGTGCAAAATCATTATCTGCCAGCAGGAGGCGCTTAAAGACTGGGAGAAATAGCGGTTTCCCCAGTGACGGCTGTAATCAAAGCAGCCATGCTACTCTATCAGCCATTATAGGAAAGATAAAATTAAAATGACATCAAAACTTTTCTAACGTCAATCAGTTCTCTTCAAATATGCTAAATTCATATAAAAACAACCCATGCCTTGTTTTGATTTTGAAACGTGCAGAGCTCATGTTTATTCAACAAAGTCAAAGCATTTTGGAAAATCTATTTGTGGTGGTCCATGTTGATATTTTGATGGGCTACCACAAAAAAAATCAATACATGGGAAACCCTGGATTTATATATAATAAGTACTTGTGTGTAAGTTTTGTCAATAATATCTTTTTTGTCTTTAATTTATTATTTTTATAGGCTTTAAGCTCTTCTTGCTGCTTTCCTTTCAACACAGTCTAATTAGTTTTTTACTTTTCAAATTGTAATATGGAATGTCTTTCCCTTGTTTCTCAAAGGAGTTTAGCTCATTCTCATAACACCATGGGTGACATGAAAACCCCAGACTTTGATGATCTGCTTGCGGCCTTTGACATACCTGATATGGTTGATCCCAAGGCTGCCATTGAGTCTGGTCATGATGACCATGAGGGACAACTCAAACATAATGCCAACCATGAAGAGGACTCCCATGTCTCCTCTGGTCCAGATGTTGGGGTTAGTGTTATTGTTAAGAACGTCCGGAATTTTGATGCCACTGAACATCTCTCAGAAAAGGATGTCCATCCCACTGTTGGAAATGGACTGCACAATGGTTTTTTGCACGTGTCACCCAACAGATACAACAAAGAGAGCGAGAAGCTTCAAAAAGGGATGGCAGGAAACATCTCCACATTCAACCAGTTCAGTCCCATCTCTAGTGCAGAAGAGTTTGATGATGATGACAAGATTGAAGTAGATGACCCTGCTGACAAGCAAAGTAATTTACAGATTAGACCAAACCCTCTAACCGGTCTGAGTGCAAAAACGGAAGAGCCTCGTTCTCAACACCCCAAACCAGATGGACCATCTAGGCCAAAAACAAATGGCAATTACAATCACATGAAAGTTGACAATAGTAGTGCAAATGGCTATGAATCTCAAAAACCAAGAAAAACTGAGGAGCACTCCAAAGAAAGATCCCAAGCAAAACAGCCTGAAGAACCAGTCGTTGAGTTGAATGTGACCAACCTCTCCCAAGCCAAGGCCAAATCATCTGCAAAGCTCTCATCCTGCATTGCTGCAATTGCAGCACTTAGTGCAAAGAAAGCTTGCTCAGAAGCAATGTCTCCAGAATCCCTAGCCACATCTCGAGATTCACCCAGAGAGGCTAAAGAGATCCCAAAGGATACGGATAAATCACCAGAGCAGGAGTCAGCTCTGGAGCTTGGCAAGAAGGTGATCTCTAAACAGCCCGAGAGTCCTTGCAGTGTTACCAGTGAAAGCAGCAGCAAAGAGTCTCCTGTATCTCCAGCAGGATCTATACCAGTCATTCCCAAAGTCCGCATTAAAACGATCAAGACATCTTCGGGGCAGATCAAGAGGACAGTTACCAGAGTTCTGCCCGAGTTTGATCCTGAAGTCTTGAAGAAAGGTATTGATTCTTCACCCAATGTTGTCTCTTCTCTGCTGTCCTCTTCAACCTCGCCTTCTGTTTTCTCTTCTCCCACGAGAACTTTGCCGACCACAGTAGTAGCAACTTCTGGAGGCTCTGCCATTGAGGTAACTAAACAAATGACCATCAAGCCCGTGGCCACTGCCTTCTTACCTGTCTCAGCCGTTAAGACGGCAGGTTCCCAAGTGATTAACCTGAAACTTGCCAACAATACGACTGTAAAGGCCACTGTCATACCAGCGGCATCTGTTCAGAGTGCCAGCAGTGCCATCCTTAAAGCTGCTACTGCCATTCAGCAACAAACTGTCATGGTGCCTGCTTCCAGCCTAACAAACACCAAACTTGTGCCAAAGACTGTCCACCTAACCAACTTAAATCTCTTGCCTCAGAATGCATCAGCAGCTGAACTCCACCAGGTTCTGACCAAGCCCCAACAACCCATCAAGCAAGCCATGTTGGCCCAGCAACAACAGAAGAAAGTGTCTCGTGTCCAGGTCCTAACCAGCTCCCAGAGCTCAGTAGTAGAGGCCTTCAATAAAGTTTTGAGTAGCATTAACCCTGTGCCAGTGTATGTACCAAATCTCAGCCCTCCGATTTCTGCCTGTATATCTTTACCATCCCGAGGATACAAATGCTTGGAATGTGGTGATTCTTTTGCCCTGGAAAAAAGCCTCACTCAACATTTTGACCGCAGAAGTGTCCGCATTGAGGTCACTTGCAACCACTGCGCCAAAAACCTAGTCTTCTACAACAAGTGCAGTCTTCTGTCACATGCTAGGGGCCACAAAGACAAAGGGGTTGTCATGCAGTGTTCTCATCTCATCCTGAAGCCAATTCCAGCTGACCAGATGATCATTGCGCCATCAGTAACTTCCAGTGCTCCCACCTCTTCAACTAACCTTGGATCCTCCATAGTGGGGAGTCCAGGGAAAGTAAACCCAACCACGGTGATCTCTGCACCCTCTTCAGCTCCTGTTGTGGCTGCCATGCCCCTAGATAAGGATGTCTCCAAGGTCTGCAGATCGAGTCTAAAGTGCTTGGAATGTAATGAGACATTTCAAGAAGAGTCATCTCTTGCAATGCATTACCAGCAGGCTCCTGAATCCAGTGGACAGGTGGGTACATAGATTAATTGTGATGTAAGAGCTGAAATGGTCATCAACTTTATCAGCATTGTAGTCGAGACCAGTTTATTTGTTTCTAAGTCCAGGTCGAGACAGGTTGAGTTCAGGTCAAGAACAAGACATGGGGCCAAGAGATAGTCTAACCTTTCTGATTAACATTTGGCCAATCAACATTTATTACTGATGTTAAACAATAATGACCAGTCTAGGAGAAAATAAATTATATGGCTAACTTTTTAAAACAAGTCTAAGCAGTTTCTTCAACTGGCCCCAGAAGAGGGTCAGACTCAAGTACAATACTGGCGTCTTCTTTTATTTACAGAAGTAGTTAAAAGTTGTGTTAAAGACATTTTGAATAATTTGCTTGTGCATTTCTTTCAACTGAAACAGAAAACCTGCACCATTTGCCAAATGCTACTGCCAAACCAGTGTAGCTTTGCTTCCCATCAGCGGATCCATCAGCACAAGTCTCCATATATCTGCCCTGAATGTGGAGCTATCTGTCGATCAGTCCATTTTCAGTCTCATGTGACCAAGAACTGCCTGCACTATACACGTCGAGTGGGCTACCGGTTAGTATTGTATGCTTCTCTAAAATAAAAAGAATGACCTTCTGAGAAATGACCTCTTTGCAAGTAAATGAAATGTTCATTTATTTTTTTTAATGCTAAATACTGGAGAATTTTTACCTTAACCAGAGATCAGCAAAACTGTGTAATTATCTTTACTGGCCACTAGGAGTGTAACAATGCATCATGCCAGAGTATAACTAACAAAGTCTAACAAAAAAAAAATATGATAACATGCATTGTGGATATGAAAAACTTATTTTGATATATCAGGTATTCTTTTACAAGAACTAAATATTGTGAGAGTATTGAATCACAAACTAAGTTTGAGTATTGAAGCAAATTCTATGATGAGTGTATGTCACCTTTACTGACCTCAGTCTATGTTCTTATTTCTGAGTTGACATCAAAGCTTCTATTTATGCATAAGACGTGAATTGAAATACAAAATGTGCCTAAGTGTTTAATTGGTTTTGAGTGGAACATGAAATGAAGACTAGTCATGCTTTCAAAGCGGCAATCATGGAGCTATTCACTGTCATTATTCTGCCATTCGCCCATGACTGATGCTGCATTAAAGGTGACTGGCATCAGTTATGGAAACAAAAAAAGGGTTAGGTTATATTCAAGAGTACCACTTTCTTTTTTCTTTTTTGGTCATAGCTGTGTTCACTGTAGTGTCATCTTCGCTGACGTTGCTGCTCTCAAGTCACACATTCAGGGATCCCACTGTGAAATCTTCTACAAATGCCCCATCTGCCCCATGGCTTTTAAATCGGCCCCCGGTACACATTCCCATGCCTACACCCAGCATCCAGGAGTCAAAATTGGAGAGCCCAAGTAAGTCTTTTCTTTATAAATTCGTAGAATTAATAAAATAGTGTCTTTGTGATTCATGACTTCTTCTTTATCCAAAGATGGAACCAATTTATTTTAGAAACCAGATGGTTAAGTTAGCGATAATGTATAAATAGCCTTTCATTATACCAAAATAAACCCAACTGGGTCATCAGATCTTATATTCTATTTATTACTTACCAAATAAGTAAATAGACATGAAATATTGATTTAAGTTGAAGTAATTGTATTATGTGAGACGAAAGACTGTGACATGCAGCTTGCACAGCTTTGTTTCTTGGAAAATGTTTAGTTATACAATAGAGCAGTCTGACCTTAGACTGCAGTGATTGATCAATTAGAATCAAGTATTTAATAGAGCTGTGTAATAATGTTCATTGCAGGTGTTACTGATAGGTATTTATGGTTTGGGGATTATGCATTTCTGAATAAAATAAAACACTATCCAGCTACCACGTTATTTTCTTATGGTGCAAACGCATGCTTGGCACTAAACACTGCCATCTTCATGACAAAACAAGCTTGCAATAATTCTTAGTTGTAGTAGAATTGAGGGGAACTCAATAGGTGTGTCAAATCAGTTCCTTTAGAACTCAAATGCTACTGACCTTTTCAGGAGCAGAAAGAAATTATGCACAGTGGCTTTAATTTGCTGTGTCCTCTCTTTGAACCCCACCAGCCCTGAGAAGGCCTGTTGTGTTCATCCGCACTTTTTAATGAAAAGGCCAGATGGTTTGTTTGCACTTCCAGTGTTACCTATAACCATTTTGGAAACCTGATCAGCTGGCTTATTGACAACACAAGCCTTTAATGCAAGTTTCAGTATGGCGCTTACAACAATCATAATTCCTTCAACACAACAGTTATTCTAGCGAGAGAGAAAATGTTTGTTTTGTTCGGACTGAGGTGTTGAACCTTGTAATGAGAAGTAGGAATGAACACCTACACAAGCTAAAGCAAGCAACCTAGCATTTTAGAAAGTAGTCTCTTCACTGCTATGTGTTGTTTTGCAGGCTGATCTACAAGTGTTCCATGTGTGACACCGTTTTTACCCAGCAGACTTTGCTCTACACGCACTTTGACCAGCACATTTCCAGTCAGAAGGTGTCTGTCTTCAAGTGTCCGGACTGTTCGTTGCACTACGCCCAAAAACAGCTCATGTTGGATCATATTAAAGTATGGGAATAAATCAGTGGGAATTATTATTAATTGTCATATGCCATCACATATTGTATCAACAGGTCATTGAAATGTATTCATGACATGATCAAATTACATATAAAAATACATATAAAACAATTTATTAATCTTAAAATTATTATTCCTTTCAAGTCCATGCACGGCATCTTAAAGACTATCGAGGGCCCTCCAAATCTGGGCATCAATCTCCCTCTCAGCTCCAAACCTACCAATTCCATGAGCCCTAATACCAACAACAAAGAGACCGTCTCTATCGACAGCCTTGAGAAGGGAGAGAGGAAGCCAGCATCCCCAACAAAAAAGAATAGTAATGGGACAGACCTTCCTAAAAAAGCCGCATTGTCCACCTCCTGCCCTGGCTGGACCTGCAGGGAGTGTGACCGCTTGTTTACACAGAGAGAAGTCTTCATCTCCCACATGAAAAGAGAGCATGGGAAGGTAAAACAGAGCTTTTTTAATAATGTTTCAAAACCGT
The DNA here is from genome assembly GCF_003368295.1 of Carassius auratus. Taxonomy (NCBI): domain Eukaryota; kingdom Metazoa; phylum Chordata; class Actinopteri; order Cypriniformes; family Cyprinidae; genus Carassius; species Carassius auratus. The sequence goes on along the minus strand of NC_039288.1, from coordinate 5,319,963 downwards.
GAGTCTCATGATTGAGACCCAGGGCTTTAGCACACCGTGCTGAATTCATGTACATCACTGCACACATATCGGCATGATTATAAAGAATCTTTCTCCTTTCTGCTTCACCAGCAACTGAAAAAGCATCCGTGTCGACAGTGTGAAAAGTCTTTCAGTTCCTCTCACAGTTTATGTAGACACAACCGAATCAAACACAAGGGTCTACGGAAGGTCTACTCATGTCCGTGAGTATCATGTGTTTCCGGACCCATCAGAATGTCCATTAGTTTCATCTGTGCTTGTGAATTCACAATTCTGCATGTTCAAGCTTAAGACACTTCATTTTACTTCAAAACGAATCACAGACACTTACGAGCGTCAAACAGATCTCTCTTGGGTCTCCTCAGACACTGCCCAGAACCCAGTCGCACTTTCACCAAAAGACTGCTGCTAGAGAAACACATTCAGTTGATGCATGGCATCAAAGACACAGAGGCCAATCTTCCGGCAGATTCCAGCGGCACAGAGGCCGTCCCAGACAAAGAACAGGTAACCAGTGAACAGACTTGCTCCTTTGGATCTGTATTGACTGGGACTGTTGCATAACACAACCATTCAGTCAGTAAGATTTTTTATATAATATCTGTCATTATCACTTACGAATGTCTGAAAATATTTAGCAGCTAAATTTTTTAACCCCTTAACTGTCACCCCCATTTTTTAAATAGGCATTAAAGTACACTATCCAAACTTAAATTGCTGTAATTTATGAACACTTTGGAATATATACCTAAGGTTGGTCCCTTTTTAAAGAAAAAATTAGCGGATTTTAACAAACGTGGAATTTTTTCAAAATATTTAAGTATCAAAAAGTTATAGAAGTTTAAATGTACTGTAAATAATATGCGCTATATTAATTTTATTTTATTTATTATAAATATTTTACATAGCAGGTTTTACCCTAAATTAAAGCCTTGTGTCTAAATAAGTTATGTTACAAATTTGAAGTTGATATGAAAAAAATTTATGTTCCTGTGAGATTTTATTTAGGGCGTCATACCACACACAGCCACTGGTAGTCATCAAAACTATTTTGAATTTTGCTTAATTAATTTTTCTCTAGATTTCTTTGTGAATTTTACTTCTATCTCAAAATAATTAAATAATATAGAAAACATGAAATTTTGTATCTTCAGGTCCCCAGTCCTAAACGAAAGCTCCACTCCGAAGAAGAAGACGCTGAGAGGGAAGAGGAAGTGGAGGAGGCCGGAGGAGAGGTGACTTCTGCTCAGCGGTCCAAGAGCTCATCCTCACAACCTCTAAAGAAGCTCAAGATCAACGTCTTCAAAACACACAAATGCGCAGTGTGTAGCTTCACCACAGAGGACATTGTGTGTTTCCACGAGCACATTCCCCAGCACAAGACTGACGTCTCGTCCTACCAGTGCCGCGAATGTGGCCTGTGCTACACCTCACACAACTCCCTCGCCCGACACCTGTTCATCGTGCACAAGTTGAAGGAGCCCCAAGGACTCGGGCGACGCAACGAGCAACAAGAGAACACGCCCAACCCGGACACCAACGACGGTATCCCAGATACTCAATGTAAAGTATGTTCAAAAACGTTTGAAACCGAGGGAGCCGTGAACACACACATGCGGACACACGGAATGGCCTTCATTAAGTCCAAACGGCTGAGTGCAGCTGAGAAGTAAGAGCGAGGTAGTGCCCACTAGTGGATGGATGTTGCTTTGCAAGGAATTATAACAAAAAACATTTTTTATTTATTTGTCTGTATGTTGTAATATAGAACGTATAGAAGCGTTTTACATCGTTTTTCTTTATTCTGGCCTTTTTGTATGCTCATTTGTTGTGCATACGTATACATGAATATATATATACATATATATATACCAAATGTATAAATCTATACACAGAATGTTTGTTTAAAGAAGTGTAATATATAAAAAACTGATTTATGTGTATTTAATTATCTATGAGAACATTTTGTATACTTTATGATAGTTGTTTGTACGCGTGTTGGGTAGACCTTTTTTATAGATTCCTTATTATTTTCTATTTTAGAGAGTTCTTGTGTTTTCTCGTGGGAACAGATGCTGTCCAAACGGCTGTCTCAGTCTTGGGATGCTTTCGGTCCCAGTTTCCGAACTGCTGCTAAAACAAAGTGCACAGAATGTCACAGTTACACCTCTCGGTGAGACACATTGCACTCTAAAAGGACAATCAGTCCGCAACCTACAACCCAAGCAGGAATACCGTCTCCTAAAGCAGCCGGGAATGGCGTTCGACGGAAGAACTGGATGTGGAATTGAGCCTGAAAGCTTTTTTTATGGTGCATTTCTGTTTCGTGAATTAGTCGTCTATTCAAAACTACTCTAATTTAGCACTACAGAAGAACAAGACATGAAAGTCGTTATTTAAATTTATATAGCCTATCTCAGCCACTGCCAAGAGGTCGTGTGGAATACATATGTGATTTTTAACTTCACAGCCGAACGATTCTCCTCAGTTCATTTCTTCTCGGGCAGCTTGTTCCAAATCATAACTTATGTTTGATTGCATTTGTGTTTTGGATTATTGTCACACTACAGTGTCTCAACCCATCAAGAACCATATTTCAGATTCATGCTCATTGGATTTTTTCGGTCTTTGGGAAGCTGTTATTTGTGATTTGAATCCAAAACCACTTTGCCCTGCAGATACAACTGAAACGAATCCTGAATATGTCCATTTAGCCTGATTTATTTAAAATCAGTTATTTAAAAGTTCCTTTACACATGAACTCCAAAGTAGGACGCCCCGCTAATAGTTGCGTGTTTTCACGTTCTTGCTAGTATACTAAAGTACTAGAGTGTATACTAAAATTGTTAATTTTTTTTTTTTTTTTTTTTTTTTTGAGCAGCATACCGTGGAAAAGTCTCTAGTTTGGTGTTTCACTGACTCACATGCTAAGTGTGAAAAGGGAAAAAATATAGCAACAAATTCGGCCTTCACCATAAATTAATGTTTTGTTAAAATTGTGGAACACGCTGTAAAATTTCTTGTTTTTTATTTTTATTTCTAGGGCATTTTCAATTGCATTTTTTCCCCCTCTAACTCAGCTGCAGCTTTTAATTTCAACGTTTCACTTCGAGGAGCTCAGTTCTAGTTCGAGATCTTCATTTGTCCTCAACTCCGTATTTTGCTTTGCATTTCCTTTGGAAAATGATTACCTTCGAGGACGCATACAGTATGTGCATGAAAGAAGCCATTCATGGTGGATGGTTGTTCTGTTTTCTAGAATGTCTTGCTGATGTTCGGTAGACTTTGTTCCATGTCTGTGCAAACAACATTATCATTAATAAATGATACATACACAAAATATCTAACATGTCTAAACTGGTTTGAAGTCTGTGTGCTTCAGCTCTCGCTTTGCCTCATTTTAATTAGCCTGAAAGCAATTTCCTTTCAGCCACTGGTCTCGGTCACCATGGCTACAAGGGAATTTAAAGTCAGAATAAGGGACCACTGTGAAACGCAGCGATGTGATTGGTGCTTTCATGTTGACAAGGGAGACAGTGACTTTAAATTTTTATTTATTCACTCTAAATCTGGGGCTTTTGTGGTGGTGGTGGGTGTTAGAAAAAAATATCTTTAAGCATTTTATAGAATTTCCTCTCAGTGTTCATGTTTCCTCAGTGCTTCATGTTATGTATATGTTCATCTTTTTGCCTCATATCTTGGCAAATATTTCTCTTTCTTAGACTTAATGGAGGTTTTACTTAGGATTCATTGAAATATTATCTTTTTCCTTAAAGCTGAAGTAGGTAACTTTTTTAAAAATGTATTTGTGAAACCTGTCATTATGTCCTGACAGTAGAATATGAGATAGATAATCCGTGAAAAAATCAAGCTCCTCTTGCTCCTCCCAGTGGTCCTATTGCCATTTGCAGAAATTCATCCGCTCCCGGTAAGAAACAACCAATCTATTAATTGTTTATACTCGGACTATTTTAGATTGCTTCGGGGGCACCGCGGAGAAGTAACCCAGTACCGTTGTGATTCTTCATAGACATAAACAGAGAGAAGTAGTTCCGGCTACGATGTTCTTCCGCAAGACGCAAGCAGTTATGTTTATTAACCGCTAGAGCGTCAAAAGTAACCGACTGCAACTTTAAATGGACGGCTGTTGACATTTAGTGTGAGTGTAGCACTATAAAATCAACGTGAATAGCATGGTACAGATTATTTATTCTTTTTATTCAAACTTAGCTATCTTGATATCATACAGTAGAATTCTTCCTAATCAAAACAAAGATTGTGTGGAGTTGTTCAGCGGCCTCCCTGAGGTGAAAGGCCGACTGTGTTTGGTTTGAGTGAGAGGACCAGACAATCATACGAGCGTTGCGTTTAGATTTGCATGGACATTTTAGATGGTGGGAGAGTACGACAGGTTAGACGTCCACCTCTTCTCCTATCATGTGTCCTGATCTCATAATATTTAAACCTGTGAAACACTGCACAAGATGCTAGGGTTAACATGGAGTGCCATCACTGATATGCCTGCTTGTTTGCCATGGCTCATGTGCCTGGAATGTGTCGCTAAAATGCAAGGAGGACACAACGGCATTCCTTATGGAATTACAGAAAGAGGCTCCAAGCAAATATGCAGTCTTGAGTAAGTAATAATGGCAGATTTTACTAAACCATACTTTTAAGCATGCATGTGAATGGAGTGGGGGGGGGGTCATGGTTTGTAGTTGTGTTTCAGTTTTTATTAAAAATTTGTAACAATATTATTAAAATTTGAAATATTGTTCAAAATATTTTAGAGCTGTTTATTTGTAATATTGTGTATAATATAATTTTATCAAATTGTTTATTTGTATATAGTAGTCAACATTTGAAGTGGTTTTAGGACAACTTTGATGAAAGATTTTGATCCACTTCAAAGGACTACTGTGTGTATATATACACACACACACACACACACACACACACACACACACACATATATATATATATATATATATATATATATATATATATATATATATATATATATATATATATATATAATTTATCAGTTTATTAACATTATTTTTAATGTTTTTTATATTTTGTATTATTTATTGTTTTTTTTCTTTATTTATTTTTCCTTTTATTATTGTTATTATTATTACTATTATTTTAGAATTGTTTTATTTATCAATATTGCATTTTTAATGCATTGCAAATATTATGATTAAATAACCATACACTGTCTCAAGTTGAGATGAAAGCTTGTGTGTTGCTGATATTATTCTGTTATGCAGGACAGGGTGGAGTACTTAGCGGGTGTTTTTGTTCCAGACTCTTGTACAGAATCAGAAATCCAGACGCTAGTTTTTTATGGTGAGTGAATCCATATCTGATCCACACAAAGAACCAACAGTATTTGAACGCTTGCCCTTAAAATATGTTTGTCATTGCATTAGACAAATTATTGAACCTTGTGTACTTTATTTGATCTACAGTGCTTCTTCAAAATATTTGTGTGGGATGTACATCATGTTCACCTTTCTACGTTTTTGTGTTTGTGTCTGCAGAGGCCTTTGAGCAGAAACAAATCTCTTTGCTTTCTTCTGTGCCTTCAATCCTGATGTCGGATTCCACTTTTGCATATTCATAAATCACTGCCTCAGTGATTCCCCTCATGCAGAACTGTCTGTGATAGTCTGCCTGTGAGTAACACACACACACACACACACACACACACATACTTACAACCACATGTGCAAAACATGTGGGTTCAAGCCTACAATGGGTGTTTAATTAAACAGATTATTTTTTTCCTAGCATGCTTATTTATTTTACATAGTCTTTCTACATTTTTAGAAGTAGATTAGAGAAGAAAATGTACTTTACTTATGGCTTTTGTACATACCACAGTGCCAGAGTTTTGTGTTTGTGGTTTAAAGGGCATTGCTATGCAGTTGCTAAGGTGCTTTTAGAATTTTAATATAGTTGCTAGGGTGTTTTTGGTGGGAGGTAAATGCTAAGTTAAAAAATTCTCTCCTTCTGAATGCCATTTTAAATTATCCTTCTGTCTTCTTTTGTTTTCTGTCCTCAGCTCTACCTGTTTCTGGTTCACCTGCTGTTGACAATCTCTGTAGGTTACATATTAACTGGGCTAAATGAAAAGCTGTATCTCTTCCTTCGGAAGCAGTCCCGCTCCTTTACCTTAAAACTGGAAGATGAAGAGAAGATTTAAAAAGAAGAGTGAAATATATTTATATATTTAAGAGAAACAAGAAGATTTTAAGTACAGTGTAATTATTCATTCTTTTTCTCCGGTTTTCTTATTTCATTCTGTTTAAAAGCTGTAGATTGCTGTTTATGAACCGTGAACAGACCTGTGGTGTTCTTATTTGAATGCATTAAATAAATGATTTGATGTACAGAATTAACAGATGAACTAAAGTTTATTAGTGTGTGTTGTCATATAGTGACACTGCCTGTTTTTAGTAACTCACAGAAGTCAAAAACAATGTACTGTATTGATACCATAGTATAATGATGACATTTAAGGGTAACACTATGTTACTTAATGATACAACAGCCTGTTTTTGAGGTATGCAAAGGTCTCTGCATAAATACAATAATGTCATCCATGAGATAAGCTTGTCACACGCAAGCCTAAATATACTTCAAGTGTGAGCAGCTCATAACAATAAAACAATTACCAGACATCAGTATCTGAAGTGTCATTGAGAGGGCCGCATCTTAAATACAGAAAGTGAAAGATGAGTCATTTAATAATCCATCAATTTGAAGTAAAAGAAAAAAAAATCCCAAATCATTAGTCATTTCAAAACAATGAATTTGATATATCTTTTTTATTATTATTACAGAACTACTTTAAAACTTCATGCTCATTCTGAGTTACACTTCACTGTTCTGTAATAGAGAACATATATGGATCAGTGGTTACACTGCAAACAAGTTAAAGCTCGAAATGTTTATTATTATGATTTGAATTTCTCTCAACTCATTTGGAATCATCAAATAATTATTTACGCTTGGGGACATTTATGAACGACTATACACATCAATCGGCGAATGAATTTCCGGTTCATTTAAAAACGACCACTCGCTTCAAAGAATCCGTCTTTTCAACATTACTACCCGCGTTAAAAGAGTTAAAAGGTACTTGTTTGAGACTCTTAATGAAAACATATGATATTTCTAGAGTCAGTAAAGGTTTATTCAGATGTTAGTCGTTAGAGAAAAAAGCGCCTAAATGCTGAAATACATATTTGAAAGAGTTTGTTAAGAACACCACGTTTATATAATGTAATATTTGTGTAATCCGATTATATCGTCGTTAGTCTTAATTATAATATAGCGCCACCTTGTGGACAAAATGAATAGCGGCTTGTTTCTAAAATGATGACTATGACTAAGAAGTGTGAATGATGACGTGTGAGTGAGTCATCAGGGATGCTTTCCCACTTTTAGTCATGAGCATGACATGACTCCGCTGCTAAAGTATGCTTTACTGGCACTGTACGTTATGACGTCATGCTTAAGTAGCCTAAACATTATTTGAGAGCTGTGATGCTGTTGTCATTTGTTATAACTGTCTGCATGGTGACTTTATTAGTCCGAGTGTCTTCCAGTTGTTGATGGGTGCTTCTTAGATCAGTTTAATGAAATTTAGAATTACATCACTAATGGATCCTCTGCAGTTAATGGGTTCAAACAGCTGATAAAAACATCACAATAATCCATGATTAACCCACACTACTCCAATCCATCTTGTGAAGCGAAAAACTGTATGTTTGTAATAAACAAGTCCATTATTATGACGTTTTGATCTGTTTATTACAAACACAGAGATTTTTTCTTCAAAAGATGTAAACTGATTGTCTGGAGATGTATTATTTACTTATTGTGATGTTTTTATCTGGACTCTCATTCTGACGGCACCCATTCACTGCAGAGGACCCATTGGTTAGCAGGTGTAATGCTACATTTCTTTAAATCTGTTTTAAAACAAACTCATCTACATCTTGGATGGCCTGAGGTTAGTACATTCTTTAAGCCAATTTGTGATGTGGCTTTTCATCAAAGAGTTCCTTCTTTGAGTCTGCTAGGTTTTCGCTCTGTGAATGAAGTCAAAGGCTGTCCTACTTTCGGTTGAAGACCCTCTCACCCTCTTTTAACCCCCTACCATGCATGTATATCGCATATACAATTATTCAGAGTGTGTAGCAAGAAGTAACGTTGCCCCGTGCAACAGCACATACTAGTGAGGTTATATTTAACTGACTTCAGAAAGATGACACTCTGGACGTTTTCCATATCTCCACTCAGGAATGCTTAAGGTTCTGTGCCAAAACAAGACTAGATCTGTAATCATGTATCTGGATTGGGAATAACAGCACAATTAAACTTTCAAACAAGCTCATTTTCATGAGTGATTTCATTTAGAGTATAGAAAGGCTGTCTGTGTGTTCAGCATGTGTAATGCTGCCATGCTGGGTGCTGATTGCATTTACGTATGTAGGGAAAATTATCAAATTAAGCACATACCTCAGGCCCACTTGAATGTGAAACAAAAGTTAGGGGTCAGTACATAATTTTTCAAATGTTTTTCAAAGAAGTCTCTTTTGCTCACCAAGAATGGATGTATTTAAAACACACACACACACACACACACACACACACACACACACACACACACACACACACACACACAAACAAACAACATTTTGAAATAGTATTATAAATATAATAATTGTTTGGTATTTTAAATATTTTAAAATGAATTCCTATGATGGCATAGCTGAAAACTTTTTTTCTTTAAAATATATTCTTTAAAATATTTTTTTCTGTTAACTGTGGTACATTTTCAAAATTATTTGATCAATTTAATGTTCAAAACAGAATTTCTATCTATCTATCTATCTATCTATCTATCTATCTATCTATCTATCTATCTATCTATATATATTTTATATATATATATATATATATATATATATATATATATATATATATATATATATATATATATATATAACACTCTCCAAAGAGATTAAGACAGATACATAAATTTTTTCAGATCTGCAATTAGTAAATACTTAGTAAATACTGTTTATAATTAAAATTTAAATGGCTTATATTTTGTCTTTTTATGACAAAACATCATAAGCTTTTAGATTTGGGATTAACCTTGATTAGATACAAATTTGAAGGCTATTCACATAAGTCTACACTCAACCTCTTTACATTCTGTTTTTGACACTGTTTAACATGTGTGTGTCTGAAGTGCTTTGAGTATGAAGTGCTACTCTGTTCTTTGATAAGAATACAAGAGCATACACAATTTTAGACCACAATATCAGTGCTACATGCTGATTATGAAATGAAATGATCCCTTATCAGAATAAAACATTTGAATATGCATGCAACATAGATATTGTGATTATAACATAGAATTACCATACTATCATTGTAAATAATGTAAGTACCATAGTATTTCCATCTAATACCATCAGTATACCATGGTGGCATGCCATCACAAACCTTAGTTTCCATAACAGTGCTTAAAGTATAAACTACCTGTACAACGTTCTATTTTGAAGGATCTGTGAAAACATCAAGGCCGAGACTCCAAGAAAACAAATTAGTACAAGACGTACAAGTCCTCATATCAGTGTTTATGATGAAGGGTGTGTGTGGTCGCATAACTGTTTTGGGATCAAAGCGACACTTGGAATTTTATTAGAGTAAAATAACTGGGTGGGTCTTCACCTCAAGACATGACGAGTGTTTTTGTTAGTCTTTCTGGCCTGTATCTGCCCAGCAACTGTTCAGACACACACACTTACACAAAAGAGAGGTGTCTGCTCAAATTACACATTTATAGGAATGTGTGTGTGTGTGTGTGTGTGTGTGTGTGTGTGTGTGTGTGTGTGTGTGTGTGTGTGTGTTCATGACCTGGTCTCAGAACACAGACTGGAGTCAAAGGCTTATTCCCTTCGAGCTTTGCAGGACACTGAAGGAGTGAAGACGTTATGTTCCCACAGGGATCAACCTTAAGGCAACACATTCTGAAGACTGAAACCTCAGTGTGATTTTAACAGCCTGCAAAGCTGAAAGGTTTCTCGACCTGTGCCAACCCTAAGCCAGAGTATGTTGGTTAAATTTGTTGCATCCAGAGACACTTGTAAATTTTGGGAGATATTAAACGTGAGAATGAAATGCTTTGATGAACTCAACTTTGGATTCAAAGGAATCTTCATAATAACTTAATTCTGAACCTAATTATGCATCCTTTGCAGGAAATTTTGCATGCAAATTTGGTTAGTTTGTAATCCATGCACCACATGGAAAAGACTGGGAAAATAGTTCATAAAGTTGCATTGTGCATTTGCATCTTTTTTTAAACTTGAAAGTTCTGTTCTCATGATTGCATTGAGGTTGCATTGATTTAAAAAAATATATATTTTTTTTCCAAATGAGAACATGAGGGAGAGTAAATGATAAAAGAATTCTTGTTACTGTGTCATTTGTTTCTTGAGTAACACAATAGATAGGAAAAATCATGCATGCTGCTTGTTGACAGTTTCATTAATTAGACTGACATAGAGCAAGTATCCATAACTGTGTGTTCCTCGAAACAATGCACCTGTTGGGAAGGCCACCTCACATTACAGATGTGTGCGCTAGAAAGAGAGAGTGTGGAGGTAAAGGAGATGTAGATCTAGTCTAAGTAAAGAACGAAGCACTTCTGAGAACCATGCAATCTTCTTCCTCTGCGTCAAAGCTTCTAGATCAGATCCTCCCTGTGGAGCATTAAACATTTCTTATTTTAAAAAAAAACCTGTCTGCGTCTGCAACACCGATCCAGGATAAACACACCCCTGACAGGCATAAAAATACCTTTCAATGTCAAATTCTGCTCCACTGTTCTGACAGTAATAATCTCGTTCTGGTCTCATAGATTAAAACACCTCTGAGATTATCTTTATGATGTTTGTTAAATCTGATGATCGCAAGGCAGGCAAATATAGCTGTGAAGTGAAAATCGTCCGGCATGGCACATGTCTCTGCTATCAGGTAACCCACTTTGAACTAAGGGAGATGTGGACTAAAAATAAACCCTCTCCCCAAACCCCCAAGACCTGTCAGCTTTATGTGAACCTCATATTCTTCAGACCTACATCACCGTTGAGTTTTATTGCCCATTTGGATGTAAAAAAAAAAGGTATCTGCTTCATTGTCTGGGTTCTCTCTCTCTCTCTCTCTCTCTCACTCTCTTTTGGGACAAACCATTTGTGTTCTGCCTGCAGGGTTCTGATGCTGAGCGCTGCTGCTTTAAGAGTGAGATCTTTGGACTCAATTGCTCATAACAGATGTGTTCAAACTGAGGTAACGAGTCTGACAAAGGTCGTCAGGTTTTATGGCTTTGGCTGCTAGTTGGAAAACAAATAAAATACATTTATTTGAATGACATAAATTATATTACTGTGTTTATAAGCTATTGTTTACTGTGAAACTATAATTTGATATAGTGACTAAAATGTATTTTTAAAGAATACTGTTTTCTTATTTAATCATATTATTCTACCATTTTTACACAGCCGATTAAGAATTTCTGCTTATTTTTTATTATAGTATCAGGTTGGAATTGGTACACCACACAACTTATATATGTTTTGCATGCACATTGAAATCAGTTATCATGCAGGTGGTGTATATTAATAATATTTATTTATTTATGTCTTGCATTACATCTCTTAAATGTATGATGCCTTGCATCTGACTGAAGTGAGTGATGACAGTTTAAGAGTAGTTTAAGAAAATCGTGTGTAGGAAAAACAGGGCTGAGACATACTCATCTGATAGCGTTGACGGAAGAATCACGTATGGAAATAATTCACAGATGGGTTGATACAAATCTAAGTGGAAAAGCATTTGACCGATCTATCAATACCGCTGGTTGTAATGGAAAAACCTAGGATTAAATGCAGTTATTTATATTTCTAAAATTAACTTAATTATTTTTTACATTTATTTTATATTAGATTTGCCTATGATGTCTTAGAAAAAAATTTCATTGGTTGTACAATGCTGTAAAATAATATTACACTATATTACTCCAAGGCAAGCTACTAAAAAAATGCCATGTTACCATGTCTAAAAGCCACAGTACTTTTATTTATTTACATTTTTTTTATCTAGCTTTTTTAAATGATCTATAGCTCTAATTTTCTATGTGTCTAAATGTTTCTTGTTTTCTTTTTTCTCTTCTTCCATTTCCTGTCTTGCAGTGATGTGTGTGCGGTGATCCAGAGAGAGGAGATGACAGCTGAGCGGGTCGACATGGCCGTCCCAGACAATCTGCTGATCTTAGACACAGATGCTGTCAACTCTTCCTTCGCTTCACCGCCCATAGAGCAAAATGAGCCTGCCTGTTCCACGGACAACCAGACAGATGACAGATGCGGTTCAGTCCCTGAACAACACCCTAATCCAGTCTCAGGAAGCTCAGGATTAATGCAGGTTTCGCACCAGGACGGGACCATTGAGATCCATAGTTCAAACAATAAAAGGGAATATGAGAGGTCCCTGGATCACACTGTAGTGATAAAAATTAAAAGAAATCATCCAAATGATGATAAAAGTGGCAATTGTGACTTCAGTACTGCTGCTGTAATGGAGACTGACAATATCACAAACAGTATTAACATCCCTAAACTAATTTACCTAATAGACAGTGATCAAAATGACAAACATAGTGACTCAAACACTAAAGATGATCCAAATGACAATTTGATGAGTCCAGAAGTTATATTATTAACAGAAGACAACAGGCAAGAAGAAATGAGTCAAGATCCCATTTTGAACCCATATGTATCCTCTGAAAGCACTGGACTTGAGGTAAGCCAAATGACTAATGATGATGATCCTCTGGTAAACACTGTCTCTGATGTTATGAATAGTGAGCAAAGCTCATGCTTGATTGCAAGCAATGAGACTGATGCAACTTTCTCTGAATCTATCATCCAGACTTCATCTGAAGGTGTTGATGTAACAGTGGAAGCGGCGACTGTGTATAAAACTCATCCAGAAATGCATGACATTACAGATGACTTCACATGTTGTGGCTTCACAACCTCTCATATACCAAAGACAGATGATCCGAAGACTGGCATTCATCTATCTTTGGCTGATTTGCATGAAGCAGACACTGTAAACATCTTAACACATGCCTCTGCATTATTAGACACTTTGGGGTTGGACAACGTTGCCTTGGAAACAGCTGACGTGCCAGTCAATGACAGTGGGATCATTCAGACTGTAAATCAAGACTTAGCTTCCTCAAATGTTGAGTTTTGCTCTGGCGATTTAACCCAAATGGTTCAGAATCTTCTACAGGATTCAAAATATGACGTAACAAAATCAGAATCCAGCAGAACTGACGATTCCAGACATGACAGAATGACTGATACAACATTTCCTTTGGACATCGGTTGGGTGGAAACTTGTAGCAATGATCCAAGTGAGAAAATAGAGTCATTTTTTCCCCAATCCATGCACGAAACCTCACAGATTGGGGAAAAACATGAGAAGGATCTCTCACAAGCGATCCCTTGCCCAACAACTGTCACGGATAGAGATTTAGATTCTGAGGAGATCGATGGTGCTTCCTTAAAGTTGACAAGAACAGAACGTGATGTTGAGGCTAGAAGCGATTTGTGGCTGGACGCTCGCCAGTTCTTGGCAGGTGAAGAGGATGAGGGTGCTATTTTTGACAAGTGGGGTCGTTCGTGTTCTCCCAGCCCCCCCATGGCCCATCCAGGCAACACAAAAGCCTCAGATAACTCCAGGAGAGAGAACATTTCAATTGACTGCCACACTGAAGACTGGGAGCTGAGGATTCCACCGGTTGAGAGACGGTCATCCTCAGACAGCTGGGCTAGTGCACTTTCAGACTGGTTCCAGGCCGTTAACACCTATTCAGAAGACTCTTTTACCAGCGTTAACACTTCAAGAACTGGTTTTAAGCTCAGTATGGCAATCCAGGACAACTTTTTAGAGCAAAGGACAAGTCCTGATAATGCAAACAACACTGGACTGGATCTCTTAGAATCAGAAGAACCAGGTCAAGCCTTGAGTAGAGGACTAGTTGAGTCTGATAACACTAATGGAACTCTGTTTAAACAAGGAGATAAAGATGGACTTCCTTCTCATTCAGACTCAGACAGAAAGGATAATACTACAATGGAGAACAACATGAGTTTGTTAGAGAGGTCTGGATCCCATAATACAGATACAAATGCAGTCGTGGATATGCTTAATGCATCAAAGTCTCCTGAAAATGAGGTCAGTGCCAAACATTATGGAAGTCAGCAAATCCCTGGAAAGTTTTGGAGTGCAAAGGTGAGATGACGATCACATTTCAAATACAATTAGCACAGGCAGATGTACTGTAGTTTTATTTTGGTCTTCTGCATTTTTCATTGAGAGATTTGCATTTTAAACTAAAGGTTAGTTTTAGTTCACCGTACTGAAATAACCACATATTGAATGCACATTTTAAAACCATTTAAATTCAAAATTTTAAACCTAAGAGTACTTTAGTACAGCCATGTTCAGTGGTGGTATCTTCATGCATAAACATTATACGAAATGCTTACTGTATACACATTTCACCACCCCGCTCATGACAGACAGCTGTGGCTGCTGAGGAAATGTGAGGTGCAGAGAAAAATACTGATAAACAGAAATGCAGACTAATTATAGAGGGTGGAGGATGATAATAGACCAAAGAGCAAAAGAGGAACTGGAGAGGCGGTGGGTGAGGGGCACGAGCACAGCTGAGGGCCGAAATATGAGCCCCGTTCTCAAACTCTGTGTCGTCCTGTACAAGAGTTTCTCCAATCCCACAGACCCCTGAGACAGCGGGAGAGATGTGATTGGTTACCTTTCATTACACAGCGGCTGTGATCACTATAATAGAGATGATTCCTTCCATTGCCAGCCACATGTGGCTTTAGACTGCAGCATGAAACCATAATGGTTTTTGCATTAGGCAGACCATCGCTTTAGTGAGGTATGTAAACAAACAGTTAAATGTAGTTTGGATGAGAATAGGAATTAATTGACTTGAACAAATGATACAAATTCTTCTATTCCTGTGCTGTCTGCCTCTAAATTCTTGTCTCAAGATAGAACTCTGCATCTTTTCCATGACATTTAATGTTTTTGTGTTTCAGTCAGAAGGAAATGTGCTGGTTGACGTGACCGGAGACAAAGATTCCTATCTCGGGTTGGTCTTCGAGGAGGAACGTCAAAGCAGTTTTACTTCTCAAAGGATCTCGGCTTACATTAGCGACAAGAATTTAACTGACTGTGTGAGCGGCGAGGAGCAGCATCACGGCTCCGATGCCGCTCTCCACACATGTCCCTCTCAATCGAACAGTCACATGTCTTCTGAGGTGGGGTTTGCTGGAGGAAATGAATCGCTTGGACATTTTAACACCAAGGACTGTACCGTGAAGCCAAGAGAGGAGGAAATAAATACACGTCCACACTTTATTATGCCGTTTGCTCCACTCGGTACTGGAAATACTTTTCTCCATCATAGTCTATTGAAGAGTCCACAGGCTGATCTAGACCTTCCACCTAAAGGGATTATTAATGAGATACACCTCAAGAGTGATCAAAAACCAATCAGTAGTGACGATTCTTCTGAAGATCGCTTTCATACTTGTCCTGGCAAATCTTTATCTTCATCCTGTGGAGATTCAGATGATCCTTACATCAAGGATACTAGGAGAAAACCCGAGTGCAGTGATACCTGCGACATCAACAAAGAGCTTTCTAAGTTTATTTTACTCACTGGACAACGTTTTATGGTAGCTGTGGACAAAAGTGTTGCATATGTCACTCTAGACTTGGAAGAACCCATTTCAAGTCAGTTTTCTTTGTCATGCTGTGAGGAACGACCGAAAACAAACAATATGCCTCACAAGACTTCCAAAACTCCCTCAGATGGTAAAACACGCTTGAAACATAAGGAGAAGCCGGCTGAGAAGCAGCAACACAGGATTCAAACATCAAAAAAGCAAGATCTTCAGCCCCCATCCCAGGCGAAAGATCAATTCAGTTCAGAAGGAGATGGTTGTGAAGATCGTCCAGTTACTGCCATAGAGACTATCGTCATCACAGAGAAGATCGTTCCTAAAACCCAAGGGAAGAAGAAAAAGAAGCATGCCCAGCATGGGATGACCAAACCAGAGAATGAGCAACCGACTGACGTAGAGAGCAGAAGTGTTCAGAAGACCGTGAGTGACAAGACCGAGAACCTTGATGTGAAGGTGACGACAAATGGTCTGGATAAACTAGCATCTCATCCTCCCACCAATTTGGATATTACTAACAAAGATAGCATTCAGAGAGTCATGTCAGTGAGACCCAAAGTACAGTCCAGTGGGAGTTTTGCAGCCAAGATGGACCCTGTTGGCATAAATGCCACTCAGAAAGCCACTTCTATAAAACTCAAAGTTGATGCCAGTAACACAGCCATGATGGAAAATAAGACGTGCAGTTCAGATTCTCTAAGCACGCGTTTATCCAGCATGCTGAATGAAGACATCAAGCGCAGGCGAATCACAGACAAGTTGTCTGGAGCAGTTCCAATAAGGACGAGGCCACAGCTGCCCGCAATTTTCCGCCAGGCAAGAAAAGATGGAGAAGATACGACCATGAGAGCTTACAGTGAGGTTGTCAAGCAGAAGACTCCGTCACCCAAAGAAGGTTCTCCAAATTCATTCCTGTTCAACTTCATATCAAATATCAATCCATTAGAACAGGGATGTCCAATTCTGCTCCCAGGGGCCTAATGTCCGGCAGAGTTTAGCTCCAACCTGCCAAAAAAACTGCCACACTTGTTTTCTAGACTTTAATTTTCTGGTTAAGGTGTGTTTGATTAGGACTAAAGCTAAACTCTCCAGGCCCTCCAGGAGCAGATTTGGACATCCCTGCACTGGAACATTTTGTGTTTTTATAGTATGTGTTACTGAGTCAGAAATGTCATAATCATCCAGTTTGACCCAGGGTTTCATATTTTATTGAAGCATACCTGGGCGTCGCCATTGGCTAGCGGACCCCACCTGCTGTTAGCATTCCATTGACTCCCATTCATTTTTGGCATTTCACTTTCAACATATCAATTTTTTAAATAATTTTACATCTGAGGCATTTAAAGACTCCATTTATCCAATTATTATTTGTAAAGAAACACGAAAATGTATAAAAGGCCCCATTACCTTGTATCTTACGGTGTGGCCCGATAGAAGCAGTTTTTGTAAAAATAGGCAAATGATTGCATCATAACCTGCGACTCTGTCGCACAGTAGAGAAATTACCGTATGGACACCTTTTTCAAAGATTCCTGTTTTGGGTGTTTACACGGAAACGATAACGGTGGCGTTTTCGAAAACTTGCACTTTGAAACCCGTTTTCAAAAATATGCATTTTTAGTCCCCAAAATGCCATTGTCATGTAAATGAACAGGCAAAACAAAAAATAAATATTTTCCCGTTTTTGGCTGAAAACATTGTCAACTAATAATTTTAGGATGATTCAAGTTTTTTTTTCTCTTTAGAATAGAATAAATTGGAAGCAGGTCATCAAATAAATTTCTCTAAAATGGACTATAAATGATGAAACTTTCTATGTTTTTGTTGTAGTTGTGGTTCCTCGTGTAGTCTCAGAGATCCAGGCGGACCCAGTCCCTGACGACCCCCAGAACATCTTGCTTTGGTGCCAGTTCAGTCCTGTCCCACCCGATGCCACCATTAAGTGGACTAAAGAGGGAACAGTTCTGTCAGAGATAAACAAAGTGTAAGAAAACACCTCTTCTCCCATCAGCCCGTTTCACATTATCTGCCAACTTTATTGTTTGACTCTGGTTCAAAATTAAGTTTCCAAATAGAATTAGCTAACTGACAAGACCACATTTCTGAAGGGTATCTTTATAGCTTTTTACCACTGGGTGGCACTCGGTTCTTGTCCAAATCTGCTGTAAATTTACTCAGAGACCTGACTGAACATCAACGCTCTGGTGATTCAGCCATGACTTGGAGTAAGGGCAAAATGAACCTTTTAAATAACAGTGTGATTCATTCCCACTACATGCTGACTGTGCCTCCGACTCTCTCAAACAGGCTTCTGCTTTCCAGAATGATCCTTCTGAGTTTAATTGCAGTTATACGGCATATAATCAGGATTTTGGGATGAACACCTGGTCTGTGTTGACCACTGTACTTAGTGCCCTTTGCCAAGATGTGTGAAGGGTTACTACTCCAATATAAATGTACAGTAAAATGTTTTTCTTTTCTTTCTGTAGGGAGAAGAAGGATGACAGCCGCTTCACTTTGACCATCCTAAAGGCTTGTAGTAAAGATCTAGGGCTGTACAAATGCAGCCTAAACGCCGCCAACATTTCTGTTTCGACCTCGGAGTACCATCTCACGTCTGAGGGTAAGCTAGTCTGCCTTCCCAGACTAATTATTAAATAGGTTATAAATTAAGATTTTAATTTGCTAATGAGAAAGTTATAGCAGGAACTCGTGCTCTGAAGTTTCAGCAGAGTAATTAATGTAATAGACAGAAAGAAAGCCAGATAAAGACTTATCTGCTACCAGAATGGCTCACTGCATATTATACAGGTCAGCTGTTAATGTACATTCTTTAAGTATGCATGTGTGCAGCAGGAATACAATCCATACATAATACAGTCACGTTCAAAAGTTTGTGGACAGTATTTTTTTAAAGGAAATGTAATACTTTTATTCAGAACGGATGCATTAAACGGATCAAAAGTGACAGTAAATACATTTATAATGTTAGAAACGATTCCTGTTTCAAGTAAATAACGCTTTTTTATATTTTCTGTTCAAAGACTAGGAAATATTAATACAATTTAAGATATGTATTTTCTATTTTAATGTACTTTAAAATATAATTTATTCCAGTGATGTCAAAGTTGAAGTTCAGCAGCCGTTACTCCAGTCTTTTGGTCCTTCAGAAATCATTCTAATGACTTGCTGCTCAGGAAACATTTCTTATTAAACCATGAATAGAAATGTAAAAGTTTGTGAGAAATAATTATTTGTAGCACTGTAATCTTTACTGCCACATTTGATCAATTTAGTGTGTCCCTGCAGAATAAAAGCATTAATTTCTTTAAAAAAAAAAAAAAAAAAAAAAAAACAACCTTTTGAGCTTCAAGCATTTGAAGGATAGTGTGTATATTTCCAAAATTTAGTGCTCGAGTCTGGGAAACCAATCCTGACTTTGCAGATCTATAAAGATGAAAAAACAATCAATAAGATGGCTTTTTAAACATTTTGACTCACATTTGTAAAATGTTTCATTTCAGTGCTGATGGAACTAGTCATTCCGAGTCATGATCAACCAGGTAAACAGACCTTTCATTTCTATACAATCTGCTGTTCCTAGGAGTATCTTAACTATAAATGAACAGTATGGTGAATTATTTCTTTAATGAAAATCTCTATTTGTGTGAACGATTAATTCACATAACAATAGTTCTCATCCCATTTATGCTGTAATCTCCCAGCTGAGCCCAGGATTGTGGACGGCGATGAGGAGAACATCCAGTGCAGCCCACTTCTCTTCAAGGAAGATTTTCTTTCGGATCAATACTTTGGAGACAATCAACCAGCGAGCATCGTGACTGAAAAGGTCCACTTCGGTGAAGGCATGCATCGCAAGGCTTTCAGAACCACTCTCAGAGAAGGCAATCTGCCGAGCTTCAACCCCGGCCATCCCTGCGTCCTGAAAGTACACAATGCCATCGGCTATGGGACCAAAATAATGAGGAACTCGTCCAGAAGAACTACAGCCTGGCTGTGGAGGTGAGAATGGATGTCTCCAGGAAGATGTTTAATGAAGAAATTAGCTTAAGGAGACTTGGGACTGATTCTTTTTATTCTATATTAACCAGGAATGTCATGTGCAGAATACCGCCAGGGAATATATTAAAGCGTACAACAGTGTGGCCAAGTCTGCAGAATCATTTGGAGAGCTGCCAGAGTAAGTTTTACTATACACACTTGGGAAGTGTAAAAAGTGCTGGGAAAGTTGTACACTGAGGATCTGAATTGTTTCAGTGTATCACTCAATTCAAGTGTAATTGTGTGAGGTGAAAAGACTTCTACATCTACTTAATAAGTGTACTGAACTTTTAACGGTTAGCAAAGATTTTCTAATTAAAGTAACATCTACACTACCATTCAAGTTGTTTTATGTATAAAAATACAATAAAATTGGTGATACTATTTAATTTAAAATAAGTGTTTTATTTTATTTGAATGAATATTAATATGTCATTTATTCCTGTGATGCAAAGCTGAATTTTCAGCATCATTACTCCAGTCTTCAGTGTCACATGATCGTTCAGAAATCATTCTAATATGTTGGTTTGCTGTTCAGGAAGCATTTCTTATTTTTATCACTTGAAAATAGTTGTGCTGCTTAATAATTTTGAGGAACCCGTGATAAGTTTGAGATTAAAAATCTTAGAAATAAAAATATATATAAATGTCTTTCACTTTTCATCAATGTAATGCATTATAGTTAAAAAATGTCCAGTTTCCATAAAAAAAAAAAAAAAAAAAAATTGGTAGTGGCTCTAGGACACACTTTATTCAAAAAAACAATTTTTATTTATTCATTAAATTGTCCTTAAATTCCCAGAATCATCCCGATTTATTTGGTGCACCGGCCGTCTAACAACATCCCTTATGCTACGCTGGAGGAGGAGCTGCTGGGAGATTTTGTGAAGTACTCCGTGAAGGACGGGAAGGAGATCAACCTGATGCGCAGAGACTCCGAGGCGGGACAGAAATGCTGCGCCTTCCAGCACTGGGTCTATACTCAGACCGAGGGCAACCTGCTGGTCACAGATATGCAGGGTGAATATCAACTTATTTTACCATGTTTTGCACATCATGACATTAAGAGCATGAGAAGGATGTGACTTTGAATCCTGCAGGGAGTGATGCATAATTATTATTATTTTTCTCTTTTACTCAGGTGTGGGTATGAAACTGACAGATGTTGGGATTGCCACCTGTAAAAAAGGGTAAACTCCCATTTAAAACGATCACAAATGTATTCTTTAAAAATGTGATATTTGAATACATTTAAATATATATATATATATATATATATATATATATATATATATATATATATATATATATATAATATATATATATATATATATATATATATATATATATATATATACACATTTTATTTAAATATGTACATATAAATGTTGAATATAAAATAATAATTAATTTTTTTAATAAATGTTAAAATATTTACTTTAAAAATATTGTATATGTTATTATTATGAAAGCAGTAAATATATATATATATATATTCTTTATCATTGCAGCTATAAGGGATTCAGGGGAAACTGTGCCACATCCTTCATTGATCAGTTCAAGGTTCTGCATCTGTGTAACCGGTACTGTGAGCTTCTGGGCCTGACGTCCCTCCAGCCCAAGCCCAAGCCAAAGCCAAAGCCAAAAACACAACCCGCGCCAAAGAAAAAAACCTTCGGTCCTGTACTGAACGGCAAGTCCTGATCACACAGAAACTGAACTTCTGCTAGTAGGATAACTAGTGTTTTTGGCATTTTTTTTTATCAATGAAGTCTTGCTCAGGGACAAACGTGTTTCTGAGCTGTTTCTTTAAATGTAAGATGACATTCATCTGTAAGGACAGTAGGGAGCTGACTTCTTTCTTGAGAGCTCTTTTGTGCCATTTTAAATGAGTTTATTTTTTTATGTTTTTAAAGGGGTGAGTGGATTGACAATTGATGTGATTTTTTTGTTTTTTTGTTTAAACCAAAGAAATATCAGCTATTGTGTTTTTATCCTGATTTGCTTTGTCGAAGAGTTGTGCCAGTGGTGCTGCCATCTGATTCTTTATTATTAGCCCACTGGCACTTCTGAACAACTTCATGTTATTATGATTGTTTGTTATAATATGTGCAATAAGTGCTTAGTTTATCAAACTGCTAAATCTTAAATAGACATTTACTTTATGAGTGAGATTAATGTACAACACGGTAAAGGTTTATTGTTGGATCTGAATGCGACTGCTAGAATTGAATGTTTGAAGCTTCTCATTTTCAGTGGTAAAGTACTTTTCACACACACAAAATTTAAAATGTTTTCTTTCATTTTGAACAAAGTTCTTCAACACTGTCTCTGGGAAGGATGAGGTGGTAAATCTGACACTGTGGAAAAGTTTGTACACTTGCCCTAGTAAACAGCTGTTGATTTGCCTCAGGAAGAATGACAAACCTCCACCTTTACGTTTCCATCATCCTTCCAAAGTCAAATGACTTATTGCCTCACTGCTATATATAAGCACACACGTCTGAAGCCATGTATTTGTCCTGTTAATGATAATGACCTGCACAAATGAATCACCTGAAATACTAAACTGTGATGTTACTGTAGCTATTTTCTGCAAATTTAGATAGTCTTATCTATTAGTCTTAGTGTATGTGGAGTGAAGGTCAGAGGTTAGCAGATTCTTGTGCTGGCTTTGAATGATCTCTTTGAATGATATGTTGTGAATTAATATGTTTTTGTTGTTGTTTTCTTTTCTTTGAGTCTGGCTTTTATTTTAATCACAACCTTAAAAAATTTACTTGAATCATTTCATTACTTATTTTATATTAATTTTAGCTTAAACTCAAATAAAAAGAACAATAAATGTAACACTTTAATAAATTTTATATATATATATATATATATATATATATATATATATATATATATATATATATAAACAATTTATTTGCCTAAAATGTATATTATAAAATTTCATTTTGCTTTCTGTAGTCTAAGGAAAAATCTGACATTATTTTAGTTAAACTAAAGTTAGTTCAACTAAAACATAAGAAAATTATTAAAAGATATATTTTATTACTTATTTTATATAAGCATAAACTTTAAATAAAAAGTCAAAGCTAATATTCATCTATATATTTATGTTTTCATATTTACACTTAAAAGTTTTAGATTTGATTTCAAAATGCAAAATTTGAATGATGTACAAAACTACAACTAAAAAAAATAAATAAACAATCACTATATTTTAAAAATCTGATACAAACTCCAAAATGTTAAATAAAATGAAGATGAAAAAAGAAAATATTAAATCTTCATTAAACTAACTATACTAACACAGCACTTCTTTACTGTCACTTTTGATCAATTTAACGCATTCTTGCTGAATTTCAAATAACACAAACCATTAAAACGCTTCAAGAAACTTCCACGTTTTTTATTGTCGTGATATGATACTAATACTGTACAAAATATGAAGAAAGTGTGTAACATGACATGCATACTGTCTGGCAGCTGGGTCATAGCACACATATGCCAGGCATGAGCTCTTACATCTATTTTTGGAAGATGCCAAATTATCAACCTGGCAACTCACACTTAAAGACACAAGGGCGTTTCGCATTCCCACTATAGAGTCCATCATCATTATTGTGTTTCTCTGTGCTGATTGGCCGAGGTGGTTGTGAGGTCTCACCGTGGCTATTTAGTGTGATAATGGCGTTTGACAACACAGGATACAAACACCATTGTCACACTCCACAGCTCCGGAGGACGAGACTGACAGAAAGACAGGAGAGAGAGTGACATAGCCTTGTTTTTGCTAATAGTGAAAAAGGAAATAGTAGTATATTTTTTTCACCTGTGATAGCTGGACCTTTATCTAAACTTTGTCCCTCTCTTGTCTTTCGTTCAGCAGCTGGCTCTCGCTCTGGTTATGTGTGAATGTTAGCGATTATCGTTGCGTTTACACGTCTGTCAGTTGAGTGGATAGTGGCGGGAACCGTGCAGATGGTCTCTTCTGAATGATCCGTTATGCCTTCGATCAGGAATCTTCAACAGAGAGTCCTCCCGTTATTGAGCTCAAACATATTTTAGTGAAAATAAAAAGTAACCAAAAACACAACTATATACGTCAGTTCAGATAAACATTTCAGTATGCGATTTTAACGTCACGTACAAGTATATGACTGCAATGACATGAAGTATGTAAATATATTAGTATAATATATTTTTTATATATATTTTTTTTGAGCAGGCACCTTAAGGAAGGTTAGGCTTAACTTTTTGAAGCGTCAGGACAACTAAAAATTTTTTTTTGGACAATATATCCATTCTCAAGTCTTTTTGTGGACATGTTAACTTACCACAGACTCTGTTCAGTAAAGATGGCTGATCCACATGACCCTTCGTGCTGTAAGAATAGTGAGAGCACTGAAAAAGACACTTTATAAAACACTAACACACACACACACACACACACACACACACACACACACGCATCGTCTCTCCCAGTGATCCAGTCTGCAAGAAAATGAGAAACAAGTCCGGTTTATGTCATGACTGCTCATTCTACTCTCCTTTAACCTCCATATATGTACCTACAGGGGGTTTAGTCAAACAGTTTTGTGATAAACTTAGAGAAGTATTGATCCAGCATGATGTGGGGACGAGGTCACTAACCCAAAACCTGGGAGTGCTTCAAAAAAAAAAAAAAAAAAAAAAAAACATTTCCTCTTAACACACTAACAATTTTAATGAACCTATAAAACCTAAAACCATGAAAATAATCATTTAAGACACTTGTGAGATATAAATAAGAGTCAGACCACCCGAAACGCCTCTTTAAACATATGATCAGTGATTAAAATATTTAATATGGCTACACTCTAGGTCCCTAAAGCTTCTTCCATTCAGTTCCAGAATTTGCTAATATAATCATACCTAATTTCCAAGAAGTGTTGACAAACATACTTCAGTTAGTGGTGAAGCTCATTCTGTGTGTCCCGGGCTCTGATGTGATGTTGTTTGTGATTGCAGAAAGGGAGCACTTGATAAAGTGTACAGGCCACTTTTATTTGCTTGTCCTTGGGTCTGATAGCTGTCCGACTGCACGTGTGAATGAACGGAGTTTCCTTCACCGCTCAGCAGAGCCTCATACCATGTGTTTAGCAACATTCATGTAAAAATGAACATGATTTGACAGTAAAATTGTGCTGCATCAACTGTCCGGGAAACTAATATATAGGTTTTTTTTAAATAGTTTTGTTTAGTGAATAATCTAAGAACATTTTAATTGACATGTTAAACAATATGCTGTTACTATTGCGAGCTGCAACAACAAATGTAAAATATAAAGTAACATTTTAAAGATGTATTTTGGCTTGAAAAAAAAAGAATAAAAAGATAATATTGTTGCATAATAAAATGATTTATAATTTACATAAAAAATATACATTACATAAAAACAGATCACACATAAAGGGCTTTCTGCTCCCCCCCCCCCCCCCATTCATTATTTAATGAACTTTCTATTCATTAAATAATCATGTTCAAACCCCACCCCCAAATATACATGTGTGTGATATGTATGTATGTTTGTGTATATGTGTGTGTGTGTGTATGCATGCATGCATACATGCTATATATATATATATATATATATATATATATATATATATATATATATACACACACACACACACACACACACACACACACAGAGAGAGAGAGAGAGAGAGAGAAAGAGAGAAAGAGAGAGAGAGAATCAGTCCCTTATTTGACGATTATTTGAAGATTTTAGAGATGATTTAGGCTTGCAATGTTTAAGCATATAAAAGCATTAAAAAACAACAACATTGTAGATAAATCGACACAGCCTTGAACTACATTACAAAGATGGTTGCCAGATTTCACCTGGTTAGCTGTGCCTGCAGCGTTGAAACGGTTCAAATCAACAGAACATGTAAAACTGCATATCTGTAAAAACAAAACCACCAACAATAAAGGAAAATTATCAGTGCTCTTGTTTGCTTTTTGCTCGACTTCGGACAATCCAGTAAATGACCGAACACACTTTATCTCAACCTTCAGCTTAAACTGAAACCTAGAACAGACATGCATTTACAAATCCGTTTGCAAACAGATACAGAAGTAGAATTATCATGAATGTGTTTATCTTAAAATCAATAAATCCAAACCCATCTGATCTAGTTTTTAAGCTTTATTTAGTTGATATTCTGTAATTTACCGTATTTTCCGGACTATAAGTCGCACTTTTTTTTTCATAGTTTGGCTGGTCCTGCGACTTATAGTCAGGTACGACTTATCAAAATTAATTTGAAATGAACCGAGAGAAATGAACCAATATAAAACATTACCGTCTCCAGCCGCGAGAGGGTGCTCTATGCTGCTCAGTTCTCCTGTAGTCTACACTGAAAACATAGAGCGCCCTCTCGTGGCTGTAGACGGTAATGTTTTCTCTTGGTTCTTGGTTCTAAATAAATGCGACTTATAGTCCAGTGCGACTTATATATGTTTTTTTCCTCATCATGACGTATTTTTGGACTGATGCGACTTATACTCAGGTGCGACTTATAGTCCGAAAAATACGGTATGTTTGTGTAAGATAATGAAGTGTTTCTAGTGTCAACTAGCCAAACATTTCAAGACTCTTCGGATAAACCAGTAATACGACAGCACACCATTCCATTTAAATTCCATAAATTCCATTTATGAGTTTATTTTGAATGAAGTTATACGAATCGCAAGGTCTTGTGGTGAACAGGAACCAGACAGTAAATGTTCCTCATCAATAAAAAAGAACTGTCCCCACAAAATAGGAAGGGTCATTTATAACAATAATCATAATATTATCACAAACCTAGTGAGCCAAGCCGGCCGAAAAGTATGAGTGTTCTCTTTTCTAAAAGACTGGAAAAAAGAACAGAAAAAGAACCAGTTTGAAGTCTTAGTCCAGGCGGAGCTCGTTCCTACAGAGCTGATCCAGATTCACACTGAAGAACCAGACTGACTCCAGATCAGCTGTTGGGCCGAGCTGTGATCTGATATGTTAGCAGCAAGCTGATTATAAACAGGCGATATTGCACCAAGGAACTGAGCGCTTTTAAAAGAAAATAACAGATAATCAGAATCAAGTTCACAAAAAAACTAAAACAAACAAACAGGTGACATGACCCTAGGGTGATCAATGAAGTGGCCTTTTAGGTACAGTGGTGTTAGAAGAAACAAGACAAAGAAATTAAGACCGAAAGAAAAAGTTTTCATCCTGAAAGTCTACAAGACTTTTTCAGTGTTGAATCACAGCGCTTTTAAGACAGCTTCACTCTGTCACTCTTTAATACTTCAAACAGATTTAACATGTACAGTAAAAGTCCAATCACGTCTTTCCCCAAACAAACTCATTTACAGCATTATGAACAGGTATAATCATAATACAGATAAAAACGATACTTATTACAATTGAAGAAAACCCTCTCAGACTAACTCATTTACATGTCCGATGCATGTTGACTTTTCAATCTTTGCTCTCAACCAAGAAGGAGAATAGATTTACAATTACTACGTAATCATATCTAAACAAAATATACATGTTCATGCCAGTTTTCATAGCAATACAATAATCGTGTTAATAATTTTTTTTTTATTGTCTTTTTTGTTTTTTACCCACAATGATATGGATGTTAAATGGAATAAAGACAGGCCACTGATGCATTTCCGATAACATTGTTTAAAATAGTAAACCACATTGTTGGTACAAATATCTGTTTCCTCTGTAAGAATGATAACATTATCAGAATAACAGCGATAATAATAAACTATTAAAAACAATTCCTGTTTCTAGATAAAAAAATAATCCTCGATGAAGGAAGTAAGGAAGGGGGAACTTGGCATACTTTGCGGGATAAGGGAGGAAGAGGATGCACCCTTCATCCTGGCTGTGATTCCTAAGGTTATCTGGTGTAAGTAAGACCTGATAAGAGAGTTAATCGTTGCCTCTCCACTGAACTTATATTATGTTTGTGAAATTAATACAGAAATGGGATTTTTTTTAATGCTGTGTCAAGGCCACGCCCACTCTGAAGCCACACCCCAATACTGACATTCCTTATTTCCCATCAGTATAAAAGTTACCACGGCCTCAGAGCTGGATTTTAAAATGGAACGTGTTAGGAGAGAGCATGATTTGTGGGATACTGCAGGGTTGTTTGGCATTCAAACGGGTTCACTGCCAATGCTGTTCCAGCTAGACAGATCACATGCATATACTGTGCTGACGTCACACACCTGCAACCACTGGGATCCGGCTGTACAATGGCAACTCGAGAGTGTGTATATGTAGATATAGACGTGAGTGTGTGAGTGTTGTACATGTCTTTGCTCGTCGATTGCATTAGGAGATCGTGTGGATGTAAAGGGACTTCTTTAGTCGACCCCCTCGAAGCCTTGAGCGTTTTCCACCGCCATCAGAAGCTTCTCTCGCAGGTCTTCAAACGTCTCATACGTCGGGAGGTCCAGACGATTAAAGCTGCAATGGGAGAAAACATTATCATTGAGCTCAATTAGATGCAAAAACTATTGTTTTTAAATTAGAAGAGAGTGATGTCTTTTCCAAATATTCCCAACATTTTTTGGTATCTGTATTTTGGTATTTTTCAGTATTTTGGTATTTTCCCCCAATACTTAAGTAAAAGTAAATAAAATTAAAACAATTCTCTGGGAGGTGAAGGGATCATTTGTGACCCAGGACCACAAAATCACCCATACGGGTCAATTTTTTGAACTTGAAATTTCAGTCAAAATCAATAATTATGACCCATACAATGTTTTTTTTTTGGCTATTGCTAGAAATATACCCCAGCGACTTAAGACTGGTTTTGTGGTCCAGGGTCACATATATAGATGTGTGTGAGTAAATAAGCGGTCAAATCCCTTAAGATCTTACCAGGTGTGAGCACGAGGGAGTTTGTCAGGTGTCCCCCACTGCTCGATAGTAAACAACTGCGGCCCATTGGAGCCTGCAAAAGATCACGTGACTCGTCAAGGACCAATGAGGATTGGAGCCAATTCATTATACAAGTCTCAAAGGGAAAAATTACAAACATGTTAAATCGGCAAGAGAAATGATAGTACAATTCTACTGCAACGTAGATTTACAAAATACCACACATATATGTATTGTATTATATCGTATAATATTTGTATTGTATGTGGCACAGTAGAGCATTAATTTACCGTAGAGTTCAGCAAAGCCGTTCATTGGCACTCTGGATGTTCCAGTGACAAACTGCAAAAGTCGGATCCGTTTTTCTGCATCCATTAACAACACGGCCTGAGCAGAGAAGGAGAGAGACATAGTTAATACCAATAACTTTCATCTGTTTATACTAGCAGTAAGGAAAAGAGTTCTCAAAACAACCATGTAAGGGAACAAGGTAGTTTTTAAGGTAGTTTTTCCCTCGAAGTAAATACCCTTAGAATTCCATTCAAATAAGCATCAGTAGAAAAACTCCACTTAATGTTCAAGTTGACTGCATTTAGATGTGGTTGCTTGACTGGTAAAAATTAACTGTATTAAAAATTATGTTGAATTCTGTATTACTTTTTTTTAGTGTCTGGCTTTTTTCCCCTAAATTTATTCACAGAAACATTTGTGAAAGCACATGAATTTATGGGAAAATGCCACAAGCTGGGCTGCGGCTCAACATGTTGGAGCCAGGGGTCAAAGTTTGGGCAGTAAGACCCTGCTAGCAGATGCCATAACTACACCATTCTGTGGGAGGTAAAAAAAATCTTTATTAATCATTATTCAAAAATTAGTTTGACAGCTCAGCAACTGTGGTTAAAAAAAAAAATAATAATGTGGCTCTAGATGTTACAAACATCAGTGGATGTGCAGCTCTGATCTGACAGATTTAGAAGAAATTAAGTTGCTGGGTTGTATTTAAAGCACTAGCCAAAAATACATTGTATGGGTCAAAATGATTGATTTTTCTTTAATGCCAAAAATCATTAGGATATTAAGTAAAGATCATGTTCCATGTATAGGTAAAGATGAAGATTGCCTACTGTAAATATATATATATATATATATATATATATATAATATATATATATATATATATATATATATATATATATATATATATAAAAAAAAATTTGATTCATAATATACACTGCTAAGAACTTCATCTGCACAACTTTAAAGGTGATTTTCTCAATATTTTGATTTTTTTTTGCACCCTCAGATTCCAGATTTTCAAATAGTTGTATCTCTGCCAAATATTGTCCCGTCCTAACAAACCATACATCAATGGAAAGCTTTATTTATTCAGCTTTCAGATGATGTATAAATCTCAATTTCGGAAATTGATACTTATGACTGGTTTTGTGGTCCTGGGTCACATATAACACATCTGCTGCATATATGCATTGGACAGTAAATCTGTATGTATGTTTGTGTGTTAGTGTGTGTGTGTAGAATGAGCAAGTCTGGCTCCAGACTGCTGATAAGAAGTTCATAATGCACTCCGTGACTCTTTCATCAGAGTAAACACTCGATGAGCCTCACATCAAACAGACTTTGATCGGTAACTGCCCACAGTGCTCTTGGCATGGGGTCAGACACACTCATGCATGCAAAAGTTCGGACACACTTGACACAATTGGTTTCTAATGATCTTTAAAATCTTTTGATGTAAAGGTTTGTTTAAACTCCTGAAATTAATTTGAAAGAAAATATGCATTCATGACTAAATAAAAATGTCTTTGCAAAACTATTTATTAATTTTTTTAATGAAATTCATTAGTTTGAGGAGATCATCCCAGGATGCAAACTTGAATTAATTATCAAACAACTTTTATTTCATTAGTTCATTATTATCATTTGATAGTTCAGATGACTTAACTATTGTTATAAAAAACAAAACAAAGCAATAAACATGAATGAGTAGTTGTGTCCAAACTTTTTGCACACAAAACACACAGGCTACATGCTTCTCCATACCTTCCAGAACCACTGGATTACAGGGTGATTAGGACAGAAGCCATTCTTATAGACGGTGTGCTGCCTCCAGTCATTGACATCCACGTCACCCAGACCACACATCAGCAGCTGGACACCGAGAACACAGCACACACAGAACAAAATCAACTACTGCATTTCAGAAAGCATTTATATTATATATACACACACACACACATTCACATTATATATATAAATAAAGTTTAGAGTCGGTTTGATTTTTTAAATTAGTTTTTTTATGTCTCTTCTGCTCATCAAGGCTGCATTTATTTGATCAGAAAGACAGAAAAATATTGTGTGATAATAGTGTGAAATATTATTAGAATTTAAAATAATGTTTTCTGTTTCAATATACTTTAAAACAATTTTCAGCAAAAATATAATTTCAGAATTTTTACTTCAGTCTTCAGTGTTATATGATCCTTCAGAAACTATTCTAATATGCCGATTTGGCACTCAATAAAAATGTCTTATTACTATCAATATTTAAAAATATAAAAGTTGTGCTGCCTAATTTTCTTTTCTTTTTTTTTTTTGTGAAACAATAATACATTTAACTTTTTGTAACATTTTTAAAGTATTTAGTGACCCTTTTAAGTGTTCTTGCTTAATAAAAGTAATAATAAAAATAAAACAAATCTACTGACCCTTAACTTTTGAACAGTTGTTTGTATGTGTGTGAGAAGTATATATAATAACTTCTGTATATTATTGGTGTATGGTACCCCAAGAGTTTTATATAGTGCCTGTGGTGATAAAATTTTCTACAATACAATTTTCGTAAACTTAAAAGTTCTTTCTAATTTTTTTATTTGGAACAAGAAATAAGATAATTGATAAACTATAAATCAGATATTAGTACAAAAACCACTTAACACTGTAGAAATCATGCAGATGAAACATTGCAGTATAAATAGTACAGCAGTCTGTTTTTTATTAGTTTATTATTATTTGCCACAATGATTGGTTTAAGTGTGGCTTTCCATTGATTATGCAAACAACAACCTGAACAGAAATGCATTGCTCTGTGCTCATGTGAGAAGAGCCAATTCATTCAACCAAATACAGAAATTATTATTATTATTTTTTTAATAATTCTACGAAAGTTTTGGACATGGATGATTTAGAAATAGTATGTGGTAAGTTGTTACCTCCAGTTCGTTTTCATCAAAAATCTTTATCAAGTCGATAGTAATAAGTTCGGTGAAGCCCTGTGAAAGAGATATGTGAAACATGATTAAACCATTGCATGTCAATAAAGCATGTTTGGCATGTAATTGTAAGGAATTAACTTCTGCTACCGCCTAGTGGCAATAGCTGGAACTACATATAACTTGTTATCATGTGGGGGATTTGATCATGTACCTCCAAAAAGGCATTCATCTGTTTCTGGACCCGGTTCACAAATCGCCACTGAATCACCAGGCTGTGCAAAAATAAAATATATATAATTACATATATATTATATGTATATATGTATGTATATATATATATATATATATATATATATATATATATATATATATATATATATATATATAAAGGAAGATAGAAAATATTTTGTTAGTATAAGATACTGTATGTAGTAATTTACAAACAGAGCAAGAGAGCAACTCACTCTATGTATTCTTTTTTGTTGTCATTGGTTATAACCATCTCTGATCCGCTCGGCTTTAAATCCACCTGATATGTCTAGAAATATTAAACATTTTACAATTACATTTTCTCATTTTAAATGACTCCCACTTAGACAAAAACATACATTTAGACACATAATGCTTTTACCTGTCCAAAGTTGTCCTCATCAATTGCGAACCGCAAGTCCAGTTCTGTGGGGTCGTTTTCCAGAATCCACTTGAGAGAGTTGTAGTATTCACTGTCCTACATGACAAACAGAAATGCAAAACAGGTCACACTAACTTCAAGTCACTGCCTTTAAACAACAGATTTCAATGAGAATTCTGTTTTATGAGGTTTCTGAGTTCTATCTTAAAATTGGTGTGTGTGTGTGTGTGTGTGTGTGTGTGTGTGTAACGCACCACTGACTCCATATCATTCAGTGTGATCTGTTTGCCCAGCATCATTTTATAGAACGGTCTGATGAAGAAACCTGCAAAACAAGAATGCATTTCTGTTTGTAACAGGGGAAAGCAACTGCATGTCAAACCAAACCAACCAAACAATTATGAACCATAAAATAGAGAAAGTGTCACATGAAAAAGCTTCTGATCAGCTCTCAGATAACAGGCTTGTGTACCGTCTAACAGCTTTCCGTGATAAACAGCCATGCCAGCCACCCGACCGATGAACTTGAAGTATGAGAGGTGATCCTCATTACAGAGGCCAGAGTTTGAATTGATCTGAAGGGTGTAGTTATCTCTGTAGACAGACAGAAGGGAGACGTTAAACGAATGAGTGTCTAATGAGTGTACAGACCAGCTCTGGAACACAGTAAACACTTACTTTCTTTCTTTCAGAGCAACAATACAGATAACCAGACAGACAAAAGATGATCAAACTTGACAAAACACAAAACTAGTGCACAAACACATGGACACTTACGTGGCCGAGTACTCAAACAGCCCATAATAAGGGTTAAACATCTCCTTGGAGAGCAGGAAGAACCATTCTCTGGCCACGCCCCCATAGTCCAGGCCTTTCTCCGATTCAAACTCGATCCACAGACGGGCCTTCAGATTGTCGGGTTTCTTCAGGGACATGATGCGTCTGTACGACTCCTCCAAGATGTTATTCCTGTGCAGCTTCATCTCAAAACGGTTCGGAATATCTGCCTGTGGGGGGAGAGAGATTCAAGGAACGTACAGATGCATGCTGGAATTCATGTTTGGATGATTAAAATCACAAAATAATAACCTGAAGCTCACGACTAGCTACATTTCAACTTAATATGAAGGCTGTAGACGACAGCACTGTAAACTAATGCGTTTCTGTCATGTGAAGAACTATTTAACTGTAAAAAAAAAAATGAAGGAAAAAAAAAACAGATTCACACGGAATAAATGAGAGTGTCTAGGAATACAGTATGTGACAGGAAAGAGCTCACTGTAATGTCTCGGAAAACGCTTCGTTTCTTACCGGCTTCTTTAACTTCTTTCTGAAGTAGTCATACTTCTGCTTGAATTCTCTGGAATAAGGCACCGCCTAAGAGAAGACAAAAAAATTACAAACTGAATACAATAAAACTAAAATTCGGTCAGTTAGGGGGACTTGTACCAATGGACAATCAAGAAGGCAAACATGAGTTTAGAAATAATTAAAAATGTTTTCAAAAGAACATCAACACACACACACACACACACACACACACGTATATGTGTGTGTATATGTAACTTGATGTTTTTAAAAAGGCCTCTATTTTTCATTGTGACATAGCTTTTTTATTTTAATCTACTGTAAAAACAAGTATTTTTTATGTTATAATACCTCTAATTTAATCAATAAAAAATAAATAATAATAATCCTATAAAAATATTTAATGTAATACAATAAAAAATGTATACTGCAGTAATGAGGATCATTGTGAAAAATTAGAATTATTTATTATTACTACTATTAATAATAATACTAATAGAATAGTAAAACAATCTAAACTAAAAAATTAGACATTAGACATTAAAAATCTGTCATTTTAATGGTTAATTTTATATTTTTTTCCTACTCCTGACAAATCTCCTTGTATTCTCTATGATTTTTTTTACATTTTTTAATAACAAAAAGCCACAAGTGTTATAGGAGAGCAGAGACAGAATAATAGAAAGATTGTGACAGAGGATAAAAGTACACTCACAGGTCCAGTTATGGCAGGACTCTGGAGGCGAGGGTCTTCCCACTGCGTTTTTTTGGTGTCTGAAGGAGAAAAGAGGAATTTTATAAGCCTCATGTTTTCATTGCAATTTGAAACAGATTCAATTGACAGAAAACTAGCTGAACTTTTTAAAGAAAATCTTTCATTTAACAACCCTTTAATGTGGTGGTTCAACATAAATCAGTGCACACACCACTGGACCTGGCAAACACTCGAGGTCATTTGTGAATGTGTGAAGCTGACAAACAAAACAGGTGTATATCGACCACAGCAGCAAACTCAGCAGTGCTTAAACACCCCTGTGTTGTGATGGACACTGAGGGCATGTCCCAGTTTAATGATGCATGAGTAAAATGAGCTCACAACTTGTATTACCATAAACTTCTAAATAGATATTGATCACACAGCACAGAATAAAGTTACTGAGACAAAACAACAAATAGGAACTTGAGAGCATATCTGTGAATGAAACGTGAATTACTGTTTGTGTAAAACAGAAGGCAGCTGGATTATAGTTCCCAAGAGAACACCGCAAAACTATGCTGGATTCCATCTAATCTTAAAGCAAAATAAACATTTTCAAACTCCAAAATTGAATAAAAACATCTGTCCAGTATTTTCTTCACAGTATTAAAGTATGTTTACAGGCATGCAAAGACATTCAAAATTAAATTAAAAAGGAGAGAAAAGTTTTATTGCTATAACATAATTTTTTTTTACCGTATTGTCTGGAATATAAGTCACACTTTTTTTCATAGTTTGGCTGGTCCTGCGACTTATAGTCAGGTGCGACTTATTTATCAAAATTAATTTGACATGAACAGAGAGAAATGAAAAAATAGAAAACATTACCGTCTACAGCCGCGAGAGGGCGCTCCATGCTGCTCAGTGCTCCTGTAGTTTACACTGAAGACATAGAGCGCCCTCTCGTGGCTGTAGACGGTAATGTTTTCTCTTGGTTCTTGGTTCTAAATACATGCGACTTATAGTCCAATGAGACTTATATATGTTTTTTTCCTCATCATGACGTATTTTTGGACTGATGCGCCTTATACTCAGTAATTTCTGACCATATAAAACCGAATGAAATTATTAATTTTTTGTTTTCTTTTAAATATATTTCAAAATTTATTCAAATAGAAAACAGTTCTTTTAAGTGATGTGTAAACATATACATATATATAGTATTTTAATTCTCTGTTAAAATTAATTGTTGTCAAAAGTATAAAATATTTAGAATACTTTGGAAAGGAAAATTAAAAGTAATTTTAGACTATAAAAATTTGAATGTGTTAAAATGTTTTCAATAACTTAAAATGATTATTTCACCCAAAAATGAAACAAAATTAAACAAAAGAAGATATTTTGAAAAATGTTGGTAACCAACAGATGACGGTCCCCATTGACTTCCATAGTGCCCCCACCACACTATGGAAGTCAATAGGGATCGTCATCTGTTGATTACCAACATTCTTCAAAATATCTTCTTTTGTGTTGAACAGAAGAAATAAATTCATGCAGGTTTGGAACAACTTGAGGTAATGAATTCACCTGAGTAAAAGTCACTATAAAGGTTTAAATTTGTTTTCTGCTTATTCTGTCAATTAATGAGTGTCCTTACTATGGTCGATGTAAAAGGTTCTTCCGTCTGCGTGCACTCGTTCCTCCCACCCAGGCTGCGAAGAATCAGAGAGAAAGAGAGACATTAAGATCAGACAAAACAACCAGACCTGATACACCACTGATACATCAACACAACATCTGAAACGGATAATGTGATGGCAGGAAGGAACAGAAAGATATGACGATTCCTCAGTTCAGTGTGCGAGAGCTTCCACTAGCATGCAGAAGAGACCTCATTTATTCACTCTCACTCAGACAAACACACACACACACGCATTCACATACTGCCCCCTCTTTTGAGAGCGGAGACCCTCGAGAGCTGCAAACCCACATTGATACCAACATCACAAGAAACTGTCAGGCCTGACAAAAATCACAGCCAGGGATACACATCCAAACAGGCCAACAATTCATAACCCACGACATCAATGGAAGCTGTCTGACGACCCACACACGGGATCCGGAGAGGGGACAAGACCTCCGTTTACGACCGAGAGACTGTGAGCCAGCACTGAAGACAAGCGCTCACGTGCTGAACGGGCATCAGCCAAAACTGGCATTGAACGAAGCACAGGATGCACACTGTGCAGAGGTGGAGGATGACGGATGGAGAAATGATAATCAACACAACCAGATACGAGATACGTGCAGGGAGAAAGATGGTGACAGACAGGAGAAACAGAGCTCAACAGACGGGTTCTGAAAGTAAAAATCCAGTTTAGGGTCGCAGTGATGTGTGTCTTTTAAAACACACACCTACCAAGAGTTTTGCAATGGTAAAGTAATGATATATGCTAGTGTAAATTCTAGAGTCTGCGTAATTCTTGCTGGGTCACAACCCAAAACCCTATATTTTGTTGAAAATCATTCTGCCACTCATCCAGCATTTGACCCAGTCATTAATCCACGTGTTATGCAGAATGTTCTTTTGACTTTTCTTGCTGTTTATGCATTTAAAAACCTAAAAAAAAAATCAGCCACTGGCAATCAGGCAGGGAAGCAGAAACTACGTAATATTAGCTATTTACCATTTTAATTAATGTAGCACTAGACCATAAAAAATAATGACAATAAAATACATTGTTTTTTTGTACCTGATTATCAAAAAATAAATAAAAAATAAAAAAATCTTTGAAACAGATGTTTTGATTTAAATTGTTGGTTTGGTTCAAAGCTTAAAACATAATATTCTGAGATTCCTATGAAGAAAATGAATACATTTCAAAAATACTTTTGAAAATAATAATAATAATACTACTACTAATACTTCTCAATATTGAACTCTATAGAGAGCTGAAAGCACTAAGAAAAAAAACAAACCTTACCTAAAAAAGAAATCAGAAGAAGAAGAACTGACAAAGACAGGAAGTAAAAGTGAAAGTAGGAGTAAAACAAAGGCAAAAGGAGGGACAGTCATCCATGCCAGCAATGATAATAAAGGTGGAGAGGGCGGCCAGGCTGGTGGGCAGGCAGGTAAACACACAGACAGAGAGAGGACCGACCTCCTCTGGAAGATTCTGTCACAAACAGCATCGAGCGCAGAGCGCACCATGTTCCCCCATGCCACCAAAAGAGAAATCACACACACACACACACACACCACCAGCTTGTGAGACAAAACTACAGTAATGCACTGGGAATCATTTATACAGAGTTATTAAAAATAAGAAAAATCATATACAAAATATATGTGTGAATGTACCAGTCGTTACTCTTAACTAGGTCAATTGAAATAAAGATAAAATAAAATATAAGTATTAGATTATACACTAAAAAACATTTAGTGTTGTTGCTTTGGCAGCTAGTTGAAATTAGTTAAAGTACTAAAATTGCTAAAAATTAAACCCAGTAATTAAAGCTAAATGGAAATATTAAATAAAAACGAATAAAATGACAAAAGCAAACAATTACTAAAATGTAAGTAAAAACTGAAAATTAAAAAATTAGAGCAATTAAAAATAGTAATAAATACTATAATAGTATATCAATTATACTTAACACTGGAATGTACTAGGAGTCAGATGAAGGAGAAAAAGTATATTCTTAGACATTTTATATAAGAGTGTGTAATAAAAAAAGCAACGTTGTGAAGTTACAGAAATGGATGTATTCGCATATATTAATGTACTTTTAGTCGATTTGCATGTGCATGGCATTTTCAACATTACGTGAAAACAAGCAAAAAAATGGATGTATATTAGATTAGTCCCTGTTTGCTGGCACGCATATCCACTGAAAACCTGAGAAGAGATGGTGTGATTACCAAACATCTCTCCTAGGTGGGAAAAAAAAACAGTTTCCTCACAATCTCATCATGTGAGACGCATATTGCATCAACTCTTGCTAAAAGAACAGTCAAAAACCAAACTGTTATCAAACAAACATAAAAAGCTTGTGCTCACTGGAGATCATTTATGGTAAAGTGTCACCAGGGATGCATTATTCCTTTTGTATTTGATTTTTTAAAATTTATTTACTATATTTACTATATACACTAGGGGTGTAACGATACGCGTATTCGTATTGAACCGTTCGGTACGAGGCTTTCGGTTCAGTACGCGGTACGCATTATGTACCGAACGGTTTGTTGGACTAATTAATTATATTTGAAAAAAAAAAAAAAAAAAAAGAGAAATATAATGATATGCATTCAACAAGGTAGCCCAATAACCCAAACGATGTAACAGGCAACGCCCCTGCCCTGACACCCCCGAAGAAGAAAAAAACACCAACTTATATGTTTATGTTAGGCTACTCAGCAGGCGCTCGCTCACTCAGTACACGCTGAAGGCTCGTTGCAAAATAGCCAATGCGTTTAACAGACCAGTAATAGAAGCTCCTCCAATAACCAACAGGTCTGGTGTTTGGGTGCACTTTGGATTCCCTTTAAGCTATAATGGTGATGGCAAGAGAGTGGTGGATAAAAAACAACGTTATGTCGCATCTGCTACATGACAATAGGGTACACCAGCGGGAATAAAAAAAAAAACAAAAAAAACAACAACAGCGGGTATACTTGAAACATGTCAACTCATTTACATCACCTTATTGTGTCAGTATCTGGGAAAAGATGAAAAAAGGAGAAACATACACGCAACAAACTATCCCCTCAGCATTTAGACCGACATTTCCAACTGACTCAAACAGGGCAAAAGACATCACCACGGCGATCGGTAGACTACATTTACGTTATAGCCGCGGATATGAGACCTTACTATTTACCATCCATTCTGTCATCACCATTATAGCTTACAGGGAATCCAAAGTGCACTCAAATACCAGACCTGTTGGTTATTGGAGGATCTTCTATTTCTGGTCTGTTAAATGCATTAGACGAGCCTTCATCGCATACTGAGTGAGCGAGAGCCTTAGGGGCCGTTCACATATCGTGCCTAAAAACGATTGGAAAACGCTAGTCGCGCCGCTTTCTCCTCTTTTCCAAAGCATTCGGGCAGAATCGCTCATTAGGCGTCTGTCTTTGCTAAGCAACAATGACGTGCTCTCTCCATGAGTTGCGAAAATTTCAGCAAAGGATAAATGGATTTGCAGCTCTAAAAATCGCTTGCAGTAGCTCTGCTACTAAATTTATTTCAAAATTGCAATCCATATACAACTATGATCAGCTGTTCCATCATCTTTCAACGTTGTTACAAGGAAAGGATGAAGCTGATTGGTAAGTTCTTGTCACATGACCCGCGGTGCGCTTGCGGCATTCTGAAAAGTTTAGATGTTTTTACATTTTGCTGTATCTAAAACGTACCGAACCGAACCGTGACATCAGTGTATCGTATCAAACCGAACCATGAATTTTGTGAACCGTTAACACCCCTAATATACACTATACATAAATATAAATAATATTTTAAAACATATTTTGTCTATATACAGTATAAACAGGATTATTTTGAGTATTTATGGGATTATTTAGAACATTTGTGAGGATCTTGTGATAAGACGGTCTCTAAAGTGAAATGAGGTGACAATACAAAACGTTTTGCTACATTTTGCTTCTCCTATTTGCATTTATATTGGCTCAATGTGAGTAACAGTTCACGTACTGCCACAGAGTTCAAGAAAAGAAAAAAGAAAAAAACCCAGATACACTTTGCTACCCAAGCCACAACCGCTTATCTTTAGCAAACCCTATTATATCTGAATACAATCCTGCAAATTGCTGTTATTGTAAATTGTATTATGTTGCATTTCTTTATAGGTTATCAGCCAACCAGCGAGCATTGCATTAACTTGCCAATGTCAATTTTGGCGGTTCTATTTGGAATAGATTTCAGTATTGTTCTTGGGCAAATTTTAAATATATATATATATATATATATATATATATATATATATATATATATATATATATATATATATATATATATATATATATATATATATACACACACACACACACACACACAAATATATATAAAAATTATATATATAATTTATATATAAAAAAATTAATTCTCAGATGGCCTACTACACTGTCAAATTTAATGTAGCATAGTTCTTTTACAAAACCGCTTGAGGCCATAGTACATCAACAAAGAAATCCAGAAAACACCACAGCCATATTCCTGCTGTTGTGTCATTAGTTATGGTTTTCCCATTCAATTGTCAGACCTAATCCTATTTTTGGCTTTGCAGATTGAATTAGTTTCGCGATTCTCGTATGATATCACTGTTGCCTTCGTGAATCTGCATCGCTGTGTCACACCAAAAGGACACATGTCACACAAGGCTGTTGAAAGAGCTTTAACGCTACTCTCTTTATACTCACAGGAAGTGGGCCGAGGTCGCCAGGGTCCAGGGATGCTTTTGTTCTCATGTGAACAGGATACTTTAAGCGAGGATCTTCCTGTAAAAGAAAAGAGGTTGACACATGCTCAGATTTTCCCTGAAGGTTTTATCCTCATTTAACAGTAAATTGCATCTGCTGTCTGCTGCCAAAATGCAGTTCTTTAGAAAATAAGTTAGTAATACTAGAATGATTGTATTTCTTTACATCTCATGGGGAGATTATACAGTAAAAACACACAGTGAACTTTTAGTCTTCTCTGTGGACATTTCAAAACCACAAGCAGGATTTAATATAGACATACTTTGTAAACCACAATGTACTATTACATGCAATTGTGCAAAGAAAAGAAAAACAATTTATTTTCAATTTACTTTAAACCTGTCCAGTTACAAAGACAAAGAGAATGCAATACATTTAACAGAGAAATGGACAAAGGCGAGTCTGTGTTGGGGGAAATTAGGGTGCTAGAGAGAAGCTGCAGTTCCTCTGTCAGACACCAGGTGGCACATTGATTCGGAGCGTATCACGTCAGCATCACCCGGGGCATCCCTCCAGCTATGGGGCACTGAAGTGTGCAATTGTGAGCAAGATTGTGTTTGTTGGCATGTGCGTATCTATGAAAGTCATTTTTCTGCCAAATACCTTTCACGCAACGTAGGCAAACATTTAACAAGATTTAAAAAATACCAGATCTACACTTCAAACATTTGAGAAAATGGCTACCACTAAATGTATTATTATTATTATTGATTATTTTTATTTTCATTATTTATTATCATTAAATTAGAAGTTTGTACTGGAGACAATACAAACTGATATACTATTATAGTTATTGTTAATGTGTAGATTTGTTTTTTCCCATTTTCATTTCAATTTTAGTGTTGTATGTGTGTGTGTGTGTATATATGTATATATATATATATATATATATATATATATATATATATATATATATATATATATATATATATATATATATATATAAATCATTCCATATATATTCTTGTATATATTATAAGAATATTCATGATTCATTACATTCATTGCATGCACAATAACATAAAATTAAATTAAATTCTCTGAAAACTCTGCAGCTGAGAGCAGACAGTGCAGGAGGATAC
Source organism: Carassius auratus (assembly GCF_003368295.1). Lineage (NCBI taxonomy): Eukaryota > Metazoa > Chordata > Actinopteri > Cypriniformes > Cyprinidae > Carassius > Carassius auratus. The sequence goes on along the minus strand of NC_039288.1, from coordinate 5,277,605 downwards.
TGTCTGACTGCTGTGAGAAAAAGCCGACCAGTCAAGCTCCAAGTCAAACTGCTGACAGTATTTGTATCATAGTAAACAAATGCTTAGTGATGAGATATAAATAGATATTAGCAGTGATCACAGCTGCATATAAACCATGGTTATGTCAGCAAACGGAACTGCAGACCTAAAGCGCTGCCGTTCTCCAACATCTCGAAACATAGTACACCTATAACTAATATATATCATAACACTTCAAACTAGGATTACAACAGAGCCTTCCTTTACCATGCTACTAAGCATGATTTTTTTTATTAGGTTAAACTATATATAAATAATTTTTTAATTTATTTTAATCTTTTCATTTATGGCAATCTTGCATTTTTCCCTCAGAAGTCATTACAAAGCATTCTGGCATTGCCCTCACCATGCACTTCACTTGTTGGAAGTGTTTGTCTTACCCATGTAGTGGTTCTGCTGTTGTGGTCGATGAAGAACGGCCGTCCATTCGGTGCAAGTCTCATTTCCCATCCAGGGGGCAGGAAGCTCTGGTTTACTTTATGTTGGGATTTGGGTGAGCTGTAGGGAGACGGCTGCGGGGACTGAGGGTTGGATAACGTGTCCTTTACGGCTCGCCGGATCTGGCCGTTATTGGCTCCCTGCAAAAGGAAAAAGAGCCAATGTTAATTATTTCCCTGTTATTTAGTTTTACAGCTCTTGTGTGTAATTCATTTGAATTCTGTGTAGGAAAGATTTTGCAAACTGAAAATGTTTTTTTTTTTAAAGATTTGGAAAATGCAGTATGGGTTAATGAGGCATCACACTGTTATTTAATCCTGCTAACATTTTAATTAGTGCACAACACAGGAGGATTTCAACTCCATTTCACCTCTGAGCATCTTTCACCTCTCTCTCTTGCGCGCTCTTTTTTTCCAAAAACAAATGGTTCCCTTTCAACACTTTAGCCCTGTCCAACACTGATTATTTATTAATAAAACCCGGCATTTCTTTATGTAAACGATTAGATAAGAATATCTTCAGATGCAAATGTAGCACCTGTCGTGTGATTAGTCACAATTGCTCATCTGATGAAGGAATTCTAAGCATTCTTTCCTTCTGAAAGCTAAACCACAAAAATAAGATTAGAACAAGGAATAGGACTGTGTTCCCAGAGTACTAATAACACAGAACATGAACTACAAAGAACCAGCTCTTAACTCTGACACAGCCAATCAAAATTAAATGAAACGTAACCTAAAATGGGATGTTTTTACATTCCTTTCAAAGCATACTTCTTCACATACTTCTCAGCAACTAACCCAGCTCCTAACTTAACACTCAAACGTTTGTGAATCCTTTTAGCCACATTATTCAAATATTCAAGCTACTGCAGCTAATGGTAGTAGAAGAAAATCAAAACAACAGATTATATATTGGTCGTGTAAGGATCTGTCACTATATATCAAGCTCTACGATACAATATCAAATACATAAATGAGAGAAAACCTCTTCTTATGCAAGGAATCATCAAGAATTGTTTTCCCTGTACTAAGATCAAATACAAGTTACCTTTCAAAAAGTTTCATGTTTCAAGAGGCCAGAGATACTTTGGTTAAGAGATGCACTGAAACATTATTTATGTTTAAAATACTGAGGTCAAGATATGACAGAAAGAAGCAAGGGTTTTTAATCAGGATCACACCAGGCAGTCCCATGCATTTTTTGTTAGCTACTATTTTTTTTTTTTACATGAAAGTGTGGGGCTGTAATAAGCAATATTTGCTATCAGAGAGAACCCAAGACATTTATTCCCAAAACATCTGCAGATTCGCCAACAGAGCTATTGTTTATTCCATTAGCAAAGGCATTCTTCACAGCGGAGACCATTAGCTCTGGCTGAGGCCCATCATTGCAGATAAAATTGTTTGACATTTTAAAATGAATATTCTGGATTAAATTACAATTTGAGCTTTATAAACACCATATGTGTCCTGTTATCAATTATCACTGGAAATAATTTGCAATACATTTTTAAAAACGAAACAGTAAAAACAGCATGTACACAAGTCTAACGCATTACAAATAAATAACAATATAAAAATATTATTGTAATATACTATATCAAATGCATAAAATAAAATAATTTCATAACATTATGGGAAAGTTTAGTAGATATATACAGATATATTTCAGAACAATATAATATAAAATCAAAATAAGAAATATGTTTAAGATCAGACTTGGATTTAGAGCAAGAGAACTGAAGGAAAATATGAAGTCATGGCTGTTTGAAAAGTTCAACTACTTTTTGGCAATAGTGACACTTTGGCGCGTTTCACAATAAGCAAACGGACAGCTTTTAGGGTTCAAGTTTTAGGTAGCGTCAACTGATACGAATGTTCAAATCGGGGGTAGAAGCCCTTTTCTTCCATGCACACGTAAATGTTGATGAGCATATTAAAACTTCATACAAACAACAGCTGCTCAATTCAACTTTGAGAAGATTTCAACAATCACCAATAAGAACTAAACTTCTCAAAGTCTGTGGGATGATTGCAAGTACAGTACATCAAGGATTTTTTTTTTTGTATAGTCAAAGTCTCATCTTATCTCAGAGGGCGTGAATAAATTTACAGTTTCTATAACGAAAAAAAAAAAAAATCATTTTGACAGTATATCCATAATGTGTTCAATCTTATGTAATGTCTAGTTGAAAAAAAAAAAAAAAAACGTGAAAAATATAAGCAAAATGAACCGATATCAATTAATAAACAAATCAAAAAATCTAATCAAACTATTTAAATATTGCATGGTTCAAATGAATTCATTTTGTGAGACTAAAGTGACTATGGGGTGATATGGGAGTCAAAACTAGCTCTGTGTTTTGTAGAAACTTGCCTTACAAAGCAAGCAAAAATAAATTTTAGCAGACATTAAGCAAAAATATCTGACTTCATAATGCCATAGCGTGCAACAAAAGAAAACACTTCATAAAACAAAACAAGTTTGCTGGCAGCTGCAAGAGAACAAAATGATTAATGATAAGAGCACAAAACAGAAATAACCAGTTATTTTTTTCTTTTACTCTGCATCGAAGTGAATTAAATTAACTTGAATTGAAAGGTCTGGAGCAGACGGGTCATGAAATGGTTTCCTGACTGAATTGGCTTTTGGGAAATCTGACTTTCATATTAAAACTGATCCATGCACAATACAAGGGCTACAAATAATCATTTGCCTCAGCTGTTCATAGCTAAAAGAAGCCAGTGGCAGTGTGCATAGAATGTGATTCTGATTTCCCTTTTCAACCAACTGTGTGTGGATATTGTGATTATATTACTTTGCACTGTCGCGATGGAAATTAAACTGACACTTGTCTACCACCAAATGTGATGAAAAACTGACTTTGTTAGTTGCATGAATGATAAACTGAATCTCATTTACGGAAATGACATGATTCAAATCAAACACACTCAAACTGAAGGAAACATATGTCCAGACTTGAGCTTTAACAACTATTACTTCAAAAGTTTATCTAGAAGTGATCCTTTTTTCTTCAGAACTCCATGAGTCATCACATGTAATAAAATTCCTCACATTAAGTCAACAATGTCAAAATATGAGGAAAAACAAAGACTGGCATTGTTGTCACTAGGGGGAAGCAAACAAAGCAAAATATGGCAAGCACAAAACAAAACAAAACAAAAAAACAATGTTAATATATATATATATTTAAAAGAAATTCACAGTTAACTCTTTTCCCAAGAAATTAACACTTAATCAGCAAACACTTCAAATAGATGAAGTAAAGACCTTTATAATGTTGACATATTATAAATATTGAATATAATGTGTAGAACATTTATAAGCTATATAACATTCTAAATTCTATTATCATGTTAATATATAAATTCAGAAGGATCATGTGACACTGAAGGCTGGAGTAATGGCTGCTGAAAATTCAGATTTGCGTCACAGGCATTAATAACATTTTAAAATATTAAAATGGAGAACAGTTATTTTAAATTGTAATAATACTTCCTTGGTGAGCATAAGATACTTTTTCAAAAACAATAAAATAAAAAATAAAACTTTACAGACCTCAAACTTTTAAATAGTAGTAGTGTAAATAATATTGGAACACTGTATAAAAGTACAGAGAATAAAAAAATAAAGAAAAATAAATAAATAAATACTGGTTAATAACAAACAAAGTGTTTGAGATTAATCAGACGGTTAAATGTATAACTCTGTCATCATAAGAAGGATAATTAAGTTGTTCCAAACCTGTACGAGTTTCTTTCTTCTGTTGAACACAGAAGACATTTTGAAAAATGTTGGTAACCAGACAGTTGCTGGTAGCCATTGACTTCCATATTCAATGGTTACCGTCAGCGGTTTGCTTACCAGCATTCTTCAAAATGTTTTCTTTTGTGTTCAACAGAGGAAAGAAACTCCTACAGGTTTGGAACAAGTGGAAGTTGAGTAAATGATGATAGACTTTCTATTTTGGGTCAACTATCCCTTTAACAGATGGACTGGAATCAGGTGGAGGGGCAAAGTAAACAGAAAGGAGGAAGTCGGTGGATAAAATGGAGGGTAAAGCGGATGTTCTCACCTCTAGTGAGGAAGAGAGAGTGACGGTGGGGGAACTGAGGCTACGGGCTCTGCGCACTTGTGGTTCGTTTAGATGGCCGCTGGAGGAGGGAGGGGTGGAAGCGGGGGGTGTGGCAGCTGTAGCGCCCCCTGCTGCCGCAGCTGAGGTACTGGCTCCATCTTCAGGGTGCTGCTGGTCAAAGAAAAGGATGAGCTAGCTAGTCACCACACGCTCTAGTCCAAGGGCACGCCATCCCACACGGACCCTAGTTAGACTGCATTCAAGGTTTAGAAGAGGTCCAGAATAGACCAGGTGTACAATACTGTAGGAAATGAAGGCTTATTAAACTGATCAATAATTCTAAGGTTTAATTTGATTGTGGGGACAAACATGAAGGTCCGTCTGGTTTATAAATGACTACAGAATATTTTTAAGAAGTTAAAAGTTTGTAGATCAGTTAAATAAGCCTTTTTATGTGGTCTATTATAAAAAAGAAAAGAAAAAAAGAAAAGGAAATGGAGAGAATCATACGAAGTGTGAAGAATAGAGAGTTTACTACCACAAGGACCAGAAATATAAGATAAAGATCAAGCGGAACCAGAGTGGCAATAAATAGATCGAGAAAACACACGACTGGCAAAACAAATAACACACTGTGACGGGACAAGTACACAAGAACATGGGAGAAAACAGATAAAGGCAGAACAACAGAAAGTAAATGAGACTGACACAGTTTAAAACCATCGGCCAATAAAGAAGGAGAGTCATGGAAGACACTTGGTGAAAAACAAACCGCCGTTAGCTTTAGCCAGGCTATGCTAGAATCCTGTACCTGTAGAATGGGCCGCGTCCAGGTGGTGCTGCGGTTGTTGTGGTTGACGTAGTATGTTCGTCCCTTGGGGTCTCTGCGTTCCTCCCAGCCTGCCGGAAGGCCTGGTGTGGTCAAGGCGTAGGAGGCCGATGGAGACTAAATAAAGTTAAACGAAAATTTTGAATATTCACAAAACAAAGAAGAGACTTGGTGATATTAAAATCTGTATCACTAGCCGCGTTTCCGATGTCGGGCCAAAGCGGCCGTGCTAGTGTGTGCCGGGGCCGGTCGCATTTCCACTGTCACTTCGGTGCTAGATTGTGCCTCATCTGCGCTTCCTTGGGGCCAGCAGCTCTGGTTTTTTGGCCCGACGAAAACCTTGGGCCAAAGTGGGCCAGCTGGGGCTAGAGGAGTAGTTATGAACAAAGGCGGAGTACTCTGCGTCATTTCATAAAGCTAAAAGTTATAACACCAGCATTAAAAACTTTTTCAAATAAGTTGAGCTCAAAACTCACTTTCAGTCAGCAGCGAGTGTTTAAAAAAAACTTGATCCAATGTGTAGTATAATCACCATAAAAGGCAGAAATATTTATAAGCGATGCAAAAGACTAAAGACTAGTTTACCATAGTAAACATGGTAAATGCAACCACTTGAAGAAATCAGACGTCAGCTTCTTATATTTCATCACAACAGTGCTTTTTTGGCCTTGGTGCTACAGGTCCGCCCGGCACCGTTTAAAGCACTGGCTGACACTGACCCGACAGTGGAAAAGCGGCTTTTGTCAGTTCTGCTACAATGAATGAACCGGTTTAGATTTTATTTTAGGGTCATATCTGTATTTGGAAGCCTTGTTACCTGATATGGCATCCAATATGATGATTGTGGGAATAATATATACTTAAAACCAGAACACTGACACATTTTCACAAACACATAAGAACACCTAAGCAACACAGCACCCAAAACACACTCCACACAAGGTGACATGTTTTAATAGTGTTATGGACACATTTAAAATGCATCCGATAAATATGTCTGGGTGAATTTATACATAGAGTAAAGATGGACATGCTGGGTGTCAAATGATCCCTGACAAGCTCTCAATTTATAGTCATACAAACACTCAAAAATCTGTATAAAATAAAAGAGAAAAAATATTTATGAAATGAGATGTGCCACCAATAAAGACAAAAAATACAGAATGTGGAATCTAAATATGAAATATAAAATGGTTCATAAAAAAAATTATATACATTTATATCATAATAATAAATTACATTAACTTTAAATAATAATAATTAATACTTGTATCGTACTAAAAGTGAAAATAAATCAATAAATACATTAACTCACAATATATTACAGCAATATCACATTAAAGAACTGTTGCAAAATGAAAAAAAGTGAAATGAGAGGTGCCATCCTTAAAGAACACTCATAAATAAACTGTATTTACAAAAGTAATAAAAATGTATTTATATTAATAATAATGAATAAACTTAACCACATCTAAATAAAAAAATAAACAACCAAAAACAAAAGGAGAGCAGAAATGTACAACATGTGGACATTACCATGGTGTCCTCAACGCCTGTGACCGTTTGTGCTCTTGTTCGTCGGGTCTGGGAGCTCTGCTGGGCAATAACAGCTGCTTTTAGATGGGGCAGGCAATCGCCCTGTTTTGGGCCAGTGGGAGAGGGGAAATGAGGGCAAATGGAAGGACAGGGTCAGCCAGAAAGCGGAACGACGAGTAGATGGGGAAGTGATTTTAGGGTGGTTCTTGTTATTTTAGGTGATTTTGTGAGAGGTGCCCTGCAGAGTGATGTAAGGATTCAGCAACCCCCCCAAAAAAATCAGTGTAACGAGATGTGATTACATGAACTATAGGGAGTGTATTTAATTTGAAATCAGTGCTGGAATTGAGAACAAATTGAGATTTGATTAAAGAGTGATAGGAGAGTGAAAGAAATACCCAGGTGCATATTTGTGGGGGGAAAAAGAATCATTAATTTGCAATTAAGGGATGATTAGTGTCAACATTTTGTTTTTGTCTTAAGATGATTAAAAAATCAGGACAGGATTTTCATTTTGTGTGAACCATTCTTTTAATATAATTCATACAATGGTAACGGACGTTTGTTAAAATGAAGCCTAACTAAAAACTAAACAATAAATGAATTCTTAATATATACTCATGTGCTTACCAAGTCTGCATTTATATGTAAAAAACAGAAATATTGAAATATTATTGCATTGCAAACTTGCATAACTGTTTCTTATTTTAATATCTTTTAATACATTATTTATATCTGTGAAGGCAAAGCTAAATTTTCATCAGTCATTACTCCAGTCTTCATTGTTTTATTTTTTTTTCATTATTTTAATATGCGCTAATAATTTCAAATATTACTGTTTTTACTGTATTTTTGGTGGCTTCCATAAGCGCATAATAATAATGACTGTAACTGAGACTGTCCTGACATTACACTGTGTCCACAATGACATATCTAAAAGGTTTTCAGGAATCATCCAAAGAAGTAGCTTCCTTCAGCAGTTCAAACTGACTCAAACTTGCCCACAGACTCACCGACTATAAAAACAGAGGAAACAACATCTGGGAAAATATCCGACTGGCACTCAGTGTTTCACATCTCAAATATTGAACGAGTCACCAACCGATCATCCTCTTGTGAGAAAGTAGACGTGATGCAGAAAGGACATGGAATGGGCCGCTATTTCAAGCGGATTCAGGCGGATGAGGAAAAGCATTTTTATTTCCAGTGAAAGGGAAATGTTACTTCAAAGTTCAGGACTGTAATCACTTTCACTGTATTTTTGATCAAGTAAAAATAAAAGATATTAGGGACCCCAAACATTTGAACAGCAGTTTAAAGTCTGCCTTTTCTTATAGTATGGTTTCAGATGACATGGAATATAGAGCATGACAGGTCCTGCTCACAATATGTTGTTGTATGAAGAGTACCAGCACAGACATTCATAAAATCAAAATTTGTTCTCTACGGAAGACAGAAACTCCATCAGGTTTGGAATGGCATTAGGATGAGTAAATTATAACAATTATGGGTGAACTATTCCAAAGTCATGTGGTTCTGAAAACCTTGTTAGTAAAACTACTATTCATGTAAATAAAGCTCTACAAACAACCGAATCACAGAAGGCTTACAGAAGCAAATCCAATTTGTGCAGTGTGCATCACATTTGCTTTATGCCTTTATAAGGTTTAACAACTGATCTTAATCCACAGCACAAGGTTACTGGAGCTATCCTGCTGCCAGATCTTATCTGGGAAATTCCCAGCATGCATTGCATCTAAATGCCACGATACAATAATGAAATGGACACCAAAACTTTCAAGGAACTAACCCAACCTCGTGACCCATCCACAAACCTCATTTCGAACAGATTTATCACACACCGTAGCAGACAGGGTCATCAGACTGTGCCACGCATTAAAACAATCTGCGAGAACTTTGCAGAAAATAAATACATAAACGTTTCAAAGCTGGGAATCATGGCATTTAAGCACAATTGCTTCAAAGATGCGGTGCACATTGTCTCTGTGCGTTGGGAGCAGGCTACACGATGACCTCATCCACATTGGTAATGTAATTTTACCTAATGTGGCTTATCTGCTGTAAAACTTGCGGTTCATTTAAAGAGACAGCACACTATTTACCACTCAAAACGTTTTGCTTGTGCATCTTAAAGCGTGACACAAACTTCATTCTTGTTGCTTGCAAAACAGAGAAATTATTTTGCAAACTGTCTCTTAAAAACTGAAAATGCCCCCATGCAGCGACGGTTACGAGGCAGCTCTTAAATAGAATGAAGCACTTCCTTACAAACATTACTGAACAAGCTGCACTGTAAAATGATCAATTGGGAGAACTCCCACAGTCACATTATCACCATGGAAACACGTCAACTTATCTCATCCGATGACATCATAATCACCACTACAGCCTCAATAAATCAATCCTACTTGCATAATAATACCTCATAAGTCACTATGAATTATCATTTGACATACGCACACAAAAACTACACAAACACATAGACAGGTGTTATATTTCTGAACAAACAATAGATGTAATTTTTTACATTTTCATAATATAATGTTTAACAGATCAGTCAAATATTAATAAATGATTATATATATATATCAAAGTTTCATGATATTTCTAACTACCTGTTTATGTGCATTAAATGATCTGTCAAGCATTATGTTTGGTTTATTATTTTGTTTTTGATTCTTATTCAACAGATATAGTAGAAAGAGGACGGATGTTCAAATAAACAAAGTTTATTTATTCGTAACCCATTTTATACCACAATTAATAAATAAATTTACAATACAACCATGAATGGGTTTCAACTTCATGTTGACTTTAAAGCATTGCATAAAGTGTTACCGAAGATTCCTATTGTCGCATTCACAGCATTCAGCGTTCCCTTAGATGTTCATTAGAGACAATTAAATCATTTGGAAATCAGGTGAACATTGGAATGTGTTAAGGAGTTTAAAGCTTTTTTAAAGATTTGACACTGAAAGAGTGAAAAAAAAAAGTATGATACTGAGAATGAGTGAGTGAAAAAAACACCACATGCAGAGTGAAGGAGAGGGGAGGAGGAGAAAAGAAGATTTACCGTTGGTGTGGGAGCTTGAGCTTGATCACTGACTCCATCAGTCATACTAGAGGAGCGTAGACGAGAGGAAAGAGGACTCTGCTGGAGCGAGAGAAAGAGATAAAAAGGCATTAGGCATGGTTATAAATAAAGGCATAAATATCGAACATCTTTTGGAGTGGTCATTTTCTAAGTGGTCCTCTGAACAGCACAGGCTCTGAATTCAGAGTTATTCTGAGTTATTAAAAACAGAAATCAAGCAAACAAAAATCTTTGCTTGGCTGAATCTGTAAATAATATTTATTTGAAATAATTTATTTCTTAATTTAAATAATATAATAATTAATAATATGCATGGTTTGTTTAGATGGGATGATGTGATTAAAGTTTAGTAGTGCACAAAGCTAACATAAAAAATAAAACAAAAATTTTATATGTAATGTTACTTAATTTAATGACTTAATATTTAATGCAATTTTTTTTACAACCTCTGCTTTCAAGGTTTTATTTTTATTCAAAAAAGGTCAGTAGTGTCCAAATCCATCTGAATTGATCTGAACTCACATGTGTCAATTTGTATTGAATGATAGATGATTGATTGATCAAGTGATTCTAAAACACATATGCATATGCTTGAATGTGTATATGTGTAGTTTATACCTTTCTAGGCCCCTTGCTTTTTTGTTTATTTAACATTTAGTCTAATTTGAATAAACTTTCAGCCACAAAAAGAGAGTGTAGCAACTTCAGCTTTGTTTAACTCAATTGGAAATAGAAACAGATCAGATTATAAAAAAAACTGAGATTTTGTCCGAGCCTTTACTAGACACAGTTTTTCATCTAGACATGTAGACTACATTGTCTGAACAAATGAGCAATGTATTATCCAGTTTCATTATTTGCAAATACCACAAAAGCCACTCAGGTCCAAAACATAAAATTACATTAAAAAAAAAAAAAAAAAAAAAAAAAATCTAGTCTTTAGTACAATGGGAGCAAATATTTTCCCAACTGAGTGACTCCTTTCTGCAGAAGTTCACAGAGGCGCTGCCTCCACAATGACTCACCGAGTGATTCAGTATGAGTGTACAGAGGTGCACGTGTGTGGAGTCAGCCATTCATTTTGACACTCTTCATTTTACTCAACATTTCAAGAATTTCACACATAATGTGTAAAATTAAAAAAGGAGTAACATCACATGAGTAGCTGTGCTCTCTCTCATTCTCCCCCTGGCCTTTCGAACATGGATGTCAGCAGAAAACTTTGTTCTCTCTTACCACAGCAGAGCTGGGTCCTGGGATTTCTCCGTTCATGTCTGGAGTGAGAGGCAATCTAAGGCTGATTTCATCTGAAAATTCTGGAGTGCTGGAGAGGGGCATCGCCAAAGAGGAGGGTCCGGACGGAGAATGGCTTAGATCGTCTGCAATTAAAGTTGGGTCCTCCTCTGATATGGGTTCCCATGACTGGTAAAGGAAGGATATGCATGAGAACCTAACATAAAATTGCTTTTAAATATACACTAAATATGTAAAAACATCTGATTATCTTTTAATATTTAACCACAGTGAAGTACTTTATTTAGAACCAAAAGCTGTTCACAGAAAGGATGAAGCCATCTAGCTCGCGTCATAGATGCAGCGATCAGAATGAAATACTAACATCGTCTATGTCCCTGATGTCCAGATGCTCATTTTCCAGATCTTCGCTAATGTGCCGTCGAGAGCGGAAAACTCTGCGGGCTTCTTGGTTAATATGCCGTAAGTTATTATCATTTTCCGTTTCTGAAACCACATCTCTAAAGCAAAGACAGGAAGAAAAAACTCGTTCCACACATATCAGTCTGGTGCAGTTGTCAGGAAATCAAGATAAATTCAACATAATGGCACATTAACTAGTCATTTGCAAAGGAATCAACAAGATAACATTTTATGTCACAAAGAAACTCACATCAATATTCTGATTTTAGTTTTTCAGTGTTTTGGCTCATTTTTACATATGCTTTTTGATAAATTAAAAAAGGTCACATACACACTACTGGGCCTCTTCCACTGTGTGGTGCGGTTGTTGTGGTTGACATAGTATGTCCGTCCCAGGTTATCGACCTTCTCTTCCCAGCCCTGAGGCAGCGGAGGCAGGAGCTGCTGAGGTCTTGGTGAACCTGGATCAGTGGAGTCTGTGACTTCCCAACCCTGAGAAGAACAAAGTGTGAGACACAAGAGTAAGTGAGAGTGAGACAGTCTTCAAAATGTTAGTATTTTAGCACCAAAAATGTAGGGACAAGGTTGTTTTCAAGAACATTTTAAAAGTCAAAAGTCTCAATGTTTTTTTCAAATCCTCATTGCTGTGAGGATGAGGATTAAATACTTTCTCCTATTCCATCTTAATATGTTATGATTAGTATTGCAGCTGCTATGACACAGGACAATCCCCTAACCGAGGAAAAAAAGAAAAAAAAAAAAAAACCAAAAAAAAAAAACAAACAAACTGAAGAGTGGGAATAAAAGTCAGAGAACAGGAAGCCAACAAAGGTAAAGGAAGGAAATGCCAGACAGTGAAATGGTTCAAGCCAAATGGCATACTTTAAATGTAAAATGCCAAGTAGTCTTTGGGGATGAGGATGAATGGACACTAAAATGACTGAAAAGCAGGAGACAAAGCAAGAAAGGAGACATTTAAGTGTGTCTCCATTCTGGAACGAAAACATCTTTCAGTTATCTGCCATGGTCTATAATATTGGAGAATATCTATTATAATGTTGGTCTACATTTACATACATTTACATGTTTCAACAACTGCAATTCCATGTACATGATTTTTTTCTAAAATAAAATGTACGTTTCGGTAATAGATATATCTTTCAAAAAATGTTCTGTAATTTAGATGCCACTGTGCTTATTATTTATTTACTTAATTTCATGTGATATTCATTTTTGTACATTTATGCTAATGAAGTTAATGATTTAGTACATACATTTAATCGTCTGAATCAATGTATTACACATAAAAAAAAAATAAAAAAAAACATTATTAGTGCATTAATATCTCATCGTATATTTTTTAAAATTATCTTATCTTATAACTAGGGCATACAATCCCTAATATGGATGCTTTATGCAAATGTATGTTTATTAGGGGTGCTCTGATCACGATCGGCCGATCTTTAATGCGCATCTCATCAGTAAAGCCGGTTTTCTAATCAGCAGTAAATTCCATCAGGTGCGTGATTTCAAATAGAGCAGCTGTTACTACACAGAGCTGTTGTTAACTGAGAAGATGCGCAAATAATCGCTGAAAATGAACGTGGATTTGCGCAGCTTCTCACCCCTAATGTTTATTACTAGTGAAACCATACTCAACATGGAGCATAAATAATTCAGATACAGGTTTTCATAAAAACAAAGTTTTTTAAAACCATTTTTAAGAAATTGAAAAGTATCATTATATTAATTTAAACAATTATTATGAGTTGATTATTACATAAATTATACAACACAACTATAAAGTGAACGTGACGTGACGTGACGTGACATTCAGCCAAGTACGGTGACCCATACTCAGAATTCGTGCTCTGCATTTAACCCATCCAAAGTGCACACACACAGAGAAGTAAACACACACACACACACACTGTGAACACACACCCGGAGCAGTGGGCAGCCATTTATGCTGCGGCGCCCGGGGAGCAGTTGGGGGTTCAGTGCCTTGCTCATGGGGACCTAAGTCATTTTATTGCCGGCCTGAGATGCAAACCCACAACCCTATGGTTAGGAGTCATACTACACTAGGCCACGACTTCCCCAACAATATTTTACTGGCTTAATTGTTTAGATCTTCTCATCGATCTACCAGTTCACATTTACAACTGAATGTTTGCTGCATAAAAACATGGGTGGATGTTCGCATTGGTCTGAAAAATGCTACTTCATTCTCTACCAGCAGATGCGGGAACGGCAGAAATAGAGCTGTTTCTCCGAATGTAAACAAAGCAGCACAGCAGCTCACTTTGAAACGTGCAGCACTCATATTTGATCAATAAAATAATCGCCTTCAGATTAAGCCATATCTGTTTTTCTTCAGACCAATGCGAACATCCACCCATGTTTTTATGCAGCAAACATTCAGTTGTAAATGTGAACTGGTAGATCGCTTTCTCGTCTTTCCTTCCTCAAATTTAAGAACTCTAGAAATCATAATTAAGACTTTCTTGTAACTTTCTTTCATACGACTTTCTATGGCCTTAATTATGATACAACTAAATTTAAGACCTCTTAAGGACCCACGGTAACCCTGAAACAGAAAATACGCTCTGCGTAAAATGCGCACGTTAATAAAAGTAGTGCCATTAAAATTTATCTGCATTAATGCATTATTAACGCGTTAATTTTGACATCCCTATTTATAACCTCTATTGTTGAAAGAAAAACACTAACAATTAACTTTTTTCTGAGTTCTGAATTGAGACATCCCAAGGAGAGAGGGATCTATACTTTAGATATACTGCTAATGGGTTGGTTTTACCTCAGTTTCTTCCCTCATCTCGCTACTTTCCTCTTCATGGCCTCCATTCTTTGGCAGGTAGGCCATCTTCAGCCTCAGGTAGCCTTTCACCCGAGACTTAGGACTACAGGACATAAAAGCATGTCATCACACAAGTAACACATTATTTGTATTCTTTATAAGCCCTTAATTACAAGGAATTTAATTGTTTGAAATTATTTTCATCTTTTAAGAGCTTCAATATTCTTCCTATAAAATAAAACAGTTTAAAAAAAAGGGTATTATCTCTGGTTGAGAATCACTGTATAGTGAAGTATAGTTGATAGTGAACTAGAGTCATCTAGGATAACATTAAAATATAGCAGTACAGGCCATATGCATTAACTGTTCCTGTGTAAAATATTTGGCCTTAACTATAACCACAGAGCATTAAGGGGATTCACAGGTGTGGTAGTTGCACATTTCTTTCCAAAATAACTGACTAATCTCAGATGTGCTGTATAGTACAAAACATCCAGTCCTCTGAATTAGGTCAAAGTTCAAAACCAACACATTACCCGGTTTTAACTTTAAATATAACCGCTAATGTTCCTGTACTTTGTTTGTGAAAGCTGCATGACGACTGACCTTCTTGGACGCAGGAGAAAGTCTTTAAACGTGTATGGCCGCTCCATTGCAGGGTCCTCCGTCTATACACCAACAAAACAACACAGAAAAAAATCAACAAACATGAATCAAATCTGGGCCAATCTCAGTTCAAACTTACAAAGCATTAATATGTAACAGTCTTCAGCCTGTTTGGGGGTGGATAACCAGCGATATAGACCCTTGGATGACACCCAGCTGTCTTATGTAACACTGTTCTCCTGTTACATTTAAACTGCCCACAGGTTGGATATTCACGGCTGGTCATTAGTGGCTTCAATCTGATGGAAATTGATGGAATTGCCACTTTTGCCAGTGCCCGAAACTAAAACTATGTGAGGAAAGATTGGAGGCCCTGAAGGAAAATGGGAGAGTTTTCCTGTTTGGCAAGTCTAGATGCAAGAGGAGGTGAAAAGCATTCATACTTCAAAACCAGTCCATCCAAAAATCCACAAGGTAGCTTAATCAATAAACAAATTTCTAAGGAAATATAAATCCATATATACACATCTAATTCAAATATAGGAAACCACTTTTAAATATTCAGCAATAAGAGCAGGCAGAAAAGGAGCGTGTGGTCTGGACTGCAACCACGCAGAACTGAAAAGTAGATATGTAGGCGGCCACAAGGAAAACAGACCAGACTCTGTGTGTGCGAGCCTAAATATGCAATCCAGCAAAGAAATCTCACTTTGCCACTGGAAATAGTTTCAATAAAAACAAGAGTTGTTCCATTCCTAAATGTCCAGGAAAACAATATATTGTTCAAAACAAGTAAACTGGAACAAAATACCATATTGAAAACCAAAGATTTTGTCAATCACAAAACCTGCCAACACCTATGTTCTTTTAAACACTGTGCGGAAGCAATTAGGTATGAAATGATGTTTTTTGTAAAAACATTTATTTATATTTTTCCAAACACATGCATACATTTTTAGTTTGAAAACTAGTAAACATTCTCTTCAGTTCAAAGTTAAATATTATTCCTGGGATCAGAACAGCCAATCAGAAATCTTAAGCAAGACAAGAGTACATGACCTTACCGGTAAATGGGTAAGAGGCACATCAACCTGCCCGAGGAAGTCATCTCTGGTCTGTATAAGAAAGAGAAACAACAAAAGAGGGGCGAGAAGAAATTAAAATGACAGAAATAGTAGTAATGTAGAGATTTGGCTTTGAAACAATGACTGACTTTAGCATGACTTGGCAAGGAAAACCACAAAGATGAGACAACCAAGAACCTGTACAACCCAAGAAGAATAAATTAATGTGTATGTATGAGAAAGAGAGAGAAAGAAGGAAATACAGAAATAAGGCAGTGTTCATTTCAGAAGTTTCACTTAAAATGGGAAAAACCTGACAACCAACCCGGTGAGGAGCAGCAGATGGGCAATGAGTGAGGGTCAAAGTCAGAAAGAGTGTATTAATATATGAACCGCCAATCACAAGCCTTCATTCCACCCACCAATTACAATAAGCCAAATTGTGAGATTGTTAGCTTTGATTGTCAGGTGTTTGGGTCGTGGTAGACCAGTAGATTACCTGACCATGGTTGAAATGCTCATACTCGGACCGATCATGACAAATGGGTGCCTGTGTGTGGAATAAACTTATTAAGACAACAAGGACGAATACATAACCCCAGTTACACAATGTTTAGGGCACTAAATGTAAATGAACCACCATGAAAATGCTTCATATTGAAAATTACATCAATGCCACACTGTAAATTAATTTAAATACACGCAGGTGAACCACCTTTGGAACAATATTGTCTGATTCAGTCAATGACACACTCTGGCAGCAGGAAACCAAAAATACATTCTCAAGCCCCTATTAATCACGGAAAACCCACCATGTCTGAGACATTCCTCGGATTAAATGTGAAAAGGTTAGTTCACTCAAAAATGGACATTCTGGTCTTCCCAAAACACAGTAAGCAGATGTGCAAAAAACGTATTACACTTTATTACGAGTTTATTAAGTGCACACTTTATTAAAGGCTTGAAAGAGCAAGGAAAATTTTTTATATAAATCCGATTGGATTCGTCTGAAAGAATAAAGTCACATATACCTAGGATGCTTCGAGGGTGAGTAAAACATGGGCAAATTTTCATTTTTGGGTGAACTAATGGCGCGTTGCAGGCAACCCATAACCCATGTATTTCCAACCTTCTACCCGTGAAAGTGCACCAGAATGGTAGTCAAACCCATGACTTCCCACCCGTGAACTCGTACTAGATCGATGCACTCCCAGCTCCAAGCTCTGACTTCACATGACCCACAAAACAACATTGACAGCCCCTACGGATTATATTGCCTACAGATGAGATAAGTGGTACACGGTGAGAAATAGACTTTAGGACAATATAACGTTCCAATAAATGTAATTGTAGTTATGTTAAATGTAGTTACAATTCCTTGTGCTCAGGCAATTTGGCGTGACTTGTCTGGAATGCTACAATGTCATGAGTCGTGGTTTGAAGTCATGATTTACGGGCTCAAAAACCTGCCTGGAACTGACGATCGGCCATGTAATGACCGCGCTTCTCCTGGTACAGGAAATAGATAGTGAATGGATGCTTGAACTTATTTGCATGTTGTTGTTGTTTTTTTACTTTTTATCCTCATTCCAAATGATCAGGAAAAGTGGAAATCAACTTTGAAGCACAATGGTGCCGCCGTGCAAGAGGGGAGTGTTCACGAAGCACAAACAAATGATCATTTTGACCATTTCCCCAACAGGGATTGGGGTGGCATGGGTGGATGTGGTCGTAGTGTCCATAGGAGAGCTGTTGCTGATCGCACGCTCACAGGGCCGACGGCAGACAGTACAGGAGCAGTCAGCTTGGGGTATGTCTGTGCGCTGTGCCATGCAATGAGAGGTGCCATACTCTTGAGAACTATATACTGTGTAACCTAAATACCTGACTTGGGAGACAGCTGGTCAACTGATCAAAAATAGGCACATGCATTTTACTATGGCACAGTAATATAGTAATAATTGTTCTACTCTCTCCTGTTTTACTGTTGATTTCCTCTTTTCCTGGTCATTTGGAATGAGGATAAAATGTCAAAAAAACAACAACAACAACAACATGCAAATAAGTTCCATTCAATATCTATTTCCTGAATAATACTGATGAACGGATCAAAAAGTAGGCTACTGTTCACATGCGTTTTACTACTATATAGTAGGGATGCACCATTCATGATTTCTCATGGCCGATTCCAATAACGTTTTTTTTACAAGCAAACTTGCTTGGATTCCGATAACGATTTCAGAATTTTTTTTTTTTTTAAACAAACAAGAAAGAAGGAAAGTATGCATAAACAAGATGTTTATTTGGTATTTAACAGGCCATACTGGCTTTTGGCTATTGAAAACAATAACTGTAACCATCTGAAACTAACAGCAGTTACTGCACAGTAAGAAGCCTGCTTTCAGTACAAATAAAGATTATACAGACATTAGCATTTAGCTTTTGTTTATGAACTGGGTTGAAACTACATAGAACTGACCTTAAATAAAAAGATTAACTGTAACCATGTGAAATTAAAGGCAACAACTGCATAATTGTAAAATACAAACAACACAATTACCACACATTCAATAAGATGTTTCTTAATCAGCACTCAGTATTTGTTTAAGGGCCCTATCTTGCACCCAGCGCAATTGACTTTGTACACCGACACATGTGTCACTCCTATTTTGCACCCGCGCAAAGCGCGCTTTTCCCTCCACAGAAGCACGTCGCTAAACTAGTGAATGAACTTGCGCTCCCTGGGCGGTTCAGCGCAAAAAAGGAGGCGTCTTCTGGCGCAAACGATCCCTGGTGCTATTTTGCTGTTCCATTAAACAATTGCGCCACTGACCAGAAAAAACCTAGTCTAGAGTCAGTGGCGCATTGCGCGTTGTTCATTATGCTATTTTAAGGGCGCATGCTTGACCATAATGTATAGCGTGCACAACGCGCATACACTTTGCTCATGTAATCTACACAGATGCAACAGTTATTTTTGCAATTCATAAATTGTTACACTAAAAAATATTAACACGTGAGATGACGGAAATCATTGTGGTGTGCCACCACGATGTGAAAAAATAGGCATAAATCTAGCTTACAAATTATTCAGGCTAATTGTAGTAATTAAGGATCAGACCTGTTGGCCAAATAGTGGCAAGACATATGTGTATATAAGGACATCTGACAAATTGTGGCTATTTCCTCCCACGCCTGTTTAACCGACGCTATTTTGGGTGGGTTTCTCCCATCCCCATACAACACAACTTCTCTGTCTTTCACTGCTCTTACAAGAACATCAGTCTCCTCGGCTGTGAACCGCTCCTGGCGTGCGCCTGGTAAATACGCCATAATAATAGCAATCCATAATGGAACTTGCGCACCTGCTTTTAAAGGGAATGTTGGATGACGCTCTGATTGGTTTATTTCACGTAACGCCCAAACCACACCTATGAATAATGAAGCTACTTCAGACCAACCCATTTTAGATTTGCGCCGGGCGCAAGAGCCATTTATCCCGCCGGGAAAATAGCAACAGCGCCGAGAACCACCCACAAAGTTACTTGCGCTTCGCGCTTTGACACTTGCGTTTCAGATCGTTAAAATAGGGCCCTTAGTTTTTAAATTTGGCTTTAAATAAAAAAAGGTCTTTACCAGTTAGACTAAATAAAAATGTTAAAATCAAATAATGTTGGTGCGAATAAAACAAAGATGTAAAAGTATCTCATTCATCCAATTAAAAAAAAAAAAAAAACATATTTAAGGTAATGATTCACATCTATATTTTTTACTAGAGCCAATGAAAAATAAATAATTATTGTCTCAAAAATCTAGATGTGAATCATTACCCTAACATTTTTTTAATTGGACTAATAAAACACTTTTTCAGCGTGCTACAGCAGGTGATTTTTAAATCAAATTAAGCTGATGTAATTTTAAGGTAAAATAAAAATAATCATCTTATACAGAACTGACATTTACTTCTGGCTTTTCAAACGTGAATGCAAGTTCTGCTTTACAAAGAAAAGCATTTCAGTTTTGTCACAGTTTAGTCCGTTTCAATTCTCATTCAACACACGAGAAGTTGAGCAGAACATCCCTTCACTGTCTCCGCTTGTGCAGGGCACGGACAGGTACAGTACGCTCGCGCAGCTTCAGTGAGCACAGGAAAGGCTCTTATTTGTGCGCCAGTTCACCAATGGCTGATCGCTTCCTGCTATCTGTGCCTCAGACATGTAGCTCTGCACTTCCGGTGTTGAACGGCTACCGTGTCCTGCGCACAGATTTCAAAATACTTCCACACAACTGACATGATAGCGAATGATTACAATGTAGTCTGTGGACGCGGGCGCACTTCCAGAAAAATCGGCAGAAAAAAGACCAAAAACCATCCGATTGCCGATCGCGTATTTTAAGCAAAAAACGACTGGTTCCGATTTATGGCTGGTCAACCGGTCCATCCCTACTATATAGTATAGTAATCTAGTAATAATTTAGTACTTTCTCTGTTTTATAGTTAGTTTTTGATCAATTGGAATGAGGATAAAAAGACACACACACACACACACAAAAAAAACATGCAAATACGTTTAAACATTTCAATATCTACTATTTCCTGAATATTATGAAATTCAAGAGGAGAATTCACGCTTGCCCATGATGTCATAACCCCTCGATTTCCGGTTTTGTTTTGTAGAAAACATATGGAAACACCAAAGACACTTTAAAATGTTGTGCATTTTATTAGACTGGTGACGATCCCGCACAGAGTAGCATTATAACAGAACTCTCAAACATATCTAGTATGATAAAACAGCGCTGCTTTTTCCCCCCACATATGCAAAATCGGAATGAGTGGAAGCGGTGGACTGTGGCAGAAAAAAAGCTCAGCTGCTTTCGAGCTGTGTGTCATGCTCATTCAGTGGCTTTGTTTTGCTTTGACGGCTTTCAGTCTTACCCTGCTTATTTCTACTATGTTAAAAAAATCATTAGCTTATCCATGAGCATGATTTCTGCCCGAGTCCTGCATTGGTTTTGGGGATGAAGACAACAACTCCCATGATTCCACACTCAGTCACGGCATCAAACTATGCTACTTGGTCTTTGTTTATTTTGAATACACGCCCTCTAGCAGCAAAAAAATTACATATTGTGCCTTTAAGCATTTCTGAACAAAATGGGGTTAAATCCTCCAAAACACTAACAACAGCTGTGAAGCACAAACAAAAGCAAAATTGAGCCATTAATTAACCAAAAAGCATGAAGGAATGACCTAGAAAGCTCAAAAAGCTAGTTGAGTCTTAAAAGTCACACTGTAGAAGAATTATGTCCGTTGTGTCTTGGCAAAGTGTCCTGTCACTAAGGAAACTATTTTCCTATCCTTCTGCAATAAAAGGGATGCTCTGAAGAAGTGAAAATGACTTTAACTGATGCCTTTTAACTTCAAAGCGACTTCGTGACCATTAAGATATCATGCCTTTATGACCCTAAAAGCTCTGTTCCTAAGTGTTAAAAATAAATGTTTGCCTAGTCATCGTTTATTACAAAGCTGAGTTAACAGTTGACTCTAGCCATTAAAGTGTAAAAAGTGCAGAAGCAGAGAAAGCAAGACAGCAGGGAAGTGAGAACCAAGAGGCCATGTTTAAAGAGAAACACAAAAAAATGGTTAAATAAACCATACAACAGATCAAATGGAAGGAAACACGAATAAAGCAGCCCATTATTTCAAACTTTACGTCACACAGCTAAGAACTGTAAATTATAGGGTCAGGGGTTATGACAACAGGACCTGACAAGAAACTTCCGACAACTGATCCGCAACACGCAGAGATGATAAAATAAGACTGCAGCCCCTACAAATTATGCAGCAGGGTTCCTGTCTAAGCGACAACAGCAGGTACTACAGCAATAGGAAATGTTGACAGAGCTAGAGTCTTTCAATAAACCTAATTTTAACTCTCTTCTCTTATGAGCAGACACAGGCTTTTCAAAGCTCTAAATCCTGAGTTCTGTAAAAAAAAAAAAAAAGCTGCCACAGCGGATTTAAGTGAGCTTTCCCACAACATTCCCTCTCTAGGTTTGCTAAAACTTGTGATACAGCAAACATGTATTATACATGTCACATGTATTAACCGGAGAGTGCTCACAAGGAAACTCATGCGCCCTGCAAGGGACAAATGCATTAAATGAGTGAAATTTTATAGTTATGTGTAAATGTTTGTAAATTCTGCAAAACCTCTTATTAAAAAGAAGCACTGAGGCAGAACTATTCTACCATATTCTTTGAAAAACAAGGACTTTACAGGTTATGATGTATTGCAAGCCTTGTCTTCAGATAAGATACATCAACAAATACATGCTTGAGGCATTCAAAAGAGCAGTCTTGACAGCAAGAAGTATACAGATCTGTATGAGAGATTTTCACTTCAGATGATGAACTCTACTGCTGGAACTTTCAGTTTCTTGACTGACTCATTTCCAGTAAAGCCTTTTGAACAGGTACTGGAAATATATATGCTGCCAATAGCTGCCTTGGAAACTGGGAAGGTATGACATTCCTAATTGTGGAATAGGAAGAGAATCTCAGAGATTCTGGACCTTCGGTTTGCAAGTGCGCCATCTGTGAGACTGAGTCCTGCTTTCCACATTCCATTGGAAAGATGCTGTTATGACTTCTGCACATGATGAGTACTAGTTTGAGTACTAGTAATGGTTGGTGACAAACAGATGAATGTCCCACACTTATAGCGTGTCAGCATCCCATGAATTGGTTTCTAAGATGAACAGGAATGAATCACTGAAGGGACTTTCAAAGCCAGTAAACTCAATGGTAACCTGGAGGGAATGACAAATTACATGTGCCAAAAATTTAAATTAAATTTAAATAAAAAACAAACAAATGGGTGGACGGTTGAAAAAAGCAAATCGTCGCTGTTGGACGGAAACCTCCTATGTCCAAATTTTGTCAATTTCATATTTTTTCATTAATTGATGATATTGGTCAGTCCCCGCGTGGTTATGTTAATATTACAAATTATTAACCAATCTAAAGTCTTAAGAATAGCTTGAGAGCAAATCTAGTAACTCTATTGGACACTTCAACTGTCCACGATGCATTGGTTTTGTTGTCATGTTTGGTAAGATGGCAAACGTGATTTTTGTGGGGCTTAAATAAAAATATTGACCCGCGCAAGTTTTGACGCTCGTCTGAGGATCGGAACTTAGTGCAAAACAATCCTCTGAAATGCGGACTAAACAATGTGCATTGCAGATAAAACAGATTGTAGCTTACAATGTCAAGGCATGCCGTCAAGTTCAACAAGTAGCTGCCTTTGCCATGTTCATCACTTTAAGCAAGCTAGCTGGCTTCTTGCCTCGTTATCATACTTAAACATGCCGTATAATTTAGGGAAATGATCATTTTACTTTTATTCATTTTGGGTTTTTTTGGATCAACCATGTGTGTCTCCTTACAGTAACTCTGTCTGATGCAGCATTTATTCAGAATACCTGAAGATCAAAGAGCAGAAATTCAAACACCTCCAAGATCTGAAGGAAGTCATCCCAAAGGACTTTCACAGCTTTTATGACAATCTACTTCACAAGCCTAATATAGGATACAGTATTAACACAGTCAATATGATGGCAATGTTATCTGTTAAACTATGATATCAGATATTGATGACAAATATCTACTTCTTACTAGGCTTATTATGCATGTGCATTGAAGTTTTAAAATGTATCTAATATAACACTTGAATTAAATTGGATATTTTGTATACCACCATTAAATTATTGTTTTTATTATTATTATACTGACTTTAAGTTAAACTGTTAGGCCCACTTATAGACTATGCCTCTCTTGGCACTGTGCATGTAAAACACCTCAAGTAGCAAGGTTTTTATTTATGGGAGAAAAAAAGGCTGTCTACTCGCACCAAGTAAGCCTCTTTGGATACAATAACGAGTGAAAATTGTTAGGTTAGATACATTTCGATAGCTGTAATGCTTCGGTTCAGAAGGAACCCCTGTAAGCCTCGAAGGTAAGTTTGCGACCAGATCAGACTAATCTTAATCAGCTCATCGTTTTTTTTTTTTTGTATTGTATTTAGACAGTCTAGTCAGTTTATGGTTTCATTTTGGTATTGCATCACTCATAGCTCTAATGTTTAAAATATTTAAGGAAGATGTATGTAACCACAATCACTGGCTTTGAATAGCTCGTAAAGCCTAGTCTCTTGTCAAAAGGCTCAACGTGACCACAGACTGATGAACTGCTGGCAGCAGCGACGTCTGTGTCTATACCATTCTTATCAATGAGAGCGTAAACTCGTATATCCATGCTCCCAAGTCATAAAACTCGTATCTCTAATAAAAAATGATGTTGGGGAAATGTTGTGTCAATGTTGGTACACAACAGTATATGATGGCAATATAAGGTATAATACCAACTTTAACAATACAATGTTGAATAACTAAAATAAATATGCAGTTTTTTTTAATTTCCAGAAAAATAATGGTTTTGGAGATACGAGGATTCCACCCGACAGCGAAGAGATGCTTAAGATCTGAGAAACTCAAACAAAGCCTTGAGCTTAATAGAACTATGATGCATGAAGATTCTTTATTTGAGCAACAATACTTTTTTTGTTTTTAAGTTACTGATACTAAGAACAGCATTATATTTAACTATATATTAGACCTTAATCACCACAGAACAGCTGTTTGAAGAGATGAACAGTGACTCAGGCCAAAAGGAGAAAAGCCGCTTTCAAAACATACAACACTTGACCCGGGAATAAAGATAGAACAGGCTCCTCTTTAAGAGAATGGGGGGTAAAACAAGTGGACAGGACCCCATGAATGAAATTACGCCTGAAAATGCTTCTGCTTTCTCTATATTTTTCACTTCTTGAATATCAAACTGAGTATAAGAGTTTGTATGCTTGTTGGGTAACTAAAGACAGTGCGGTTACGTCTTGTTCTTGGCCCCCATTTTCGTGGAATATTCACTTCCCAGAATGTGGGAAAGTCATTCTTCAACCCACCTCCTCTTTCCACCAAAATCCTGCTACCTCTTCTTTCATCTGTTTTTCCCATTCTCCAGCCACTTACAAACTATTAAAACACACTTTGAGAGGTCTACACCCTACAGCATACTTTGTGGAACTAAACAATGGCTTGTTAATAAAGCAAACCTGAAATGTAAAAAATAAACTATAAAAAGTATGTGCTTCATTTTCTGCTCAACTTTAGTCCCTTTTCTGTATTTACCTGTTGATTGCTGCAGTTAGGCACCTTTCCAAAGCTAATATCCCGTGCAAGGATGGGGCTGTGCTCACCTCCATGGCTGAAACAGATCTTAAACTTGGACTGTCGGGAGTTCTGTTCCTTCCTAATTTTGAATGTGCAAACTTGAGTACTGCTCTCAAGAATCTCACTCTCGGTCTCCATTTCTGAGATCGGGGAATGAAGATTTGGCATAGATCCAAGCCGTGAAGGAGCTCCTCTGGGCTGCATTGTCTGTGAGGTGCTCCTCTCAAGTTGGATCCGAGGGTACCGCACCAAGGGGCTGCCTTTAATACCCGTGATGCCCAAATCATCGGCCTGAGAAGTAGGGCTAGGGTGCCGTCCTTGGTCCTTTTGAAGCTGGAATACAAGTCTTTGTGTTCCAGGACCTCTGTCTGAGCTTTGCTGAACAGCCCAACGGTGGCCATTCTGGTCATTCTCACTGTAGGGCATGATCCTGAACCGCTGGACATCCGAGCCATCTGCGGATCTTCTTTGAATACAAAAACCTCCAATGGTAATCCCTTGATTACTGGGTGCACTAGCATTACCATTTTGTCCATCACATGGTCGGACGTAAAAGACTTGCCTCTTAGGCTGAATGGGCTCAGTACCTGGTTGAGATTGTTCCACATTTTGGCAAGATGGGGTTTCTCCTCTGTAGTAAGCTGGAGGTGGAGGTAAGGCCCAGCTTTCACCGGGCTCAGTGTATGGGGGAGCTGGATCCCGAGGGTAATCTGGAGGTGGATCAAAGGGCAATGCGTCTTCTTGAGGTGCAGTTGTGCGTTGGAGAGAAATCTGGACAGAGGTGCTCTTGGTTGTCCGTGGTTCAGTTTGACCCTGGAGCTGTGGGATGAACATGGAAGAGCTTCGCTTTAGAGAGGCATCTGAACAAGCACTCAATTCTGGGCTCTCAGAAAGTCCTTCATTTTGTGTCTGTGTATGGCACATTGTGGCCCCTGCGCCACAGTAGCCACTATCATCTCCGTCCTCCACTGTCCCATTTAGCTGCTCCAACTCAGTGTTACCTCGACCAGATCCAAAATACAACCGAAACCGGTGAGACATTCTCCTGTCTGACTTGATCTGTCTCGGTCCAGCTCTTGCTGGATCTGCCTCGCTCACTGTTTAGTTTGTCTGATCCCCTTTTGCTCTCCCTCTCTCGGTCTTGCTCATCCACCCTCTTTCCTTTCTCTCTTTCCCTTCCTCACAGACAGAGGCTGCATTTTGTTTCACAGCTACCAGTGAAGCGCTGCCAGGGAGCTTAAAAGTTCAACCCACAAAGAGAGAGAGAGAGAGAGAGAGGGAGAGAGAGAGAGAGTGAGCGTGCAAGTAAAAGCTGGAAACAATGGGAGAGACAAGGAAAAATAAAAAAAACTATCCCATATGTCACTGTTTGAGCTGAAGTCTGATAGTGACAGACAACAGAAATAGCCCAAGTGGCAAACTGCATTCCAGGTTTGACTGGATAAGGACGCCTGGTGCTCTTGCAAGCAAAGGTGAGGGAAGGGTTGCCAAAGTCTCGTGATCCAGATGGCACCCACCCCCACTTTCCTGTTAGACCCAAACAGCACTCTCTCAGCTGCTACTATTCTGTCAGGGGGAACTAAACCGCCGGGGGTGGGATGAGACAGAGAGGGATCACAGCTGACTCAGGAAACACTCTCCAGAAGCTCATAAATCTTTGTGCTTATCCCACATATGGGGCACACTGAGACCAAGCCAAGTTGGGACGTGATGTTACCCAAAACTCAAGCTGGTAAAAGTACTATTTTTAATTACTTACCGCCAAAAATATCAGACAGAACAAAAACAATTCACACACAACCATCACTCAGACCTATATAGGTAAGCAGAAGTATTAGAGGTGTACCACTATCGTTAGAGACATTTTCCAAGAAATACACAGGAAATGTCCATTTACTGGAAAAACACTGGAGCTTTTCATGTCTGGGCCTCTGTATAGACATGCAAAATTTCCAATCAGGCTTCTTAAAGACTGGCATGGCTGAAATGTTCCATCTCTATAAAAAAAAAAGGGAAGTTTTAAACCACAAGACAGTCACCCTCTTTCAACACAGTAACAATGAATCAGGATGCAGCCCAGGGGCCATTTCATTTTCATAAATAAAATCTACAATCACGACCACTCCTAAAACAAAAGCAACAAAGGAATCTACTTCACTTTGCACTATTTAAAAACTCTTAACTCGTGGGTCATTTGAAAAACAAAATAATTATAATGTGTTGCCTCAAAATGATTGGAAATATGATCAATCACTGATGACTGACAGCCAAATTTATAATGTATAAGCCACAAGACTGTGCTAAATGCTTCATAAAGTCTATTCAGGGTGAATAATGGTAAGTTTCTTGTTCTGGCATTTGCTTTTGCTATACAAACACAATCCACAAAATCTGAATGTTTAGATCAGTATACAGAACCCTCTGCCAACAGACACGCAAATATCATAATCAATATGATCCCAAGAGATGACGCTGGACTGTGCATATTCAAATTCAAAGAGAGCTTTGTCTAAGTGAGAAAGCCTGCACGTATATCCCTAATGGAATAAAGGCCAAAATCAGAATCCTTGGAACTCATATTAAAGATTTTTTAACAATAATAAACAAACAGAACAATTTGTAACACTGAGTTACGCTTTACCACAGCAATATTCTGAAGTCTCAGTTTTGCTTGTTTTATCACTTACTAGCCAGAAATCATAAGTATGATCGCTTCATGATGTAAATGTATCACATACAAAGTATGGATTGCTATAAAAGGTAAGTTCGGTTTTATAAAGTTAAAATTACCACAAATGTGACTATTTAGAGTGCGTCTGTGCAGGAACACCAGCCGGACACTGCAAAGTCAGTGCAGTGTCTTATTGGATGGAGTGAGTAAGACAGCCTCCAACTGAAAGAAAAGTGTTGATTGTGAGAGTGTGGGTGCTCTCTAAAGGGGATATTGTTTGGAGGGCACACATGCAATGCTAGGGGGGGAGCTGTGAACAAAGAACGGAGACATCATTCATAGTAGGGCTGCACGATATTGGGAAAAAAATTACATTGCGATATTTATTTTTCTGTGATATATATTGCGATATGAAATTTAATCAAATTTTTCTTACAAACAAAAATGGGATGAGCACACTTACATTCTCATTTTAAATGATTTAAACATCGACATCATTTTGTCAATTGACTAATATGCGCGAGGAAGATAGAGCAAGACAGCGCTCGTGTTGTTTGAAGATGGGGAGCGTGCGGCCGGGGCTCGCTCTCTCTCGCGCGCTCTGTCTCTCTCACGCTCTCTCTGTCGCACACGCGCTCTCTCTGTCTGCCCTGTTAAACTCACAGGACTTAAAATTTTAAAACTGCTGTGAAATTAATCTGCGAATCACATTCGTCAAGGGCCGTACAGTTAATGAATAACGGATCAACTACGACAGCCTACATCACACATCCTACAATGTGACTATCGTGGATTTGTACATTGCAATATCGATGCTTAAATGACATCGTGCAGCCCTAATTCATAGCGTAAGCATTAGTTCCACAGCACCAATTTTTCTGGGAATAACGACAGAGGACTTCCACAGTGCTACCTACACATACGACACCTTCACATACGATTTACTCAGCTAATATAAAGAATATTTCATAAAAACCGACATTACATAAGCCTAAACAGCAAACATTTGGCTGAATGATAGCAAACGGGTGATTTGAACTGGAATGTTTTCAAGAAACACATTCGCTCACCCACACAACTCTGGGGTGGTTATGTGTCTCCATGACAGCGGTTTTCAGAAGGATCTACAAAAATTGCTATAAACTGTGGTGTGTGACCCATCTTATTCACATCTAAACTTAAAAAAGAAGGCATTCAATTGTCTGTCTTGCTTGGACCATTGGAACTTGTGTGTGAGAGTTCATTACAGCTAGCTCTTAAGTAATCCAAAGTTACAAAATGCTTTGTACAAAAGAAAGTAGATTGATAGAGGCACTCTCACTGAGAAAGCAGGAAAGAGGGTAAGAAAAGGAGAAACAGGCAAAGAATGACAAGGTTATGAATGAGAAGACACAGGGAAGAAAATAAAGAGATAAGAGAGGGATGGAAATAGACTGAGAGCATGTATCATGTGAAAATCATTCATTAAATCTATGTCCAGTCAGTGGGACACCATCCATGCGCTCCCTCAGACTTATAAGGAAGAAGCTCAGTTTCTGCTCAACCCTGCACTGAAACTCTGCCAAATCCCATCACACAGGAGTGACAACAACCGTTTCCCTGTGAACTGCAACAACTCATACACTGCAGAGTTACAGCAGAGAACAATACCACTGCCTGGTCACAAACTGAATGGTATACTCAGAGTAACTAGATCCAAAACTTCAAAATGCACTCAGTGGTTCTCAACTGGTATTGCTTCTGGCCTCAGATTCTACATTGGACATCAAATATATGTATCTAAGGAAAATACACAAAAATAAGCACACATAAAAAAAAGTAAAAAAAAAAATAAATAAATAAAAAGTTATCCTTATTTTTTAAAGTTGATAAGTGGTGTTATTTGCATTTATCATTTTCCCCTGCTTTTCACAATCTATTATTGTAACCTACTTGTGGGTTGCAACCCACCAGGTGAGAACCACTGTTTAGATGCAGTTGCACTGTAATCATCTAATAATGCCTTAAATAACCTGCATAACTGTAGTTTGCAGTACACTGCCATTTAGTATAGACCATATTTGGAGGATTTATGCTAAATTCAGACTTGAGAGACAACTCTCTGCACAATAAAGAGGAAGCAAATTGGGTCCCAAAACTAAGTAATTGTTTAACTGAAGTCAGTCTTAATGATACAAATGAACTCTAAACTGGTTCTCACATCATCTCCCCATTAAAAAAAATGCAAATGGTTTTGTACTATGTACTTTGAGCAAAATGTGTCATGGGTACTGCATACCAAGCAAAGCAATTGAGCATTGTTGCCATGGGGACACTAATGAACGGTTTAGCACTAGCATTAGTTGCATAACAGTGAAATTTAATTTATTGTCTCATAATTAAATCATTTAATAATGTACCAGTCAGTGCCTGACAAACAACTAAATCTTCCAAATGTGCCGAATCTTCTGGGCCGGAAAAGAATAAATAAAACAAATTTCAGACTCTAACGATTCTTTCGAAGGAACAGTTGAGAGTTGCAAGCTATTTTATAAATAGAGAAGTGAAAACTGGAACACCAGTTAACACACAAGCTGACACCAAGAATAGTCATTACATCACTAACAGAAATAAAAAAAAATAAAAAAATTCTATAATGTCATTATATTCATTATATTGCTATACTACATTCAATATCAAAATGTAAAGCAAAAATTGCTCAATTTAGTATTTTATCCCTTAGCGACATTCTTGCTAGTTGCAAGTGTCTATTTCAATGTTCTATAATAGTTATGGTATGTGTAAACTATCCGTGGATATAGGTGAGTGTTTTCAATTCTCAAAATAAGTGAGGGGGATTGTGGGATTGAAAGCAGAGGGGAATAAGTAATGAGAATGTCATAAAGTTGACTTTATTGAAACTTTATAAAAAAATAATAATAATAAATGCCATTGCGGCAGCCAATCACACTAAATGAAGGCGATAATATTTGCCCTAAGCATTTTGAAATCCTGAGTCACATTGATAGACATTACATCTAATTCAAATTTCAATTTACATGCATTTATTGTGGCAAAGCTATGGCTTGGTTAACAAACTGTCAATGTGTAGACTGGAACTTCGAAGTCGACCAAGGCAGTTCAATAGATTTTTAAGCAGATTTTCATGTGCTGAAGGTGGATCTTACCAGGCGGTTTTCATCAAACACCTCAAAAAGAAGTCTGTGGTTCTGTGGGCAGACCTGCAGACATGGCAGAAGAATGTACGTTTTTTGTGAACCACTGTTGATGAAATTCAATTTATATATATGAAGCTACAGACAGAAATACACATGCACATACTCACACATTTCACAGTCACATTCAAGGTACCTAATTATCCAAAGCATGCATTTGCAATGTGCAATACACTGTAAAACTCTTTTACTGGCAGGGCTGTTTTCTGAGATTCAGGTGTAAATCTAGGTACTCTAATGAATAGTGGGGTCATGATTGTGGGCTTAGAATAGCATGTATAAATCACGTCCTTGTGAATGGATTTCTAAATGAAGCAGCCCACAATCTTTCACTAGATCGTTTTACACACAAGCAACATTATCGGCCATTGACATCACAAACGTACACGCTGCTTCTAATAATAGATTCTTAGGATTGTGGTGGTGCTGAAAGATTAGGTATAAATAACAGATGTGCATTCTGAAATATAGTTCTAAAGTGTTGATTTTTTAAATAGCACTGTACAAAGTTAAGATTCAATAAAGCATAAATCACAGATAAAAATTACAGTAGGGAACATTCAAGTACAAAATCATTGGTAGTTTTCAGAGCAGGTGTATTTCTGGATTACATGAGCCAGATTTGTCTTACCTGAGGATAAACAAAAATAAATCAATAAATAACAGAAAAAGCAACTTACTCTGAAATAGAATTCTTCATTCCATTTAGGATTGAGAGTCTGAAAAAGAATCAAAACCATGTTCATTTACACGTTTCTACATTCAGCTCACACAACCGATACAAAATGAACTGATACAAAATGAACTGATACAAAATTGTACTTTAGCTTCTACAAAGTTGAGAGTTCCTGCTTTTTTCTTCAACCTTTTAAAATCTTTTTTTGATTTCCACTTTTACTGATTACAGGTGGGGAATAAAGCAAGAGTCTTCAACAGGGGGTCTGTGACCCCTAGGGGTTTTAGCAGCGGTACAGCAGGGGGTCTGCCAATTTAGGTTTGATCACAAATATTTTTTGTTAAAAAACATAAAAAAAATGGGTAAAAACAGTCAATTTTAAATAAAGTCACCTTGAAATGAAAGCAAGAGCATCCTTAGATAATACGGTAATCTCATAATCTCAATATTGGCAAAACAGATTTAGCAAACGCTTCATGTACATGTTTGTTGATCTTTCATGTCTGTTGATTTTTCCTCCTTAAAACCAAATTACAAATCTACATCTTGTTTGCAACACTCAACTCAAATTTAGGAATCAAACTGGAATTTAAAAGACATTCTTAATTAAATTCTGAATTATTATACCCACTTGGTAAGAAATTTAAGTAATAAAGCCAGTAGGGTACCTAAAAAAAATTATTCTGATGGAGAAAGTGGATTGGATCATTTCATCATCTAACTACAGCAGTGACAAGCTGCTTGCCATTGACTTGATAAGATTTACAACACAAAGGAAATTTAAAACAGGAGACCTTGGCTAATATTTACTATACTTGAATAAAATATTTTACGGTCGCTCACAGAGACAAGAAAAACAGAAGAGAGAGAGACAAAAGAAGGGTGGGTGCTGACATTCAGACAGAGAGAGTGCACCAGATCCTTGACTGGTATTGATCCTTGAAGTGGAAGAAGAACTTAATCTAAGTCAACACAGCAGATTGATTGACAGCTTCATTTAAAATGTCCTCAGAGGAGTACCTCAGTCGATTTAAAGCAATGGAGAAACAAATATATGCAATAAAACATGTAAATGCTTTCCATTTTTGCTAAAACATTAAAACTGTTTATTAAAATGTATTTTATCAGTACAATCGGAGTAAAACATTGAACTTAAAATTTTCTGAATTTCTTAGTAGCTTGTACTGTATGTCACTCTTTTGTGTTAATGACAGTAGAACTGACAATAAAAATACCATATTCACGTTATCCAGCATTTGATTACCACAAAATACCACAAACATTTTACACTGTGAATCACAGATTCTCAATGTGGTCTCAAAGTAGCACATTAAAATGTCATTTGCACAAAGACTCCTTGATGGGCAGGTTATAAACGTATGCACTGATATGATTCGCACACACAGACATGCTGGATGCTTTAAATAAATCTGATTTATTGGTCTGTGAACCATGTGCCAAAGCTTGTGAAAATGCTTAGAGTTATTAAAGTGTAGGAACACACCCAGGTGTAAATTATACAAGAAGAACACAAAGTAATAACTGATGGAAGCTCTGGCCGATCTCAATATTTTTCAGCCTTTTAACCATATATAAATGCTTTCCAGACTTACATATATTATATCTATATCTGCATAATATATATATATAACGTGATGATCGGACAAATCAAGTTTTGAATTGATTTACTAAAAAAACTTTTCATTTAATCCCATAATTTTATACCATCAGCAAAACCAATCTGCCAATCTCCTTATTGTATAAAGTCCCTTGCAAGCCAAATCATGCTGGTGGACTGAAATCCTTTCTCTTTGCAGTGACTGCATCTCTTATGGCGGCCAGGCCAATTTCTTTCCTCCAATTTGATTCTTCCTGACATGCCCGTTGCATCCGACAGCCAACTGCTTGCCTAGTTTTTATCCTACTTGGTAAATGACCAAATTAAGTCAATTTACATACTCAACAGCCTTCCCACAACTACTAGTACCACAGGGTACTCTTTTATCAAACCACATACTTTCTCTTAGCAGTGTTATGCCGATGAAACTCAATTTTAGATCTTATAATCTCCCTCCATTTCCACTTTCTTCACAGTCTGCATCTCTCACGTTCCTGCTTAGATAACTAATCATCACCTTAAGCTAAACCTAGACAAGGGTGACTTCCTCTTACTCCAGGCCAAACGGCCACAGGTCAATCCATCTCCATGACTGTTGAGGGTCATGCAGTTGTCATCTCCTAACTAACAGAGAATCTTGTCACAGCCTGCAGAGCAGCTTCACCCTTATTTATCTTTGTCCACACAAAGTTTTCCAATAGTTAATTGCCTTTTGTAAGAAACAATTTAGACTGGCATCTCACAAGCTATGCTAACCTGTATGTAAACTCAAAGCACGTAACTAAATAAGGAAAAATATCAGGTTTTTGATGAGCATGTGTCCCAATTATATAAAACATCTATTTTATGGATATTTAGTGTCAACATTTCCATTAACAATAATGAGTGCAATACATTTCCTGACACACAAAAATGTATTAAGGTTAAAGTGCATTAGCCATATAAATAGATATAGCTCATAATGAGTATATTTACACTTTCAAATGCCTGGCCAAAATATACATCTTCATTCAGATAATAATGACAAGATGCTCTGCTGTCTGATGTGCCACAGGCCATTGAGTTCCCAGACCAGTGTATCAAAGCAGGACGTCTAAAGCATCCATCAACAGTGAGACCAGAGGAACAAGGAGGCTTGTGCTCCACAGCAGTGCATTGTCAGCTAAACCTGAAGAGTCTGCAGTCTCAGCACAGGAGACTCCAGAGTAAGGACTTTACTGAGGAGTGACTTAATGAAACTGAATGGACCCAAATGCTGACTGACTAGCTAAATCAATTTATCGCCTGCTCCAAGGCAGACCAAACTTTTTGTTTTCATTCAGTGGTCTAAAAGAAACCTCCAAAGAAAATTAAGAGGAAAAAAAATACTTCGAGAATATGAAGCCTAATTGATTAACAATTCTTCCTTAATTATTAATTATTATTCAGACAATTAACAAATGACCAAATTAATTTACATGAATTAATATTAATAATATTAATAATATTTAATAATTATTCTCACTCCTATATTTGCAACACTTTGCAATATGGTCCATATTTTAGTTAACATTGGTTAATGTGTTAACAAACAATAAGCAATATATTTGTAACAGTATTTATTATTCTTTTTTAACATTAATTATTTTGTATTTTTTATAATGTAAATGTAATTATTACATGTTAAAATTTAAATTAAGATTAATTAGGGCTTTACATTTTCTAAAGAACAATATTATACATGCATCAAAACAGTTTTCTGCTGTTAAAAACATTTTTAAAGAATTATCTGTCTGGCCTAGAATACGTTTTCATCAAAACAAAGCATGCACTTGGCTTTAAGAGGGTCTATGAATGTCACATCAACACTCATTTAAATGGTACTCGGTTCTTATAATTGATTCAACTGTGTTATATTATTCAAGGCGTGATATCATTATGAAAGCCCATGCAGTAGTGCCACAGGTCTATGGAAGTACTCCTCCTAGTGGTACTGGCTTTAGCATCTTCAACCATCAGATGCTTTTCTCATCGCTTCTTTACTTTGGGTGCTTTCAGTTCTCTCAGTCATCCTAAAATTTCTCAGAAACAAACTAAACCTTATTGTCACAAACAAGCTACTGAGTGTGAATAAAACTTACCTTTTTGATGGTTTTCGTTTGTACTAAGGCAAGCTCACGGTTTTCATCAGTGACATACAGGGAGAGTTTGACGTAAGGATCACTGACAGGAAGTAAAGAGACAAAAATACATATAAGACCTTCTCACAACAACCAATTTGAAAATGAACATTAAAAATGAATACACACAAAACTGGAAAAGATTAAATGTATTTATTAAACAGTAAATTCTTATTTTAACAATACTGATACATCACTTATTTCTCATCTTGTACTATAAAATGTACCTTTGGCTGGTCAGGCAATTAAATAATGAAGTAATAAATCTGTTACATCTTCGCAATGGAAAAATTATTTTGACTAAGAGATATGCTACAAAGATAACCATTGATTCACAAACACACATCATTTGCAGGGGTGGGAATCATGATCCCAATAACAGCAGGATACAGCAATTCTGCGATAATTGATACATTGCTAGACATTCCTATAATGATACATCATGATATCTGTCTAGCTATGAAAACAGAATGCCTGTGAAAAGGTTAAGTGCAGGTTCTCTCTATTCATTCAAGTCTAAACTGCTGAAAATTCAGCAGAGAATCATTTACTTCTTT
Organism: Carassius auratus; assembly: GCF_003368295.1. Taxonomy (NCBI): domain Eukaryota; kingdom Metazoa; phylum Chordata; class Actinopteri; order Cypriniformes; family Cyprinidae; genus Carassius; species Carassius auratus. The sequence continues at coordinate 5,241,188 of NC_039288.1, read as the reverse complement.
CTACTGTTGAACATGAAAGTTATTTTGAAGAATGTGGGTGTCTCCAGCACTGTTGGGAACGTTACTTTAAAAAAGTAATTAGTTATAGTTACTCACTACTTGTTCCAAAAAGTAACTGAGTTAGTAACTGAATTACTCTATAATAAAACTCGTTACCAGGGAAAGTAACTATTTGCGTTACTGTAAAAAAGAAAAAAAGAAAAAAAAAAGTTGCTTCATGTAAGAGAATTTGTACTTTTTTTTTTTTTTTTTTGCAGTTTTCACAAGTCTAATGACATGAGTAGAACAGACAGGTGTTCGTACATAACTTTCAATATTTATTGCACGTCAACAGACAGCAAGAGTTTTATCCTGCACTTCAAGTATTATCTTTGTAAGAAAAGTGTTTTTGGCCACTAGCTTTTTAGATGCGTGTGTCACACATTACATGTACACCTTACATGCATGTTCTTGCCTTTGACCACAATGAATTTGAAGTAGTGCTTATATCTTCACCTTGAAAATGCCAACTTTTCATCGGATTGCTCCTCACTCGCCATCTCTGCTGCGAATCTCTGTGTAGCTGACTGTTGCGTGCGTGTTTGTGTGTTTGGCGCAGCCGCGTGTGCTGGCATGTGTGTAAAAACACTGGCTCTGATTGGCTACCATGAAACACATGACTCTTCCTTAGCCAATCACAACCGCTTATCTCGTCAATAACCCACCTGCTCACTCACTGTGTGAGCCAGGGGTGTGTTCGGATTGCATAGTTTATTAAATCAATGCATAGTAACGCACCGCATTTAACGTTCAGTAACGTTAACGGCGTTGTAACGACGGGAAAAGTAATTAGTTAGATTACCGCGTTACCGTTCTTTTAAACGCCGTTATTCCAAACACTGGTCTCCAGTGACTTCCACACTATTTTTAAATATATTTTTTATATATTTAAGTTAATGGGGACCAGAAACTGTTTATTTTATTCATCAAAATATTGATATTTGGTGCCAGTGTACTGATTCTCATTTTGAACGGAGAAGGACAATAAACGAGTCAATGTTTTGTTCGTTATCTGGCTCGGCTCTGTGTTCATCTTCAGTTCTCTCTTCACAGCAGTTTAGTCAGTGTACTGTTTGAGTAAATAAATTACACTGGGATATTGGTTTGTTTGAACTCAGAGGCAGTGTCAGCCAGATTGAAAAAGTTAACAGTTTAAGTCATTTGTGGATTAATGCGTATTGGATTGCGTCTGATGTTTCCAGATAATCCTATTTCTACCAGATTATAAACTTCTAAAGAAAAACACTGGGGCACATTTCAGTTGGTTCCCAATGCTCATGCATGAATGAGAAAATAATGAGGGACGTGGTTCATTGTTTTTTTTAAGCGCAATGAGCCACCAAAAATATCTCAATGCAATATTAGTGCAAATACACATAATATTTTTTCAGGTACAGTGGGTGTATTTGGCAGCAGCATTCAAGAAATGTTATGAACAAATATAAAAATAAAACACTATATTCACTTCACTGTATAAATTACAAATTGATTCTTATTAAAGAAGCAGTATTAAAGTTCTTCAGTTAAGAGCAGTAGCTGCGTTTCAATTACCCTTCAAGCTGCACTAATTAAAATTGCAAACTGAAAATATGCATAATGAAAATGCATAATTTTTGCAAAAGCTCATATATTTCTGTCTCATTCATCATCACCAGCACGGTACTTTTTCTAATCAGTAAATGTGTGCAAATTAGGTTTTAGGCGGAAAGTCAAACTCAGCATTTTTCATTTACTGAACAGTTGGAACAGTTTTTTTTTTTTTTTATTGCTTTTCTTTAAACTGTTGTGCAGCCGAAACGGCCTTCTCTGATTTTTTATTGCATTTCTGGATTTCCTGTTGCCTCTAATTGAATGTTTAAGGATTCGGCTTTCTTTATTAGAATAAAACATTATGAGACGGGACATTCTCGCCTTGGTAAACATATTAAGCGTTTTGAACAGTCGGATGTTCTCCAGCTATAAAAGTAAATGTCATTTCCAGGAGAAGATAAAAAAATATGATGAGTGACATTCGTGTGTGCAGATATAAAAGTAAAGTGTATAAATATTTTTTTTTAAAAACTGACAAAAATGGCTAAATCATTCTGAAAATAGCCTGAAGACAGAAGTCAAGAGTTGGACAAATCTGTCTGCTTTGGAATTTCTTGGATCTTTGAACTTTAGTGGGTCAGCGCTAGAGAAATCTTAGACCATTAAATCACTGTCATTTTCCCACGTTAAAGGTCACTAACAGTGTGCACTGTTACCATAGAGTTGGGCGTCTTTGCAGGGGACTTGGCTCTTTACTTGATTGCGCGCGAAAAGCAGAAATTAGAGGGGAAATGTGGGAAATACAAATTAAAAGGGGATTCTGAGGCAGAGAACCCTCTCAACTCACTAAACTTAACTGATTCAAATCAATTAAACCAAAGGTGAACAGGATTATCAACTGTATGTGCAAAAAACTGCAGCTTCATTGACATTTTCAAGGGCTTTCAAGGATGATAGTAATCTGTTGTCAAATGAAAACGCAGAGTTTAAGAACTATACAGTTCAATGTTAAGCTTGCTAGCACTTGGATAACAACAAAGATTAATAAAAACTCAAATTAAACAAAAAGTACTGAAACTAATATATGGATAAAAGAATCCCAATCCAAAAACAGTGCGTTTTGCTCAGATTAGTGCAAGAGAAAAGAAAAGTCTCTGTTCAGACATCTGTGAGGGTGCCTTGTGGCATCCACTTGCTCAGCTGCATGTATTTTGCTTAAATTAGCACAGATGTAGCATGGTCCTCATGAACCAAACATGCCAGACTCAGAAAGAGACTCATGCCGTTAACCAAGCTGCCCATAGAGGAGATACCCATAATGGTATTAGAATGCATATCTATGGCCGACAGGATGTTGGGATACACACACTCATGCTGACAGTTGAATGCGCTCTCTCCCTCACACACACACACACACACACACACACACACGCACACACTCTCTCTCGCTCTCTCTAGGACTCCGTGATTGGAGCAGACAGGTCTCATGGAGCCTACAGTAGATCAGCGCAGTTAGAACAGAAGGAGCAGTGACGTCTACACCACAGGAGCAGGAAAGATGAAAAGAAAGAGAGAACTGAGAGAAAGAAATAATACAAATTCAAGCCATTCCACACATACATTTCTTCCTGTTTGAATTAAAACTGGCTTTTGCAGAAAATGTGCCGTTTAATGTTTATTTACAAAAAAAAACTAACATTTGACGACAGCGTACTGCTGCATATAAAAAAATACTACTTTTCAGTAAAAAGAACCAGATGCCTTTTTGACAGATGCATGGCCGGTTATATGTAATGTAGAACATTTATTTGCATATGATTGGGTTACAAAACTACCCCAAGGTTCACTCTAACCCTATGGCAGCAGCAAATATGAACTCACAAGAGTTCCCACAGCTCAACAGTCACAATACATACATTATAAGAAAATGGCTGGAAAATAGCTGCCTGGTGGTGTTGCCAAGATGGCCGCTAAATGAACTGACTCACTTAAAAAAAGACTGTGTTATTATCAAGTTACCAACTATTTGTTGTAGCACCAATTTTGACAATTAGCCAAGGTTAACATTTGTTAAAGCCCTCTTGTTTGCATCCTCTGGGACAGTAAACACCCATTACAACTCTGATATATTCACTTTTTGACAGAGTGGGGTATAGTAAAGTTTTTTAGGAGGAAGGAAATTAATGCTTTTATTCAGCAAGGGCACTTTAATTCGATCAGAAGTGACAGTTTAGACATTACAAAATATTTTTATTTTAAATGCACGCCATTCCTTTTAACATTTTATTCCTCAAAGTTATTTTAAGCTGTAATAATATATTGCACAATATTACTGTTTTTGCTGTATTTTTTATTAAATAAAATGCAGCCATGGTCAGCATAAGAGTTTCATTTTAAAAACATTAAAAAAAAAACTTCTTATTTTTATAGTAACTTAGCTGAGTAATAGAATACTTCTCAAATATAACACACTACTCTAAGTTAAGTGATTGTGGCACTTTGTCTTGGACTAAATGAGGTTAGTGACTGTGAAAGAAAAAAGGAAAGAAATACACTGGTCTGTTAGGCAACAAAAACAAATATAAGTCCATTATGCAACAGAGTGGGGAACAGCAGATAAGGCAGCAGATATTTATCATTACAGAGGGCCAAGCACCAGACACTTCCACTTTGAAGTTGAAGTTCAACTCAGATTTGTGATTAGGTGCCAATTGTTTAGCCTTTTAAGAATTTCAATGTATTGGTATCAAAGGTTAATTTGATACCAAACCTTCCCTGAGCCTCTTAAGGCACAAGTCTGAAGTTAAAATAAAAACAAAACAAAAACCAATTTTCTTAGACATCTTAGCAGCATTAAAGCTACATTTATATTAGGTTCTGTAAATGTTTAACAATTTTATGGTATAAACATAACTTACAAACTTCCAATAGGGATGTCAAAATTTCCTAATCCCCATAAAAATAGTAGTAAAATGATACTGCATTTTGACACAAAGTTGGACAATGCAACGGTTATCAAGTAAATGCAAGTGGTTATTATTTTCTACCTTAACTCACATTATTTATTAGCTAACTAAAGGTGTTTGAAAAACTGACAGTCATGGACAAATATAATCTATATAATATAATATATAATATAATATGATATATCACTAAATATAAATCACTCGCATATGCGACTAAATTTTACTAAATTTAGCCATCGGCTAATAAATTCTTAGATTTTACTCGCCAGTGTGTGTTCGAGGCTATTATAAGATTAGCACAGATATATTTTCACTCGCTGAACACTGACTGAGCGCTTCAGAACTTCTCTCTCCATCGAGCGATCTGTATTTTTTCCAATCATCTCAGTGGAAGCACAGTGCACCTGTATTTGCCGAAATGTAAACGGTGTGTGAAGGCGCACGACTCGCCGTCGCTTTGCTGATAGTGCTGTTTCTCACACATGCAAAGAAAGAGAGTGAGAGTTTTACCACACTGAATAGACACGCTACATGTAAACCATATTCTTTGTTTTATTTTCCTGTCAAAATAGTGGAGTACATTTAGAATTATTCAACTCTTTCGAACAAGGAGAAAATATTCCGGTTTCTCCGGTAGTGGGCGGAGCTAATGCGCAAATGGCAATTTCATTGGCTGGCGCTCAACTATTACCATCCCTGTTTTGATTTCAGCAAATCAGTTCGACCGAACCCAGACAACGTGATTAATATTCATGAACCCAGCAGCTCATCAATCTGTAATGCATTGTATATTGTTAGTATAGTAGTAGAATTAGTAGTAGTATTATCTTTTAATAATAATTTATATGATCTATTACTTTTTTTTAACAGAAACACTCAATGACCAAAAATATCTTAAGCATCACCTCCAAGTCTTAAGTTCAGTTAAAATGACAAATATGCATTCATACATGGTTATCAAGTTTTAGTTCTAATCACTAAAGTTCTATCCTTAAATATTGCTTAATACCATAATATAATGTTTGACTGACTAATTAAGAAGCTAAGATTTAAGAATCTGTGCCATATTACAAAGAGAAGCTGATTGGAATCATATATGTGTGTGTGTGTTCTTGTTTTTGTGACATATCAGCACACAACTGTGTATAACGACATGGGTATGACACAGGTATTACAAGGAGAGGGTGACTTATGAGGACATAACCCATGTCCCCATTTTTCAAAAATGCTTATAAACCATACAGAATGAGTTTTTTTGAGAAAGTAAAAATGCACAAAGTTTCCTTTGAGGGTTAGGGTTAGGTGTAGGGTTGGTGTAGGGCCATAGAATATACAGTTTGTACAGTATAAAAACCATTACGCCTATGGGATGTCCCCTCTTTTCACAAAAACAAACGTGTGTGTGTGCGTACATAAAATAGTATATCAGTCTGGAGAGAAAACTAAAAATGTTATGATTATATTGCCACGGTGTGCGTAGAGATCGATATAGTCAAAGTCAGCATGAAATGCTGTGAATGGCCTATAAAATAACAAATAAGCTTTATGCAATTTTAATGCCCATCTGACATTAAACTTACAATATTCAAAAAGTTAAGTGGTATGTTTACAAATGACAGTCAGTAATTTACGCACTCTCTGACCTCTGACTTTAGAACCTGAGAACTTCAGAGTTAAATAAAGAGAACTTGCAACTCTGCACAAAAGTTCCCTTTGTGCTCCTTTCCTGGCAGACAGATCATTTGTTTGGATAAGTCTATTGTCTAAATTGAGAGAGACTCACAGAGTGAAGTTCAGTTATTCAGGCACATAACTAAAGGAGCAAATACACAAACACATTCATGCGCGCACACATCCAAAAGCTTCCAACATTTGCTAATGAATGAATGAATAGACTGAACAGGTCTCTCTGGACGCATCTTTTAATTCTTCCTTACCTGGCACCAATGATGTCCTTCTTCGCCAGATCAATGCCAGCAATGACCTTGACACGAAGAATACGAGATTCATTCTGCAAAACATGACACACACAGAAAAATACCATCATGAATATATCAATATCTCAGATGAATCTAGAAGAAGAAGAAGAAAAAAAAAAAAAAAACATTTCGCCTAGTAGCCTAAATTAAGCTGAGCCCAACTTGTGAGAGCGTCCTAATTTCACCTCCAGGACAGGATGAAAAAAGAGCATCTTAAAGAAATTAGAAGGAAGCAGCTGCCAAAAAAGCTTTTGTGTTTATTAATAGACACATGAGAAATAAATCCCTCTGGGAGCTATAAATGTACTTTAGCTCTAGAACACCACTATTTTTCACCATTTTATTGTCTTATGGCTGAATGAGGCGTCTAAACTTCTCAGCTTGGCCTTCATATGCTCTTCAGCAATAGGTACAACCACCATTTCACGACTCCCACTCTGCATAAGAGCGTCCCGCCCCAACATCACCTTGGCCTGCATTCAATCGCTATTCATGACACTCACGATTACACAATGAGCATCTTATTCACCCTTTCAGCTTTTGAAGCTCACCAGTCCAGAAATGACGCACTGTAGAGATTAAGAAAGGCCCTCTTCTACTGCTTTACCCACTTCTGCTCTCTACATGACTCAAATGTAGACATGCATCATTTGTGCAGCCGAGACAAACAACAACAACAACCAGTGTGACAGTTTCTATTTATCATGCCTGCCATTTATGACTTAATTATTACAGAACGAATACAATTTGGATGAGATAGGAAAGACGTTATATTCTGACAGGCAATAGGGTGTTACTGTGATCACATCGGGTGGCCCCGATTGATCTGTGCTTTTCATATAAAATGCAAACAGATTTCTTTGCAGAAAACTACTGGTATAAAAAAAATGTGTTTAAATGTATAAAATAAATTTTGGGAAAGCATGATAAAACTCATGTTAAGCCATTTCAGTATCAAAGAATTCATAGCAAAAAAAAAAAAAAAAAAAAAAAAAAAAAAAAACAAAATAATTAATACTATATACTGTTCAAAATTTTTGGGTCAGTCTTTTTTCTTTCTAAGAAACTAATACTTTTATTCAGCAAAGGTGCATTAAATTGACCAAAAGTGACACTAGACATTTATAATTTTACAAATATCCATGTCAAACAACAGCACAACTGTTATGTGAACTGTTTTCATAAAAATAAGAAAGCTTTTGGAGGAGCAAATCAGTATATTCAAATGATTTCTGAAGGATTATGTGACACTAATGACTGAATAATGGTGCTGAAAAATCAGCTTGGTCATCACAGGCAAAAGTAATCACATTTCAAAATATATTCAAATAGAAAAGTAATTTAAATTGTAATAATATTTCAATAATATTTCACATTCCAGGTCATTAAGGGCAAACCAGTGTCCAGTTGCAGATGAAGACAAAGCTCTTCCCCTCATTCCGTATACACTACTCACAAAACTTTCGGGTAAAATTTCAGAATGCACTTAAAATGCACGATATAACCTTTACAGGTGAACTTAATTTGACCTTCTCTAAACTTCTGAATGAACATGTCCATCTGTTCAATATTTCAGTACTTAGTGCATAACATGCTGTTGTCTAACAAAGTGATTAACCTGCAAAAAAATCATAACAAGTGTCTGATCCATAAATCGACCACTAAATGCTCTGGTTCAATGACATTTTGTATTTACAGTCCTCTTCATCATGCTGTTCACATTTTGACATCATGAGACAAAGACAACACATAACAACTGATCAACAGGGCCAGGCAATTGTGAGGGGAAGTTTCCACTTATTGTCACAGAGTATCATCAGCAGGTTGCAACAGAAACACAGAGAGACTGGAAGAGTCACAGAAAGCCATAGAAGTGGACGTCCTTTGGCCACATCCTATGCTGATGACTGCCTAATTGTGAACAGTGCCCCGAGGAACCTGATGATGAATGCCACTTAACTCCAGGGCACATTTAAAGGAGGTGAGAGACACCAGAGTGTCACATCAGACCACTTGAAACCACTTATATCAACATGGTCTGCGACTCTGCGTGCTAGATGACCTGCAAGGGTACCTGACCACACCACCAGGCACAGGCGTCATCATCTTGCATGGGCCAGGGAGCATTTGCGCTGGACAAGGAACCAGTGGGCCTCAGTGCTGTTGATTAAAGTCAATTCACATTGAGCAGAAATGATGGCCGCCAACGCTGTTGGAGACATCAAGGAGAACGCTATGGATCAAGACAAGCCTGGTGTTACAGACTGGGCATGTGTGTCTAGTCAATACAGATTTGCCCAACACCTTCTGAATGGTACTGTGACAAGCCAATACTACCTGAATAACATCATAAATCCAGTCATTGTGCCTCTGCATGAGCAACAAAGGCCTGATTTCATCTTCATGGATGACAATACCTCAGCTCATTGAGGTCGCATCATCAGGGAATGGCTGCTGGAGACTGGGGTACCTCAAATGAAGTGGCCTGCACTTTCTCCAGACCTGAATCCCATAGAAAACCTATAGGATCAGCTGAGCCGTTATGTAGAGGGTCATAACCCCGCACTCCAGAACCTCAATGACCTCAGGGCAGCCTTTCAAGAAAAGTGGAATGCCATGCCTCAGCAGACAATAAGTCGTTTTGTGAACAGCATTAGAAGTTGCTGTCATGCTATAATTGATGCTCATGGACACATGACAAGTTATTGAGATACTGATTTTTTTGCTGTGGTATACCCACCACTGTTAGCTTATGTTTCAATACATTGTTTGAGATGAAGAAATGGCCATTTCATGCTTCTACTTATATGCCCTGCTTTCATGATTTAATATCACTGTAGCATGAACGTTTTACATTTTCCATAAATTTCACCCTTAAGTCGAATATTCCTAACTTTTTGTGAGTAGTGTATGAACACTCCCTCATCCAACTCCACAATGTTCAGTATCCATCCTCACCTTAAATCACACCACCAGAACTTGTTCCATAACAACACAGACTCACGACACACCTTTATGAAATAAACTGCCAAAGAAAGAACAGCATTAACTTTCAACTCCAATCACTCCTATGAAAAAAAACAGTTCAGAGCTCAAGCGCTGGTCTAGGATGACACAACAAGAGAAATGTCAAGGAAGTTTTCCACATATTATTATGTATACGTCTTTAAACAGAAATAACAATGACCTAAGCTTTCAGACAAGTAAGCAATTTCAAAGAAAATAAATCTATTTGGAACTTACATTGCAAATTGAAACCAATAATTCTTATTCTTTCTTGCAGGTTTTGGGAAGAAAACATCTGACTTGTAAGAATTTCAAATGCACGTTTTCCTTTTACATGCATTAAAATACACACTCTTCTGACCCTTGTAATGTATTATAACTGAGCAAAAACCTCTTCCTCGCATCCTATTTCAACAATAAAAAAAAAAAAAAAACATACCCTTGAGACTCAACTCAACCTGAAGCTTGAAGATAATACTCGACACGGCTGCACTCATTCCCACTCGTAATTATTTCCTTGATCGTCCCACCATTCTCTATTTGAGGTTAAAAGAAAAACACTACAGAAGGGCAAGCAAGACCCAGAGTTACAAACCCACCTTCCGTTCTAACGCGATGCATTCAATTGCTTACTTCACACACTCAAGACAGACACTTGAGGGGATGAATTGGTCGGGCAGAGATGATGACTGGGTTTCGTCCATTAGTGGAAATGATAACTCATTGGTATTGCAGATGAAGGCCAGGACCACTGAAGAAGGATTAGAAGAGGACACAAGAAACCACTAAAAAAATTAAGTAATAACTAAAGAAAAGGGCTGCTACTCTTTACTCCTGCTAAAGAAAAAAAATAATTATTTTGTAACAATATAAACATCTTTACTTTCAATGAAATTACCAACATGAATTTCCTAAAAAAAAAAAAAAAAAAACGTACATATGCCTTTAAATGAGACAAAATTATGTTAAAATTAGCATTAGCCAGGACCACTAATTACTATATAGTTATTTAGAATAGGCCTATATTTTTACACAAAACAACTTCTGTCCCCCTGGAGTAACGTGACTTTAAATGTCTTGCTCAAGAATAAGACGGTGGATGGATCAGGATACAATCATTTGGTTACAAGCTCAGATGTTTCACCACCAGGTTACGTCAGCCACAACAAACTTCAACGATAAGTTGACTGTAAACATCAGCAAAGAACCCATGCAATCAAAATAAAGTGGTATGTTTACTATGTCAACAAAACTGTACTGGCTCAATTCAAGTCAAGTATAAGGAATGGCTTTGCTGCAACCCTAATTAACATGTTTGACTGATATAATAATAAAGTCTCAGGGCCAACGTAAGATGGCAGGAAAGTATTACTCAGGCTGCTGCGGTCAAGCTGGATAATTAGGATTAAGATTCTACGAGCCTCTTAGAAAGCCGAAGTTCTTCCTGTGCACACCCAGCGATTAGTTCAATGACAGTTTGGTATTTCCATGCCATATACTGTATCATCAGGTCACAACTGGGAAACCTTGGTTTCTATTATATCTATATCTATATCTAATAGGTATATCTATTAATGGTTGGACTGCAATACAATATGGGCTTAAATGCCACTTAAGACAACAGTACAAAACATTAGCAGTAGGGATGTGCCATATCATACCGTCCAGGATAATACCGGTATACATTTTTTTTTCAAAAAGTGTCATATCCCGATATCAATGTTTATAGCGACGCAATGACGTATGGTGGATACATGTTCCCTAGCATGCAAAACAATATTCAAGCACACACTCTTACTTCAAAAATAGGCGAGGAGCATATCTTTAGTAAAGTGGCATGGACAGAGGGGAGGCGACTGCCTGAGGCCAGTGTAAAAAGACGGCCTGTGCCTCATCATGAAAGCTTATCAACAGGACGTGTTATAAGCCATGCCCATTTAAACATTCAAAAAAGTTTAAAGCATTCAAACAGAAGATGCAGAAAAACTCAACAGAGTTAGAGAGCTGCGCAAACACCAAACTGCACTCTTCTTAGTTTCCTCCCATGGCTAAATGAACTTATACACCTCACCAGTTTAAACAGCCACGCGGCACCGATGCATTTTTTGCTTTCAAACCAAAGCGAAAATACACATAAAAAATGTATCCTTGTGGCGCAGCTGATAAAGAAGAGCATACTCCATCTGCATACTGCTCAGAATTGCCAAAATGTTGCTACGCTGATTTTGAGAGACACAGAGAAGAGGAATTGTTGAATAAAGTAATTAGTTTAGTTTTTTTTTTCATTTACAAAAAGTATTCTCGTAGCTTCATATAGTTACTGTTGAATGACTGATGGCAGATGGACTATTTTGACGATGCTTTTCCTACTTTCCTAGACAGTCTCAAGCCTCCCTGTTTTCATCCAAAATATCTTAAATTGTGTTCCAAAGATGAACAAAGCTTTTATTTTGGGATGGAGTATCCCTTTAATTCGGGTCCGCGCTGTTTGGTGCACAGGGTGCATATGCAGAGAGCCGCGTCTACAGCTCTTTAAACACTGAATTGAATACTGAATTCTTGCCCTTGAAATGACGAAAACATACAAAATTGTCACCTCGAAAGTATTCTCGAAAAAAAATTTCGGTTATGCCATAAGTAAAAGTAAACCGTTGAAATGGCATGTGTATCATATTGGATGTATTATTTCTTAAAATGACTGTGCCTAATTTACTACCTGCTGTCAGTGTCTTTAATGTTAATCCAAGAAATGAAATAGGAGAAAACCACTCAGTGGCTCTTTACTGAATTACTTTGAAGTTTAACAAGAATTAACCTACATTTAATTTATACAGTAAAGACTATGTAATGCTATTTACATTTGAATATTCAGATTCTGTAACTGGACACATACAAAAAATCTTAAACATTGTTTAATTTGTATATTTGTGCTTTCCATTATTATTATTATTATTATTATTATTATTATTATTATTCGCTGCCTTTGTTTTATCCATTGTTCAGAGCTTATGCAAATTCATTAGTACACAGTCTATTTTTTATAGATTTTGTATTAAGTGTAAAGTAGAAAACAGACAGACTTTGGATGCCAATACTGGTGAGATTCAGTTTTCTGAACAACAACAACAAAAAACAGTAAGGAATTTATTCAGTTAACATTTCATTTTTTTAGGCATTTTTTTATTTGCATTTATTAACAAATACAATAAAACAGTATCAAAATTTAAAATAACGGTTTTCAGTTTTACTGTATTTTAACATTTTATTTATTCCTGTGATGGCAATTTTCAGCATTATTTCTCCTGCCTTCAGACTGTCACAGAGTCCTTCAGAAATCTTTCTAATATACTCATTTAATGCTCAAAGACATTTCTTTGAATTATCAACACAGTTCTGCTGCTTAATATTTTTGTGGAAACCATGATACTTCTTTCTTTTAGAATTATGGTCTATGATGTGCTTATGAATCACATAGATCTATGCTCTCACTTCACAGAGTTATTATTAAAGGGCTTCTGACATTATACACTGACTGTCTCTAACCTGTCTAAACACACAGATTTCCAAAGCATTTGTAAAGATGCTTCCATCAGCAGTTGGATAATCAAGACTGCTGAGCTTAGTGGGGCATTTCCATATCAATGGCGTTCAAAATATTATGACACCTGGTGTCATCAGAACTAAATCTGCCTTAATGCAAGGTTCACTGTTAATGCTAAGCATGGCATCATGCTCATTTTGCAAAACACTTTTCAGGAGCACTAGGTATGTCAATTTTTTTACGCGACAATCAGGAAATGAGAAACCTGCATGTGACTGCTTTGAAACTTCAGTGAGTGTGAAATTATAATTCTTCCCAGCAGGCCATTAACAATATCATAATTATCATTTAAGATCCATTTTAATAGATAATTCTTATTTTAATATGTGCTATTACTTTTCTAGGTAACAAGACTTATTATTTGCCAGACAAAAATCATAAAACAAGCATTAAATCTCTTGATGTTGGAGGAATTTGTTTTCTCTGCTCACCAATGCTGCATTTATTTGATCAAAAACACAGTAAAACAGCCAAATCTTGAAATATTATAGCAAAACTTTTTTTTCTCTTTTAATACATTTTAAAATACATAATTAATTCCTGTGATCATAAACCTGAATTTTTAGCACCATAAGTCTTCAGTATCCTTCAGAAATCATTCTAATATGCTGATTTGCTCCTCAAGAAAAATTTCTTAAGTTTGCAAGTTTGATAAGTTTGCAAGCTCAAGATTCCCTTTAAACAACATACTTTTCCCATGTTGTTCTATGGGATCCGTAGGGATGTGCAGAGGGTGAAAACAGCCCAGATTTGACCTGCAGTGCCCCTGACCTTCTGTAAGCATGTGGATGCTATGTGTGGAATACTTAATTAGGGCCTATTGTTTAGTTTTACTTGGTAACTCAGTTACTCTCTGAATTGCAGACAGAATTCAACACACTTTCTAATTTTAAAGACGTGACATTCCATGCCCTTAAATTCCAAATTCTAAAATTCCATCAAACACCATTATCACCATGGTGCATTCCAAAATATTAAAGAACAAACGCTTCTCTACTCTTGTAATTCACTTAGAGTTAATAGACACAAACTGAAAAGCTTTTGTATCAAATACTTCAAAAATGTAAAAATCAAAACGCTGACCTTGGCTATAAAAGAGAGAGTGCAGCGCACATTTATTAAGTACAGAACAGCAAGGTAAAAGGAAAAGCACTTCAGCATTAACAAACAATAGAATATCATTCAATTTAAAAGCACCACATTTCTGATATCTATATGGGTGTTTATATACTCCCCCTTAGGGATAAAGGGCACATATCAAAAGGAAAATTGTTTTTATATTTGATACAGTAACTGTAGATTTTGTGGCATTTGGCTGGGGTCTAATGGTTCCTGGGTTTTCTAATTCCATTTTGGGACCTCAAGCACAGAGACATGTCACACGGATTGAGAAAACATGATTCTGATGCAACTACAGCTTATGTATTTTTAATGATGATGATGTGACAGCATGTCGCTGTATCACATTCCATGTCATGATGCGGAGCATGAGTGCACAATCGAATAAACGTTTGCGTGTCCTCCCTCAACGCAAACAAATTTTTAGCATACTCGAGTCAAAGGCCAAATCATCAGATTATTGTTGATTCCTAGCAAGGTTTTTCTTTTGACAATATACAGCTAACCTAAGGTGAAGGATTGCACATGAATAATAATTATGCTATCTAATGATCAACAAGCAGCTGATGATATGAGCTGATGAGAAGGTAAAGGTACTTTCTTTTTCAAACTGGACACTCCCAGAATCAAGCAATGTATGCATCACACATTTAATACTCACACACTATACTGTACCTTAAAGACATGCTTTTGTGTTCAAAAACATCAACAGAGCCAAAACAGACCAACATCTGAAAATTAGGAGACCAAATGCAACAATACAGTTGATGTGAACAGAAACTAGTGAACACTCATGCACTCATACATTCATGAGATTTGATTGGTAAATTCAAGATCCAGCAAGGATGCATTGGTCAAAAGTGACAGTGATCTTGCTCTGCCTGCTACAGTGTTTTCTCCTCTTTGCGTCCGTCTTTAGCACCACTGGCCTCTATGGACAGCCGTTTACAGACTAAATGTATTTCCACACAAACTTAATTTAGTAAAAATTACCGTGATACAGCTTGTGTGCAAGCAAGGAACAGAGATAGTCTCTAAAATACAACAAAATAACGCCCAGTAGATCGCACCCTGTATACTCCACTGTATAAATTAAATATAGATTAATCCTTATTAAAGCTACAAAGTTGTCCCTTCAAATGCAAGAATGATGGAGAAAGAAACTCAATCCGGGGTTTGCGCGTCAGAATGGAGTTGTCTTTAGCGCCTTGCTGGAATGCTTTTAAATTGCTTGAATTTTTCTTTTTTTTTTAATTAAAGGTGCTGTAGGGAACTTTTGTAAAAAAATACGTTTTACATATTTGTTAAACCTGTCATTATGTCCTGACAGTAGAATATGAGACAGATAATCTGTGAAAAAAATCAAGCTCCTCTGGCTCCTCCCAGTGGTCCTATTGCCATTTGCAGAAAGTCATCCGCTCCCAGTAAAAAACAACCAATCAGAGCTGCGGTCCGTAACTTTGTTTGTGTTCAAAATGTAGAAAAATTAATATAATAAGCGAGTACACCATGAATCCATTTTCCAAACCGTGTTTTTAGCTTGTCCTGAATCACTAAGGTGCACCTATAACAAGTGTTTATATTCTGACTATTTTAGATTGCTTCGGGGGCACCGCGGCGGAGTAACCCAGTACCTTTGTGATTCTTCATAGACATAAACAGAGAGAAGTAGTTCCGGCTACGATGTTCTTCCGCAAGGGTTATCCAATACATCTGTAAGATGACTCAACAGAAATAAAACAAATGGGGTCTAAATTTCCATAAGAGTTCTGTCTATAAGAATTTCCAGACTGTTCCGTTGGGAGAGCTTGTCATTCCTCTGTACACACAGTGTCTTGGGAACTGAGATCTATAGGAGCAGAAAGGCACGATCAAGCGCAGCAGAGAGACAAGAACTCAGAGATCAAGAAATGGGATCCCACAGGACTGAGTGCCAGGCAACTTGACGGATGCCTGTCACATACTAATGAAATAATGCATGTCATCTGTGTGTGTGGTGCATGGCAGTGTGTTTTGTGCGATGATTTGGGATAGTACATCAACATGATGGTTCTGTGGAGGGAATTTGATTGAATTCATTACGAACACCAATTTTGCAGCAATTTTACAGTGACAAAGATACTCCATATATTATCCATTCTCAATAAGAGTTGGTGCAGTGACAAGCAACAGAGATACAACAGAGTTAAGCAGACTATAACGCTATGCTTACGAAAAGTAACAATGTGCCGACCATCAAGGAATGTTATTACTTCAAAACAGCTCAGCAAATCCACAGCCTCCAACCATTACCATTTAGCGATTTAGCTGTTATTAGTCGAGCCGGCATGATTATTTCCCAAGTTGATAATGTCAAAATAGCATTTAGAGAATGCATAGGGTGAAATTTCATTTCCTTTTCACTTTAATCAAATCAAGTTTACACACATCAGGAGAACTTCCTCAGGCAGTGAAATGAGGGATGTTTGTCAAAAAAAGTGCCAAAATTATTAATTTACGTCGCCTACTCTTTTAGGTTATAGTTTCAGGGTTTTCAACTAAAAGTTCTTTAGTACATTTCCCCCTTAAGAACCTCCTATGCTCTACGTGCTAGGTCTCATATCTTTCTAGAAATTGCTGACTGGCGAATTTCATGTGATACAGGCTTAAATACGTACCTGCCAACTTGTACAGACAGTAATACATGACTAATATCTCTCCTTTGGACTCAAATATCACAGCCTAACCTACATAAATAAATAAAAAACTTCACTGATATTTACACCTATAAACCAAGGCTTTGAACTATATCACCATGATCATTAAAAACTAAATGACAGATCTAGTAGGCCAGAAAGAGAAGAGGTAGAAAATACATTCAAATGGATCCAAATGAATCATAGGCGAACACCTGCTGCCTAAGGCGGTCTTCAAGCTCTCAAGACAGTTGACCTGAATTTTCAGCGGTTACACCGGGGCCCTGTTATGACAAACAACACGGTGTTGTGGCTGCTACAAAATCTGTTGTAACATCATTACAAACACCGTAACACTGGTTGCACCGAGTAACTACAGATAAATCTTGATTATGATGCATTCCTCTTTATCCCACATGGTTCCTTTAAGGTAATATCATTAAAGCTATAAGTGTGTTGCTACAAATAACTATAAATGACTAATGCGGAATCAAAATCATCCATCTTTCAGCCAATTAAACTGCCAATGTCAATAACAACAACATCCCAAGTGTCTCAAATTTAGAGCATTAAACAGAGCCAGAAATCTTGATATGTCAACCTGATATTTGACAGGTGAGCTGTCAATCTTAAAAATCTGCACATATACCCTAGATGACTTAAAACTGGAATTGCATTTGATTTGAGATATTACATTTTTTATGACTTCT
Organism: Carassius auratus; assembly: GCF_003368295.1. Taxonomy (NCBI): domain Eukaryota; kingdom Metazoa; phylum Chordata; class Actinopteri; order Cypriniformes; family Cyprinidae; genus Carassius; species Carassius auratus. The sequence continues at coordinate 5,223,563 of NC_039288.1, read as the reverse complement.
TAACAATTCCTAACACTAGATATCCTATTGAATCTTATGGAAACGTGGAAGCATAAGCTGTGGCCAGTATTAGCAATTAAATACTGACCAACCTTCATATTTATATTTGTAACCATAAAATCGTTCTATTAGGCTTAAGGAAATGTTTCCTATTTATTTGTCACAATGCAAATTCACATCAACTGAAATCAGGATGTGAAAAACAATAAACATACAGTATTAATATGGTAGGAGGCATGCACCGCCTTAAAGATGGCATGGTTTAGAAAAACAGTACTTACTTCATCCTCTGAGAGTCCATAAATAGGTTCAAAATTCGTAGCCATAAAGCCAAAGGGCAGTTTAGTACACACATACACAAAAACGCATACACACATTCGTGTGTGCTGGAACAATAGCAAAGTGTGTCCTCCTCCAACCTCCTGTGAACGTAAGTTGATCCAAAGCTATGAAGTTCTGAGTCCAAAATGGAGTATCCCTTTAAACCATACCGTGACAAAAGACGTACGTCCACCGGTTTAATCTCATTTAACCGCTAAAATTCGGCGAATACACGCTTAATTTCCCCAACAATATGATTTCTCCTCGTCAAGTGCAAACGCGAATCATTCACTTCCTCCCAGGATCCGAAACACTCCCCGCTGAATTGAGTGACAACTTATCGCGCCAATCACAGGGTTTTCCGAAACTCCAGGAGGACAGACTATCCAATCCGTGTTGGCTGAGGGCGGGGCGATGTTGTTGCACTTTTGTGAAGTAATCAGGGATAGGTAGTTTCCCTAAAATTCCAATATCGGATCCATAAGAACTTGATGTATTATTATATCTTATGCATGTCTGCATGTATGTTTTTTGTTAATTAATACTTAGTTTATTTAAAAAGCCTGTAATAATCTTGCAGCTGGTAACAGGAGTCTAGCGGTGGTCTAGCTCCCTCTATAGTGTAGAAGAGCGATACTGTCAACATGTGCCAATTTATGATTTGCACCCAACACTGGACAAAGTCCAACTATTACGCATAATGATTCATCGTACATGTGAAATAGCCTAGGGAGGAACGGAACTGAAAGATGTTTTCTGCTGGCTTCTACTGGTGTTTTATTGCTCTCGGCTTTTCTACACTGAAGTGATGTTTAACGGACTGAAGATTAACTTGAGAAACAAACGGGGATATTTTAGAAGTAAAAATCCAGGTTTGGGCTCACATGATCTAAAAATGTTTCAAAAAGCAAAATAAAAGGTAATACAAAATTATAATTATTAATAATTAAAATGATTAATATAAATAATTTCATTTACATTTTAAAAACGCAGTAAAATAATAATCATTAATGTTAAAAATTAGTAGTAGGACACGTGCTTCCAAGATCAAAGTTCACTGAAGATGCTGTTCAAAAGTGCAAATGCTTCCTTCCACTTTGTAAAGTACTTTGAATATTTGGCATGTTAATGTCACACCGTATAATGATTTTAACTTAAGAAACAATATTTAACTGTGTATTGCAGTGCGTTTGTGAGATCAGTTATGTTTGATTTGCGATATATTGCCACCTTTTGGAAAGAATTTGAGAATTAGTCACTTATTATTAACTATTTAATTAGTTTGTTATTCGCTCTGGTGTTACAACCATTGCTTCATTGTGATGCAAAATATAACAAACAATAAGGGTACAGTAATCGAAAAAACTGCACTACAAACGATTATGAAAGTGAATTAATACTACATAATAAGCCGTTTGCAATATCAAGCAGCATAATGGCCTGCTTTTGTATAGGTAAAATAACTGTAAGAAAGACACCGGAAGTCTCTAACACTCATGTTATAAATGGCCAAATGCAATTTCTCTACAACAAAAAAAAGTAGAAAGTATAATATGCTCTGTATAGGCTACCAGTAGATGTCCTCATATTACCGCATAAAAATTTCCTTTGACCTGAATAAGTGGTAATTCTTAAAATCAATGTGGTATCAACAAGGCTTTACATAGTTGTCAGCTTAATAAGCTCATATGACTGGTTAATATCAAATAAAACATTTGCCAAGTATATTGTTAATTTATAGGTAAATCAAGACTTCCAGGTTGGTTTTTTATATCACTTTGAAAATCCTTCTATTGACTCAAGAGTATGACACAACATTAAATATAGCTAGACTAAAGCTGTGAGTAATCTTCTGATAATCTTAAACTACTGAACTAGGATAAATGAAATGGGTTACTTACGCCATTAGGCATTATGCCAATGTTAGTTCATGTTAAAACAATATTGATTTAAAAAAAAAAAAAAAAAAAAAAAATACATTGTTCCAGATGGTAGAAATACAAAACACGGTGAGTCAGACGGACGAGGGTTTTTTTTTTTTCAATCTCCTTTGCCCCATTCCCTTACCCACCTGATCATGAGCTCAAAACCAGCCTCTGGTTGGGACAGAGTTACTAGCTGGAGGGTTTGCGGATGTGGTTGATGGAAAGGTGCGCAGATGTGGAAAGTTCAAAGAAGAGCACAGATGAACAAAAAGACTTTTGGAGATTGAGATGAGATTCATAAGAAGCTGCATTTAATCATCCTGTTTTTTGCACACCACTTTTCATCAAGCTCTTCATCACACACAACCAAACATGACCCTGTTAATGACTTCAATCACTCCTGAAGCAGAAGGGGTCAGAGTTCATCAGCAGGACCATGCTGTTAAGGGATATAGACAGATTCAGTATAGTGGTTTGATATCTGATTAGCCCAAATTTCTAGGTAATTGTAAAATCCTTGATTTATTGCAGCATTAAGAAAAATGGGTATAGGTAAGAGGAAGGATTTTTATGTTTTTGTCTTTTCTTTGATGCCACAGACAGTGGTTGATCATCTATTCTCAAATGCATTTGTGAAATATATCAATTATTCAAATGTTTCACATGTATTCAACGAGCCAGAATAGACATTCCAACCCATTCTCAGTCACAGGAAGCAAGACTTATCATTTGGGAGAGTGTTGGTAAGATAAGCAAGGTTGTGGGTTAGATTCCCAGGGAGCACATGTTAGGTAAAAAAAAAAAATGTTAGCATGAATGTAAGTCGCTTTGGATAAAAGCATCTGCTAAATGCATAAATTTAAACGTGCAGAAGATTTGGCAATAAAACATGACTGACAGCGGAGGAGAGCACGTGGCAGTGCACTTGTTCAGTTTTGGACAGGTGGCGTGAGCTTGACATGTTGTCGATCTGGTCATGATGATGGCTCAGTTTTACAGATTAGATGAGTGAATGTCAAAAAATAGAGGGAGAGAGAACTGAGCCAAATGCATGAAAAGAATACAGAACATATAACCGTTCAGTATAGGTTGGAGTCAGTAATATTTTTTTCTGTTTTTAAAAGAGGTCTTTTATGCCAATTTATTTGATCAAAAGCTATATAATATGGCTAAATATTATAACAATTTGAATAATTATTTTCCATTTTTATATGTTTTAAGATTTATTTATTCCTGTGATGCAAAGCTGAATTTTCAGCAGCAATACTCCAGTCTTCAGTCTCACATGATCCTTCAGAAATCATTCTAATGTTGATTTGCTGCTTCAAGAATACATATATTTAGTATTTACTTAAAATATAAATTGTTTGTAACATTATAAATGTCAGTTTTGAACCATTTAATGTGTCCATTCTGAATAAAAGAATTAATTTCTGACCCAAAACTTTTGAATAGTAGTGAATGCATATGAATAGTAAAATAATTATTTCAATATTCATTTCAAAGTAAATGAAGAAAATTAAGTTACTTATTTTAGAGAAGCATGTAACATTACAGTGATACCACAACATTTAACAGTAAAATTTAAAAAAAATATATATAATAATTACAATTGCAAATCACAAATTCGAAAGTGCATTTGTAATTATGAGAATAAACACTTTATATGTACAAAAGAGTGCATAACAACAAGTAAACAACAGAGTGGACAGAAACAGATAAAATGTTATATTTGGCTACCACTGAGCAGTGTGTTTTTTGCATCTGTCGGTGTGTGCCTGCATGCATGTATTTGTCTGTGTGTATTATATAGCCTGTACAGAAATCAGAAACCAACTGTCTCGTTATTCTCTCAAACCTGTTAATTCCAGACTCATCAGTGTGGAAGTCCTTGTCTAAAATAATCCAAGTGTTCATAATGCTCACCAGTCTTATTAATAAACTACTGACCTTTACACTATAAAGCCACCTTCACTTATGACTTATGGATATTTTTTCAAGCTTCCATACCTTTAAACTGGCATGGCTAATCTCTCAGCTGAACAAAAGAAACATTATTTGGCAGAGGTCATTGTGTTTCTTATGTGCCTGTCGGGTTCTGATGCTCACAGGCAAACTTGTTTGATCTTTGAGTCATGATTTCCTTCTGTCTGCTGAGCACATTGGATTGAGTCATGTCATGGCACTTGACCATGGGCCGTGGAAAAGTTGAAAAAGTCACATTTTAGTTTTATAACAGGTGTTTTGGCTCAGTGCTTGGATTATATTCCATTTGAAAAATACCCATTTTAGTTCATCAATAACTAGAAGTTGAATAGTTCATCTAAAAATGTATGTCATGTTTCATTTCATGTTGTTCCAGACATTTATGTCTGTCATATGATAGTTTTATGGTGTTCTTTTTGAAGTTTAAAAGCTCCAGTGCTCAACTGCGTGGAAACAAACAACAACAAAAAAAATTTATTTATTTTTTTTTCATGCACTTACCTGACTCTGTCTCTGTTTCTCTCAATGTCTCACCATAAATTATTTTTATAGTTTGGAGCACTGTGACCTCGGCAAAGCATTGATAACATAATGTTAACCTCACAACGGTTTTACACAGTGCTGGTAGGATTTGCACTGAAAATGTATACATACATATATATATATATATATATATATATATATATATATATATGTATGTATGTATGTATGTATGTATATATATATATATATATATATATATATATATATATATATATATATATATATATATATATATATATATATGTATGTATGTATATATATATATATATATATATATATATATATATATATATATATATATATATATATATATATATATATATATATATATATGATATGTAAAAATTGATAGCCTGAATGCACTGTAAGTCACTTTGGATAAAAGCATCTGCTAAATTCATACATTTAATGTTATTTATATATATATATATAATTCTCTATTTAATCTATGTTATTTAAGTGCTTGAATCTTTTTTGATTTGATCTGATTCAATTACACATGTGTGTGTGTGTATAGTGTATATATTCCAAATATATGTTAAATGTATAAATTACATTTATAAATGAAGAATAACAAATTATCAGTATTAAAGCTTTCTGATACAAGTGATTCACTATAAAAAAACTTCCATCACAAAAGCTAATTAATGTTGAAGCATAATTAATTTATACATCATGATTCCATAGAGTTCATTCCAGTTTAGTTTAATTTAAAGTTTACCTCCTGATGAGTTTGTGTAATATTTTTAATGACTCATGTCCAGAAGAGCCTTTTACTGTACCACTGCTCATTTAGCTGCCTGGTAATTAAATCTACTCATTTTCTCACCCACTCATTTACCACTACAAATGCACGGAACCGCAGAACTTTGTGACTCAGGATACAAATGTATTGGAAATTATCAGAATTATGTTATTATCTTGACCTAACAAAAGCAATTTCATGATTAATTATAATAATAAAAAATGCCACTATTAAAAAATGGCACTTTGGCTAATGTCTTTGGGAAATTGAATTTTAAGAATGACTAACGATGCACTTACAGTAATACAATACTATTTCTAAAATGTAATAAATCAATTTAAATAAGTATTGTAGATGCAGTTAAGAGTTTTTAGTAATGCATTAAAATCTAAGTAGATAAGATCATATTTAACTTCTGTTAAATTTTTTTCCCTTTAGTTGTGCATGTTAGCCGTCACATGATCAAATGTTTTCACAGTCCAATAAACTCAATGTCTTTAGATTCAGTGAGGTCAAGGAGTCTGGTCAGTTTTGATAGGCACACCTGCTATAATACTTTATGTTATATATGTTTTTTGTATTGTTATGTCATGCATTTAATTTATTATGTTTAAACCCATTTAAACATTGATAGTAGTGCGAAAACAAGAATTTTTATTTGCCAAATTTGTAATGAAAAAGATATAAAACACTTATAATGACATATATAATGTACTTTGTGTGATGCATAATTAAAAATCAGTGTGCATATAGCCATACAGAATATGTTAAGATTTTACAGTAAACAACTCGTAAGCATTAATGAAAAGCTGACTTACAGTTGCTCCCCCCAAAAGCATAAAAAATATATGAATGTCATTGCATTAAAATAACAAAATATCCAAAGAAGTGACAGACAAGCACACCTTTTCTTGGAAAAAAGGAAAATGTAAAAAAAATTAAAATCAAGTTTGTTAGGTTTGATTCACAAGCTTTACAAAATTGAGACAATAAAGAATTTGGACAGTTTGTAGAACATATCATAGTTAATTTGATTAAAGATGTGAAGAGAGGAACTGACTTAATTTAAAAATCACAGAAACACCTGCTGGTACATTATAATTGCAAAAATGACAGAAAAGTTATAGCACGTTTGTTTGCAGATGGAGTTTGGTTTGTTGTCAACTGATGCAATGGTTTATTTATTTATTTATTTTTTATTTTAATCCAATAAGTTTAATCTTAATTGTTCAGAAACATTTGGGGGTGATGCTTTTGAAATCCATTTTTTACTTTTTTGTGGAACATGCTTGGTGGAGCTTTTACTGTGGGAAATTTTTTGAAAGTCCAGTTGTCATGGTGAAACATTGTGAAAACTTATTGAAATACAGTTCTTTCTTTCTCTTCGCTTGAGTGCACATGAATTATTGTCATGTTTAAGAGTTATTTGTACTGTACACCACCTCTAACCTAACTTGATTTATATGCTTTCTTTATGGCATAATGGTATGCACTAACCTCAGTCTGAACTTAAAAGCCATTGAAATCTTAGGCCGTTTGGTGACAGAAATTATTATAAACATGTAAAATTTAGAATGACAGAGAGTTCTCAAGCATAACTCTCTAAAATGAAGTTTTTATATGATTTATTCAGTAATTAGAAACTAGTCAATTAAAAATAGTTTAGTCATTATTACTTTTACAGTTCGGCCCACATCAGAAGATTTAAAGTGAACACACCCTTTGATACTAAATGTTTTATTGATCATGATACCATTCCACATCCTGATGCTGTGTTTTTCCATGGCTACTAGGAACACTGCAAAGTCTCTAAATAGAGGAAGTTCCACAGTATCATAGTAATCATTCATTTTATTACTATTTCAATAAGACGTACTGTGCAGCAAACAAAGTACTCAAGAGCATGATGTGTGGCCTTTATCTCAACAGGTTTTACTGTGTTTGATCAAAAGCAGAACCTGTACAGTCATGTATTTGAATAGCAAGCACTTTAGAGTCATACAGGATGATCATAAATAACTGCCAGCTATCATACATTTAAACAGGTTGTCTGTAATCTATCTATCTATCTATCTATCTATCTATCTATCTATCTATCTATCTATCTATCTATCTATCTATCTATATATCTATCTATCTATCTATCTATCTATCTATCTATATTTAAGTCATATGAGTCACTAAATTTTAAATTATGCAGTATTAACAATAAATATCAGGGGAACACTCCATGATTCAGACTTTGTCACAGTGGAATGATACGATTTGTGTGTATATTTTTTGTCTCAAAACTGCATAGAAAAGGTGGAATGTAAACACTTTAGTTGCATGACAGTATTCTCTCTTTATTTTCCCTCTTATATTATTTTGATCTTTTTGAGCACAAATGTGGTGTTATGAAGCAAATCACAGACTTTGATTTCTGCACAGTTACTTCACAAATAAAAAAAAATACGTGAAGGAGTATAATTGTTAAGAATTAAATAAAAAAATAAGAATAAATAAAACAGTATTTTATTGTGAAGGTTAAATTTCAGCGATATATTATTATTATTTTTTTGTAAATAATACATTTAAAGTAATGCAAATGTGAATAATACATTAAACACACACACACACACACACACACACACACACATATATATATATATATATATATATATATATATATATACATTTTGTATTCAATTAGTATTATTTTTTTTTTATTACCAATTCATACAGCAGCGTCACCGAACGCCGAGTGATAATTGGAGTTAACATGGGAGGAGCTGAGCAGTCAAAGCCACGCCCACAAACAGACAGACCGGTTGGACGGGAGATGCCCACCACCCGAAGGCATTTGACTTACCTGAGAGTTGTAGGAACGCACATCTGCACAAGACATCAACTACGCTTTGCGTGCGATCGGTTACAGTAGCAAGAAAAGCAGAAATCAGCCAGTTCAATGTAGCCAGCCTGCCAGCACGATCACTAAAGCTGGATAGGAGCTCATCGTCACTCTATGAACAGCAGGTAAGCGCAGAACTATTCTGCTCTGAGATACCGAAGACTCTGAATGCTCTTGACTGAGTTCGAATAAGAAAAATAAGATAGCATTTCTACATAAAATAGCCACTTAACAGGGTTTAATAATGCAGGACAGTACATGAATATGCTCAAATGTTCTGTTGAATGATTTTACCGAACTACATATTCATATTCTGCGTGTAATTAATTACATTTCACATTTAAATTTGTTTAATTTAAATATTTCATATTTAGGCCACTTAACTATGGTTGTTATAGTTAGTTATTAGTTGAAAAATAATTGAAAAACATGCAGTGAGCTTCATAACATCTAACTTAACTGCATTTATTCAAGTCTCCTGTTAGATCGATAGATAGATAGATAGATAGATAGATAGATAGATAGATAGAAATATCTAAAACTTCACTTTTTTATAGTTTTGTAAGATAAGAAAATATATATTTCTAAAATATTTAGATAATTATGTTACCATATGTTTTATTTATAAGTTTGACAAGGGTGTTTCTGAAGTGGTTAAAGAAAACTATTAAATCACCTTCTAGTACAGTGTATTAATTTTTATATAAAAATATGGAAATAATCACTAATCTATGAATCAGTATGTTATGACTGTGCGCTGCTATTATAATTCAACAGGCACTGTGATGTAAAGTGTGATTCGAACCTTTTTGATTTTGACTTGACCATCAAGTAGCCTCAATCTGGCCCAGAATCAGAGCATCGCTTTACAGTCTAATTACATTACCGTATAGAAAGTGCTGATATAGGCATTCATTATGTAATAAGCTTTGCATTGGTCTAATCATGGGAATAAGAGGACAGAATGGCTGGGAAGTCTTCAGTTTTCCAGTTTGTCAATATGCATCAACAGTTGAATAATGGATGACTTGCTGTGTTTCAGAGTTAAGTGTTGGTTTGTGGTGTCATATTTTATTCCTTTGTCAGCTGACATTGTAATGCTGTTCAAACAGAGGCAGAGATCTCATTTGAATATTGATGAGAATATTGTTAGTCTGGAATATTGGACCAGACTATCGGATTAATTGGTTATGACAAAAAAATGAATGAAATATATTTTTTGGTTGTATTGTTTTTGCTTTAGTTTAGAGTTTGTAAAAATAGACTTCTTGTGATGATACTTTTGCTCTAATGCTGAATTGAAACTGAACAAATTCTGTTTTCACTTATGGTGATACAATAAAAACGATCTTAATTGTTCATCTTGATATGAACAATAATCTGAGGTCAAATTATAAAAGTTAGCTTGTATTTAGCACTGACCTATTTCCTGTTCCCTTCTGCATAATTTGATGCTTTTATTTCTCTGTATCATCAAGCCTATGTGAGGTACAGATCAGAGTGATGATGTTGATGAGTCTTGCAGACCGTTTGCACTTCGTAGTAAATCGTGTTCGGAGAGCTGTGTTTATTTAGTGGCAGTAAAAAAAAAGAAGAACACTGAAATGTAAGTTGTTATTCATTCAAATTTTTCCTTTTCGAGCAGTTCTCAAATATCATTTAAATTTAGAAATCAGAGCTTCGGTGGTTGGTTAGGAAGATTTTCATTTGAATAATTAAATTTTATTTAAAAAATCCATTATATAGTCATATATATCAGTAGACTTGATATACAGTGTATTTGGACTACTTTATAGAACTGTTTTCCTTTTTGGAGCTTGACAGATGAGATTAATTAAAGTTGTTAAATATATAGACACCCTGTAATAATGGAAACATTGTTACAGTAGTTTTTTCTTTGAGTTTCTGGCAACAACAGCTCCAAAGTTATTATAAACTGGCTATGAAGTTATTATTATTTTTTTTTTACCATGACAATAAAAAAGGGTGTTCATATTTTCAATTACTGTAGTTTGTGCTATTGATGGCGGAATGTTTTTTGCTAAGAAATAATGACTGAACTTAACAACAGTGCTTTTGATTGATTAATGGACATACTGGAACATCAGAATGGCATTCAGGTAATTCACTGCAATTGGTTGAGCTGATGTCAATAGAAGCCACTTTGTGACAAGCTGTCAAAGCCACCCTGAAATTAAATATACCATTTAACATGAGCAGATTAATGCAGTAATGCTTAAATGTGCTGTAGATATGTGGGTGAAGAAACCAGGAATGAATCTGTCTTGGTCTTGCAGAAATGTGAATTCACAAACATAAGTGCTGATATATTTTTAGATTACAGGGAAAGATGTCAGGGAGCTTGTCCAACTGGTTTCACCGTTAACTTTAACGTTCTGTTATTTCAACAACAATGTCCATTTTTTATCTTTTAACAATGGAGAGTATTTTGGGTTGTGTCATAATTTACATTACTTACCCTCAAGCTGTTCCAAATCTTTTTTTGATACACAAAAGAAGATATTTTCAGAAAAGTCATGCTGTTTTGAATTTTGGACACCATGGACAAAAGCATTTTTTCAAAATCAGCAGAATAAAGAAAGGTTTAGAATGGCACGAGGGTTATGAATGATGACTGAATTCGTTGATTCATTCTCTATAGACTACTATCTATGGAAGCCCATTTCCATGTTTTTTTTTTTTTTTTTTCATAAAAAAAATATGAATTGTGAAACAAACTGAGAATTGTGAAGGAAAAAGTCATAGTTTTGTGATAAAAATTCAGTTGCGAGTGTCAGAAAAAAAGTCAGAATTATGAGGTCGCAATTACAAAACTTGCAAGTGCAGAAAAAAATTGCGAAATGTTAACTCAGAATTAAAAAAAAAAAAAAAAAAAGTCAAAATTGTGAGAAAAGTCAGAATTCTGAGTTTATATTACGCTATTCTGAAAAAATAAATTATATAAACTCCGAACTGTGAAAAAAGTCGCAATTAACTTTTGTAATTTTTTATTTCATGTTGGAAACAAGCTTCCATAACTGTCCTTTTAAGAACAAGGCATATCAATAAAGACAAGCCTGTTATTTTTTTGTTGCAGTTTTGTAAACCAAGTAGTAAATCAAGTGTGTCATTAGTAATTCATCACAAATGTACACCTTAAGTTTGATCTGATTATACCTGAATGATGACAGACTACTTTAGATTGTGTTTATTAAGTCTTACGCATTTATCGCTGCCCACCAGGATGACTAGATATCAGAGATCCTAATCTTTAACGTTAGTCTGGATTTGCCTCACTACCGATCACTTTTCAGGTCTATGTCACCCACAGTAGTGCAGCACTACACCTCTGAGGAGGAGGTGGTTTGGATCTGGCTTGAGCTGGATGGTTGTGCATTGTGCAACTGGCAAAGAGCTTTGCTGCGGGGGCTGGAAAACAGTATTTGAAAGAACAACACACTATGGACTCATAAATGCCTGACAATGGCAAACTGTCAGGGAAAAAAAGTGTTAATCAGCAGTGAATGTTTCTATTGGAGAGCATCTTTGAGAGTTGTTCCTGCTGTGGTTTTCCACTGAATTCTGGATAATATCTAAACAGATGGCCCTTTTTCTAGGAACTCTTTAATTGCATTTCCTGGACAGACGTTTGGCATGTGACAACATGCCCTATGTACACAGAAAAAAAAGTAAAGAAAATGGTGTAGGAACAGCTGAGAACTGAGAATCTGACAAATTGCTAGTCAATTTCACAATTAATTACAAAGAAATGGCCTGTAGCACATTGAATAAAAAATGACATTTTGAAGTATTAAGATTAAAGGAGTATGTTTTTCTGAAATATACTCCAATAATCGTTATTTTTTTTACTTTTAAATATTATTTTTACACTGTAGAACCAAACCTGTGCAATTGCAAATTATTTTAAAATTCAGGGAAAAAAAGTCAGATTTTTGAGCTATAAACTCACGATTCTGAGAAAAAGTATAATAATTTTGAGAAATAAACTTACATTTGCAAGAAAAAAGTCAGAATTTTTAGATAAAAAGCATTTAGGTTTTTTTTATTTATTCTCTGGCAGAAACACTTCGCAGGGAGTTTGATTGATAGGCGATCTGACCAATCATAATGCTGAATTAGCCATTTTGTCCGATAAACAAACCAGTAGGTGACTAGATTAACATCGGTGGATTTGAACTTTAAAAACTGTGTTTATTGACATTTCCGCGGTTGAAACCAAATACCCTCTGATGTTCATTCATGTTCATTTTGTGCTATGACTAATAAAGAGGAAGAGAAGATCAGTTCACATGCCGCTTGAACTGAAATGCTACAATGATCTGACACGACACATTAAAGAGCCACATTTCTTGTATGTATCTATTGTTTGAATTTCTTAAAAAAATGAACAAATTTGAAAACTTGCTCTGTGTTGTTTTTCGGCATGTTGTCAGTGTCCTCTTTGCTCTGCGATGTATTTTTCACTGCGTGAGAACATGATGTGGTGTGAGAGTGATGTGGCTTTTGTCGGACGTAGCAACAGTAACTAAGGGGGGCAGGTCTTTGCGAAGGATCAGTTGCCAGATGTAAACTCAGAATTTTATTTTATTTTATTTTTAGAAAAACTACGATTTCTTTCCCTCTTACTTTTTTGTTTGTGTACAGTACAGTATTTTAGTGTCAATGCTTTTAATAGCCATACAAATTGAAACATTAGGGTTTAATCGCATACAGGTAACTCTGGATCTCCTGAGGCAAACATACAATTATGTTCTCTTCTTGTAATAAGGGCTCATGCACTCATGCTGGCATGTGATGATTCACAACTTTGGCATTTTTTCTGCCAAGAGGTCCAGAACAGATGTGAAAAATGCATTTTATTTTATTTTGACTACCATCACTATGTCATCTTTTTTCTAAATAGCTGTAGTACCGTCTTGAGGGTAGGTTAAATGGTAAATATAGCCATCCTAATTGGAAAATTGTACTGTCTGTGGTTGATGTGTGCTGAAACAACCCACATAACATCACTACTTTGTAACGATCCTCAAACTATGACCCAAACACGCACCCAGCATGACTGTCATTCATGTGTATTCATGAATATCTCATAATTTCTTTGTAGTTAGTAAAATCACATTTGAGCATTGGAAGTTAACATTCTATATATGCTTATTCCATATTTGTGCATAGCTTTTTAATCTAAAGTTTAGTAATCTAAATTTTTAAAGTCTCTTATTCTCACCAAGGCTGCATTTATATTCCAAAAAATATGATAAAAACTGTAATATTATGAAATAGTTTTTCAATTTAAAATAACGATAATATATATTTAAAAAATCTAAATTTATACCTGTGATGCAAAGCTGAATTTTCAGCAGCCATTACTCCAGTCTTCAGTGTCTCATGATCCCACAGAAATTATTCTAATATGCTTATTTGATGCTCAAAAAACCACCTTTCTTGTGTGGAAGCTGTGATACGTTACCATTCAAAAGTTAAGATTGAAAAAAAAAACAGAGAGAGAGAGAGAGTTTTTTCCCTGACATTGAATACTGGAGTAATGGCTATGAATAAATTACAGTAAAAAAAAAAAAACAACAGCAAAAATTAACATATAAAACCATTTTTACTCAAATAAAAGCAGCATTGGTGAGCATAGGAGACTTTTTTCAAAAACCAATTGCAACTCTTTTACCGCTGGTGTATATATTTAATACTCATTAGCCTAAATATAGTTTTACACAATACGTTAGTTCCTCACAATTCACAGTGCAAATGTTAAACCTCCTGTAGGTAAAATGATGGAGCAAAATTAAGTCAGGTAATCCTCCTAGATCTTTTCATAACTTTAACCCGAGAACATTACTTGCTAATGCCAGCAGGACCTCTCAAAGGTCTATCTATTGAATTATAGGGGACAGAAATGGCAAAGAAGAATTGAGGGTGTGTGAGAGAGCGAGTTTCTGGATAATCTTTAGATACGTGCTGACTTGTCGACAAGCCCCTGCTTGCTACTGTTCACCCGGTTTAGCAGCTTACACCCCCCTCCCTCTTGGAAGTTATATAAGATAGCTGTAAACAGTATGAGGGCAATCTTCTAATTCCAATTATCAGATCAAAAGTAAGGAACATTCTTTAAAGATCAAGTCACCAGAGAGTGGATAGTGCCATCAGGAACACACACAATAAATGAATGGCTACTGTACTGCTTAAAGGAGATGACATTAATGTTGCGTTTACCCTCACCACTAACACCATGCCTGAATTTTCATTCTACATGACTAAGTTGCAAGCCAGTTGGGTTCACTGATTCTCAATGCCTTTTTCCAAAACAGTTCAGAATGCAGCATATGTTTGCCAATGGACAAGCATTCAATGCAATCATACTAGTCAATAAATCAGTGCAATATTACTTCTGTGTTGTTAGCTTTAGAAAGGTCTTGCTTGAGGTTATGATTGCTGCTTCATTTCTTGGCATAAAGGCATTGGAATAACTTGAAGAACAATGAATATTTTCTTTTTGAATACTGTACTTAATAATGGCAGTATATACACATTTCAGTCAGACATGTCTGTTTGTACAGTGTTGTGTCGTTACTGGATTAAAGTCGGCCAAGATTCTGTTTTGAAGATTAGAGGGTCAGCAATACGTGCACACTTTATATGTTTACTGACAGATTCCCAAATAAGTTTAATACACAACAGACCAATTAGATGACAGATAAGGCACAGTTTTTTAATAGCTCTAGTATTTCTGTTCTGAATTAAGTCATTGATTGATTGTTAAATACAAAAGGGTTTCATATTTTGTGATGTCATTTATTAAAATCAACACATATTTGTATTACTGCTGATATTGACCAAAACTCCAAATTACATACAGCAAACAAACAAACCAATAGATAAATATATTTTTTAAATGTATAATAGATAAAAAAGCCAAATTGAGCATATATATATATATATATATATATATATATATATATATATATATATATATATATATATATATATATAAATACAAATACAAAACTAATAAAGACAAAACCATGCAACAAAATTACTAAAACTTTCAAATGTAAAAATGTAATAAAAAACAAAATATTAATATTACACAAAATATTAATAAAACTATATATCACTTATATTAAAATAACCCTGGCGTTATTTTAAGTGTGCCATTTGATACAGGTCCATTGAATTGACGTTTGTGTTTATTGTTTTAATGTTTTTATTAATTGACTGCTTTTATTGTAGCCCTCTGAAATATTATTATTATTATTAAATCCATCATACAAGTTCAAATATGTCTGGCTGAAGCCTGCAAGTTGTTGAAAAGACAATTGCTGGTAGGAAAGTTTCTAGGTTGCCTTGGAGTCTTTTTAGTCTTGATGGTCTTGAGGTTTGGGGCAGGTGTCATGCTGCTGTCCTTGGTACTGAATGGTATTTAATGCTGACCAAAGTCAGGCAACATGTTAAGATATGAGACAGATTCCATTCACCTTATCTGACTAAGGATCAGACAGGTTAAAGAGTGCTCTCATGATAAGAGAAAAGTTTAAGTTTCCTTCATTGTCCAGAACATAAAATGGGTAGTTTTTCAAATCATGGCTACATCAAGTCAAAGACCAACTCTATATTTAACAGATACTTGGAATACTTTGTCTGTGACCTATTCACAGATGACAAAAGAAAGTCCTAGATGTGAGGGGAACAGGCTGAAACTAGAGCGCCGCTGTAGGGCTGACTAACAGGGCTGGGAGAGATGCAGTGTTTGGTGACAGGCCTCTGAGAGATTTAATTTGAAATATAACAGAATGTGAAGGACATAAAAAGTGAAAAGAAAGGGAAAATGAGATCGTATTTTGGGAACTTGTGTCTTTCTTCTGTGAAATACAATAAAAGATCTTTTGAAAAATGTCTCAGTGTTTATTTAGTTACTTAGTCCATGCAATGAAAGTCAGATGGGCAGTGTCTCTGTATGTACTGTACATGTGGAAGAATTGACAATAAAGCTGACTTGACTTGACTTTACTTGTTTTGGACAAACTAACATTCATTTTATGGACAAATAGATTTGAAATATTCCTCAAAATATCTTCTTTTGTGCTTTACATGAGAAAGTAAGTCATACAGGTTTGAAACAACATGAGGGTGATTACGGTAAATCATTGGCTTCTCATGAACTGGAAGAGACCTGCTTGATCCCAATCTGTAGTTTTGTGGGTCCTTATTCTGCAATTCCAGAGCCCATGACATGGTGATAGTAAAACAATTAGGACGGGCGGAAAATGTTTATTTCATTGCATTCTCTAGCAAAACACTTTCCCTAATAGACATGATGGAATACTTGTGATGGCATGATATGAGGTGGGAGAAAAAAAATGCAAATGTCAACAGGTGATTTTTCAGCAATGCTTGTTTGAGTTGTATGTTATTTGAACCATTCATGATGGAAAGCAACAAACCCAAGGCCTCCTTCAATCTTCATGCTTGTTGAACACATTGAGGCTCTATAGGATGCCAGCGTATGTCGGGTCACTGTGATGAACCATTCCACTTTGCATCATGCTGGAGAATGCAGCCCAACACAGTTTGACTGGGTCTTTCTGTTATGATGATATAATCCCTTACATAATCAGATATGGAGTATATGCCAGCTGGAGAAGTTTTCCTTTTCCTTTTTTTAATCTGTGATCCCACCCTGTTCACAAGGGGAAATAAAAGTCATTTACTCTCTCTCTCTCTCTCTCTCTCTCTCTCTCACACACACACACACACACACTCTCTCTTTTCCCCTCATTTGGTATCTGCCATGTTTACATCTATCTTAATCTGCAGTCCTAATATCATGCTTTCCATGTGCTTGCTTAGTGCTTATTTTTGTCATCAGATTAATGGTAAGCTGGAGATCAAGGCGATTCCACAGAGGAGTCAGATGCCTAATGTATTTGCATATTATTTCCATGCTTACACTTGTAGCACTTAAAATCATAAAGGGACAGAAACTGTCAACAGCCTGCATGACAAAACAGAAAATACAAATTCAGATTGATTGATTATGTTCCCATGCCACAGTTGGTGCAGCTTGAATTAATTCTCAATGAAAACAACTGGCTGTAAGTGCATAATCTATGTCTGTTTTACTTTCCAGAGAATTTTCTGTCATTTTTTCCTTGTATGAGTCAGGATTTGTATTCGGACAGTTTGTGTTTTTATGCATTACACAAATGAGGTCAGAGGTGCATAGGTCGTGACCTCATCCATCCAGATGTTTCTGAGATACCATTTGAGATTTATTAGTATGGACATTAATTGGAAAGATGTGCAAGTGATTTAGACTTTATAGAGCTCAGTTACATGCACAGGCAAACTTTGAGGTTTTTGCAATTTGATTCAAAGCCATTGGTTAGTTTTGAATAGTTTTTCCTGACAAAAAGATTATGTATAGCAAACTGAATTGCATAGCAAATGTGAGTGTTCTGATAATTGTGATATTGTCAATATACACTCACCTAAAGGATTATTAGGAACACCATTACTGTGTTTGACCCCCTTTCGCCTTCAGAACTGCCTTAATTCTACGTGGCATTGATCCAACATGGTGCTGAAAGCATTCTTTAGAAATCTTGGTCAATATTGATAGGATAGCATCTTGCAGTTGATGGAGATTTGTGGGATGCACATCCAGGGCACGAAGCTCCCGTTCCAGCACATCCCAAAGATGCTCTATTGGGTTGAAATCTGGTGACTGTGGGGGCCATTTTAGTACAGTGAACTCATTTTCGTGTTCAAGAAACCAATTTGAAATGATTTGAGCTTTGTGACATGGTGCATTATCCTGCTGGAAGTAGTCATAAGAGGATGGGTACATGGTGGTCATAAAGGGATGGACATGGTCAAAAACAATGCTCAGGTAGGCCATGGCATTTAAACGATGCTCAGTTGGCACTAAGGGGCCTAAAGTGTGCCAAGAAAATATCCCCCAGACCATTACACCACCACCACCATGCTGTGACTGACAATATTACAATAAAATAGAAAAAAATAAGTTAATGGGTCAAAAAATCTAAATCACTTATGGATAAAATGATAAAAATGTATTGTCACAAATATCCTGATAAAAAGCTTCGTAAATATTTTAAGTTTTTAGCTGTTCGTAGCTTTTTTCCCTCAAGTCCAGTGATCCTTTATTGCTCTTCTGTCCTTCTCATGTCATTAACGCTCCAGTGGGCGGGGCCAAAGACGTGATGATGTAGAAGTAGGCGTTGGTCTGATTCTGCAGAGGCAGGCTTTCGCCACACTATGAAGTCATAATGTGACAAAATCTGAAACGAGTAGTTTTCTGATCTTGCTTTCAATAAAAGCTGTTTTTAGACTAACCATCTAGTTTTGAGCTCTGAAACTCACATGATGTTTTTATAGTACAATGACATATCATGGGAAATTTTTATCTCCCAATTCATGACCCTTTTAAGTCACTTGTTTGTATGCTAGGGCACAAAACTGTTAAAACACAAGTAAGACTTTGGAAAGTCTATAACAAAACTTAACAAGCTTGAGCTTTTACACATACATAAATTTAGCCAATGAATGTGCTGAAGTTGAGTGGCAATAAGTCAAACGAGCTCTCACAAAAGTATAGAGAATCATTTGTGTTTTGTTTCCCATTTAAAAGCTTAACATTTGGAAATTTGTTTAGTTGTTTGTCTGTTATAGTTCAAGCTCAAAATAGTTTCCATAGACCTTTAAAACATCTACTGGAGGCATGGATCTGTCTGCCTTTTTTATTAGTTGAGCAATTCATTTTGGAAGTTTCACATATGCCAATAACAGTATTTCGGCCTTAAAGGGGATTTTAAAAAGCAGAGTTTAAAACCTTTGCCTCAAGGTTGTAAACACACAAAAATACCCCATAAAAGTAGTGGAAAAAGTCCCGCACTAAGAGATAGTGCTCTTTCACATGCTGCTTTGGCCATGTAAAATATGGAAAGTGGCAGTGTGATGACCAATATATTTTTAACTGGTAAGCAATTTGTTGCAAACCCTCATGAAATATAGATGATACCTTTCAGGTTTACAGTAACTAAATGAGTTTGGTTGATCAGAATTGCTTTGTTCTCTAAAATCAAACAGATCATGAGACATATTGTCCTTTGATAAGAAGTACTGAAGGAACAAATGAATGAGAAAGTGTTGAAAGGTGCAGATGTGATGGATATGTTTTGTTTATCTCCAGAAAGTGACAAAGGACATATTTGATTATTGTGAAACTGCTTCCCGCCATAAGTATAATTATAAAAGTCTTCAGTTTGATGTGCAGATAAAAACAATTTTGCAAAAACACCTTGTTCCAGGAAGAATATTTGCACACAAACAAAAAATGATGAAATCTGAAAAAATAAAAATAAATAAATAACATAAACTATCCAACGAATGTCAATTCAAAAATTAATTTTTATTTGATTTGACTTTGAAAGCGAACTGCATTTTTTAAAATGTTTATATTCATAAAATATCCGATAATAATCTCTGGTCTGCAAGGAGTAGTTATTTTCAGGCGATAACAAAAGTTTTCTAAGTGAGTTGAGTGTGCGTTTTATTTCAATGGTCCCACATACTATATACAGTATCTTATGTTTATACTAAACACAGATGGTTCATGGACATGCAAGTTAATTACAGTTCAACAACCTCTATTTTAGTATATCTTTCACCATAAATATCTAATATCTCACTTTTCCTCTTTTGTCTCTCACTGACAGATCTAAGGAGTTCAGAAGCCATTTGGGACAATGAGGAACTCTGGTGCCGTGCTGATTTTGACCTTTATTGCCAAATTAATATTGCAAGCAGCAGGTAAGCAGTATTAGGAGTTCTGTTAGATTGCTTTTGAACCTAGAGTAACCATACACTGCTGTTTAACATTTTGGGGTCAGTAAGGTTTTTTTTTTAAGACATGAATGCTTTATTCAGCATTTAATTGACACAAAATGACAGTGAAGACATTTATGATACAGTACAAAAAAAGCTATATTTCATGTTAATACTTTGGAATTTTATATTCAAAGAATATATCACAGTTTTCACAGAAACATTAAGCAGCAACTGTTTATAACATTGATAAGAAATGTTTCTTGAACAGCAAATCAACATATTAGAATGATTTCTGAAGGATCATGTGACCGAAATTTCACAGGAATAAATTACATTTTAACATATATCAAAACACTATTTTACAATATTACTGTTCTTGGTGAGCATAAAATATTTATTTCAAAAACATTTGAAAATCTTACCGACCCTCTCAAACTTTTGTTTAGTTCAATGTTTTATATTTTTAATATTAAAATATTTTAAGATATTTAAGTAAAATGTTGGCTCAAATTCTCACGCTGTGATCCTTGTTGATATATACTGTGGTACTGAATGATTACCATATTTAAATACCATGATATTTACATGTACTTAAAAAGAATACCATGGTTGTTTTTTGTAAGTATATTCGATGAACAGTGTATCATAAGCCATATCGGTGCAACACAAAGCCAGAAATTTGTGTAAATCCTAAATTTTATTAATAAATTGAATGTGAAACATATGATAGCCTTATGTTTGTTTCAGACAGAAAAAAATAACAATTTTACAAAATGTTAATGTAACGTGATGTTGAATTCAACTAACGTACTCTCAATGGGCACAATATATTCCCAGGTGTCAGCCCGCCAGGCAAACCCAGACTCACAAGCTGTCGCTCTCCAGAGAAGGAGACCTTCACATGCTGGTGGGAACCTGGAGGTGATGGAGGTCTGCCAACCACCTACGCCCTCTACTACCATCTAGAAAAGTCAGTCTCTTCCACTTTTTCTCTTCCTAGAGCCAAGAAAGCATTTCTTTATTATCTTGAGACTCAGTCTACAATAGTATATGATATTTACTCTTCTCTTTGTCTCTTTGTCTCTTTCCTCCAGTAATGAATGGTTTACACAATATTCTTTCTTTCTGCTATGTGTTTATTTCTTTCTGTTTCTGAGCACATATGTCAAATAATCTGAAAGACATACAGTACACACCTCCAGCAAACACACACATGCCCAAACACTCATCAAATATAAACTCCTTTAGGCTTTCACCAGAGCAGATCCTTGTTAGTGCCATGAAGTGTTATGCCAACATTACGGCTTTGAGATTCAGCAAGTACTGTACACAAACCCAATAACGTGTAATACTGCACCAAATGGAGTTCATAGAATTCATTTTAATACAGTTGGATGTGCTAAATATTTCATGGCTACAATATGTTTTTTAAGAGCCAATTGTCTTTCCTGCATTGCCAAATATTGACTGAATTAGACAGCATTTTCAACATCGTAATGAAATATCAATATTTCTATAATGTAACTTGTAAGGAGTACACTAGTACTGTATAAACAATACTGTTTGAAGATTTGTGTTAAAGATGTTTCTTATGTTCACCAAACCTGCATTCATTCAATCAAAAATACAGTAAAAAAGTAATTATGTGAAAGGAAGGTTTTCTATTTAAATATATTTAATGTAATGTAATTTACTCGAGTTTTCAGCATCATTACTCCAGCCTTTAGTGCCACATGATCCTTCAGAAATCATTCCAACATACACATGGTTTGGTGCACACACACACACAAAATAAAAATAAAAATAAAAATATTGCTGCTTAACATTTTCATAGAAACCATGATAATGTTTCAGGATTCTTTGATTAATTAAAAAATGTTTATTTGAAATATATATATTTTTTTAAGTATTTGTCACTTCTGATCAATTGCATCCTTGCTGAACAGAAGTATTAATTTCTTTAAAACCATTCTGTATGGTAGTATAGATTAGCATCACTCCTAATAGACTAAAAACCTAAATGACTAAAATGTCACAAAGCTCCTGTTTTCTTTTCAACCCAAACTTAATAAATATATACTGAGCAAAATTAGTTACTATTTTTATGATATCAACATGAGTATTGAGTATTATTGTTGGCATGCTCATCACCAATCTATTGTTTATCTGTTTAGAAGTGCACGTTTTTCACTTTGGAATAAACTGTCACAGTGTTCAGACACAAACTAGCTGTAGAAATGTTCGTATTTTTATTTTAGAAGTGTAAATGTGTCTGTTGATACCTCACATACGCAGCTCAGAAACGGTCTACGAGTGCCCAGATTACAGAACCGCGGGCGAGAACTCGTGTTACTTCAACAAAAACGACACATCGCTTTGGGTCAACTACAACATCACTGTGGTGGCCAGCAACGCCCTGGGGAAGAACATTTCAGACCCCGTGGAGGTGGATGTGGTCTATATAGGTATGAAACTCATTTGACTTCAACTCATTTGAATGTACTATTTGTATTGTACCACCCACTCTCTTTATTTATGATCTCTGTTTATTTCTCTTATTCCGTCCCACTCACATTATACTCTTTCCTTCATGATGTTTGTAATTTTGTGAGTTAGTAGATAACAGACGGTACAGAACACTGTTGTAGATTATATTGCAGTTGAGTCATCAATAAAAGGAAAGTGATTACTGTCTGTCTGGGATCATCGTTGCGAAAGAGTGTTATTTTATCCTTTGGGTCATAAAATATTGCACACCATTTTTTGTCGGTCACATGTTCTCTGCTGTGTTATGCCATAAGGCGAATTTTTTACCAGTCTAAAAATTTAGATTCTCGTTGTTTACTTTCAGTTGTAATTTTAGTTTTATCGCGCACGGTTTGCCATGTCAAGTTCCTTTGATCTGACGTTTGGTTCGTTCAGTGCAATTCAGTCTTATCATTAACTATAACCAAAATTGAACTTTAACTAATGTTTTTATTTATGCTGAAGGGGCCAAACATTCATTCACAATACGTAGCACACTTTTCTGTTCCTTCTTTCTTCCTTCTTCAGCAAGTTTGCATGCAAAGGTCCCTGGAAACTGGAAAAGACTAGTTTTTAGACCAAAAAAGAAAGTTATGTAATTTACTTACACTCACACGGTTCCAAACATGCATGAGTTTTTTTTAAATGGTATGTTTTATAATAAAAGAAAAACTCTCAAAGCAACTCTTTTCTGTTTTTTTTTTTTATTATTTATTTATGTTTTTATTAAGGGCACATTAAATTGATCAAAAGTTACAGCAACTCTTTTCTGTTTTTTTTTTATTATTTATTTATGTTTTTATTAAGGGCACATTAAATTGATCAAAAGTGACAGTAAACACCTATATGCTGTTACAAAAGATTTATATTTCAAATAAATGCTGTTCTTCTGAACTTTATGTTCAGCAAAAAAAAAAAAAAAAAATGTGACACTGAAAACATGGAGTACTGATGGTGAAAATTAAATTAATTTTTTAAATATATTAGAAACAAGCCATTTTTAATTGTAATGAAAAAACTGTTATGCTTTACTGTATTTTTATCAAATATATGCATCCTAAACCTCTTCCCAAAAAATACTTTACTGCCCCCAAACTTGGTAGTGTTGTGTATGCGTCACATTTCAGGCTTCTTTAAACGATCAAAATCAAATGTACAGATAAAAATATGAATCGTGTTAAAATGAGTGATCA
The DNA here is from genome assembly GCF_003368295.1 of Carassius auratus. Lineage (NCBI taxonomy): Eukaryota > Metazoa > Chordata > Actinopteri > Cypriniformes > Cyprinidae > Carassius > Carassius auratus. Next base: position 5,199,554 of record NC_039288.1, on the reverse strand, counting down.
CACCAGGAAGATTTAATTGTTGTATATTTTGCTTCTGTCCTCTCCTTTTCACCCACAGTTCAACCAAACACTCCAGAGAACGTGACAGCAGTTGTGGTCCATGATGAACAGGGTCCATTCGTGAGAGTGTCCTGGGAGAAACCCCGAACGGCAGACACTCGCTCAGGGTGGATCACGCTAATTTACCAGATACGAGTCAAACAAGAAAAAGATGAAAAATGGGAGGTGGGTTTAAAGAAAAAAAAAAAGGACATTTTTAATTATCAGTTACATTTGTAGCAATTTAACTAGATTCACCCGACTATCCAGAATAAAGTTGATCATCTTTACAACAAAGTACTTCACATGCTTGTTTTCTTGGTATTATGGATTAGTATTGCCAACCAACTTGTTGAATTTGAGCCAACAAGTTAGAAAGGGTCAACAGTAGCTGTTGTTTTTTTGTGACTTTATTCAAGATCTTAAATGAATGGAACGCTGTGAGCAAGTGGACATGCAGCCAGTGAGCCGACGTGAAGCAGTTTAATCATTGACTGTCCCAGTCTGGGTTTATGTCTTCATTAGTCCACAGGAACGTGAGGGAGGCTAGATGTGCAGAACAACAGGGACTAGATCAAACCAGATTTACCACCCCAAAGGCTGTGCTTCAGTTTCACAGAGGCATGACCAATAATGACTGCCTAGTGACAGAGTAACCTGAGAGCAATAATATTGGCTCAGACAACATATTTAAAAGATGGTTATTGCTGATGATGTAACTGTTTAAGTGCCAACTGGATCAGTATTAAAAACTATTTTCTTTTAAAAGAATTATTTAAAAAAAATTCAGATCAACTCTACGTTGATCATGTGAAATATGTAGACAACATATTTTTGCGATGCAACAAGTATAGTATTTGATATTTGTATTTTTTTTCATTTATTTTAAATACCTTTTAAAAAACATTATTAAAATTAATAAAAATAACAAAGTAACAAGTTATCTCTAAATTTGTATATATATAAAATTTCATATATTTTCCTATTGATTAATGATACTTATAAAAACTGTTGCAGTGGTAGCCTATGCTGTCTTAAAGTATAGTTATAAATATATTTAAAAAAATGTATAAATTGCATATAGATAGATAGATATAAATTTGTATCATTATAAAATTTCATATATTTTCATATTGATTAAATGGTTAGGTCACCCCAAAATTAAAATCTGTCCATCTTCTACTCACCCTCGAAGCATCCTAGGTGTATGTGACTTCCTTCTTTCAGAATAATCCGTTATTCACCCCCTGGAACCGTGCGAGGGACATTTTATTACAGATGCGTGCTCTTTATTTTACGTCTTCTGAAGTGTTGACAACAAACACCCGCTTACCCCCATTGAAAGGCTTGGATGTGCAAGGACAGTTTTTTTTTTTTATAGAACTCTGATTGAATTATTCTGAAAGAAGAAAGTCACATGCACATAGGATGTTTCGAGGGTGAGTAGAAGATGGACACATTTTCATTCTTGGATGAACCCTTTATGAGACTAATAAAAAGTGGTGCAGTGGTAGCTTATGCTCTCTTTATTTCTATGTAGGAATATGATGCTGGTATGCAGAAGTACTACAATGTGTTCAGTCTTCACCCTGATAAAGAATGCATGGTGCAGGTGAGATGTAAACCTGATCATGGGTTCTGGAGTGAGTGGACCCAAACCACCTACGTCAAAATGCCCAACTGTAAGTCTTCCTTTTTATTCATTAGTTGGTTATTATAAACATTGTTTAATGATATTTGTAATAATATTTTCTAAATGCTGTAGCTTGAAAAAAAATTATATTTGTTTTATATTTATATAATGGGTTTAATATAGTAAAAACATTTATTATATTTAATTTGTATTTGTATTCAATTTTCAATTTATATACATAATTGGATTATCCTTAAATTAAATTCTCAGCACAAAAGTATGAGTTTATTATGGTTTTCTGGTTCAACAAAAATTTGCAAACCCAAATTTTCAAATGTCAGACTTTTGAACTTTATATAAATATTTATAAGTGATCCGAAAAATCGTCACATCTTAAAATAAGTGTTCTATTTCAGTTTAGACACGCAAAATATTCCTAGCCCAGTAGGTTGAGGCATGCGTGAAGCCCATTAAAATATCATCCAGCACCCCCAGAGAGCTGTTTTAGGAACACACTCTTTGTCTCCATGGTCTGAGCCTGCGGACAAATCTGCTACATACATCTGTATTTAGCAGCGCAGACAATACTAGGGGGAATACCAACCGGCCATCAGTTTCTCCAGGGAGTTATGAACTCATCTTCACCCGGCTAGCACAACCTCAGCCATGTGTTTTTTGAGCCTCAGCTCTGGCTCGGCCTCAGTTGCCCGGGAGCTTCCATGGAAAGTCAGGCCCGGTGGGAGTCGCACCTGATGGCAGCGAGCATGAAATAGAGCAAAATGAGAGATCAGCCGCTTCACAGCTCACAGCATTTTCAAAAACCACGCTTTGTTCTTGCTTGTTAATTTTGGGGGGGTTGACAGTTTTAACCAAAGTTTATCCTGTTATCCTTTCTCATTTTGTGAGTACTGTTGGCGCCACAATTTATTATGTCATAAGTGGAAAAACAAATTGCGGTAGAGATGTACTCTATTCATCACCATTTCCTGATTTTGTGTTTGTGATATTATATAGATATACCCAGAGAGCGTTCACTGTGGATCCTGATCACGATATTCTCGATCTTCATCGTGCTCATCCTCACCTGGACGCTAAACGTTAAACGAAACAGGTGCGTATTTAAGGCTGAAACATTTTCATGTCCCATATTTATTAAATTAAATATTAACTTATAAAATCTTAAAAAACAATTACCCTTTTTTAAATCTATTTTCCTTATTTAATATTTTTTTATATTTTATGTTTTATTTTTCCTATATATTTTATTTTGCTGATTGATATCTGATTAGTTTTGCATTCTCCACTAATATTGGCTCTCTTGGTAAATATGAGCAAAGGTGGTCAGAGACCATTCCTTCATACAGAATCTCTCCAGAGCCTTCAGATTCCCAGCTCCATATTGGTGCTTTTTCTCTTCAGTTCACTGCACTTATTTTCTATAGGGTTCAGCTCAGGGAACTGGGACGGTCATGGCAGAAGCTTCATTTTGTGCTCAGTGACACATTTTTGTGTTGATTCTTTGAGTTGTATCTGATCCAGATATCCAGGACCTCCGGCTGAAAACATTAAAGATCCAGCAGTATATTCAACCGTGAGCAAAGGATTCTTTTATCCTTGTTTGCACCAAACCCATCTTATGTGTTTGCTGGCAAAAAGTTCTTTTTTTAGTTTCATCTGACCATAGAAGCAAGTCCCATTTGAAGTTGCCATTGTGTCTGACAACTAAACATGCTGGAGTTTGTTTTTGGATGAGCGAGGAGGATTTTTCTTGAAATCCTCCTGAATAATATGTGGTGATGTAGGTTGTTTAATATATTTGTAGGCTTTCTGACCCCAAGACTCAACTAATTTTTGGAGTCTTTGGCAATTAAAAACTGAGGAGCCTCAATGTACATTAGATCGATATAGACACGCATCCTCTTCCAGGAAGCTTTAAACATCTTTAGTCGATTGGTTATTGCCCTGATGGTGGAAATGGGGATTTTCAATGCTTTAGCTCTTATCTTACAGCCATTTTTTAATTTTTGAAGCTCAGCAATCTTGTTCTACACATCAGAGCTATATTGTTTGGTTTTACCTCTTGTGAAGGCCGATTAAGGGAATTTGGCCTTTGTGTTCCTCATATTTATAATCCTGTGGAACAGGCAGCTGGAGAACTTCATGCTTCTAGTCACCCTTGTGTGCTTAAAAAATGTATGAGTGCTTTAGAGAGATTTTACTAGAATTATTAGTACAAGGCCAATAATTGTGGCCAACATGAATGCATACAACACAAGTTTAATTGTTTTACTTCAATGAAAGGTTAGAATTTTGTGTGAAAAGATCAGTATAATAGACGATGCAGATTTATTTTCACAGCCACCTTTGCTCATATTTACCAAGGGTGCCAATATTGGTGGAAGGCATTGTATGACGTCTTATGCAATTACTCGCAAATGTAAAATTCACGCATCTTAGTTTGATCGGAATCAAATTGGCTTGGACCAGTTATAAATTGTTCTTGCTGACAAATATCATTATGTAGGATTAAATTGCCATTAGAGGATTGATCCAGATCTTGCACTACCTCACTTTACGCTCAAATGTAGTTTTTAGGCCAGTTTCTCTCAGCACAGATTTTAAATAGACAAAGATAGACTAATTGCATTGTCAAAAAATGTGAGGCATTCTCAACAGTACAAGGACGAATAGGATCTAAAATTAATCTTTTAATCCTGTCGGGACACATGGAAGCTTTTGTTCCGTATTCTACAGTAGATAAGTCTCTTTTCAGTATCCATAGTGCTTATATTATGATCATGCAGGAAAACATTTGTTGATAGACACTGATCTTAACTGTGCATTGAACTAGAAAATAATACCAAATTAAATAAAACAAGTACATTTTATGTACTTAAAATGTATAAAGCGTTTATACCTTTGAAAAATGCTTTTGACCATTTCAGTATCAACTTTTTGAATCTTATTATGGTTTTTATATTTGTTTTCAGCATGAAGCTTTGTTTGCTGCCTCCTGTTCCTGGACCAAAAATCAAAGGATTCGACAAACAATTGCTCAAGGTAATAGAAAGATCACTCATGAATCTCGAAAAAGGCTTGTGTCTAAATTAAATGTAAAACATGTAATTGTGACATTTTGGTGTTTTTTATCAGCATGGTAAATGGGATCTTAGCATTTGTTTGTTTTTTGTACCTTCCAACAGCTGATGGCATGTATGTTTGAATGCTATTAAAGGTGCAATAGGAGATCTTGGAAAATGCTAACATTAGCCTGATAGCACTGAAAGCGAACATCCCACCCTCCCTGCAATCTCAATTTTTAATTGCATTTTTGAGGCAGTTTTCTCACTTGCTTTTATTTTACAGAGTGGAAAGACAGAGGAAATTTTCAATACTCTGGTGATCCAAGGTTTCCCTCCAACCACCGATTACGAAAACTTACTGGTGGAGTACCTTGAGGTGTATGACAATGAGGAGCAAGAGCTGGTACTGGATGGTAAAGAGCTATCAGAGGACTTTATGAAGTCCAAAAGCTCGTCAGACAACGACTCGGGCCGGGGAAGCTGCGACAGTCGCACTCTGCTTTTGGAGAAATGCATGGATGGACGGGAAGGAAGTGGAAGTGATCAACATCAGTACAGCCAGCATGGAGAAACGAGCTGGGCTTCTACTGAAAGCAGTGAAAGCCAGGGTGCTGAACCGGGTTCTCCGGAGTCCACCGATGGACGTGCCAAGACCTGGCCTGTTGTGTTTCCGCAACCTCACCACCATTACCCAGTGGGAGCTGTGAAACCGGCCTACCACAACGTCCCAGAGATCCTCAACCAGTTGTCGCCACATGCAACGCCAAGCAATTATCACCAGCTACACCATCAGGACATCCCGCAACAGGAACTCCGGTTCAGTAAATCAGCCTGCAGACATTCTCAAAGCTACAACCAGTTTAACCTTGACAGCATCGACACTCCTGCTCCTGGTGTACCTCCGTTACCTTCTTTGGAATACGTGGAGGTTCAAAGGGTCAACCCTGAGAATATGCTACTGCTTAGGCCGCTTTCGGACCCAAACCGTGAACCTGAGAGGTCAGATTGCACCGGGGAGGACTACAGTAAAGTCAAAGTAGTGACATCACACAATATTCTACTTCTGCAGAGGGATACGTCCCATCAGTGCGTGGACGATTACAGCCAGGCTGATCAGTGCACAACCCAGCAGCCACCTCACCCCTGCAAACCTGCTGTCCACCAATGGAACAGTGTGATGCCACAGGAAGGCATGAGGGTGATGGGAAACGGTTATGTAGATTCAACAGTCTTAATGCCTTCCTTCTAGCACCTAGTGGTCCAATGCATGAATGCAGCAAAAACAAACAAGCTGGAACAAGCCCACCACAAAACCACTAAACTGTCAACAGCTCATGCCAAGCCCTCTCAGATCTTGCTACAGTGTTTTTTTTTTCAGTGGATTTATATCTATAAAAATATTCCCTTTTTATTAGATTGTATTAGATGTAAGGGTCTTGTTTCAGAGCTGAAGTCTGAACTTTTATGTAGGCACTGTAAAGAGGCTGAATTATTGAAAATAAAGAAGAACCTTTAACATCCATGGAACCTTTCCATTACATCTTTATAGTGGAAAAAAAATCTTTATACATTTTAAATGTACTTTTTTTAAGAACTATCACTGCAATGCTCTTTGGGGAACCTAAACATATTTCTTCCATGGTGCTGCTGTGAAAAACACTCTTTTGGAATCTTTATTTTTAAGAGTTTGAGAAGTCATCGATTTTGTTTCTTTGACAGATTATTTACTTTGATGAGATGACACTTATAAACGCCAAAAAAATCAATTTTTACACTTAAAAGAGCTCTTTTAAATCAAGTCTTTAAAGTTAACATAAAACTGACATAGATCCCGTTTTCTTTAATACACTTTTCTGAAAAAAAGTGCTGTGCCTGTGATACAATTTTGCCTTTTGGCTGTATGTGAGTCAATAGCCAAACAGCCATTTGGGCATTTTGTTTTCATTGGAAATTTCATGGAAAGGCAACTTTTCATGATCTAGCAATTGCCACTGGAATTCAACTACTGTATATTTTAATGCTGTTTTACTGAGAGATGCGTGGTATTTTGGAAGTCAAATGGGATAATAATGCCATTTCATGTTAACTTTTAATGATTTGTCTAATTTAGAGATTCATGGGAATTTAAAACTTAGCACTTAGTATAGTTGCCCTCATCAATCCACAATGTATTATGTTATTGTATGTATTTTGCATCATGGCACCGTTACGTGTTCAAAGCCACTATGCTATAATGTACATGGACAATTTTTTTATTAACTGATCTTGAGTGTTATCAAAGCGTTCACCCAATACCAAACTTTTCCTTGATACAGTACATGTCACTTCACATTTAAATTAATTACAAATATATTGGAAATTACTAAAACATCCATCTGCATGTTACATAAACACAAGCATTATTTGCAGTTAGAGTCGGTTTACAGTGTTTTTTAGTGAAACAAACTGCATTCCATTCATGTTACAATCAAAATTTTTTAAATTAAATTAAATTAAATCTCAGCCATATCATTCAAAATATCTTTGCTTATCAATAATACACAAATGCAAGAATAAATAAATGAAAAGGTATTTGAACTGATTGTAAACTCTTATAAATTTACAAAATTTGCCTTTGATATTTAAAACTCTCAGGTGGTGGAAAACTTGCTTAAACACTCCTGCTGAATGTATGTATTATAAATGTTATTGGCACTGATTTTAAAAACGAAAGCACAACCGGTGTAAAATGAAAGCTGTATACTAGCAGCATTAAAATATTTTTTCAAAATATGTCACAGTGAGAATTTGTGTGTTTCTGTGAATGTTAACCCCTCGAGAATCTATTTTTCCATGTCTGTATATCTTTAAATCATAAGTAGCCATTGATTCAGCACTGCACATTAGTTCTGATATTAAAAAGGAAATTGTAAAAATATTTGTAAAATGTTAGAGATCGGAATACCTGCATTCAATCCAACCAAACAGTTATGTTGTTAATGTACAAATCACTAACCATTAAACCAGTTACAAAGAAAAATTTTAGCCTTTGCAAGTGCAAGAGTCAACCTCCACATGTTGCCTTATTTTATGCATGAATCCCTGAAAGCAGACTGAAGAGTATTTTTGGAAAGGGTCATTTACTAAATATGTATTTATGCCTAAAGTTATATTACATATACGTGTTCATATAAAATATTTACTCAAAAGTTATATATAATATGTAGAAATGCATTTATATGCCTAAGCCATAAATAAGTCATCCCATCCAGTTTTGCTGATTTGTGAGTAGCGTTACATTTTATTATATCTTTATTGTTTACCAGTCATACATAAAACATAAAAATAAATCTGCATGTAAAAGCATAATCTCTTTTAATAACAGATTTCTAACTCAGGCAATGGCAAATCAATAAAACGCATGTTTTTAACAGTATCAAACCTAATGTGGGGCAACAGTGCGAAATAATATTTTAGTCTTTTTATTTAAAGAAAATGCATATGCAGAAATCTCCAGGAGGATGATTATATTCTCATTTAGGGATTAACTGAAATCATGTTTTGATTTCATTCTACCAAACCCAAAACCATTTCTTTACTAAAAGAACTATTTAAATTAAAATGTGTTATACAGTAATATATACAGTCTTGTTGAAATGCTATTTTCTTTACTGTCAAGACACTGGAGTTGCTGAAATTAAATTTCTGTTAACTTTGAGAAATACATCTTGTGTAATACATACTTCTTGTGTTCTGCTATTCCATAACAAACATTATTTGTGAATTCACATAGCAAAACCATTAAAACATATGCTCAAATTGCTTAAAATGTGTTGGGAGTGTTTATTTTGAGAATGTTTTTTTATTCTGCTGTAAAACATTTAACCAAAAACGTGATATTATGTCTTAATATTGATTTTTTTTCAGCTAATTTGTTACACAAAAAATATTGTATAGCCTACTGTATCACCAAGGGAAGCTCAAAGGTGTTTAGGAGCCAAAACGAAAGGCCCAGGTACACTTCAAACGAAACTGAAAATCTGCCAAACTTTCTAGGGGAGTTTGTTTTGGCTCCTAAACACCTTTGAGCCTTTAGTGGTCCATGGCGATTACGCAATTACCTCCACCTCGTTGAGAAACGATTTTTTTTCAGGTTCCTCATTCTGCGTAGATTCAACAGGAGAGTTACTCCAGCAGGATTTGGCACCTACCCACACTGCCAAAAGCACCATAAGTTAGTTAAATGACCATGGTGTTGGTGTGCTTGACTGGCCAGCAAACTCACCAGACCTAAACCCCATAGAGAATGTATTAGGTATTGTCAAGAGGAAAATAAGAAACAGGAGACCAAACAATGCAGATGAGCTGAAGGCCACTGTCAAAGAAACCTAGTCTTCCATACCACCTCAGCAGTGCCACAAACTGATCACCTCCATGCCACGCTGAATTGAGGCAGTGATTAAAGCAAACGGAGCCCCTAACTAGTATTGAGTACAAAAATACAGCAAAAGAGACTTCTTTCAAAAACATGGAAAAAGATAACCAAACTCAAACACGTGGAGATAGCCTTTTGTGGTTTAGCATTAATATCATAATGGTCTTCATTTCTAGGTTGTCTGTTTCAACAACAGTGGCTCGGACACTAATGACCTTGCAGTACTAATGGCAAAGCTTCACACAGGAAACTTTGACGTCATCACACTGAGGTGATTTACCTTATTTGCCCATTTTTGAACAAATAGAAGATGGTGAGTTCTTGGGAAAGCTGTTTCTGACAGATCAAGCAGCCCTGCACAGCCTTAGATTATCACGGCATCATTTGTGTATGTGTGCTCAGGGGTTCATATCATGGTGGCAGTCCACAAGCGATGGGTCTGACATCTAACACACGGTACAAATATCACATCCCCACTACTATGGGCTGCCATAATGTACGTCTCGCACCCACACATCTCTCCTGTCTGCTACCTGCTTTATAATGTAATATTCCTCTGGGTCAAGTCCACAAATCACATTAGAAGAGGAAACATCATAACCTATGTTGGTGTTTTCGTTTAATACAAAAGTAACAATTACTGTCAGACCTCATGAGGTTTGAATAACAAGTTTTAGTTTTATTTTATTTCAGCATTTTGTTTAATGATTTGAGTGCTTTTGCAAATTAAAAAGGTATTTTTTTTAAAGCTTTAAAATATGAATATTGTAAACCAAACTTGTGAAAGGCTTTAATATATACTGAATTAAGTAAAACAATTTCTTAATTGCAAATAGTATTTTAATAGTTTAAGAATAACATTTAAGGTTTATGATTTTTTTCCAATAGGATAAAAAAAAAAATTAAGCCTATTTCTCAAGTAATGGAAAACAAGCTATAATAAAGAATAAGAAAAGTCATTTTTCAGTATCTACACATTTTCCACTATCATATTTGAAAAGCATATTATAATAGTATGTGTTTGAGCCGTGGAATTTTTTTCTTGCATATCTTTAATATATAATTTTTGATCCTATATGGGTTGTGTTCACTGTAGACCATGTGTCCGCATGTGTTCAGGGCCCTCTGGGGAGACTCCTCAGTTCAAACCATCTGAGAATGCAGCTGCTCCCCAGGTACAAACACACATACACTAGCTTAATGAGGACATATCATAGACTTCAACTATTTTTATATAAAGGTAATACTCTATTATCAATTCTACAGCCTAATATAAAACTGTGTGAATGGCGTAGTGCTGTAAAATTGCCTACCTATAAATAAATCTGAAAAAAAAAGTAAAACTGTTTCTTCTTGAAAATTTCACATGTAATCAATGATTCAAAAGTCTTTCTCAATATTAAAGAAGAACGATCTTTCACACCACAGCTATAATGATAAAGGCACAGAGAAATGTATCGTTGGAATCATTTTCAGGAGTTTTCTTTGTAGCTTACAAAAGATAAAAAACATTGACAGCCAATCAGATTCAATACTGTGCACTCGATAATTTAAAGTGGCAGACGAGCGTGTGCTTGGAATAAAGAGACTTATATTGTCCACTGGTGTGGACGCTAATATAGTACTCTTTTAGTTATCTTTATAGTTATCGTTTTTGCTGTGAACAGGCCTTTTCTTTTCAAAGTGACATCGCCAACTACCGGCCTGGCATGCGTAATACAATGTTTTAAGTCATTTCCATGGATCTATGTGAATGGGCATCGTTTTAACAATGTTGTCACTTGTAATCAAAAAATGTAAAGGAAAAACATTTCTGTTTTTAAAACACTGGTTTCGTATAAACGAATCCTTAGACATTTTTACACAAAATTAAATATGCAAAATAACTGTTATTAATTGTTTATTTTTAAGATGATAACTATATGCTGCTCTCTTCATTAAAATGCAACATGAAATGATCATGTGACAACATTGTATTTGGTGCATACTGCCCATTATTTAATTTTTTTAAAGAATATGAAACAGTATGACATATGCAAACAATATTGATTACTTCACAGTTTTAATCAAGTTTTGTATAAAAATAAATAAAAAAAACATTGTAACTTTTGGTCAACTAAGAAAATAACAAAGATATTTTAAAGGTACATATTTTTTTGTTTGTTTGTTTAAATATTCTTACACAAAAAAAATACTTTCAAAATATGATCTTTTTTTTTTGTTTGTTTGTTTAAGGCTTTGTAATATGCAAATGCTTGTGTGATTACAGAATAAAATGAGTGCAGATGTTTTTGGTTCTCTTAGGTCCAGATTGGCTTTGGCTGCACAGGAAGCCACTTTTGGGGTTTCCAAGGACATAATGCTTTTCCAGAAATAGTTACCATGGCAAAGGGCATAGCAAACGGCTTCCCGATGGGGGCTGTAGTGACCACAGCAGGTGAGGCTAGAGGGAAATTTAGATGAGCTTATTGTGTGACTTGCTTAATCAAGCTGTCTGTGGCTGCAAGTGTGTGTTCATTGATTATATTAGCTGCATTTAAACCTGGAGGTGTATAAATGAGTCTTAATGAGAAACTGTGCTGGAAGAGAACGGTCAAACAGGAAGCAGAATGAATCAGCACTATGAACCCAGTGGGGAGCTTTACTCAAAAGTCCCACATTGCACTCAACAGAATTATTCTAAGAACAAAATTATCTTCTAATTCTAATTTAGATCTTTTTTTTTTAAAGCTTTTAATATGCTTTGTGATTTTAAAAAGCTCTGCTTGAGTAGCAGTGTTTCATTTACTGTTAGCTCTGCGCTCATTAAATGCAGCCGGATATTCTTTATATAAATAAGAACATTTGACACAAAAGTTCGACACACTAGTAGCTAAACAATGTTTGTGTTTGTCCTCATACACAAATCTATCAAACCCTGTCGATCTTAATTTTTGTACCTACATTGCAGTGCTGTTATTGTTAATTAAACCTAAATAAAAAATCCTTTTCATTAATTAAAATAAATCTGTATAAATAAATATGAAATAAATACATTTATGAAAAGTCATGTAATTATTAGTTGAAAAACTTAACATGACATTTAGAATCGTTACCTTGGCACATAACTTTAAAAAAAAAACGTTTAATTTTAATAACTTAAATCCCACTCTCATGGGAAAAATACGTTGGAATTAATAATGAGAATAAAAAAATAAGTTTGTTACCTTCAAAACCTTTGAATTTGTGTAAATTAGAATGCGTCACATATTAAGGATTTAATAACGCACACTGAACTGGTTGAAAATCGATTAAAATATTTGACGAATCAAGTCGGTTTAGGTGCTGCTTGGATCGCGATACAGTGGGGGCGGGGTTTATACGAATAATATCGGAGGGGAACTGTCTTCAGAAAAGTTTAGATGGTATTTCCTTTTCATCTTATCTACGTACAATGCTTTTTAAAGTAGTGTTTATAAGCTGCTTTGTTACAGCAGTAACCAAGTAAATGCTGCTCTTCCAAAAACGCCACCTGCTGAGTGCATTTGGATTCTCATGCATCCAGTTGGCGGTTTATGAAGTTTTATGTAGCATAATTTCACAGCGCTAAAGTAAGACCACTGTTTTTTTTATTATTATTATTGTGAGAAATTCATATTGTGAATTGCATTACATTTTGAGTTGAGTGAATAGTTACAGTATTCATTGTAAACTAGGTCTGAGATAATGCTTCAAATGAGGTACCACAGGGTCACATTCAACTCTCACACAAAAACACACACGTGGATCAGGTAAGGAGTTCAAATTCCCCATTAGTCCTACACACTTGAACTTTAAAAAACTACTGGAGGGCCGCTGCTTATATTAGGCTTTTTTCCATTCACTCTAATTATGTTCCTCTGGCTCTCACTGTTTTCTCTTTATCCTGTGAGAAGCTGTGACAGAGAGAGAGTGAATAGAAAGTGTGGGTCAGGGACAAAACCTGAGTAGATCAATTTAATATATAATAAGGTCTAAAAATATGAGTGCATCTAATGCCTAAACTAGTGCCAAATGAATAAAACTCCCAATGAATAAGTCTTGTGAGCGGGTTGCATGCATATTGTTTCCAGAACTTTTTTTTTTTTTTTTTTCTCAGAGATTGCCAGGTCAAGGGGGCTTCATTTCAACACGTTTGGAGGAAACCCAATGGCCTGTGCAGTCTCCTCATCAGTGCGAGATGTAAGCAGAGATCATTTTATTTTTTATGATTGTGTACATTTACATTGGTCTAAACAACAGGGAATGCATAATATTATTTATTATATTAAAACAAAGTATCAATGGTTTACAATAAAAATAAAAAAGGGAACTGCAGTTTCTGATTTACTCCACTTGTTACTTGCTTGTAATTTGTGCAAGTTTTTAATAATTGGATTAAGTGCAGTTTTATTCACCATATTGAATAATTTATTATAGCTTATAGTACTTAATACTAATAATGAAATGCTGTATATTGCTTTTAGACAATAATAGAGGACAAGATGCAGGAGAACAGTGCTGAAGTGGGGACGTACCTGCTGACTGAACTGGCCAAACTCAGAGACAAGTACGAAATCATCGGTGACGTGAGAGGAAAGGGGCTTCAGATCGGGGTGGAGATGGTCAAAGACAAGGTGAAAGAAGCAGACATTAAAGTTAACAGATGTAACGTTCATTCATATTATACTGATCTGATCAATCACAGGATGAAAATAAAAAAGTAATTGCAACATGTTACATCACAATTCAGACATTCTTCTATCAATCTTAGTCTATAGCTGGGAATTTTCACAAAATTCAGTGTTTCTCTCTCACATTTTGAACTCTCATCATGAAAAATATAAAAGTTAATTGTTGCTTTTTCCTCTTACAGTTGTGATTTTCTCTCACAATTCTTCCTTTTTCCTCAGAACTGTAAGTTTATATCTAGCAAATATTTTTTTCTTAGAATGATGAGAATCTCAGACAACTCTGTCTGGTCCACAGACCAAACGCACATGAGAAGTGATAAGGAAATAACACCTCCCTGAACTTCTCTGGCCTTTATCTTGCTCTCTCATTGGCTGTAGGTCATCGCTGATGCAGTTTTCAGTCAGAACTCATTTCACACAGCAGGATATGAATCGCCGACAGGTCCAATGCGTGATTGTCACTCGTTTTTTTTTTTTGCAACCCTCCCGTACAAGCCACATTTGTGGAGAATGTGTGAAAATGTTATCAAATGCACACAATGACCACACTTCAGAGTTGCTGAAGGCCTCTTGGTCCCCTCTCTGACCAGTTTCCTCCGGCTCTTTCTACCAGTTTGGAGTGACATCCTGATCCAGGGAGTTGTACCAAATACCTTCCACTTCTAGTTCTTAATAATAGACTTGTCTGTGCTTCTAGGCTTTGATAAAGCCTTTGAAAAAATGTTGTATCCATCTCCCGACTTGTGCCTGTCCACAAATTTAAACCGGAGACACTTTGACAGTGCCTCGTCACAAAGAGGTTAACTCAGTTGCGCTACCAAGGACCGAAATGATCCAGGAATGCTCTTTTCATGCTGATCACAATTCAAAGTCAAATGGCTTGGTGTGCCATTGAGAAGGTGATTAGCTACACCTGATTGAGTTTACATGTCATTTTTTAGGAGGGAGCTGATCCTTTTTCCATGATGGTTTTATATCATTCACCTGGATGTTATAAGTTGCACCAAGCAAATACAGCTGATTAAAACAAAATCTGTGTCCGTCTTCATTTCAGGCTGCAAAGCAAGGGGCGATTATTTTCTATACCCACCGTAAGTTCACGGAGCACAGACAGAAGCAGCTGTTCTTCTAGCATGAGAACAGAAGAAAATTCAGGAAAACCATAAACATGTATTTTAACTTGAAAAAGACTTTGGTTTTAAAAGTCTAAATATGTTATTATCCTATTCTGTGCATAATAAAAGGTTAGTTCACCCAAAAATGAAAATTAGACTGCGTTTTACTCACCCCCGAGGCATATACAGTAGGTGTAATGACACCTCAGGATTTTGCACAGTTCAGAAATCATTGTTGTGCATCCACTTCATTAAACTTTATTTGCAGAACAGTCAGGTTTCTTGATCTTGAGGTATGAGAAGAGTCACGCGTAGGAGTTAGTTTAGCTCCAGACGGAATAGTTAATGATTCAGACTGTTTTTGTGAGTGTATGTCATTTTCATCACAGGAAATAAGCTTGAAGATGTGTTATACAGTAACTAGAACAGAGAGGAATGAGACATGTATGAACATTCTCAGGGCACAATCCACTCTCTGTCTGAGAAATGAGACACACACAGTGAGCTTTCAGCAGATTTCACTGTGATTTAGACTGGAAATTCAATCAGATAAAAAAAAAAAAAAAATAAAAAAAAGATTTTTCCAATCAAAGCTTGTTTTCTCCGAAAGCATAGCTGAAATTGTTCTCCTAAAACCCCACTGAGAGCTGTCTCAAACCCATGTTTAGGCCAGCAGGGACCCACTCCCTTCTGAGGCCATGGCTGAGATCTTCGAGGACACTAAAGACATGGGTGTACTGATCGGAAAAGGGGGGCTGTATGGACAGGTAGGTGAGGGCTATCTGAAAGGCCATGTGTAAGGTGATTCTTGCAAAGGTGGAATATGAATGCATAGGGTGTGTGGGGATGTTGTGCAATGGGAAAGGTATTTCAGGGATTCACTTCAGTCCTGTAGTGGCATGGACAGTCAATGCCTCAGGAATTTTTCTTGTCTTAACTCATGGAAGTAGTCACAGTAAGCACTGAATGTACACTTAAAGGAACCGATAAAGACTGTTGTTTAAAAAATAATAATAATAATAATTACAATAAGATGCATTTAAAAAAACTTTGAACAAAATATATAAGACTTTAAACAAATAAAATTTAGTTTATATTAGTAAATATACAATTATTCTTAGTAAATATATATTTTTTTATATTTTAAACATGTTAAGTAAAAAAACTACAGTAAAATATACACATTCATTTTTATTAATTAATCATTATTTATATTATATTAATACATTTAATTTATATATTTTAGAAACATTTAATAACTTATAACAAATTTTTATTATTTTAGTATTATAAAATGTGTATATAAATAAAAAATGTGTGGAAAAACTACAGTAAAATAAACAAATGTTATCATTTATATATTTTTAAATACTATAAAAACTACATTATATATTTTAAATTTACTTAAAAAATACATAAAAAATACTTTGTTTAACTTTATTTTTGTATATATTAGTAATATAAAATACAGTTTAAAAAAAGGTGCTTTTTTTAGGTGAATTTGGTCAAATTATGCCGTTTTGGTGGCTATATCTGACACCATTTAAGAATGTAATTTTAAAGCTCATATTTAAATCTATGAATCTTAGTCTTGCTCATCCTACTTTTTCATGAAATGCTTTTGCCTCTCACCTGTTCTTTTCCAGACTTTCAGGATCAAGCCTCCTACGTGCATAACCTAAGACGACACAGACTTTTCCTTGCTGTATTCAACCAGGCAGTGCAAAACTACATTGAAAGAAGATAAGACATGCAGAACGTGATAAAGACACATTGGCTCATATTTCATCTGGAGAGTTATACATTACATAAAAGGTCTGGGCAGTTCATCTAAAGACCACCAAAATAACACAATTTCACACTCACACTCCCTAATGAGCACACAGAATGGCAGAGAATGAATGTGCATAGCTCTTCTGCTGTTTTTGTTCGGACCAATGTAAATATCAACTCATGTTTTTATGTTGCAAAAACGCAGAGTTGTAAATGTGAACTACTGGATCTACAAGAAGATAATGCATTATAAAAATCTAAACAGTTAAGAATTGAATTAATAGAGTAATAATATGATACTTTAGACTCATCCATTTGATTTATTATGGTTTAAAAGCTGAAATGTGAAGATTATCCTTTAAATTTAACCATTTAACAGACCCTTATCTCTAAAGCGACTTACAAATGAGAACAATAGGAGCAATCAAATCATTATGAGGCCAAAAGTATGCTTGTGTTGTGACAAGTCCCAGTTATGGACGTAGCAAGGATTTTCTCTTCTAAAATATAAGTAACAAGTTAAGATAAAACAGGTAAATAAGTTTTATTAAAAAAGTAAGTGCTAATATCAATGGGTCAAGTGTTGACAAAAAAAGGTTTCTTTTCTTTTTTCAAATGGCTAAAGATAGATTGAGCCAGGCAGGTCATTCCACAAGCAGGGAACAGACAAGGAAATGGTCAATGAGAGTGATCTTGTGCCTTTTTCGGATTGCACCAAAAGGTTCTGTAAAGAAAGCAACGGTATATTAAATAAGTATCTGTTGTTTTTTGTTCTGATTGTTTTTGAGATCTTTTCCTGGAAATCCTATGGTATTGTTTTGCATAACACTAAGCCTTTTTATTCCACGGCTGACCCATTATACTCCCATAAACCCATTTTTTCTAATCACTAATAATAACACTGTTGTGAGATTTTGCGGTTCATAGCGCATTTCTCCAAACAAAGACTTTTGTGTTCCAAAACTATTTCCAACTAAATGAAACCTCTGTGAAATTTTGTTGAAAACAGCATGTTCAAAACATCCAATGGAGTATTAATTAAGTATTAATATCATGATAACTAAATAAAACAACAATTATTTTAAAAAAGCAAAATTGCTATTGTTTGCTTTGCTTGTTTACACCAATCAGGAATCAGAATAAATAAAGCTGTTGTATACACACGTACTGTATTACTCAATCCCAGTTGTAATAGGAAATCACACTATTAAGTCACATGAAGTTGTTTATGTCTGGATGATGATGATTATATAACGTCTGTAACGCAACAGAGGAGTGGCTGTTGGCTCACGTTATTATGATTATATTATATTATATATTAACAAAGGTACAGTACACACCTCTGTGCAACTTCCACACCTCCGTGTGGTTTGCTGTTCTTTTTAGAGTCTTTTCCGTCTTCCTTCCCTTTTGTCTTTGCAGAGCTGTAAAAGGTGGCATTAAGAGTTAATTTCAATTCACATAAGTATACAGAGGATTTGACCCTCTTCTGTGAACTGCGGGACTGGACTGTCTATCTTTTGCTTTTGTGGAAGATTCTGCAGAACAACCACATTAGAAAACTCAATTTTATTGGATAAGAGCTAAATCTAGTCAATTAAAATGCTTAAGGGTTTGGAGGTTGGATTTTAGTTTCTTACATTTATGTTTTTCTGCTGACGTTTCTTTTTCTTAATCTGCAATCAAACGAACCAATCAGTGGACAGGAACGGTCAATAAAGCCTCGATGCTCTTATCCTTGAATACAATATGAAAATCTTGTGCAAGGTGTAATGATTTTAAACAAGGAGATTTATCTTTTTATTTATTTACATTAATAATCATATGTATTATAAATATTCACTTTAAAATAATACACTTTACATTTTAGACATCATAGATCTGTTGTGAAATACCACAAAAGTTGCAAATTATACTCGACGAGAACATCGCAAGGGCTGACAGGCATGTTTTACTTTTGTCTCTGTGTTTCATCGAGTTCATCATCATCATCCTCTTCCTCCTCTCTCTCGGCAGAGTTCTGACTCTGCGTCTTTTCTTCTTCCTCCAGTTGTTGCCGTAGCAATTCCACAATCTCTGTGTTTCTTCGACTTCTCATGGTTTTTCATACTGATGTGTGAGAAAACAAATTGTAATGCAGCATTAAAAGGAAGTCATCAGTGTATAAACATGCTGTTCGTTAAAGATTATAAAAAATAAAAAACATATGTTAGGCTAAAGCAGAAAAACAACACTTTGAAGAACAAATACATATTTGCTTTAACATGCAAATGTCTACATTAATGTTAACTTATCAGATCATTAGTTTTATATATATATATATATACACTCTAAAAAACGCTGGGTTGTTTTTTCAACCCAACTGCTGGGTTGAGGCCGTTGGGTAGGATTTTGGGATGTTTTAACCCAAGTTTGGGTTGAAAATAACTATCTTTTTTAACCCAGCGGGGTGGGTTGAGGACGCGGACGTGAAGGAGAGCACGCACGTCACGTCAAAATCGTACGTCTCTCCAGTGCGAGCAGCCGCCATTTTCTCAGCGTGATAGAAGCGAGAAGCGAGTGAAAGACTATGGTAAGTAACGTTAAATATTCAAAATGTAAAGTTATCTTTTATTGTTTACCCGGTTGTATGAAAGGCGGAAACAAAGGAGCTTAACGTTATATCTAACGTTATATAAAAAAAACGGACGCGGTTTTCGCCTCGGACACGGAGGTCTTAACTGCCTCATGTAACGTTACTGAACGGAGGATGTACTTTTAATATAACGTCTGTGAATGTATTTTGTCATATTTACATAAGATTTTACATTATCTGTACTTTTTGAGGCGTTAACAGACGGTTATGGTCACGGTTACGCTCATTTGAATTTGTCTTTTTTTTTCGCGGTTAAACTGAATGTATGTTTGTCTCCTAAAGGAAACGGCATTGTGTAGTAAAGACTAGCATAATTATTTTGAGGCTGTTGAAGTGGTAACTGTTAAAAGTATGTTTTACATGTAATGTTTCAGACTTGTCCAGCTCCTGTCTTCATTGTCCTCGCGCTGAGAGTTAAAGACACAGAAGCTGTTTGTGTGAGGAGTCACAGACCTGTGTGAGGATGAGGAGGAGGTGTTCTTCTGAAGAGAGGGACAGACGGTTTAAGGAGAGTAAACTTCAGAATAACATCAAGTTATCTTTATTTTTACTAAGACTAAAATAATGTGTGTGTTTTTTTTAGATGTTGAAATCCAGAGACAAGATAACTTCATTCTTTTTAGACTGATGTAAGTTAAATTATTATTACTTTTTTTTTTTTTTGAAAATTAATGTTTCTGTTGTGTCCTGCCTGTTAACTTCACATTTTGATGCAAAAACAGTGTGATTTTATATATATATGTATGTATATGTTAATATTTTATTGAAACCATTGATGCCCCTCTTTGCAGAACTCAAACTAACTGCAGTTAAGGACACACAAGTCTGCTTGTGTGAGGAGGTGGTTTTCTCAGCTTCTTCTGAAGAGAGGGAAATATCGTTTAAGGCAAGTAAACTTCATAATTTCATGTTATCAGCTGTTGTTGTGTTTTACTAAGAGTAAAATAATATTTGTTTTTGTAGATGTTAAAAGCAAGAGACATGGGAGATCATCATTCCCTTGAGATTTTATGTAAGTTATTTTTAGAAAATAAATTTTTCTGTTGTCTCCTGCCAGTTTACTTCACATTTTGATGCAAAAACAGTGTGATTTTATATATATATGTATGTATGTATGTATATGTTAATATTTTATTGAAACCATTGATGCCCCTCTTTGCAGAACTCAAACTAACTGGAGTTAAGGACACACAAGTCTGCTTGTGTGAGGAGGTGGTTTTCTCAGCTTCTTCTGAAGAGAGGGAAATATCGTTTAAGGCAAGTAAACTTCATAATTTAATGCTATCAGCATTTTGATGCAACAACAGTGTGATTACGTGCTCATTTCATTAAAACCATTGATGTCTGTGTTTTTTATTGCAGAAATCAAACCAACTTTGGAGTTGTCTGATTTGGAGAGTCATTATTCTTGGTCTGCGCTCTTAGAGGTAAAGTTCACACAAAAAATCATTTACTTGCCCTCAAGTCATTCCAAACCTATAAGACTTTTGTCTGTCTTTACAACATAAATTAATATATTTTTATTTTTCTCATAATATTTGTTAATCCATTTATAGTTTAGATAATCAGTATTTTCAAGCTTCATAAATATAGAGTTATTGTAGAAGTAAATTCTGATATTTATATATGAATACATCTTAAATTATATGATAGCAAACATGTATGTTCAAAATAAAATATTGGTCTCCCAGACCAGCAATGGAGGACACAAAAAGAGAATATAAAATATATTCATATGTTTTCCAAAAAATGAACCGAGTTTGTATGAGTCTGGAAAAACATGGGGAGAGTAAATTATAAACATTTTAATTATTTGGTGAACTAACGGTTTGAAGAGCAGCCCTCCATGTACATGAATATTGTGAGGTATGTGAATGTCATGTCTGTTTTAATGTTTCAGTAAAGAAGCTTTCTGAAAGCAATATTTATTCAAACAATATCACCTGTCCTGACACTAGTGCTGCCATTATAGACTTCATGAGCGCTGTGGTTACACATTAAACAACCGCACAAAGTGTTGAAACTTTAAAACCGATTATTTACCTATTGTTACGGATGTGAATGCACCTCTACCTGAAAATGGATAGTTTAATTAAATGTTTAATTTTTTTCAAATGTGTTTCTCTTAGGCCACTGATGAAGAACAGGCGGTGACTGGGATGAATGCTGGTCAGAGAGGAGAATCTTCTTTCCCCTAAACAGCAGTGGTTTTAAAGGAGGACGCTGCCCTGGATGATGTAGAAGATGTCACATGTGCTGATGGGGTTTCTTCATGATTACATCAGTTATGCTAAAGAGATCATGAAAATTGACCGTGATGCATGATCTGTATTCATGGACAATGAAACAAACTGTAAGTGTATAATTTGTTAAAAAAAAAAAAGTTAAATGCTTTTTCTGTGTTGTTTAGTAGAAAAGTTTACACTCTGTCATTCATACACCTGCTCACATTCTTTCACACACACACCCCCACACACACACACACACACATGCGTCTGTTAAAGGTTATAATATCAAAGTTAATGTTGTGATTGTAAATTTATTGTATGTGTTTTCGTATATTTTTATACAATATATACAATTGAACAAAGTCCAATTTGATCTTAAGTTATATTCATCAAATGTTCAATGCTTTATGAACTCTGTTGCTGTTAATGCCATCCTTTTCTGCATTTCTTCTAACATGTTACTTTTTGACTTTTCTCTTGTTTTTAATAAATATTTTCCTTTTGGTAATTATTATTTGTGTGTAAAAGTGATATTTAAAATGAACAACATTTGTAGGTTTAATGCCTAGCTCAATTTGGGTTAATTTTAACGTAGAAATGCATTGTTTCCCCACATGGCTGCACTCTGTGGGTTTATTTTCTGCCAGCAGGAGGCGCTAGGAGCGGGAGAGGTAGGTTTCTCCGGTAACGGCTGCAGAGCGGTGCTGAGCTCACAAACGCTGCCTTATCAAGCATATGCGAAATGATATAGAACATTTTCTAAATACAGTAGTTTTCCTTCTGAAATACAGTGATAAAAAAAACACCCGCTCTGTTTTTTATACCCTGCAATATAGTCATTTTAAACCATAAAAAAGGCAACCCAGCAGGCTGGGTTAAATATGATAACCCAACTGGTTGGGTTAAAACAACCCAGCGCTGGGTTCGTCCCTTTTTGACCCAGCGCTGGGTTGTCAAAATAACCCAAATTGGGTTGTTTTCAACCCAGCAGTTTTTAGAGTGTATATATATATATTACTGTTTAGAAGTTGGATCAGTAAGATTTTATTTGTTGTGAAAAAAGAAAGAAAAATAATTTAGCAAGAATGCATAAACTGATTTTAAACTGGTTACAAAAAAAGGCTGTTCTTCTGAACGTTCTATTCACAAAATAACACTGAAAACAACGTATCATGGTTTTCACAAAAGTTTTAAGCAGCACAACTGTTTTTAAACATTGATCAAAGCAAAAGCATATTAGAATGATTTCTGAAGGATCATGTGACACTGAAGACTGCAGTAATGGTGCTAAAAATTCAAATTACATTTTAAAATGTATTAAAATGGAAAACAGTCTTAAATTATTATATTTCACAATATTACTATTTGCACTTTATTAAAAAAATAATTAGCATATAAGCATACAAGCATTATATGATGTTTTTAATGACTTGAAGTCTAAAAATGAAATGAAATCTGTGAAGTGACAGAGGGTGTGCAGGGAAAGTTTCAGTGCAGTGTATGTGGGTGCTCTTTTCACTCACGCTTTATCGGATATGTTATTAAACCTCCTAAACTTTGTTTTTCAGTCTCACGATGATCAAATGTGTGCTGAACCCTTGACTGGCCCTGCACCTCTGACCTTCTCTACCAAGAGACCACTCAAGTTTATTTGAGCACGACATCAGAGCTCACCTCCCCTGTCCACATTTGCCCTCTCCTGCCGTTTTCACCCTCCTCCTCGTCCTCTTCACTCTCTGATGCATGCATCACTAAACTCTTGACCGTACTGTGCTTCAATCTACTGCAGTTCTTTCTCCAGCTCTGACCTGATAGTCTTCCACCAGCCTAATGACACACAATCAATATGGCAAAATAGCAAAAAAGCAAAACTACATATTGTTGTAATATTAAAATATATTAATATATATAAGCGTGTTTATAAACACACACACACACACACACAACACATTGCATTCTACCACATTGCGTTATAACTTAAGGCTTTCTTTTGGTTTAAAACATTAAAGCTCAAACCAGAGCAAACAGAAAATAATAAAGCAGACCGTGCCAATTACAGTACAGAATGTACATGCACTCGAGTTGGCTGATGTTTATTGTGTTTATACTGTCTCACATCATGTTAATGTTGAAAAAAACAATTATATCCACATGAAAGTTGGCTCAATCTGATAACATTAAGAACGCGCGCTGGCACACATTCCACAGAAACACATAGATAACGGTGTGCTAAGCAAAGTTTCTTACATCGCTTTGTGTTTTCTGTTCTTAAAGCTCTCTCCCTTGAGGAACCTTAAAAGAAGGATATGTCCCAAGATCATTTCTCTGTCTGAAAGGCTCTTTTCTCAGGTCACTCGCAAACGCAAAGAAAATTAGAATACTATATGACTAGATTTTATGTACAGATTTTCTGTCTCCTCTATCCTTTCAGAAACAAGATGAAGAGTTTTTAGGAGGCTTGTACATTCATCCTCTGTTCTTCTGCTTCGTCTCCAGAAGAACAGTCTCCACTGATGGCAAAAACATCCATTAGGTGAAGAGCAAGTATGAGCCACACCGGAAGGGGAAACGGTTAAGATCATTTAAGAGCCTTATTGTGAATTTTTTGGTCAATATTTTTGAAAATGTTTTCAGATATGGAAGAGTGCCATTCTGTTACCTGTAGTAGCTTGGAGAAGTATTTACAGATGGAATACTTTTGTGTTCCATTTAGCTATTAAGTTAATAATCCACAGTCTCATTAGGCTGTAAGGTCTAAAATGCACCAGACCTCCTGAAGAACCCTGATGCCATGTTTTAGCACTCACATATTTCCTCTTCATGGTACATAGTACAATCTTTACATATCTCTCTAACAAACAGAGTGTGCATCCTACTATCTCAAAAAATGGTAACAAATTTATAACCGATTTTAAGACTTTTTTTTGTGGCGTCATCAATTGACACTTTCACAGTACATACATTAGTTCTGACTCAAGATTTGTTTCATTTTCAAAGGAATTTAGTGATTTTGGTTCATTAAAAAGAACCGGATCAAGAGTCAGAGTCTCGTACACTATTGCTTTTCAAAAGTTTGGAGGTTGGTAAGATTTTATAATGCTCCCGAGAGAAGTCTATCAATTCTGACCAAAGCTAAATCTATTTGATCCAAATTACAGTAAAAGAGCAATATTGTAAAATCTTATTATAGTTTAAAATAGCTGTTCTCTATTTGAATATATTTTGAAATGTAATTTATCCCTGTGAAGGAAAGGTGATTTTTCATTCTGTCACAGGTTCTTATTTTTTTTTCAATCAAGATTCACAACAGTTGTGCTTAATATTTCTGTTGAAAACGGCATGTACCAGTGTCTACATACAGTGTCATAGTCACTATGAGACTCTCCAAATGAGGGAAACTGCTCCTCATTTTTACAGTGCTCCATCTCCTCTTGTGTGATAGTCTCAAACACATTCCTGTATAAGGTGTAAAAACCCAACAGAGACAAAAGCATGTGCACTATTAAAACACAGAATACATGCATTTCCATAATAAACTGTCTTCATCATACCAAACTGAAAGCATAACTTGTGCATTTTCAACATGTACATGTTGCATAAACGTGCTCATGGTGAAATAGCTTGAAAAGAAAAGAATGTTCGGATATTCCACTACACAGTTGGTTTTGCTCATGCTGTATGTGTGTATGTGAGATAGTCAGTGTTTGTCAACGGCCCCGTTTTAAACTTATAAGACCAAACTAAACTAAACGACCTAACGTTACTCCCAATTTCCCCCTGCTTATAATTATAATAATAATCAAAAAGGTTTTAGGAATAAAATTCAAGTCAAACTATTTATGAACAAACCCCTCCCTCAAATTATATAAATCAAATAAAACTGTAAAGTCTGGTATATGTAAGTGCTACTGAAATGGAGATTTCTGGCTTGGTTCACTTAAAAAATAATCTAAAAAAATCTTCAGATGGATAAAGTGTAATAATAAACTTATGTAATAAATAAAACTTTATTTCAGATATTTTCATTCAACTAAAAAACACTGGTGCTTGTAGTGTCTTGCATTAATGAGTTAACACAAATAAATACAAAGGTTAGACGGGTTAGTTTCTTAATGTATTTTACAGAGAAAAGAGGAGGAAAGGAAAAGGGTGGAACAGCGGAGGGCAGCAGAGGACATGATGCAGAGAGAGAAAGAACGATTGCTCCAGGGAAGATAAAGGGAATAGATAGAGCGAGAAAATGAACAGAAAATAAAGGAGCAGAGGTCAGTCAAATACTTCCATGCACAGTATACAAGTAATTTCAAAGGGTCAAAGGTGAACTTTTTTGTTTTTAATAGGAGGATACAGGCCCAAATGGAGGCAGAGGCCCAGAAACTGAAGAAAATAAAATTGATATGATAAATGTATTCTGTGTGTGTGCGTGTGTGTGTTTGCACGTTTATATTCTTAATCTATTATATATGACAGGAACAGGATGAAAGGGAGCATGTAGAAGAAGAAATTAGAGCTAGATATTCCCACTCTCAATCAGAGGAAAAAGAGAAGAGATGAGAAGAGAAGGGATGTGGAGAAGAGACATCTGAACCCAGAGAGACGAAAAACAGAAGACAGGAAGAACAAGATGGGATGGAAAAACATGAAAGTGAAAAAGAACAGGATGGGAAAATTTTGGAAGATTGTGAGAGGGAAGAAAAATAAGAAGGAAGTATTATGGAAGAACATGAGAAGGAGGAGGAAGAAGATAAAGTTGGGGGATTTGTGGAAGAAATTGAATGGGAACATTTTGGAGAAGAAAAAAAGAAAAATCATGGAAGAACATGAATGTGAAAAAGAACAAGACTGGAAAATCAATGAAGAATTTAAGAGTGCAAAAATTATGGAAGAATGTGGGCAAAAAAATGAGCAAGATGGGAAAACTGTAGAAAAATCTGAGGAAGAACATAAGAGGGAAAAAAAATTGATAGAAAAAAAATTGAAGCAAACCAAGATTGAAAAATTGTATATGCATTTGACAGTGAAAAAGAACAGCATGAGACATGCATGGAAGGATTTGAAACTAAAGAAATACATAAATGTGAAGAAGAACATGAGATTGAAAAAGAACTGAACCGGAAAATGATAGAAAACTGTGCGAGTGAATACAAGATGGAGACATAGAAGAACATGAACGTGAAAAAGAAGAAGGCTGTAAAGTAGTGGAAGGATTCGAGACTGAAAAAATAAAATATGTGAAAAGTATGACAGAACATGGTCAAGAAAATGAGATGGAAAAGATGGAAAAATTGTAGAAAAATATGAAAAACATGAGTGTTTACAATTTTAAATAATAAAATAATACAATTTTAAATTGTATAACAATAGAACACAGTTATTTCAAATTGCAATATTTCACAATATTTATTAGCAAATAAATGCAGCCTTGGTAAGCTTAAGAGACATTTAAAAAACATTAAATAAATACTAGTTCCCTATCAGTCAGTCAAGTTCAACATTACGTCGACACTGAGGTTAGGGGTCCCACTCAGGAGCCCCAATCATCTCTGAAAATTACAAGACATGTCCAAGGACATATGGTGAGTTAAATTTGCATTCCAAGACACTCCCCATACATAAGGGCATATAAGATGGCAGTGCATCAACTTTAGTAAGGTTGTACGTAGTTATATAACTATTGGGGTCTATATAGTACATAACCGCTGATTTTTGTTTTGAGCTTTAACTAAGTTGTACTTGGTTAACTGTAGGGGGCTAAACATATCTACTATTTAAAGAATGGTTAGCATGGGTGACTTGTTAAATAGTATTAGTTATAACTTAAGGCTAATGTTCAGACTGGCGAGTTTGTGATCGGGCACATGTAAATTGCCGATGTGAGGCACCCTGTGCGACATAGATTCCTAATGAACGAGTAAATATAAAGTTAACTAGAATAATCAAATATTTGGAAAAATACTTTGTATTACAAATCTTAATATTTATTTTGCTTTTCTATTATAGGTGAGGTCTAATACTGTTTCATGCATTCAGAGTTAATTATAGTTGGATTCTTATGCTAAGCTTGGCCAAAGAAAAACAAAAACAATTTGGATGAATTAAAAAGTATTTTTGTGCTAAATACACACTTACAGTTTTCTTACAAGTTTCAGAATGTTTTTTTTGATCATGGCTTTTCATTACGTAATGAAGGGCGGAAGTGCTTATATGGGCACAACTCCGGAAGAGTATGCCCGCACATGCATTGACCAGAGTGAGAGTAAGAGCGCGCCCATCAACGTGCTTAATTCGCCAGTGCTGCACAGTACTTGTTCAGGAAGAATGTCTCCAAAGAAGTGTTTTTTAGTTGTAAGGGAAAGATAGTCTGGTTTAGCTTCCCTCAAGAGCCCATCATTATGTAAAACGTGGGTGCAATTTGTCTTTTCAGGGAAGCAACAGATTTTCGTGTATAATCAAGGCCCAGTTCGATGCTGGATTTGTGCTTCATTTGATACTGATCGTTCTTTGAAGTAATGTCTAAAATTGCAGTTTTATCAATAGAAATGTTTTGACATGCAATATTTAAATGATTAGAAAGAAAATTATACTATTAGAAATTGTCTAAGGTTACGTATGGTAAATGGACTGCATTTATATAGCGCTTTCAACAGACCACATGGCCATCCAAAGCACTTTACAGTTTGCCTCATATTCACCCATTCACACACCGACTGCGGTGTCAGCCATTCAAGGCACCATCCAGCTCGTCGGGAGCAGCTGGGGTAAGATGTCTTGCTCAAGGACACCTTGACACTAGGCCAGGTGAAGCCGGGGATTGAACCACCAACCTTCCGGTTTGTAGACAACCTACATGAAGCACTGAGCCACTGCCGCTGCCGTATCTGATTCCTCAAAGGAACGAGACGCTGCATCTGGAACGTTCCTCAAACATTCTCGATGCAGCTCAAGTTCCTGAAGAGGAACTGAGACTTCCCTTTATACTTGTATTTAAATAAAAATCAAATATAATGTCACAGTGGATAAGAAACATGTTTGGCAAATACATTATTTTTTAGTTTACCGATGTGATTACTGCTGAGTGAACAAAAACTTTTTTTTTGGTAACTTTGCAAATACTGCAATGGCCCTAAAATACAATATAACTCATCAGCTGGATCCGACCAATGACATAATTGATCTTTAAGAAGAGATCAATTAGGGAGATGAGGCTATATCCCTCCTAGCCAGTGACACAGATGTGGAACAGAACCTAAAGTGTGCTTCTGACCCTGATCAAGTGAATGAAGACATTAAACATAAAATTCTGCAGAACTGCGAAACCATCACAGAAACACCTAACACCATGAAGAATGATAAGATCGCTGATGAAAAATAAAGAACATAATTGGTAGGTGTTGACTGTTTAACGGAATGGATTTTTCACCCTCAGAACAGATCGTTCTAATAAAGAATGCAATGCTTCTGGTTTTGATTGGCATTAATAATAAAACTGCAAGGAGTGGAAGGGTAATTCAGGGAAAATCGCACATTTGTGCTTTTCACCCCAGGATGTTGCTTTTTGTAAGTCTTGGATGAAAATCCTACAATGCAAAGTAACTGCTAAATAATGACCCCAGTTTATAGATTTACGGAAAATCTTGTCATGCTAATTATATTAATGAATTAATAAATCTCAAAATGTTTTGCTTGAAGGAAATGTTACACTGTAAATTTATACCCTAGTATAAAATAGTATAAGCACCCCTCAAATTATGTTGTCAAGCAAGCAGAAAAAGTAAACTGGATTACAGGATACAGGAGCCATCACTCAATAACAGACAGACAGGCGACACAGTTATCAGATACTCAAGTTCAAATACTTTAACTGTAACATCAGTATCCTTATCTCTATAAGTTAATATTTAGGCAAATTAGTCACTCATTTTAATAATAAAAATATTAAAGAAAAACACAAAAGCAAAAATATATGTTCATTTTCATATAACTCTGTCTCGAATACTCATTCGAATACTCATCTATAAGTGTTTGGGCTGTTTAATATTAGGATTTTGTTGAAAACCCCCCAGCACCCCCACACAAAATATGTTACTGCAGCTATGGGTCACTGACTAAACACTGATACCTGGTGGTCAAAAGTAATAGGTCAGTATTATTCAATTGCAGACAAAGATTTTGGATAACTAGGTTGGCTTGTATGTTTTATGTGGATTGGGTGTGGTAAGGGGGCCCAACCTCATTTTCTTTCTTAGGGCCCAAAATTGCAAGCGGTGACCCTGCTCGGCTGTGTCAGAAAACAGAACATTCATGGTGGAGGGCCAGGGGTGTTCACCACTGTTCATGCCTGTTGTGTCCCTGAACCCTTATCAGCAGAACCCACAGTCTTCATAAAAGAGCAGTTTCTCTGCCTGATTTCTCTGTATTTGTCTGTGAGCGACGCTTTGCTTCCTCACTGTCAGTCTCATCACAATGTATCACCACTCAAGAGGTTGCAGTTGCAGGATGCTACACTTCCTCACACTTCCCTTACTATCTCTCCGCGGGAGTCAGGTAAGAGCTTCTCCTCTGCCTTTACTTCAGGGCACCACGCATCCCAGGTTAGGCCCTCTTCCTCCCCTCTGCTGCCCCACCGTTGGTACACCATTAATTGTCCTTTTTTGAGCCGCTTTCTCGGAGCTCGAGGTCCTGGGTAGTGCTCCCTAACCTTTCTTGCTAGCTCATTTAGACAATTCAACAAAGGATGAAATAGAGTCTGTTCCTCCAACTGAGATGAAAGTGGGATTTTACAGTCCTTATTTCATTGTACCCAAGAGGAGAGATGTGTTAAGTCCTAGTGTATGTTGGATCTGCAATTTTTGAATCAGCCAGACCCCCAGGTGGGCCTTAAAATATTATTAAGATATAAAATATTATTTTCAAATAGTGTAAATTGATTAATACTTCATATGAGGAGTTCAGATGCAAAAGCCTCTAAGTGCCGTTTGAAATTTTTTCCTAAAATATTTTTATCAGTTTCCAATGTTTAGATTCAGTAATTTCACTTTAATGGCAATGAATAGTTTATTTTCTTTCCAATTAAAGGGATAGTTTACCCATTTTTTATTTATTTGATGTTTATCTGCTTACCCCCAGTGCATCCAAGATGTAGGTGACTTTGTTTCTTCAGTAGAACACAAACAAAGATTTTTTACTCAAACAGTTGCAGCCATGTCAGGTTTTGTTTGTGTTTCTTTGACTCTCAATGCCATGATTCTCCTCCAACTAATATCATATGACTGACAGACTGTAACGATACTAGCACCCCCCCACCCCTTACACCCACAAAATTGCTGAGAGCCTCACACGTCAACTTCACAAAGGGCCTCACACCCCTCTTGCGACGGCCCTGAGTGTCGACATAACATTTCCATTCCATCTTTCATGTAACGAAACATGTATGAAACTCTTTCACTCATAACCAATCATGTCTAAAATTGCAGTTTTATCAATAAAAATGTTTTGACATGCAATATTTAAATAATTAGAAAGATGATTGCATTATTAGAAATCTGAGACTTTCCTTTATACTTGTATTTAAATAAAAATAAAATATAATCCCATAGTGTATAAGAAACATGTTCAGCAAATAGATTAATTTTAAGTTTAGCGATGTGATTGCTACTGAGTGAAAAATAAAAATTGTACATTTGCAGATACTGCACTGGACCATATTATAAAATACATAAAATACAATATTACTCATCAGCTGGATCTGACCAATGACATTATTGATCTTTAAAAGGGAGAAGAGGCTATATCACTCCTAGCCAGTGACACAGATGTGGAGCAGAACCTAAAGTGTGCTTCTGACCCTGATCAAGTGAATGAAGACATTAAACATAAAATTCTGCAGAACTGCGAAACCACCACGGAAACACCGAACGACATGAGGAATGATAAGATCGCTGATGAAAAGTGAAGAACATAATTGGTAGGTGTGAACTGTTTAACGGAATGGATCGTTCCCCCTCATCCTCGGAACAGAACGTTCTAATAAAGAATGCAATGCTTCTGGTTTTGATTGGCATTCATTATAAAACCACAAGGAGTAGAAGGGTAATTCACATTTGTGCTTTTCACCCCAGGATGGAAATCCTACAATGCAATGTAACTGCTAATAATTAGCCCAATTTAGAGATTTAGAGAAAATCTTGTCAGGATGATTATATTAGTAAATCTCAAAAGGGTTTTTGCTGAAAAGGAAATTATAAAAATGTTATACCAATTGACAGGAAACATCTATGTAGTACAGTATTTTTCTGTTTACAATAGCCCTATGAGATGTAACATGGTGAGGTATATGGACAACTCTGGTAGCGCTGCCCTCTCATTCATTGATTCGATAACCGCTATGTTATGCTCACGTGTTCTGATAATAATAGCTGTATAGGTAATACACGTGTTCTGATAATAATAGCTGTATAGGTAATACACGTGTTCTGATAATAATAGCTGTATATTATCCTATAAATATAATTAGGATAATTGGTCAATTAAAAAAAAAATTAGACTATTAGACTATAATGTGACAGTCACCATCAGGGCTAGAAGGAAATTAAAACAGTATGTGTTAAAAGATATATGTTAAAGAAGATATATGTTAAAGGTTGTATTTGCATCAATGAATCATAAACATGTCAGAAATAACAACTTTTGGGGTATTCTCTGGGTATAATCTTGAGGCAGTTTATGAGAAGAATTCATTTTGTAACCCATTTTCATTTCACACTTTTAATCTGATGGAAGGGGGAAAAAAATGAATCCGGTGATCAAGAACAAAGTCAATGTGTGGAACTCGAGGCTATTTATTCTCTTAAACATTGTACACAGGGATTAATTTCTCTTTAATACAGATGTTGCCAATGTATTTTTCGATGAGTCCGACATACAGTAGGTACAACCCTTTTGGACCATGTGCCTGGTGCACCTACCATTTTTCCCATCGTTAAAGGGTTAGTTCACCCAAAAATGTAAATACTGTCATTAATTACTCAGCCTCATGTCATTCCAAATCCTAACCTATGGAGAGTATCCACTAAACGCAAACAGCGTATGTTGTTCTGTGTCAGCTGTGCCATGTTGATAAGTTTTCTACGTTGTTTTTGCTTTGATTTGAACGAAAACAATGTATCAGCGTGTGGCTGACACAAAACAACATAAGTATTCTCGTAGCTTTGTAATATTACAGTTGAACCCCTGATGTCACATGGATTATTTTATCTCCTAGCTACATTTCTGGACATTGACCATAGTACCCTTGCTATGGAGGGTCAAAGAGCTGTCAGATTCCATCAAAAATATCTTAATTTGTGTTTCAAAGATGAACGTGGGTCTTAAGGGTTTGGAACAACACAAGGATGAGTCATTAATGACTGAGTTTTCATTTTGGGGTGAACTATCCCCTTAAACTGGCAAAACTGGTTTAGGACATGTCCTATGTGCACTTGTGCCATGCGCTTTAGACCATGCACTTAGATTGTTAAAATATGGCCCTAAGTCTCCATTCCTTTATAAAAGAGTATAAAATGGGCCCCTGAAATTGATCTAGATTTTTCTTTCTGTCTAAATAAACAGATGTCAGTCACAATTGTTAGGGATATTCGTACAGTACCATGTTTACTTAAAGTGTCAGCAATCTCAGGCTGGAAAAAGACAATCACTGTGGCATGTGGGGGCAGCCACACCTTTGATGAGACCTGGACCAGATCCATATCAACATATTAGAATGATTTCTGAAGGATTGTGTGACACTGAAGACTTGCTGTAAGTAATAATGCTGAAAAATCAGCTTTGCATCACAGGAACAAATTACATTTTAAAATATATAACTTTTTTTTTTCTTTTTTTACTGTTTTTTTAATCTAATAAATTTCAACCACACACTTTTGAATGGTAGTTGAATGGTATTTTCATAAAAGCACATGTTGAGAACTGCATCCACAAATGCACTCGATATACAATGGGCTCCAAGTGATTGAGACCATACTGAAAATTGGAAAACTGTATGGTGTAAAATGAAGAAGCCATATTTCTCAAATCAGGCTGGAGAGCATGATCATCATGACACACCATTCAGCTTTTCATTTTTTTTTTTTAAATATTTATATTCAGTGAGAATCTTTGTTTGCTGCTTCCTGTTCCTGGACCAAAAATCAAAGGATTTGACAAACAATTGCTCAAGGTAATAGAAAGATCCCTCATGAATCTCGGAAAAGGCTTGTGTCCAAATCAAATGTTAAAACATTTTCAGGTTAGCTTTCAGGTAGACTCTGTAATTGCAACATTTTTGGTGGAGCATTTTTTAGTTTTTTGTACCTTCTGACAGCTGATGACACATAGGCTATGTTTGAATGCTATTTAGTACTGTTTTATGCAACCATTGCAAGTTAATTTAAGCTGTCACATTTATTTCTATTAATACAATACAGATTAAATCAAAGCAGCTTCACAGTAATAAACAGAACAACCCTGCCTTATGAGATTGCTCACCCAAAAATGAAAGTTCTCTCATCATTTACTCACCCTCAGGTTTTTACAAACCTGTATCTTAACCTGTTTCTTTCTTCTGTTGAACACAAAAGAAGATATTTTGAAGAATATTGGTAACCAAACAGTTGCTGGTAGCCATTGCCTTCCATAGTACTGGAAGAATTGTATTCTTCAAACATTCCTCGAAATATCTTCTTTTGTGTTTAGCAGAAGAAAGAAACTCATACAGTTTTGGAGACTCATACAGATTACAGCCAGGCTGATCAGTGCACAACCAAGCAGTCATCTCACTGCTGCAAACCTGCTGTCCACCAATGGAACAGTGTGATGCCTCAGGAAGGCATGATGGTGATGGGAAACGGTTATGTAGTTTATGTAGTCTGTTATGTAGTCTTAATGCCATCTTACTAGCACACAGTGGTCCAATGCATGAATGTAGAAAAAAACAAACAAGCTGGAACAAGCCCACCACAAAACCACTAAACTGTCAACAAATCATGCCAAGCCCCGAAACAGGCACTCCATCTCCATCTCAGATCTTGCTACAGTGTTTTTTTTTTTTTCAGTGGATTATATATTTTTTTTTAAATCACTTTTTATTAGATTGTATTAGATGTAAGGGTCTTGTTTCACAGCTGAGGTCTGAACTTTTATGTAAGCACTGTAAAAGGCTGGATTATTGAAAATAAAGAAGAACCTTCAACATCCATGGAACCTTTCCATTAAATCTTTATAGTGGAAAAAACTTCTTTAGATTATTCAAATGTCCTTCACACTAAGAAAACAAAAGTTATTTTAAGAACTATCACTGCAATGCTCTTTGGGGAACCTAAAAATATTTCTTCCATGGTGCTGCTGTGAAAAACACAATTTTGGAATCTTTATTTTTAAGAGTGTGAGAAGTCATCGATTTAGTTTCTTTGACAGATTGTGTACTTTGATGAGATGACACTTATTAATGCCAAAACAATTTTCTTTACAATTAAAAGAGCTTTAAAAATGTTAAATAAAGTTTTTAAAGTTAAAATGAAACTGAAATGGAGCTGATTGTCTTTAATACAAGTTTCGGAAAAATTCACTTAAATTCTGCTGTGCCACTGATAGAATTTTTCCTTTTGGCTGCATATTAGTCAATAGCCAAATAGCCATTTAGTGATTGTTTTTTTTTATTTCATTGGAAATTTCATGGAAAGCCTACTTTTCATGATCCATGATCATGATTCATGAATTGCCACTGGAATTCTCCTACTGTATATTTAAATGCTGTTTTACTGAGAGATTCATGGTATTTTGGAAGTCAAATGGGTTATGAATGCCATTTTATGTTAACTTGTAATGATTTGACATATTTAGAGAATCTATTTTTCCAAGTCTGTAAATCCTTAAA
This sequence comes from Carassius auratus, assembly GCF_003368295.1. Classification (NCBI taxonomy): domain Eukaryota; kingdom Metazoa; phylum Chordata; class Actinopteri; order Cypriniformes; family Cyprinidae; genus Carassius; species Carassius auratus. The sequence continues at coordinate 5,164,034 of NC_039288.1, read as the reverse complement.
TCATAGGTAGCTATTGATTCATGTTTGCTTTGATATTAAAAAGGAAATTATAAAGATATTTTGAATATGTTAGAGCTCTGCATATATGCATTCAATCCAACCAAACAGTCATGTTGTTAATGTATAAATCACTAACTATTAAACCAGTTACAAGGAAAATTTTAGCTCTTCCAAGTGCAAGAGTCAACGTCCACATGTTGCCTTATTTTATGCATGAATCTCTGAAAGCAGGCTGAAGAGTATTTTTTGGAAGGGGTCATTTACATAAAATGTTTATTCAATAGTTATATATGTAGAAATGCATTTATATGTAACCTACAGATACTTTATATACCAATAAATAGCTTTTAGGTTTGCCTAAGCCATACATAAATTATCCCATCTAATTTTGTTGATTTATGAGTTATATCTTTATTGTTTACCAGCCATACATTCTCGGTTTCATGAATAATAAATCTTCACGTAAAAGCATTAATCTCGTTTAATAGTAGATTTCTAACTCACACACAAATATTCTATACTGTATCTCCAGAGTTTTGTAATGGATTGCTTGACTATTTTTGATTATCATAGTTTATAAAATCTATTTCATGTTTTTATAGAGAATTTTCATATTTTAAGATTTAAAAAAATCAATGCCTGGTACAATGATAACGCAATTAAAAATTAGAAGAAAAAAATGTAAAGGAATGGGAAAAAATAATGAGGCATTTTCCATTTGATAAAACAAAAAGAGAAATAGTTAGTTGTAATAATAAATATAATAATTATAATACAAGAATTATTATTGTTACTATTACTGTTTAAATGTCCATTTATTTGAAAATATTATTACAGTATCTACAGAACATTTTATATTCTGGACCTTTACATTTATTTATTTAGCATTATTATATATCATAGACACAACCTGATGAAATTAATCTTGATTTCATATACTTTTAGCCTTGAATTAACTGCATCATAAGAATAAGAATCTCAATTTTATTTTATTTTTCTTGAATATAAGATAATATTTAAATGAACAGCCCTGCCCTATCTGAAAACTACCTTGATACAGACTTTACCCCCACATACCATTGGCTGAGCTTGCCACTCCCCAAGCTATGTTAGGGGAAGAATTCACCACAATCAACAATTAATTTGTGGATTTGGAGCAGAAGAATTTATCTTTACAACAGCAGTAATGCATAAAGTCTGTTCTCGGCTACACGGTCCGACTCTGTTCGGGAAAATGGACCCATGGAATTCATTGGATGCATGTGTGAAATTCCACAAAGGTACCGGTAAGAATTAAGTTTTTTAACTTACATTTGTGCTAATGTTACCCTGTCAGGTTAACTAACAGTGGATAGTACAATTCGACAACAAAAAATTCTAACATTACATGTTAACTTCTGGTTTATTAACATCTACACCAAAACCCTAAACCTACCCTTACAGGACACCTAAACATTTATGTGAAGTTTTGATATTTAGTTGCATAAATTGTGTTTGCATACAGTATTTTGGCTCAAAATAATCTTTAGTCCGGGTTTCTGAGCATTGACTTACAAAATCATAATGGTGTGCTGACGATTTGTTCAAAATAAGTAAGTTTGGACTAGAGATGCTCTGATTGCAATTTTCTTGGTCGATTCCGATGTTCGATTTTTTGTTAGTGTTATCTGCCAATACCGATTTTTGCAGATTCCGATTTTTTCCCTAAGTGATATTATTGACAGCATATACAAACAAAAATCTACTTTTCTTTAATGTAAATGTTTATCAAAAGGTAATTTTCATTGTAAAATGTTACATTGTAAAATGTCTTCATTGTAAAAATTAAATACAAATGAATGCTAACCATTTAAGTTATAAAAAGTATTCAGTCAAGAGCAGAAAGTGATTTTCTTTATCTTTTGTTCTTTGATTAACACGACAGACAGCTGCAGGAATATTGGACTGCGGTTCCTTTAATGGTGTGTTCACACCAAATGCAAACCAAATATGCCCATTGCGTCCCTAACTCTAGCTATGTTTTTATTTGCGTGAGTGAGGGGAAAAACATCTCATGAGTAAGAATAAATAAGAACGCTGATTTGTACCTGTTGTGGAAGTCCCAAAAATGCCGGAAAGCCAAACGCAGACATATCTGTGTTCACAGCACCATACATAAGCGGGCACAACTTGGTGAAGTTGTATCATATTTTTCGGGGTACCTGCAAACAGCTACAATAATGCACTCCTCCATTTTCTGATTCAACCAGATGAGCTAATAAACTCTTTGCTGATTGGCTTGTGTGAGAACGTGTCAGGTGAATTTTCGGCTTGAGTCAAAATTTTTGAACTCACCCAAAAGATGCGATTGAGGCAAATATTTCGTGCTTGCAGCAAATGTGTCATGCATTTTGCGTCGCCTGGCAGGAATTTCACATCTTTGCACTGACTTCGTATGTAATGTACATGCACAAATGGTACAAATGTTGAATGGGCCCGAACTCCTACAGGAACTGGCAACCCTCTGCAAGCATCGGAGATAACATCAAACAACCAGTGTGACAAACTTTGCTTCGAAAATGGCAACCCTAGCCTGGCCTTTCCATGACAAACAAAAAGCTAAGAATGAGATTTTCTCAAAGGCTGAGTAACATTCACATAAAAATTTAATGCCCTTACAGTACATAGGAAAAGCAAGCCCTTTCTGTTTTGTCTGTGAAGGTGGTTGAAACTGTGCCATCTCCAGTATTTGATTCTTAAACTGGAGTTTAATTACTTTTGGTAAAAAGGCAGGGTTTGGCCAAAGTGACACCCCTGTGCCCTCTGGTTTCCAACATAGACAGTCATTGCTAACAGATAAAGCACATAATTATCCTACCCTTTTTGTAGAGCAAATGGCCAAGAGAAAAGCTTTAAGATTTGTGTAAGCCAATGGTCCATATGGGGGCTTAGTGAGATAATCTAATACAAGAGGCAAATCCCAATTTGGTGCCCATAGAGTGTGATTTGGACAGAGATGACGAACCCCTTTCAAAAACTGGCATACCAAGGGATGTCGGCCTACTGGCTGGCCATCAACCCTTCCATGAAATGCAAAGATAGATGAGGCATAAACCTTGATTGTGCTGGCCACTTTCCCTTGATCTAGTTGAATTTGCAAAAAACAAAGAACAGGAGTCACGGAACAGGTTATTGCATCAACATATGTGCCCAAACACCATTCTGAAAAAGATTCTCTATTTAATGGCATAGTTAGCACAAGTAGATGGGGCTCTAGCATTGTTTAAAGTCTCCCGCACAGCATCATCTAGCTACTGAGGGATGGGCTCTGCAGGTGCCACACCCACAAATGCAGAGCCGTTGGGTTCTGATGCCAAATTTGGCCACCCACTTGTGATAGGACATATGCCCATGATGGTAGCTGCCACGGGTGACCCTGAATCAGATGAATCATCTCTGAAAACCATGGTCTTCCTGGCCAACATAGAGCAACTAGCAAAATCACATAACAACCTCCCCTGAACCTCCGAATAACTTGAGGTATTAGGGGAAAGGAGCGAAAAGTGTACAATAAGATCTACCTGGGCACTATTCCCCAATGTGGCTCCCCTGTGAAGGTAACTCCTGTTCCTCCAGGGAAGTAAGGGTCGCATTTCAGGCCTATGAAACACACATATTCTTCCTCCGGTCATCTCTTGGACGAAGATGAAAAAATTTTAACCACTATTGTATAAGGCATGCCCTCAACAGACCTAAGGGAATTACAATCGATGCTGCTGTTATCATGCCTAATACTTTTTGGACCCTGTGGGCTGTCAAAATCTTCCCTGTCTGGAAGTGATTTATTGATTTCTCCAATCTGTCTCTTCTCAGAGAATTAAGACATACATCGATTGTGAAGGAATTGATCTGTAGACCCAGGAAATCCACTTGTTGTTTGGGTTTGAGACTGCTTTTCTTCCAATTCACAGTGAACCCCAGAAACGGAATATGGGCTAGAACTCTTTCTGTTTTCAGAATTACCTGTTCTCGGGAAGGAGCACAAATTAGCCTATTGTCCAGATATGGCAGGATCTTGATCCCAGGTAACTGAAGGGGAGCTAAGCCGGCTGCTACCACCCGAGTGAAGATACTTGTTGCTAATGACAGGCCGAATGGTAGAACCTTGAACTGAAAGGCTTGGCCTGAAAAGCAAACTGGAGGAAGGGCCTGTTCTCTGGGCAATGGAACATGAAAATAGGCATTTTATTTTTAGATCCAGAGATGTGAACCATTATCCTGGACTTATGGAGTGCATTACAATCCTTGTATGGATAATTTTGAATAGAAGAACTGTCAAGTATTGGTTGAGTCCCCTGAGGTCTAATATGCAATGATGACCACTGTCTTTTTTGGAACTATGAAACAGGTTGAATAAAATCCAGTCTTCTGTGCATTGAAGGGCACATTTGAAATTGCTACTTTTTGTAAGAGATTTTCTATCACTTCTACCAGTATGGACTTTAGTAGTGGGTCCTTGACAACTTTTGAAAAGGGTGTAGGTACAGGTCTGTACCCGTAAGCTATGGTGGATAAAACCCATGGGTTTGAGACAATTTTTACCCAACTGGCCCAAAAAAGTTGGGTGGAAATGTCGACAGCTGGGCCCCCCTATGCAGGTCCATTACTGCCAGTGCACCTAGACCAAGCAGGATGTTGCATTCCTTGGGATTTTTTATACTTCTGCCTGGAGGCTGTGGGAGGTTCATGACAGGCTCACTGAACAGTTTCCCTCATTGTGACAGAGCGCTCTGCCCTATCAAGTACTTTTTGTACCTCTGAATGACCTGACCAGGCATAACTGGCAAATTTATTAGCTCACCTCTTAAGGCATCAGGCAAAGTGGTTTGTGCCAGCTATATTTTGTCTACGAAATAAAATAGCTTAAGAAATTGCCTCCCCCACATCACGTGCCAGTTGAGAGTGGGCGGACAAAGTTTTTAGGAGACTGCAGGCCAAAAATCTTGGCTGCACTAATTACCTTAGTAATAAGGGTATTTAAAGGAAACTCCTCTTTCATTGTTGACTCATCATCAACTTCTGCAGAGTCTGAATGAGATCCATCACATTGGCTCCCTTCTCCTGACTGTTGTGATTCATCAAAGAGAGTGTGGGGAGCCAGATGTGATAACACATCATCATCCTTTACACCTTCCCCAGGACAAGACTGTTGCCCATCTGTTGGAACATCCTCTTTACCGGGAGGTGGAGATGAGGACGAGGACCGATTAGCTTCAAACTGCTCCATTCTCCATGATAAACTCTGAATAGCTGCTAGGATCTGCAGATGAGTATCAGTGTTACCACCTTCTGTTGCCAGCCACAAACTCAAGGCTTGATTTGTGTCTGGAGTCATAACGGTCACATGAGTGTTTGCGTGGGTGCATATGATCATGCCTGTCCGATGAGCATTCCCTCAACCTACCATGCTCTGTTGAAATACATCAAGCTGACACGAATCCAAAGACCCGCACCAGTAATTAGCAGGCCTTTATCAATCCCATCAACTGCGAACAGTGATATAGGATATGAAAAAATATACAATACTCACCAATATTCAATATCTACTGATGAATACTCTGAAAAGCAAATCAGAAAAATCCCAGTTGAACTGCTAGTATATATAACTAGCCTTAGACTAATCGGCCGGTCACCGTTACTGGCCGATCATAAGGAAAATCTTAAATCTTAAATCTTAAAAAATGATACAGTATACAAAATGTGTCCTTTATTAACACTGCAAATCTTCTGTCCTATTGCAAGGTTTCGAGGAGGTAAGCAGATCTCAGGGCAGGGCTTTCCTGCATGTTAAAAGATAAAATATCACTTTTGCATAAGAGCTGGCATATAACTGCCTAAATGTATCTCTGCCCAGGTGTGCTTTGCCAAAAATCAGCAGTGAAACACCCCCCACCTATCCTGCCCCAGATTCCCCCATTTGACTTTAAACCTGAACCATATCAGGTAAGAGGTTTATATCTGAGGGCATTTCTAACAATAATTATCAGAGAGAAATCAAATAATTTTTTAACAATGAACAAATCTCTCCTTTAGGGCATGTCTAAAGACCGTTTACTAGACATAAGGAAACACAACTGCAACCCCATGACTATGAAGGTAACATACTACAAGAAGCCAGTCTTCATAAACCAGGGTTACATGCAGTGGCTGTGGGACGTGGATGGAAAACGCTATCTGGACTTTTTTGCAGGGATCGTTACTGTTAGTGTAGGGCATTGCAACACGTAAGGTTCAGTTTGTTGATATGCAACATTTGTGTTTATTTTATGACTGTGCAGTACAGTAAGCTTGAAATTAAATGACTAAACTGTAATTAGATTAATGCATATTGATTTGCTGTGTTATTGCAATGAGCTCTTACATGGGCTGCTGTTTAAAAAAAAATTGTTTACAAAGTTGAATTATTTGTCAAATTTAATTATGAATATGGCTACAGGAAAGTGACAGAGACAATTGAGAAACAGCTGAGGCGTTTATGGCACACAACAGCCATCTATGTGAATCCGCAAATGCAGGAGTATGCGGAGAAACTAGCATCCCTTTTGCCAGACCCACTGAAGGTACTGTATGATTGATGGAGCCACTGCTATTCCTGGACGAGGAAGGTTGAGCGCATTGCATAATGGATATACTATATAGCATGCAGCATTCTCTTGCCTACTGTAGAAAATAATTAAAATATATAACATACATAAATGAAAAAATATATATATACAGTATAATATGTCATATATCACTTACTAAAAAGATAAATTACTTATATATAATATATAAAAAACAAAATTATAATTAAAGTCTTAATCAAAATAAAGTATAAATACACAGAATTTGACAAATACATTTGATTGTGCCTTTTAATGTTGGAATTCATAAGATTTTCCAATTCACACACACACATAGATGTGCATTTATTTTCAGCAAAAAAAAAACTCAAACAGGTGGAAGCATTGTCATTAATATCATAATGGTCTTCATTTCTAGGTTGTCTGTTTTACCAACAGTGGCTCAGAGGCTAATGACCTTGCAGTACTAATGGCCCGGCTTCACACAGGAAACTTTGACGTCATCACACTGAGGTGATTTACCTAATTTGCCCATTTTTTAACAAATAGAAGATGGTGAGTTCTTGGGAAAGCTGTTTCTGACAGATCAAGCAGCCCTGCACAGCCTTAGATTATCACGGCATCATTTGTGTTTGTGTGCTCAGGGGTTCATATCATGGTGGCAGTCCCCAAGCGATTGGTCTGACATCCAACACACGGTACAAATATCACATCCCCACTACTATGGGCTGCCATAATGTACGTCTCGCACCCACACATCTGTCCTGTCTGCTACCTGCTTTATGTAATGTAATATTCCTCTGGGTCAAGTCCACAAATCACATTAGAAGAGGAAACATCATAACAATATAACAATATAGTGTTTTTGTTTAATGCAAAAGTAACAGAATTACTGTAAGACCAAATTATCATATTTTATTTCGGCATTTTGTTTAATGAATTGAGTGCTTTTGCAAATAAAAAAAGCAATTTTTAACAAGATTCACTTGCTAACGCTAACTTGTATAAGTCTTATTTTATTTTATTTTAAGTCTAAAATATGTTGAATGAAGTTATTTTTTTCTTAATTGCAAATAGTATTTTAATAGTTTAAGCATAAGATTTAAGATTTATGATTTAAACAAGGTAAAAAAAATCCAATACAAAAAAAAAGTCTATTTCTCAAGTAATGGAAAATAAATAAATTTCATTTTCAGCATTTACACATTTTGCATTATCATATTTGAAAAAGATATTATAACAGTATGTTTTTGAGCTGTGGATTTTTTTCATGCAAATCTTTAATTTATATATATAATTTTTGTTCCTATATGGGTTGTGTTCATTGTAGACCATGTGTCCAGACGTGTTCAGGGGACTCTGGGGAGGAAGCCACTGTAGAGACTCCTCAGTTCAAACCATCCGAGAATGCAGCTGCTCTCCAGGTACAAACACACATTCAGCTTAATGTGGACATATCATAGACTTCTACTATTTTCAATATAAAGGTAATACTCTTTTGTAAATTCTACAGCCAAACATTTAACCAAATGTTTTGAAAGGGTTAAAAAAATATTAAATAAATGAACTGTTTCTTCTTGTAAATTTCACATATAATCAATGATTCCCTGTTAAATAGCTCAGAACAAGGTGTTTAAAATACAAGGTCTGATTGTCTCATCAGGTCAAATATTGACAGCAGCTACTATATTAAAAAATAACCACACAACAAATGATCAGAACTTGTTAACTACTTTTCACCGTAATTATTGTTTCTTGTAAGCCAGAATTACTAAGAACATCCTAGTAACATGTGGAAAACCACTCCCAACATCTCAGCCGGCACCCATGTTTATCACAAGCACCGCTCACATTTTCTTCAGAAAATGTCAAATTCTTCTTGTTAACACAAATGTCACATCGTGTAGATGAATCTCTTTCTCTCTGTTCTCAGGTCACTGTCAGGCCAATGACATGTATATTCGTGAGCTAAAAGAGATGTTTGCCACAACCGTTCCCGATCGCATTGCTGCTTTTTTTACAGAACCCATCCAGGTTTGATTAACACCACATCTGACATTGAAACTCAAGTACGAATGGAATCAGATCAAACATAAATGCTATGAAAATATAAACTGAGTGCTCTCAAAATCAGCATTAAATCAGCTGTCAAGGTATATTAAAGACAGTTTCTTGTCCAGTTGCAAAAGTGGGTGAAATGTTGAGAAATCTGCATCATTCACCTCTACTTAGTTAACTTTATTGACCTTAAAGGCAATTCTTTATGTAGGCAGCTGTATACATACGCATACAGAATATTACAAATAAAGATTCCTTATTGGCATCTATGGTTCCATCAAAGAACTTTTTCATCCATGTAACATTTCTACTCTCCAAAATGTTCTTTATAGAAGGAAAAAATGGTTCTTTGAAAATCTGTTGACTGAAAGGTTCTTTGGGGAACCTAAAAGGTTTTGTCTGGACCCTATATTTCTATAGAGTTTAACAAGGGCATCAGTTATCATTGAAACAAACCCTGTCAAACAAAATCACAGTTATAACCCAGCACTTTGAAAAGTTAGTAATGGTGAAAATAACTGTAATCTGTACTGTATATACTGTCGTCATTTGTGACCCTGGACAACAAAACCATTCATGCACGCTGGGGTATATTTTTATCAGTACCCAAAAAACATTGTATGGGTCAAAATTATTTTTTTTTTTTTTTAATGCCAAAAATCATTAGGATATTAAGTAAAGATCATGTTCCATTAAAATATTTTGTAAATTTCCAACCGTAAATATATCAAAATGTAATTTTTGATTAGTAATATGCATTGCTGAGAATTCATTTGGACAATTTCAAAAGCGATTTTCTCAGTATTTAGATATTTTTGCGCCCTCAGATTCCATGTTTTTCCATATTCAATAGTTGTATCTTGAGCAAATATGGTCCGATCCTAATAAACCATACATCAATGGAAAGCTTATATATGTATTGTGCAATGGCCCACCCATTTTCAGCTGTGGCCCACCCAGTGAGAAGCTGTTAATTTTCCAGATGAATATTTTTTATCAAAAGATAATTATAAATCTATATGTTTCACTATAACTTCATATATGTGCTTTAAAATATATTTTGTTAATTGTCAATTACAGGCAGTTTATTCATTTTCTTTTAGGTGCATACCATACACTTGCCAAAATAATGATTGGTCAGTTTAAGTTAGTCCCACCCACAGTTATGTTAACGCCGTGAGAAGGACACGCTTGTTTTAAAATATTGTTACATTTGTAAGTTTAATTTGAAAATAGTGAAACAAACCTCATTCAGTTTTTAAAAAGTATATATTGGATTTCCCAAATGAAATGTAAGTCTTAGCACTGAATATGGACCGCCTACAAATGAAACCAGAGCAGTGGAGGATGAATTTATGGATTAGACACTTCTGAGACAAACGTGTTTAAAGCATATTACCACAGGTACAGTGTTTGATCCACTAAATAGATGCATTCTTTGTAGAAAGAAAAAAAACTTTTTGCTAAATACTTATCTCCACAACGAACTGCATATTTGCAGTTTCAATTCTACGGTCCTCAATATCTAACGTTACTCTGCTATGAACGCGAACAGACAGCTGTAAGATCATCTGCAAAGCCCCAGCGTCTAATATAATCCATAGTTAACTTTAGCTAATGTTTGGCAATGCCTTAACTAACATTAACAATAAAAATTACATTTGGTACATTACATGGTACATTCGTTAATATTTGTTGACATTAGTTAATAAAATTTCAACTTTTCATTAGCTCAGGTATGGTTAACAGATAAAACTTTTAATTTTAATAATTTATTAGTTAATGTTGAAATTAAAATTTCATTTATTCAATGCTTTAGTAGTATTGTGTATAGAATCTTTTTGCTGTATTTTCTGTTGCCAACTTGATATGCAGTTTTCATATGCTACACTTTGCCTAGTTTTATGTAGGTCCACCCACTTAAACATTTCTGGCTTCGCCCGTTTCAGATGCTGTATAAATCTCAATTTCGAAAAATTGACACAGTAAGAATGGTTTTGTGGTCTAGGGTCACACACACACACACACACACACACACACACACACACACACAAACACACACACACATATATATATATATATATATATATATATATATATATATATATATAATGTATGTAATTTCCAGCATTGACTAAATATTCCACAAGGGTTCTAACTCATTGCTCCCAAATATTAACATGTGGCACGTTATATCATGAATATAATTTTTATCTTTCTACAAGGGTAACAGTGGAGCTGTTCAGTTCCCAAAAAATTACCTGAAAGATGCCTACCAGCTTGTTCGGGAGAAAGGAGGAATCTGCATAGCAGATGAGGTCTGAAAACGAAAATAAATGTGTTATTTAAAAAAAAAAACGAAAGTCTCTGTGTAAACTAAAAAACTGCTAATTTGTAAAAACTGTGAATCATGCGCATGCTTTTTATGTGTTTGTGTAGTGTTAAGGCCTGTTCACACCAAGGACGACAACTTTAAAGATAACGATAAAGATATCGTTCTAAAAATCATTCTCTTGTTAAAGAATAGCAGAGTCTACACCACAGCGATAACTATAAAGCCACAGAGAAACTTATTGTTGGAATCACTTTCAGGACTTTTCTTTCTAACTGATGAGTGCTAAAAACATTGACAACCAATCAGAATCAATACTGTGAGGAGCTCAAGAATTTATAGGAGCAGATGAACGTGTGCTTGGAATAAAGAGACTAATATTGTCCTCTGGTGTGGACGCTAATAGTATAATATAGTACTCTTTTAGTACTATACTGTACTTATTTAAAAAAAATATTCTGACACAAAAAAATATCTTCAAAATATAATATTTTTTTTGTTTAAGGCTTCATAATATGCAAATGCTTGTTTGATTATGGAATAAAATTATTACTAATGGCAGATGTTTTTGGTTCTCTTAGGTCCAGACAGGCTTTGGCCGCACAGGAAGCCACTTTTGGGGTTTCCAAGGACATAATGTTCTTCCGGACATAGTTACCATGGCAAAGGGCATAGCAAACGGCTTCCCGATGGGGGCTGTAGTGACCACAGCAGGTGAGGCTAGAGGGAAATTTAGATGAGCTTATTGTGTGACTTGCTTATGGCTTTGTAATATTTATTCAGTTTCTGCAAGTGTGTGCAAGACTTACGCTTCATTAGCCGCTGTAGCGAAATAGTGAAAAGAATAAAAGTGCGGTAAACGGTAGAACTGCACTACAAACCATAATTACGTCTATCACTGATGAGGCAACTGCACAGGCTACTCTTTGCATCGTGGTCGCATCACCACCTCGGGGGTACATTATTTTTCTAATAATTCAATGGCCCGGAGTCAATTATTCCTTACATATAATAATGTCTACAATTATGAGTGCACCTAATGCCTAAATCAGTGCCAAATGAATAAAAATCCTGATGAAAAAATCTTGTGATATAATGTGATTTGCATTTTTTTGCAGAGATTGCCAGGTCATTTGCGAAGGGACTTCATTTCAACACGTTTGGAGGAAACCCATTAGCATGTGCAGTCGCCTCATCAGTGCTAGATGTAAGCACAGATCATTTTATTTTTCAGGATTGTGTATAGTTACATTGGTGTAAACAACAGGGAATGCATAAATTGTCATTTTGAGTGTGAAGATTATCAGTATATTGTTCAGTATATTAAAATAATAAAGTATCAATGGTTTACAATCAAAAAAAAGAATGAAAATAAAAGAAATAAAGGGACCTACGGGAACATGACAGATGCAGTTTCTAATTTACTCCACTTGTTACTTTCCTTTTTATTTTTGCAAGTTTTTAACAATTGTATTTAAGTGTAGTTTTATTCACTGTATCAAATCATTTATAATAGCTAATAGTACTTAAATAATACTAATAATGAAATGCTGTATATTGCTTTTAGACAATAATAGAGGACAAGATGCAGGAGAACAGTGCTGAAGTGGGGACGTACCTGCTGACTGAACTGGCCAAACTCAGAGACAAGTACGAAATCATCGGTGACGTGAGAGGAAAGGGGCTTCAGATCGGGGTGGAGATGGTCAAAGACAAGGTGAAAGAAGCAGACATTAAAGTGAACAGATGTAACGTTCATTCATATTATACTGATCTGATCACAGGATGAAAATAAAAATATGAAAGTAATTGCAACATGTTATGTCACAATCAGACTGTTTTCTTGCAATTTTGAGTCTATACAGTAGCTGGGAATTTTGAAAAAAAATTTCCCTCCAAAAACTGACTTTACATCATACAATAGTTTTTTATCCTGTCACAAAATTATGAGTTTATATCTCACATTTTTGACTTTTTTCTCAAAATGCTGTTTACATCTCATAATAAAAAATATAAAAAGTAATTGTGACTTTTTCTCTCACAATTCTGCCTTTTTCTTAGAATTGTGAGATAATATCTCTGCATTTTTAGTTTATATCTAGCAATTCTTACTTTTTTCTTAGAATGATGTGAATAACTACAAATCTGTTTGGTCCGCAGACTACGTTTCATAACCAAACGCACATCAATAATCGATAAATCGTTCTCCTAAAACCCCACTGACAGCTCTCTCAAACCCATGTTTAGGCCAGCAGGGACCCACTCCCTTCTGAGGCCATGGCTGAGATCTTCGAGGACACTAAAGACATGGGTGTACTGATCGGAAAAGGGGGGCTGTATGGACAGGTAGGTGAGGGCTATCTGAAAGGCCATGTGTAAGGTGATTCTTGCAAAGGTGGAATATGAATGCATAGGGTGTGTGGGGATTTTGAGCAATGGGAAAGGTATTTCAGGGATTCGCTTCAGTCCTGTAGTGGGATGGAAGCTCAGTGCCTCAGGAATCCTGCTTTCTTAACTCATGGACACAGTTAGTCACAGTTAGCACTGAATGTACATTTAAAGCAGGGGTGTCCAACCCTGTTCCTGGAGATCTACCTTCCTGCAGAGTTCAGCTCCAACCCTCCAACACAACTGAACCAACTAATTAGGATTTCTTTTTTCTTTTTTTTTAATGAAAAAATTATTTTGTTAACAATTACAATAAAATGCATGGTAACACTTTAGTATAGGGTCCAATTCACACTAATAACTAGTTGCTTATTAGCATGCCTATTATTAACATATTGACTGTTTATTAGTGCTTATAAAGTATATATAATGAATGACATCCATAATCCTACCCAATACCCTAAACTTAACAACTACCTTATATACTATTAATAAGCAGCAAATAAGGAGTTAATTGAGGCAAAAGTCATAGTTAATGGTTAGTTAATAGTGAGAATTGGACCCTAAAATAAAGTGTGACCAAATGCATTTATAAAACCTTGTACAGAATAAAAAAGACTTTAAACTTAAATTCATATTAGTTTATATAAGTACATTTACAATTTGTAAAAGTAAATATAAAAAAACATCTATTAAAATATATATTTACTTTTATTACTAATTTATTTTTTTATATTTTAGTAATATAAAATGTGTATGAAAGTTGTGATATTTGCCAAGTATGGTAACCCATACTCGGAATTGGTGCTCTGCATGTAACCCATCCAACTGCACACACACAGCAGTGAGAAGTGAACACACACCCGGAGCAGTGGGCAGCTATATATCCACCACCCGGGGAGCAATTGGGGGTTCAGTGCCCTGCTCAAGGGTACTTCAGTCATTGGTATTGAGGGTGGAATAAGTGCTGTTCATTAACTCCCTTCCCCACCTACACTCCTGCCAGCACAGAGTCTCGAACCTGCAACCTTTGGGTTACAAATCCAACTCTCTAACCATTAGGCCACATTAGTAACATTAGCTTTATACACAGTATATTTTAAGCTTACTGTATCAAAATACAGTAAATATACACATTAGAACTTATATATATATATAAATATATATATATATATATATATATATATAACTTATACATATATATATATATATATATATATATATATATATATATAACTTATATATATATATATATATATATATATATATATATATATATATATATATATATATATTAAAATCAAAATACTTTTTTAACTTTCATTTAGTATATATAAGTAATATAAAATACAGTATAAAAAATAAAGATTTCATAATTTTTCTAGGAGCTTTTTTTAGGTTAATTTGGTAAAAATATGCAGTTTTGGTAAATATGCTGTATCAGACAACATTAAGGAATATATTTTAAAGTCCATATTTAAGTATTTGAAACTTAGTCTTGCTCAGCCTAATTTTTCCTCAAAAAATGTTTCCCCCTCTCACCTGTTCTTTTCCAGACTTTCAGGATCAAACCTCCTATGTGCATAACTAAAGACGACGCAGACTTTTTTCTTGCTGTATTCAACCAGGCAGTGCAAAACTACATGGAAAGAAGATAAGAGACGCAGAACATGAAGACAGATTGGATCATATTTCACCTGGAGAGTTATACATGACATAACAGGTCTGGGCAGTTCATCTAAAGACCACCAAAGACAACTAACACAATTTCACACTCACACTACTTAATGAGCACAATATATCAAGAGTGGTTCTTGTTGGAGCCCCTCTCACTTCTGTAGCTGTTTGAGTTCATTATATGTCAGAAATCTATCACCTTCACATCTAAGACCAGATTTTTCAGGAAGTTTCGGGAACTGGGACTAGTTTTACTCTCTAATCATTAAGAGACTTGTCTTATCAAACACTTTAATAAAAAGTGTTATAGAAAAACAATAATTCTTAGGGTTTCCACGGGTCCTTAAAAAGTAAAATTTAGTGTTTTAAATCAAATTTAAAGGCCGTAAAAAGTCTTAAATGGTACAAGAAAGTCTTAATTGTGATTTCAAGTGGTCTTAAATTTGGTGACAAAAAGGACAAATAAACTTCAAATGTTTTAAAAGCACCACCTCCTGGCAGAGAATGAATGTGCATTTTCAGTGAGCTCTTCTGCTGTTTATGTTCAGACCAGTGTAAAAATCAACTCACGTTTTTACGTTGCAAACATGCAGAGTTGTAAATGTGAACTATGGATCTACAAGAAGATAATGCATTATAAAAATCTAAACAATAAAGACAGTAAAATATATCTATATGTAATTTAATTAATAGAGTAATAATATGATACTTTAGACTAAGTATGCAAGTGTTGTGACAAGCCCCAGTTATTCCAGCAAAGTGGACGTAGCAAGGATTTTCTCTTTTTTATATAAAAGTAAATAAGTTAAGTTAAAATAGGTAAATAAGTTAAGTAAAAAGTAAATAAATAGAGAAAACAGAATAGAAATAGAAAAAGTAAGTGATAATATCATTGGGTCATTTGGCTTTTTTCAAATGGCTAAAGATAGATTTAGCCAGGAAGGTCATTCCACAAGCAGGGAACAGACTAGGAAATGGTGAATGAAGAGTGATTTTGTGCGTTTTCGGATGGGACCAAAAGGCGCCATTCAGTTGCAGAACACAAGCTTCTGAAGGGCACATAGGTCTTAAAAGTGAGTTTAAGTATAGCCAGTGGTTGTCTTGTAGGCAAATATCAGAGCCTTGAATTTTCTATTGGCAGCCAGTGCAAACTGATTAAGAGAGGCAACTTCCAAGTGTTGTATAAGGCAAATCTGCAGGACTGGGCCAGTGCAACAATATGGTTTGTGAAGCTTAAACAATCATCAATCACTAAAAAACTAAAGGGTTTCTGAATGTCCTGGAAGGAATTATGAGAGGTAGAGTTGTGTGTCATCAACAAAGCAGTGTTAGGAAAAAACATGTTCCTGAATGACAGATCCAAGTGAAAAGAGAAGTGGTCCAAGCACTGAGCCCTGAGGTAACCCAGTAGCAAGATGTTGCAACTTATGGTGTTTTCCACTGAATGGTACGGCACAGTACGGCAATGCCTGCCAATGCAATGCCTGCCAATTGTGAATGCCTGCCAATGCCCAATCTAAATATTAGTCAAATTTCTGAATAATAATTTATTATTATTCAGAAATAATACAAATAATGCACGCACATTTCTTAATTGCCAGAGGATATTTTCAACACCGCGGAAGCTGGTAAGTGGTGCTTCATTCTCAGCAAAGTGATTTTGATATTTATTTACTTATTATAATTTAACAAGAATGACGTGATGTGAGAACATGCAGATATGTTGTTTATATTGCGGTGTGTAGTTACTTCTACTAGTGAAGGAGTAACGTTAGCGTGCTGTTTGAGGGAGAAACGTTTCACAGGCATCGAGGGCAGAGGCGTCATGCTGCTAGGCTAAAATGAACCCAAATTGAGCTAGGCATTAAACTTACAAATCTTGTTTATTTTAAAAATCACTTTTACACACAAATAATAACTATCAAAAGGTATATATTTATTAAAAACAAGACAAATGTCAAAAAGTAACACGCATGTAAGAAGAAATGCAGAAAAGTATGGCATTTACAGCTATAGAGTTCATAAATAAAGCATTGAACATTTGTTGAATATAACTTTTAAGATCAAATTGGTTTTTTTTTTTATATTGTATAAAAATGTACGGAAACACTATTATACAATAAGTTCTTTACCAACTATTCTAGCATGACACTACACAAAAAAAAAAAAAAACATTAACATTGATATTATAACAATGTGTATGAATGACAGAGTGTAAACACTACTAAACAACACAGAACAAGCATTTAACACAGTATTTACAAATTATACACTTACAGTTTATTTCATAGTCCATGAATACAGATCATGCATCACTGTCAATTTTCATGATCTCTTTAACATAATTGATGTAATCATGGAGAAGCCCCATCAGCACAGCATGTGTCATCTTTTCCATCATCCAGGTCAGCGTCCTCCTTTAAAATCACTGCTGCATCAGTTTAGGGGAAAGGACGTTTTCCTCTCTGACCAGCATTCATCCCAGTCACCACCTGTTCTTCATCAGTGGCCTAAAAAGAGAAATGCATTTGAAAAAAGAAAACATTTACTTAAACTATCCATTTTCATGTAGAGGTGTATTCACATCTGTAAGGATAGGTAAATAGTCTGTTTTAAAGTTTCAACACTTTGTGTGGTTGTTTAATTTCTCCGTCTACCACAGCGCTCCAGGAGGCTATAATGGCAGCACTAGTGTGAGGGCATGTGAAATTGTTTGAATAAATATATTGCTTTCAGAAAGCTACTTTACTAAAACATTAAGCTGTTCTTCAAAGGGTTAGTTCACCAAAAAAAAAAAAAAAAAAAAATGGTCATAATTTACTCTCCCCTATGTTGTTCCAGACCCATACAAACTCTGCTTTGGAACACAAATAAATATATTTTATATTCTCTTCATTTTTGTCCTCCATTGCTAGTCTGGGAGACCAGTATTGTCTTTTGAAAATACATGTTTGCTATCATATAATTTAAAGGGGGGGGGGGGGGTGAAATGCTATTTCATGCAGAGTTTTTTACACTGTTAAAGAGTTGGATTCCCATGCTAAACATGGACAAAGTTTCAAAACTTAAGTTGTACGTTTGAAGGAGTATTTCTGTTCCAAAAAAACCTCTTCCGGTTTGTCACAAGTTTCGGAAAGTTTTTTTCGAGTACGGCTCTGTGTGATGTCAGATGGAGCGGAATTTCCTTATATGGGTCCTAAGGGCACTTCTCCCGGAAGAGCGCGCGCTCCCGTATAGCAGAGCACTGAGAGCACAGACATTCACTGATCAGAGCGAGAACATCGCAAAATGTCACAAAAGGAGTGTGTTTTTGGTTGCCAGGGCAAGACAACCCTGCACAGATTACCAAAAAAAAAAAAAAAACAGCATTACGGGACCAGTGGATGGAGTTTATTTTTACAGAGAATCAACGGAGTTGTGCAAGTGTTTTTGTTTGTTCCCTGCATTTCGAAGATGCTTGTTTTACAAACAAGGTCCAGTTTGACGGATAATGATAATGCAGTCCCAACGAAAAAGGGTCACGATCGTGTGTTGGAACTGCATGCGGTGAGTAAAACTGCTTCAAATATCTCTGTGTTGTTAACTTAGCTATCGGCGCGTAAGCACATCAAGTAAACAACATGCGATGTTGTCATCAAACTGCACTTTCCACATGTACAGCTTAAAAAAAAAAAAAAAAAAAAAAAAAAAGACGACATAAAGTGGAACTTAGTCATTTTCCAAAACCGCTAAGCAAATATATACAGTTTCAGTACATACCACATAGAGACGTCGTTGCTGATGCTGCTCTTGTTAAATTTCAGCCTCTGGATCTGATTCTGGATCATAAATAAACGGCTGAATCTGACTGTAAGCCATGGTTTGTTTTGGATGATGGTTTTTCCCTCACGGTAATGTCACAGCTTCCACATGCTCTCAACGCAAAAGCCTACTGGCGCTCGTGATTCTTTAGCTCCGCCCACACGTCACGCCACCAGCCGGTCGTGTTTTTCCGAGAAAAATAGGTACATACTATCTTTCTCTTATGAATATAATAAAACTAAAGACTTTTTGGAGTTATGAAGGATGCAGTACTACTCTATAGGTACTCAAGATTAACAGGATATTGAGTGAAAACGAGCATTTCACCCCCCCCCCCCCTTTAAGATTTATTCATACATAAATATTGGAATGGAGTACTTCTACAATAACTCTGTATTTATGAGACTTGAAATTACTGATTATCTAGACTATAAATGGATTAACAAAAAATTTATAAAATTAAAAATATATTCAGAACAGACAAAAGTCTTATAGGTTTGGAATGACGTGAGGGCAAGTAAATTATTTTTTGTGTGAACTATTCCTTTAAGAGGGAAGATCAAGAATGATGACTCTCCAAATCAGACAACTCCAAAGTTGGTTTGAGTTCTGCAATAAAAAACACAGACATCAATGGTTTTAATGAAATATAAGCACGTAATCACACTGTTGTTGCATCAAAATGTGAAGTAAAACAGCAGAAGACAACAAAAACATTAATATTTCTAAATAACTTGCATAAATCTCAAAAGAATGATGCTCTCCTATGTGTCTGGCTTTCAAAATCTACAAAAACAAAAAACAAACATTATTTTACTCTTAGTAAAAAACAACAACTGATAACTGATAACATGAAATTATGAAGTTTACTTGCCTTAAACTATCTTACCCTGAAGAAGCTGAGAAAACCGCCTCCTCCTCACACAATCAGACTTCTGTATCCTTAACTCCAAATTTAGTTTGAGTTCTGCAAAGAAAAAAGGGACATCAATAGTTAAAATATGTACATATAATCACACTGTTGTTGCATCAAAATGTGAAGTAAACAGGCATGACACAACAGAAACATTAATTTTCTAAAAAATAACTCACATCAGTCTCAAAAGAATGAAGTTATCTTGTCTCTGGATTTCGACATCTTCAAAACAAAAATTATTTTAGTCTTAGTAAAAATCTTTCCCGCTCTTCAGAAGAAGCTGAGCACACCGCCTCCTCCTCACACAATCTGTGACTCCTCACACAAACAGCTTCTGTGTCTTTAACTCCCGGCACGGGGATAATGAAGACACAAGCTCAACAAGTCTGAAATAATACATGTAAAACATACTTTTAACAATTACCACTTCAACAGCCTCAAAATAATTATGCTAGTCTTTATTACATAATGCCGTTTCCTTTAGGAAACTACCTTACATTCAAGTTTAACTGCGAAAATTAAGTTAACAAATTAACATGTGTAACCGTAACCATAACCGTCTATTAACACCTCAAAAAGTGCATATATTTAAAAATCGTATTTAAATATGACATAACACACTCACTGACGTTATATTAAAAAGTACCTCTGTTGAGACAGGGGCCGAGGCCCGGGGAATGGCGGCTTCACAACGAGGTGATGAAGCAGAGTTGGAGAGGTTGGCCAGACTCGGGTGGATCTGTTTGCGACTCGAGAGACATTGCACTGTCCCCTCTGGCTTCCTCTGACTCATCCAGCTCCACTGGGGCTGGACGCCAATGTACAGATGTGGCCGAAGCTTCATCTGTACATTTCAGAGTCCGGCTGCTGTTAGCAGCCCCGTTCAGGCTGGGCCGGGTTGGGTACGGTTCCTGGGCCTGATTTCTCTTTTTGACGCCACTCCATGGGAGGTTCCCGTCAGGAGAGATCTCCTCTCGCAGGCGGAGGGTACGCATGGAACTTAGAGGCTGCAGGTGTGGTCTCTGAGGAGGCACAACTCTTAGCTTCCAGTCTCTCAAACGAGGTTGTTGAGACCGTTCTGCAATTCATATCTCCGTCAATGAGGAAACTGTATGCCTTGAAGTGGAAACTACTCACTTGGTGTGGAGCCCGCCAGCTCGACCCAGATAACTGCCCGGTTGGTACAGTGCTGGAGTTCTTGCAGGCCTTCCGCAGGATTGACCCACTCCACCCTGAAGGTCTACGTGGCAGCCTACCGCGCCCCTCTCGGTGGCCAGTCAGTGGGCAGAAACCCTCTGGTTACATGTATCCTCCATGATGCGCTGAAGCTGAGGCCTCCGGCCAGAAGAAGCTTATGCTAAGCAGTGATCAGGATGCTATCCTAAGCCTTGAGTCCTCTGATCTCCCCTCTCTTGGGGGTCAAGACTCACTCCTTCTGAAGTTGGCCATTGGATGGGTTTTCCCCAATTAGTGTCAGGCTCCTGTCTCCTTCTCTTGCTTTAGATGTGCTCTTCCACACTAGGTAGAGATTTGAAAGTCTGGCGGCGTGGGCATTCTCGTCCCCCAAAGCGCCATCGACGCAGTTCGAGTTCCTGATGAACAGACTCAAACTAGCTGATTCTGGAGGTAAGAGCACAAAAAGATAAAAAGATAAGGTTTTTTTTATTATTGTTAATATGCACATTCTTTTATAGCAGGTGGATTGAACGAGTTGACAGCTAAGCTTTAAGGTAATAGAGGACAGGGATTATAGAACAATATTAATTTAGTAT
This sequence comes from Carassius auratus, assembly GCF_003368295.1. Lineage (NCBI taxonomy): Eukaryota > Metazoa > Chordata > Actinopteri > Cypriniformes > Cyprinidae > Carassius > Carassius auratus. Next base: position 5,142,488 of record NC_039288.1, on the reverse strand, counting down.
ACTGAAACAAACTGAAAAAAACAAAGACTCACATTTTGCTTTAATCATATATACAGTTAAAACTATTTAGGTAACATAATAGACTTGTTTTGTGAACAAGTGAGCATGTAGGGATCTTATTTATTTATTTATTTTCAATTCAGTTTCTTCTTTTAGAATTGTTGTTTGGACTGCATGTCTTGTCAGCAGGGATTTTATGATTTAAATAAAAATAAAATAAAAAGGATAAACGCATAAAGAATTTTCCATACCGCTATTTTTGGCTTTCTGATGATTCAGGGAGTTCACATTTTTCTTCCTGTCCACACTCTGGATGAAATCACAGAGGAGAGGATCTGTACACTAGCCTATAATATTGCAGTGGTGACACAGGGGCAGAAGACAGACAGGCCTATGTGGTATGAGATCATGACAATTTCTTACTGCAAGCGGGCAGGCTTTATTAATCCTCAATGATGGAGATGTTTTGAAAAGTATGGTCAGTCAGGCAATTAAACTCTTTTAAAATCAGGAAAATGGTAAACAAATCAAACTGTCTCCTTACCATTTCCAGGGCACTAATTACAAGCGGACAATCACAGCTGCAGAGATCCAAAGAATCCAGAGATTATTTTTGGGTACAAGCAAAGGTATTGAGTGAGTTTTTATCTTAAATTAAAATGATTTTTTACATTTTAGAATAATTATTTGAAATTTTTAACCCATAGCATGGCATGACATTTATAATGATCGGAGTTTACCTGTTTTTATTTGAGAATTTGAACTTAGTACAGCAACATTAACATGTTACAAACAATACAAAAGCATACAGAGGTTAGTTTATTAATGTATTTTACAGAAAGAAGAGGAACAGCGGAGGGCAGCAGAGGACAGGACACAGAGAGAGAATGAACGATTGCTCCAGGAAAGGATAGAGGCAATAGTCAGAGGCAGAAGAAAAAACTGAAAATAAAGGAGCATTCAAATACTTCCATGTATGTATGCAAATTATTCCAAAGGGTCAAAGGTGAACTTTTTAGTTTTTTAATAGGAGGATACAGGCCCAAATGGAGGCAAAGAAAATAAAATGGGTATGATAAATTAGTTTCTGTGTGTGTGTGTGTGTGTGTGTCTGTGTATGCACTTATATTCTTAATCTCTTTTATATGACAGGAACATGAGGAAAAGTAGCTTGAAGAAGACATTAGAGCCTAAGCTGCACTAAACCCATCCCCTAAATATGTGCCCTGTGATTTCCTGAAGTGATGTAATATTATTTATGGCCACAGGAGGCAGCAGCTCTAGTGTCTCAGCGGGTTGTAAATCTCAAAGAGCTTTTCAGACAACTGTCCTCCTCAAGTGTCCCATCCCAGCTCCACATGTCCAGGTAAAGTGTAAGACAAAGGGATGTGTTTCTATTAGCTGAAACTGTGAGAGTAACTATGCTACTGCATAATCTCTTCACAAACAATGATGTCTTACATTTGAAAACTCATTTTGAATAATTTATTTTTGTGTTCTTATGGCATCGCAACCAGCTTTAATGTAAATATAAGTTTTAAATTATTTAGCATTTACTACAGTTACTGTAAAATGACAATAAACAATAGGCTATTTTTACAACATTGATCATGTTTCTACATATTTCTGCACTACTGTTCAAAAGTGTGGGGTCCAGAATATTTTTTACATTCTTTGATGCATTGATTTGATTACATTCTCATTCATTCAATCTTCAATGTCAAATAAATGCAGTTCTCTTCAACTTTATATTCACCAAGTAATCCTGAAAAATATGCATCAATTTTTCTACTAAAATATTAATAATAAGAAGTATCACTTAAATACCAAATCAGCATATTAGAATGATGTCTGAATGATCATGTGACACTGAAGACGGGACTAATGATGCTAGAAAAGTTCAGCTCAGCATCACAGGAATATGTAATTTAATCCTATAATACAGTAAAATAGAAAACAGTTATTTTAAATTGTAATAATATTTTGGAATATTACTGTTTTACTATTTTTGATCAAATAGTACTGTACTTGATTTTTGACTTTTTCAAAAGTGTAATAAATAAATAAATAAATACATCATGCCCCAGACTTTTGAAGTGTTGTATTAGCATGAAATCTAATGTACAGTAAAAAAAAAAAATCAAGTAAATTTTACAGCAGTTCATGATTAATGGATTAAGTTATGTTAACAACTATAAATTATTGTGATCTGTTATCAGTTATGTAAATATATAGTACACACACACACACACACACACATATATATATAGAGAGAGAGAGAGAGAGAGAGAGAGAGTTCAAATTCCTTGTAATCAGTTCATTTGATTTGTTAAAAAAGTTAATAAAAAAATAAAATAAAATCATATATGTTTTGAGCAGATATTTAGCATGACAAAGATGGAAACTGTGTTCCGGAACTGGACAAGTCTGTCTACACATCAAGTGGCAGTAAAATGACGCACGCATTACTGCAACAAACATGAAGACAGATTTGTGGATTATAATTACAGTAGTCTTGTTTTCTAACCATACTTTTCATATTTTAGTTGCCTATAGTTTGTTTCAAAAATTCTTTTTTGCAGTAAGTGGTCCCTATAGAGGATTACATCGAAGTCAGACGGACAATATCTACAGTTTTAAAGAATCACCTTCTTCTAAACCTACATCCTTCTTCTGCACCTACATCCTTCTTCTACACCTACATCCCCGTACAGATCATTCAATTCAATTCAATTCAAGTTTATTTGTATAGCGCTTTTTACAAAATAAATCGTTACAAAGCAACTTTACAGAAAATTATGTTTCTACAATATTTAGTAGTAGCTAGTAGTTTGTGCACATTTGACAGGATTTTAGAAAAAATAAAAATAATAATAATAATACAAGATGTAGTCAGCTAGACGATGAACTATCAATATTATTAATTAAGTTATTATATGATTCAGTCACACATTTAGCAATAATTGTTAGTTCTGTTTGTTGATTCAAGGTAGCATCATCTGGGGTCCTCTGAGGGTCAGCATCATCTCTTCTCAGGTGTTCTGGATCCAGACTGGAGCTTGTTTAAATCCTAGTTACCACGGGATGTAAATCCCGTGGCGAAACATAGAAACAAAATACAGACATCATTAGCATAGCTGCTGATCCAACAAAGTAAAATTAGTTTAACCCAAGTTAATGAATAAAAATGCACCTTTGAACAGATGCAACTACACTCACAATTTAAAAGATACATTATTCGAATGCTTGGTGAAAGAGATGTGTTTTTAATCTAGATTTAAACAGAGAGAGTGTGTCTGAACCCCGAACATTATCAGGAAGGCTATTCCAGAGTTTTGGAGCCAAATGTGAGAAAGCTCTACCTCCTTTAGTGGACTTTGCTATCCTAGGAACGACCAAAAGTCCAGCGTTTTGTGACCTTAGGGTGCGTGATGGGTTGTAACGTGGTAGAAGGCTAGTTAGGTATGCAGGAGCTAAACCATTTAGGGCCTTATAGGTAAGTAATGATAATTTGTAACTGATACGGAACTTAATAGGTAGCCAGTGCAGAGACTGTAAAATTGGGGTAATATGATCATATTTTCTTGACCTGGTAAGGACTCTAGCTGCTGCATTTTGGACTACCTGTAGCTTGTTTATTGACGAAGCAGGACAACCACCTAGAAGTGCATTACAATAGTCCAGTCTAGAGGTCATGAATGCATGAACTAGCTTTTCTGCATCAGAAACAGATAACATGTTTCGTAGCTTGGCAATGTTTCTAAGATGGAAGAATGCAGTTTTTGTAACACTGGAAATATGATTTTCAAAAGACAAATTGCTGTCTAATATAACACCCAGATTTCTGACTGTAGAGGAAGTAACAGTACATCTGTCTAGTTGCAGATTGTAATCTACAAGATTCTGTGTAGTGTTTTTTGGTCCAATAATTAGTATCTCTGTCTTATCCGAATTTAATTGGAGAAAATTGTGTGTCATCCAATCTTTTACATTTTTAACACACTCTGTTAGCTTAGATAATTGGGAAGTTTCATCTGGTCTCGTTGAGATATATAGCTGAGTATCATCAGCATAACAGTGGAAGCTAATTCCGTATTTTCTAATAATATTACCAAGGGGCAACATATATATTGAAAATAGAAGGGGACCTAGGACGGATCCTTGTGGCACTCCATATTTTACTGATGATAAATGAGATGACTCCCCATTTAAGTAAACAAAATGGTAGCGATTGGACAGGTAGGATCTAAACCATCTTAGAGCCTGCCCTTGAATACCTGTATAGTTTTGTAATCGATCTATGAGTATGTCATGATCTATGGTGTCGAACGCAGCACTAAGATCAAGTAAGACTAGAAATGAGATGCAGCCTTGGTCTGACGCAAGGAGCAGGTCATTTGTAATTTTAACAAGTGCAGTTTCTGTGCTATGGTGGGGCCTAAAATCTGACTGAAATTCTTCATACAGATCATTTTTATGCAGGAAGGTGCTCAATTGAGCAGACACAACTTTCTCTAAAATTTTAGACATAAATGGAAGATTTGAAATAGGCCTATAATTTGCCAGTACACTACAGATCATCAATTCTCTCAGGGGGGGCAAATGTTTGCATAATTAATGAGGATTGGTCAACTATTCAATTTGGAGCCACCACTGGTGATATCACTGATGATCTGTACGGGAATGTACTGTAGGTGTAGAAGAAGGTGATTCATTGAAACTGAAGATATTGTCCATTTGACTATTATGTAGTCATCTATAGGGACCGCTTACTGCAAAAAAGAGAAAGAATTTTTTAAACGAACTGTAGGCTACTAAAATATGAAAAGTATAGTTACAAAACAAGACTACTGTCATTATAATCCACAAATCTGTCTTCATGTCTAGTTGGGTTGGGGAGGGGGGTGGGGCGGCAAATGTTTGCATAAGTAATGAGGATTGGTCAACCATTCAATTGATAAATTAACGGCTAGTTAAAGATGTAAAGGGAACTGAACTACTATAGTATTAATTTAAAATAAACTGACATTAGGAATCAATCTCTTACTCTCTTTATGTTTCTATATGCGTGTTAACACAATTCAGCAAGAAATTAAGACTGACGCCAGGATGTGGTTTTTCCAAAAAAACATTTTACTTCAGTTTAATAAAAATAATTGAAGTCACATAAATCACTGTTTACACAACTCACTTATATTACACTGCTCACTTATATCACATTCCTCACTTACAGTATCCATATGCATCTTTGCTCTTTCGTGTTTTTTTCACCTTCTCCGAGAGATGATGCATTTCGGTGACACCTGTAGTTGTCCATGCGATGTCCGTCACGTTATCGCGACGGTACAAAATGCAGCGTTAAATTAGCAGAATAAAGCGTCATTTTAGAGGCAGAACAAACAGTCTAGAATAGTGCAAGCTAGCGTAATACTGTGGTTGATTGTAAAAGAAAAATAAAATAAAATCCCTCCCTTTTGCACTTTGGTGGTGCTTCGGCCAATCGCCCTAATGGAGAAACCGCCACAGGGTATCACCATACTTTCTGTTGACTCCAACATCCTGGAGCCCAATCCTTTTCACTAGCACTACGGCTTCCTCGCAGCTGAATGGGGCAATGGTATTCTAATCCTAACCATAACCCATCACCTACAGCCAATGCAACTGAATCTGAAATCAAAACTCCTGTCAGTGATATACTAGATAGTCTGGTCTTTTAATCACCTCCACCATCCCCTGAGCAGCTCCAACCAGATGAATCAGAGATAGCTGATGAGTTTCCTCCACCTCCCCCTGGTTTTGAGAATTCACCAGAACCATCTGTGGGCCAGCATGAGACACTTGACGACCCCTTAGACCCTCTTCTTTCTCCATCATGTGTTTCGCTAGCTGAGCTACCTGCCAGACCACTTCCTGCTATGCCCGTTTCTCCACAAACACTGAAAGACCTGGAAACGGAGGGATTTTACTCGGTTGAGGAGGAGAAGGATGAAGGGAATGAAACAAAAGAGATGAAATATGAAGGGAAAGATGCAACTGAAGAGAGTGAGAGGGGCATGAAGAAGAGAAGAGAAGCTGAGAAGAGAGAGCTGAATCTGGAGAGACGTTAAACAGAGGACAGGAAGAACATGATGGGATGACTATGGAAAAACATGAAAGTGAAAAAGATCAGGATGGGAAAATGTTGGAAGAACATGAGAAGAATGGGAAAACTGTGGATGCGTTTGACAGTGAAAAAGATGAGAAAATCATGGAAATATCTGAATCTGAAATGATACAATTTGCAAAAATTATGGGAAGATATTGGCTTGAAAATTTGCAAAACATGAAAAGTGAAGAAAAATGTGATGAGTAACATGACAAGAAAGACTTTTGAAGTAGTGTAGATTAGCATGAAGTCTGATGTACAGTATGTTCAAGTTAATTTTACAGCAGTTCATGATTAATGGATTAAGTTATGTTAAGTTAACAACTATAGCTTATTGTGATCTGTTTTCAGTTATGTAAATATATAGTACATTAATATATATAGTTCAAATTCCTTGTAATCAGTTCATACATTTGATTTGTTAAAAAAGTTAATTCAAAAAATGTATAAAATCATATCAGATATTGTTTGTGCATATATTCAGCATGACAAAAATGGAAACTGTGTTCCCCAACTGAATAAGTCTGTCTACACATCAAGTGGCAGTAAAATGACACACACATTGCTGCAACTAGACATGAAGACAGATTTGTGGATTATAATGACAGTAGTCTTGTTTTCCAACCATACTTTTCATATTTTAGTAGCCTACAGTTTGTTTCAAAAATTCTTTCTCTTTTTTTGCAGTAAGCGGTCCCTATAGAGGACTACATAGAAGTCAGACGGGCAATATCTTCAGTTTCAATGAATCACCTTTTTCTACACCTACATCCCCGTACAGATCATCAGTTTATCAGCAGTGGCGGCTCCTGCCAATTTTCTCAAGGGGGGGGGGGGGGGGGTGTTTGCATAATTAATGAGGATTGGTCAACCATTCAATTGATAAATTAATGGCTAGTTAAAGTTGCAAAGGGAACTGAACTACTATAGTTTTAATTTAAAGGTCCCGTTCTTCATGATCACGTTTCAAAAATATTTGATATTCAAAAATACGAAATATTTTATTTAACAGAATTCGCCTACATTAAACGACCAGTTTGGACTACATCCCTCTACTTCCTGCAGTAATGACGTCACTCAAACCATTTTTTGACTAACCTCCGCCTACAGGATGTTCTGTTAATGTCTAATAATTTTTTCAATAAAACTGTTTTGACATGCAATATTTAAATGAGTAGAAAGATAATTGTATTATCAGAAAACTGAGATTTTCCTTTTTACTTGTATTTAAAGGTACAATTTGTAAAATATATTTGCAGTAAAATATCCAAAAATATTTTGTCCAGCTGATTACTAACAATATCTCTAATGTTTTCAACTACTTGTAAATCATGAGAAAATTCCCATTCTAAACAGTGACACGTGGCAGTGCAGTCTCCTGTCAATGACGTTATTTCTTCTTAGTTTTATGGCAGATTGCAACCATAGCTTATCAGGTGCATACCGCCACCTACTGTATCGGATGTAGAAACCACATGACAACAGTGTTGTTCACATATGCAGAAGTAGCTTCACGACAAACTTAGATAGATGCCGATCTCGCTTGTGTATTAGTCGACATGTGAGTTGTTTTGATTCGTATCTTTACAGAAAACATATGCTATTATAACGATCAACAAGATTATAATCGGTCATATACGCCAAACGCCGGGGATCACATCTCTAGACCCGCGCGAGGACGCGTCTGATCCATAGTCTGATCACGTCTTTGCATTGACTTTGTATGTAATCAAATTGTTGACCTCGATTTACAGTAAATCCTTAAGATTTGCTTGCATCTGATTTGATTGCCGTCAGCGATTGGGTAGAAGACAACAAATCCCATCATTCCAGGCTCCTTCTTAGTGTCATCAAATCATGCGATTGTTATTGTTTTGATAGTGAGCCCTCTAGTGGCAGGTCCTACAAACTGTACCTTTAAATAAAAATAAAAAATAATGTCACAGTGCATAAGAAACATGTTAGGCAAATACATCCTAGCCAGTGACACAGATGTGGAGCAGAACTTAAAGTGTGCTTCTGACCCTGATCAAGTGAATGAAGACATTAAACATAAAATTCTGCAGAACTGCCAAACCATCGCGGAAACACCCAACGACATGAGGAATGATAAAGACAGCTGATGAAAAGTAGAGAACATAATTGGTAGGTGTGTACTGTTAACTGTTTAATGGAATGGATCGTTCACCCTCAGCCTCAGAACAGATTGTTCTAATAAAGAATGCAGTGCTTCTGGTTTTGATTGGCATTAAGTATAAAACTGCAAGGAGTGGAACGGTAATTTAGGGCTAATCGCACATTTGTGCTTTTCACCCCAGGATGGTTGCTTTTTGTCAATCTTGGATGGAAATCCAACAATGTGATATAACTGCTATAAATAATTACCCCAATTTAGAGATTAAGAGAACATTTTGTCATGAAAATTAATATTTTCATGAAAATTAGTAAATCTCAATTGTTTTTGATGGATGGAAATATAACAGTATAAACACCTCAACCTCAAATTATCTTGTCAAACAAACAGAAAAAGCAAACTTGTGCATGCACAGCAAAGGATTACAGGATAGAGGAGCCATCACTCATCAACAGACAGACAGGCGACATGTTTATCAGATACACACAGTTCAAATACTTTAACTGTAACATCAGTATCAGTATCTCTCTTCACACTACATTCTTCTGGCAAAAAAAAAAATAAGATAAGCTGCAGCACGAACAAAAACTTTTAACGAAACTTTCAAGTTACTTTCAAGGATAGTTGAAAATGAAAATATGCTGAAAATTTAGTCACCCTCTGTTGTCCCTTCACTTGTACATCCACTGATAAGTACACAGTAGTTATTATTGTTGTTAACTAAATTAACAAAACATATTTTAATTGCTTTAAATTAAATAAACATTAACTGAAATAATCCATATTATAATTATTATTATTATTAATAAACATTTAAGCTTGCTGCCAACATTTCTCATTTTGTGTAACCCTGAATCAACAAACAGAACTAACAATTATTGCTAAATGTGTGACTGAATCATATAATAACTTAATTAATAATATTGATAGTTCATCGTCTAGCTGACTACGTCTTGTATTATAATTATTATTTAAATTTTTTCTAAAATCCTGTCAAATGTGCACAAACTACTAGCTACTACTAAATATTGTAGAAACATAATTTTCTGTAAAGTTGCTTTGTAACGATTTGTTTTGTAAAAAGCGCTATACAAATAAACTTGAATTGAATTGAATTGAATTTTTGTTTACTTTAACTTTAAGGACAAAAAGAACTAAATAAAGTAAAACTGAAGACTTAATAGAAAACTAAAGTGCATAGACAAAATAATTTGAATTACAAAAACACAACAAAATTACTAAAACTTTAATTAACATTAAAATGCAACCAGAAAATATAAAAATGTATATAAAAATATTAATTAAATATTAACAAAAAATTTAATAGTATATCAAAAACACTGTTCTAGACAAAACACACATTTGAGTAATTAAACTCAAAACCTCAGGGTCTATTTTAACGATCTAAGCGCATGGTCTAAACTGCATGGCGCAAGTACACTTAGGGTGTGTCCGAATCCACTTTTGCAAGTTTAATGAGGGGAAATACGGTTGGCACATCGGACACACGGTCAAAAAGGGTTGTACCTATTCTCTTAATGACTACTGGGAGTGTTTTGGGTGTAAAATACCATAAACCAATCAGAGTCTCATCTCTCATTCCCTATAAAAGACAGTTGCACTTGCGCCATTGTGGATTCACTATTTACATGGCACACTTTGCAAGACCAAAGAGAAGAAAGGTTCTGCTCCATAGGCAGAATTCCTGGGGGATTTTAAGTTTAAAAACATTTTGAGTCTCCCCCTCCCTTGCCTCAGTGCTTTGGTCCAAATGCTTGCTTTCCTCTTTTACATCACCTCAGTTGCCGAGTCTGTGGTTTTACTTTACCTACTTTAACAATGTTGCTGTGGGTTGAAGCGACCCCAATAACATGATATGAATGCAGTTCACTCAAAAATCGAGCTGACAAGAAACATCTATGTAGTACAGTATTGTTTCTGTTTACAATAGCCCTATGAGATGTAACATAGTGTGGTATATGGACAACTCTTTTAATGCTGCCCTCTCATTTATTGATCTGCTAACCACTATGTTATGCTCATTTGTTCTGATAATAATTACTTTCCAGGACTAAACATTATTTGAATAAGTGATTAAAAAATAGTAATGATAAATCTCTTAATAGTCCTAAATTAAGACCTACCTTCATTTGTAGGCATTTCGATATTTTGTATGTGTGCTAACATTTGTAATTTCTTTATTTGTTCTTATTGTATTACTGATTGCTTACTTGTAATTTTTTATTCAATTCAATGTTTGAAATCAAGCCATCTCATGCTATTGCAAATTACCCCACTGTAAAATCAAAAATACACTGAGCGAGCAAAACTTTGTGAGATATCTAGTTATAACGGTAATTAAACAATGTTTACATATGAATAAAAGGCTACATTAAAATCTGTCATAAAAATTGGTCTCTTTATTAGAAATTAGCCATTGATGGACAATATTAATATTAAAAATATCTCCATTACAGTATATTCTGCAGTTCTTTCCTGCTTTACTGAATATCTATATTTTTCAAAGTATCATATATCGAAGTAAAAAATTCAAGTATTGTGACAAAATGAATTTTGTAGGGTGCCACAAATTTGTTAAAATTTCCAAAGGGTGCCGCGACTAAAAAAGGTTGGGAAACTCTGTATTCGACTTTAATGTGACAGTCACCATCAGGGCTAAAAGGAAACTAAAACAGTATGTGTTAAAAGATATATGTTAAAGGAGATATATGTTAAAGGTTGTACTTGCATCAATGAATCATAAACATGTCAGAAATCACAACTGAAACCTTTAGGCTATTCTCTGGGGATAATCTTGAGGCAATTTATGAGAAGAACCCCCCCATCCCAACTTTTAGAGGAAATTTACACCCCTGTTATTCTCGTGCGTGAGGTTAAAATGCACGAGCACACCATATGAACTACGGGGACAATAATAATCTTTTCCATTGTAATTCTTTCATTTTTATTATTTGGCATGTTTGTGCAATGCTGCACGTCCCATTTTCGGTTATCCAGGAGTGAAGTGCGGTGTCTGATGGCCCGCTCAACCCATCTTGAGCTTCAAAAACGCTCTTCAGGAATCTACGGGTGATGTCACGGACACTACGTCCATGTTTTTACACAGTCTACAGTAATAAGCAGAGTGTACATGCGTTGTTCACTCACTTTTTGGCTTACATTACTAACGCGTTCTTTAATAAAAAAAGAAATAAAAAAAGAAATTTTTCTGGTTAAACTACCAAAAGTTAATTCGGACAGGCACTTGTGCTGTGCACTTTAGACTTTGAGCTTAGATCACTAAAATATGGCCCTAAGTCTCTTTTCCTTTATAATAAAGTATAAAATGGGTTCATACAGGTTTATCTAGATTTTTTTTTTTACATTTTCTGTATCTATAGGTGGATGTCAATCTTAACTGTAAAAAGATATTATCATTGTGGCATGTGGGGGCGGTCACACCTTTGATGATCACGAGACCTGGACCAGATCCATATTCACATTCATATCATTGCTGCTTACAAAATTAATCTGCAAAAAGAAAGTTCCCATCATTAAAGAAAAATTCTGCAATTTTATAAGCAGACAAAAATGTTTACTGCAAACCAACAATATTTCAAGTTAACCCTGTGGCACCTTGCTTTAAATGAAGATTCACTGAAGTGTTAGTTTACGACTGGTATTGGTTAGAAGTGACAAATGAAATTGTTGCAACAAAGTGACACTTTTGCCAAATCTACAAACCAGGGTTGTTATTGTAAATGAAACTAAAACCATAAAAACATGTTAATTTCAAAACAATTTCAATAATAAATATGAAGTGAAATATTATAAAATAAAAAATACTTTTCATAGGGACTATTTATATAGATAGATAGACAGATAGATACTATCAACTTTCTATTGATAAACATGTTGTACCTGAGATCTGGAAAAAGTCCACTATAATTCCAGTTCCAAAAAAGGCATGTCCTCAGGAGGACAACGATTATAGGCCTGTTGCATTAACTTCCAATGTCTTCAAGGGCCTGGAACGACTTATGTTAAATGTACTTCGCTCAGAGGTGGAGCCAGTATTAGACAAATATCAGTTTGCATATACAAAGAAACGAAGTACAAGTGATGCCATATCAACTATAATGCACCTTACATTAAAGCACCTTGAATTCCCAGGTGCATATGCTAGACTGCTCCTTATTGATTTTAGCTCTGCTTTTAACACAATTCAGCCACATATTCTCCTAAGAAAATTAGCCCTTCTGAATGTAAATCCATTTTTAATCAGGTGGTACCACTCATTCCTTACTAAGAGGCCACAGCAGGTGAAGTTTAATTCCTCCTTATCAAATACAGAAATATGTAGTACTGGTGCCCCTCAGGGATGTGTCAGTTCACCATTTTTGTTTATTCTGTATACAAATAACTGTGTTAGTTCTGAGCCTAATCAATATGTGGTGAAGTTTTCGGATGATACAGCTGTTCTTAGTCTGCTCACTAAGAACTCTGACTCATCCATTCACAGAGATGCTGTGGACAGGTTTGTGGACTGGTGCGACAATCATAAATTACAGATTAACACCTGTAAGACTGTAGAAATGCTCTTTGATCCCAAATCAATTGGTGACCGAAGCCCTGTGACGATACATGGCAATAACATTACTCAACAAAATTAATGCAAGTACCTAGGCATTCACATTGATAGTGACCTGAGCTGGCAGACACAAGTAGCCACTGTGTGTGCCAGAATCCATCAGCGCCTCCACTTTTTACGCAGACTGCGGTTGTTTGGTGTCAGTAAAAACATAATGTTAATTTTCTATAGGGCAGCAATAGAGTCTATCTTACGGTATGGTATCACCAGTTGGTTTGGTAATCTGAGTGTCAAACTTAAATCACAGATTCTCAACCTGGTCAGAGTAGCGGGCAGGATTATGGGTCACCAACCCCCCCCCCCCCCCCCCCCAACCCTGAGGAACTGTTCAACGAGGCTGTCCTTACTCAGGCAAAAAACATTCTAAATGACAGTTCCCATGTTTTGTGCAGCGAATACTCGCAGATGCCCTCAGGGAGAAGATACAGGGTCTCCTTATGTAAATACAACCGGTTCAAACATTCTTTTGTCCCAGTGTCAGTTAAGCTCATTAATGAGCAAATGTAGGGAGGTTTTTATCAGAACTGTAACATGTACCAGCATCTTTTTAAATTCGTACCAGAATTTTTAATATGTATAGCATTTGTAGTATGTGTTCGAATGTGTATCAGTACTGTATTGTCCACTGCACTTTAACATGCACCAGCAATTTACTGTGCATTGCACTTTAAATGTGTAAATGTAATTGCAATGTACTTCAAGTATTGAAGCTTCATCCTCTTGCACTTTGGTCCCCATCTGGTTGCCAGTTATGTACCCTCTCCTTTGTTGGATGTTTTATGTTTTATGTTGTCTATATGTTTTATGTCTGCCTATGCAGCAGTACCCTGTCTCTAAACCAAATTTCTCCCAAGGGAGACGAATAAATGAACTTGACTTGACTTGACTTGACTAGATAGATAGATGTAAAATATTATGAAATATTAAAATATTTATTATTAAATATAAAAATATTTATTTGAATTAATTATTAAATTAATTAAATTAATTAATTATTAAATTAAAACGTCTCAGGTTGCACATTATCATGGTTCCCTGAGAATGATGCAGCCTGCATGACCGTTGTCTACAGGAGAGCGCTCACCGCAACTGCCAGTAAGACACAGCTAGCCTCGAAATTCAAAAATCAAGTATTGTGACAACATGAATTTTGTAGGGTGCCACAAATTTGTTACAATTTCCAAAGGGTGCCGCGAAACTCTGTATTAGACTATAATGAGACAGTCACCATCAGGGATAAAAGGAAATTTAAAAAAGTAGGCCTATGTATTAAAAGATATATGTAAAAGGAGATATACGTTAAAGGTTGTATTTGCATCAATGAATCATAAAAACATGTCAGAAATCACAACTGAAACCTTTTGGCTATTCTCCGGGGATAATCTTGAGGCAATTTATGAGAAGAACCCCCCCATCCCAACTTTTAGAGGAAATTTACACCCCTGTTATTCTCGTGCGTGAGGTTAAAATGCACGAGCACACCATATGAACTACGGGCACAATAATAATCTTTTACATTATAATTCTTTCATTTTTATAATTTGGCATGTTTGTGCAATGCTGCACGTCCCATTTTCAGTTATCCGGGAGTGAAGTGCGGTGTCTGATGGCCCGCTCAACCCATCTTGAGCTTCAAAAACGCTCTTTTGGAATCTAAGGTTAATCATTTTTTACATTGTAATTCTTTAATTTTTTATATTTGGCATGTTTGTGCGCTGCTGCGCGTCCGTTTGTGTGTGACAAGCAAGCGGCAAACTCCCGCTCTCTCTCTTGTAAAGCCATCAAGGAAGTGACTTAAACTGTAATTCATCGACTGGCCGCTAGAGGCTGAGTGCAAAAGGCAGTCAGTCCCATAGACTCCCCCTGTTAAAATGCCCAACTTTACAGCAGAAAAAAACGTTTACAACCTGGATAAAAAATTATTTTGGTTTATATAGCTAATTTTGCCCTTCATGAAAACTGTGAGTTTAAATTATATTAAGGCTTAAATTTCTAAGTAATTAAGGGCATGGCCACTTGAGTGACAGGTGGATTGCCACTGCTGACATTACCTTCACGCTAGGTGGCGTGGCTTCAGCAACCAGCTCCCGCCTTTTTGCCAATTTTCGGTTATCCGGAAGTAAAGTGTGGTCCCGACAGTCTGCTCCGCCCACTTTGAGCTTCAAAAACGCTCTTCAGGAATCTACGGGTGATGTCACGGACACTACGTCCATGTTTTTATACAGTCTACGGTAATAAGCAGAGTGTATGTGCATTGTTCACCCACTTACAGGCGTATATTACTAACGCATTCTTTAATAAAAAAAAAAAAAGGACAATCTCTGGTTAAACTACCAAAAGTGGATTCAGACACGCCCTAAGTGCACTTGTGCCATGCACTTTAGACTATGCGCTTAGATCACTAAAATATGGCCCTAACTCTCTTTTTGAGATGGGCCCCTGAAATTGATCCAAACAGGTTTATCTAGATTTTTTTTAAAATTTTCTGTATACATTGACGGATGTCAACCTTAACTGTAAAAAGATATTATCATTGTGGCATTTGGGGGCGGTCACACCTTTGATGATCACGAGACCTGGACCAGATCCATATTTGCATTCATATCATTGCTGCTTACAAAATCAAAATACAAAATTGCTGCTTAATCTGCAAATAAGAAGTTCCCATTATTAAAGAAAAATTCTGCAATTTTATAAGCAGACAAAAATGTTAACTGCAAACCAACAATATTTCAAGTTAACCCTGTGGCACCTTGCTTCAAAGTAAGATTCACTGAAGTGTTAGTTTACGACTGGTATTGGTTAGCAGTGACAAATGAAATTGTTGCAACAAAGTGACACTTTTGCCAAATCTACAGTTCAAACCAGGGTTGTTATTGTAAATGAAACTAAAACCGTAAAAACATGTTAATTTTAAAACAATTTCAATAATAAACATGAAGTGAAATATTATTATATATATATATATATATATATATATATATATATATATATATATATATATATATATATATATATAAAATACTTTTCATAGGTATTGTTTATATAGATAGATAGATAGATAGATAGATAGATAGATAGATAGATAGATAGATAGATGTAAAATATTATGAAATATAAAAATATTTGTTATTAAATATAAAAATGTATATTTGAATTAATTATTAAATATTTCTGCTAGTTGCCAAGGCAGTATTTCTCATTTCTGTTTAAAGTTACAGTACAAAATAGCAAAATAATTAACAAACTAAATACTAAAACTATATAGTTATATTTATCACAACACATTTATGAAAACAAAAAATATAAAAATTAAATTGAATTAAAAATATTAAGAAAAATGTCTTGTGTTACACATTACCATGGTTCCCCGAGAGTGATGCAGCCTGAATGACCGGTGTCTGAAGCATGTGTGAAACAATGCCAATCTATTGGTCCACTTGGCCCATGACATCATAGGCGGGGGTGCCCGGAGCTATAGAAGGGTATCTACTGAATATGTCATCCACTTAGCTGTCTGAAGGAGACAGCCGAGGGCATGGCAAGGGACATTGGAGAACAAAATCCAACCGCGCCATGCCAAGGCGCATGCCTGCCAACCTGGTGGTGGAGAACCAAGGAAGCGACAGACATACACCAAGCCTTTCCTCAGAAAGGCGCCATGCCACTGATCCATGGGCCACTCACACATCTTGGTAGAAATGGGGAAAATCCCACCCAAGTTAAGAACACAACTATCCTCAGATAGCTATGCTATGTGAGCCACACTGTATAAGCCTGGATACCCAAGACCACCGAAGAGACTAAGCTAGAAATCCTCTAGAGGAGCTTAAAGATCCAGTAAGGAGAAATAGCTTAGGAGCTAGAACACAGCTATCCTCAGATAGCTATGTCCTAAAGGTCTTATGAAGGCTTGTAGACCAGAATAACCATACACAGCTAGCCTAGATAGCCAGGCAACTAATCATTATAATAATAATTCCTTACATTTATATAGCGCTTTTCTAGGCACTCAAAGCGCTTTACATAATCAGGGGGTATCTCCTCTTCCACCACCTGTGTGCAGCATCCACCTGGATGATGTGACGTCAGCCATATTGTGCCAGAACGCCCACCACACACCAGCTTACTGGTGGAGAGGAGACAGTTTGATGAAGCCAATCAGTGGACATGGGGATTGTTAGGAGGCCATGATGGTCAGAGGCCAATGGGTGAATCTGGCCAGGATGCCGAGGTCACACCTCTACTCTTTTCGAAAGATACATTGATACAGAATTTAGCAGCGAGGGTTGTCTTCAATGAGCCAAAAAAAGCTCACATTACTCCTCTCCTCATCAGGTTACACTGGCTACCAGTAGCCACTCGCATCAAATTCAAGGTACTGATGCTTGCCTAAAAGACAACTACTGGCACGGCGCCATCATACCTAAACTCACTGGTTAAATCTTATGTGCCCTCCAGAAGTTTGTGCTCTGCAAGTGAACAACGCCTTGTGCTGCCATCCCAAAAAAGTTCAAAATCACTTTCATGGTCCTTCTCCTAGACTGCGCCCAGCTGGTGGAATGACCTCCCAATCTCAGTTCGTACAGCTTCATTTTTCAAGAAACATCTAAAGACTCATCCTTTTCACCAGCACTTCCTTCTTTTCATAAAAAAAAAAAAAAAAAAAAAAAAAAAAACCCTGGCTATGCATTCTGTACTACACTAACTGAGACTTGTCATGGCACTTGTATACTGTTGTTGTTCTCTTGTTGACCTGACTGCTTCTATTGTTCTCATTTCTAAGTTGCTTTGGATAAAAGCGTCTGCTAAATGATTAAATGTAATGTAAATGTAAACCCGAACCACGAGACACAAATGCTTGTTACTCATTACTCAAGAATAGGGTCAAATGTGAATGGAGCTTCCTGTTGGAGACACTCACAATGAGCACATTCAGAGCACCGGGCGTGCAAGCTCCAGATCAAGACACATGACCGTGAATGCTGTGATGCAAGTCTCACCATGACTCAGAAGCAGCTGGACCCGAAACCATGAGACACAAACGCCTGTCACTCATCACTCGAGAAAAGGGACGAATGAGAACGGAGCTTCTCATTGGAGATACTTACAATGAGCGCGTTCGGAGCCCTCAAGCATCGAATACGCAAGTTCCTAACCAAGACACACAATATATAGATTGTGTATACCAAGCCGCGAATCCTGCGATTCGAGTCCTCGCCGTGCCTCAGCCACAGCTGGTCCCGAACCAAGAGATGCAAATGCTTGTCACTCATCACTCAAGAAGAGTGAAAAATGGCACAAACATGAACAATGAGTGCACTCAGAGCCCTTGAGCACCGAATTCCAGACCAAGACACATGATGTATAGATCATGTGTGTCCTCAAGAGTCAGAAACCTTGGGCGCAGAGGCACACAGTCATACACACTTCCAACAGATGCATCCTGAAGACAGCAAAGAGGATGACGTATTCAGCAGATGCCCTTTTATACTTCCGGGCACCCCGCCTATGACGTCATGGGCCAGGTGGACCAACAGACTGGCGTTGTTTCACACGTGCTTCAGACACTGGTCATGCAGACTGCATTCCCCAATGTGCCCCCCTAGTGAGCGCAGCGTGAAGATCCCTAGAATGGGAACTAAATTTAAGATACTAAAGTAACATGATGCAAACAGCTGAGAGCTACATACCATTTAGAATATTTGATATTTGTGCACAGAATTATCCAGGTGTTCAGATGTAAGAATTCAGTGACTCAAATAATATAAATTTTTAATAAGCAAAAAATTGCATTTATATTTTAGCATATGATTCTTTTTATATTCATTGAAATATAAAAGAATGTATAACACTACCTTTCAAAATGTTGGGGTGGGCAAGATTTTTTATTTATTTAATTGAGCAAGGATGTTTTCAATTGTTAAAAAGAACAATAAAGACATGTATAATGTGTAAACTTTTTGTTTATCTAAATAAATAAGCAGAACAAATATTGTTTAACAAATAATATGTAATAGATCTTTCTTAAGCAGCAAATCAGCATGATAGAATGATTTCTGAAGAATGTGACACTGAAGGCTGGATATATAATGCTGAAAAACAATATTATAAAAAAGGAATCAGTTATTTATTTCTATATCAATGGTATACACCAAATTATAATTATATATAGCAAATGGCAATTTGGGCAAGTTGTGTGGCATACAATAACCCATGAACATAATTACACAAGGTAAAATAATATAGCAGACATACTATTATATACAAGTTCACGGATAAATTAGTTATATTGTTCGATCACCCACTCAAAAGTATAACGTTCATTGTTAATTTTTACGGAATTCAAAATCACTGTTCTCAATCATAAATAATATAAAGTATGTTTTTAAAGAAGTATCCATAAAGAAATTTGCATGAATCACATCTTAAGTTTTTCATTGAAGATTTTTCATCTTTTTTTGTTTTTGTTTTTAATCTAATAAATACCAACCACCACTTATGAATGGTAGTATTTTCATAAAATTGAGCCCGGCAAAAGACCACATGTGTACAGTGTGTCTTATACAAAGACATACATCAAATACCGCAAAACAAGTGCTATAAATATACCATGTCATAAAAACATATATGTGCATGTTCCTGGAACTACGATCCCTCTGACATGGGGAATTTACTAGCAACAAGTTTGATCTTTTTCCATAACCCTCCTTGATACATGTGCTGTTTTCCCTCTTTCATTCTTCCTTATAAATTCTTTACATCTACAGTATAGTTTTTGAGTTGCCTTGCTTCTTATTCTTTAGTTGTGCTTTAATTTAATCCATTAAGGAAAATAAAAATATTTTTCATGTGCTTCTACATCCACCTAATCATTCATTATTTCTGTATTATTCTCTCCATCTCTTTCATGCAGGAGACATCATGGGAACACTGTAGCAATCGTAGAGTAGCCCGTTTATAGAAATAGACCAAAAGATGTTTCTCTCAACCAATTACCCAGCCAGCAATGACATGTGGGGCCCAGATGGGTTATGTACAGGTTCCATGGTTACTGTGTGGGCGGGTCCCATGTAGGTTTTGTAGTATGAGTCCCACATAGGAAGCCCACATGAGCTGATTACATGGGACCCATAAGGGACAGGCAATTGGGCACGGGTTTGAACTGAGAACACATTTATGGGTCCTGCACGGCATATTTATGTTCTAAGCTTGCTTTGAACTGGGAACACATGGGTCCTGCATGGCAGAGGCGCAAAGTAACTATGTAGGTCTATTGAGTTATGTGATTACTTTGAGATTGAGTAATTGTAACTCAATACATTTCAAGTCATACTAGTCACCAAAGAACAAACATTGCATAAATGTAGATCTTTTGCCAAAACAATCCATCAGTCATTTTTGTTAGTCGTGCAGAAAATGAAAAATGTAACTTCCCCAAAATGTAAAAAACATCAAAATAGGTCAACGTTTACGCTGTGTTGAATTATGCTGATTAGTGGACTCTCAGAAAAGTTCCAGGCCTACCGTAACACTTCAAATAATAGCCCAGTCCCATACTCCTGTCCTTTCAGGCAGAAACACACATTTAGACAACTAGGGATGCTCGATATTATCGGCCGATATTGGCTTTAAAATTCAATATCGGTAAATATCAGTATCGGATTAAAGATCCTTACAGAGCCAACTTTAAGCCAATAGGGGCATTCACGGTTGAATCCTGGTGCAAGCCCACTTTAAACTCCTTTAGGCAGGTGGGGCCCAAATGAGTCTGACATGAATTGCCCGATTAAGACACATGCAGTACCCTTACAGGTCCCACTTTTAGTACGTCTGGGCTTCCACGGCTTGCCTCAATGTGGATCCCGGGTGCAAGCCCATAATGGGGCCCTAATTCGCCGCCCATGAAGCCCTCATCTGGGCCCCACATGTCATTGCTGGCTGGGTACTGGAGGCCTTTCAGTGATTTTCTCAAAATTGTTTTCATATGTGCACAATAATGCAATATAAGCAAGTAGCACATGTTCAGAACTGCGTCCACAAATGCACTTGATATACAGTGGGTCTAAAAATGATTAAGACCACACTGAAAATTGGAAAATTGTATAAAAAATTCTTATGAATAAAAAACAGGGGAAAAAAATAAAAAATAAACGTCACGATGTAAAATAAAGAAGCCATATTTCTCAAATTAGAATTAAAAATGCACTATATTACAAAAGAAGCATTTTCAAAAGTGGACTCAGACTTGCTAGAAATGTTGTTACTGTATAATGGTTCTTACTTTCCAATAAACATTTCTCTGCCATCATCTGCCAAAGTAGTAAATATGGTGTTGCAGGCTACTCATGTGACTTATTTGTTTGTATTTACAATTTAGATGGAGATCTCTTCTCGAGAGCATATGTGTAATGAATCTGTTTGCAGGGTCATCAGCTGTCCATATATCTGATTTGAGAATTAAATCACATCAGTTAAACACAGTCTGTGCAAACATAGTCAAAAAATAAAAGAAAACTTTAATAGCAAATATAGTACTTTAAGCAGATGTAAACACACCATTGGCATTCTAAGATTCACTGGTATACGTGCTTTGAAGAGGTCCTGCTGCAATTTTGTTCATCTCATGAAGATAATCATGTGCACCTGGTGATAACATATTTGAAATACTTTGCACGTTTACGTCATTTTCTGGAAACTATCGTTAAATAATTTCAATCTTGTGACTGGTTCACAGGTGAGGCGGCACGTGTTTGGCTCATGAATATTAATCTCATTATGCAAAATAGTATCTTTACATCTTTGAAAATATTTTATATGATGTACTGATCCAGACAAGTGAAAACTGACATGGAAACCATATTGTTAAAAAAAAGCACTCTTGCAAAGCACTCTTAAAAACAAAGGTTATCGGGGCAAGTAGAACACATGCGGGCATTACGGAAATGTGTTACTGCTATGCATTCATGCAGTTGTGGGGACAAAATCAGCCATTGCAACAAGTGAAAACTGCATTAATTAACCCCATGCAAGGATGCATTTCAAGCATGGTATGTGTTTTAAAACATGATGTTTGTCCATTCTCTATGTGAGCGTGTTAAACAAAAATGGCAAAGAATTAGATCTTTTGACAACTGAGGTAAAAAAATTGGGACATTTTTTGAAAACCGATGCTTGCAGGAAACGGCCTAGTTGCTAATCAGGATCTGAGAATGAAATGAGGAAATATTCCTTTTTCGACGGGAATTTTTCAGAATGTTCCTTTTCGTTTCTTTAAAAAAAAAAGGTGCAATGCATAGCAGTTGGAATCTTATCTAAGATCAATCTTTAAAAAAAAGTTGGAAAAAATATGTAGAGACATTTTTTGAAGAACTATACTTGCAGAAAACAGGTTCAGGATTTACTGCCAATCATTTCATCAGCTCACATTTAGTTGCTAATCAGGATCTGAGAGTGAAATGATATGGCATATTTTCCTTTTTCAATAGATATTTTCATAATGTCCCTTTATGTTTCTTAACAAAACAAATATGCTGCAATGCATATCAGTTGGAATCTAATCTAAGATAATTTATATATATATATATATATATATATATATATATATATATATATATATATATATTCCTTTTTTCCCCTCAAGTTTCATGATTAAATATGATTTAAAAATATCAGAAGCTTGAGTAACCAAATAAATTGTAACTCTACAGGTAACATGCATTAAATACAGGGATACCATTTTTTTATGTCCTTTTATGTTCCTCAACATAAGTTTAATGCAATGCACCCTGGAATCCAATCTAGATAAAAAAAATCTTTAATAAATACTCCTAATTTTAGTTCTCTTTTCTTTATTCTGAAATGTTTACTAAAAAAGTTGCATGCTTAACATTATTTTTAGTCTAGAATTATCATGCATTAAAAAAAATGATGAAACTAAATATCACAACAAATGTCTTTTTAAAACTAGAGCTATTTTCAGAAAAAGATCACTTTTCTGATACATTTTTGCAATGACTTTAAACCAACTGCTCTCAAGATGATTTAAGTAGATGTATTTTGTCTCTGTTTTGAACAACATAAATAATTGCTATATTTCCTCACAAAAAAGCTACTTTGTTATTGTGTGTCTGTAAAGAAATTGAACCTTTTTAAGTGTGTATTAAATGTCCAAATATTTTCCTGCAGTCACTGTTTTTATAAGAAAATCTGGTTTTTCAAGACAAGAAAATCATGCTATTATTAGGAAAGTATGACCTTAAATATATGGTTGGATAAGTGTGGACAAGCACAAGTGAAAAAGACAGACAACACAAGTAGTCTGTCTTGCTGCCAAAGCCCTGACAAGCAAACACATCAACACCGTCGCACTTCAGTCTGTCTAGCACCATGCCAAATGAATGCTTGTAATCATGATGGATGGACTAACTTTAACCCTGTTTTCAACATGTCATTTCGAGAGCTGACAACTTCTCAAAAGAACGTAAACCTATACCACAATAGCCAAGACTCTTACATAATTTCAGTCCAAGTCATGTCTGTTTCTATTTGCTTAGTGACATATTTTACGCTCACGTTACTATTAAGGAGGGAAATAGGAGAACAGGTTCTATTTGCGGTTATTTTTTCCTCATGGTTTGCAAATGAGTCAAAACAATTCCAAAGTATCAATAGAAGATAAATCTGCATGACAAAGGTACATTTTATGAGTAGATGACAATCTTTTAATTTATTTCTGCTTTTAACCTCACCTGCCCAAACAAAGCATGTTGTCTAGCAATGACCTTTTTCTTAACCTACGAACAACTGTTTCCTCCAGTCTGCAAAAGAATGTATATTTTGAGGAAAATTGTCTCAGATGTACCAATGTCTCAGATTTACTGCAATACCAATACCAATCTGCAATGGAAGGTTAGATCTCGAAAATGTATTCATGCATTTCTCTCAAATAATTATTTCCATCAGTAAATTCTGAGTTATGTAATCTTAATATTAACGAAACATATTACGGCGTCTATGTTTATTCATCCTAAGAAATCTTATACTTCTATTTAATATTTGTTGGCAATGAGACATTCAACATCTGACCAAAAACTTGTGACAATACTGATCAATTATAATATTATGAAAGACATTTTCAACAGTTGGCGCGTTGAGGTCAGCTACAGTATGTAAGTCTGATTAAAAACGTGTCTTTATTGATATAAATCTTATTGTGGAATGCATTGCCAATTAAACTTGGGTGTGGAAGTTATTTCATATAGTGTATAAAATAAAAAGTCATTCATAAGAAAGAAGAATGACACTGTTCTCCTTGGAACAACAAACCTTGATGATTAAGTATTAACGTAAAAATCAGCGATATTTATACTCTGAGGTTTTGGCATTTGTCTTCAGAACAAGAAGAACCTGTTCAACTTAACATTCCAAACAGGAAGACAGTTGAAAAGACATCTCAGTGCTATGAGGCCATGATTTCATTCAGGTGTAGAGAAACCGTGTGCAAGCATCACCAAACGCTTCTGTGAAACAAACAGGATACTTAGCTTCCTCTGGATTACTATCCTCCAAATAGGATCTATCCAGCAATCCATCATCCCACTGACATAAATCTGAAGAGGAGCAGGTAAGATGTAGTGGATGACGCCAAATTTGGGTCAAACATAGTGGTTGCTTAAAGACTAATTCTCTCAAAAAATAATGTTTACTCACCTTCGTCATTTCAAACCTATATGGCATTAGTTTTTTCGGACAGAAACAAAATATATTTTGAAAAAACAAATGTCTTTTTTTAATCATATATTGAAAGCCAATGGGGTCCAGTGTTGTTTTGGACACCATTGGTTTTCGTTGTATGAAAAAACTCAAAGTTCTGGTTTCTTTTAAACCTCAGATCCTAGATGGCTGTGTTAAACTGATTGCATCATGATTAAAGATTAATAGTAAGTTTGATTGTGCTTCGAGTAAATGATCATAGGGAGTTGTCAATAACACAAAATAATAGTTTGAGTCAAGTAATTGGCTCCACAGCTTATATGAAGCATTGGTCATTGTTTATAAATCACAGCATTCATGCATATCATTTAAAAGCCTGAAACTGTTGCATCAACCTGGAATGATCAGACATCTTCACAGATTCACAAGTCCATCACTGGTCTTTTTTTTATGAGTGAAAGCAAGAATGAAAGCTGTATTATTATAAGTTTTCAATGCATCATTTCAAATCATCTTAAATTACCTTGAGGAATAAGGAATCAACTAAACCGTATGCATCAAAAAAACTAAAAATCAAAGTGGTAGGAAATATTAGAAAAGGTGTCATAAGTGCAGCTAACAATGAAAGATTCAATATTGCTGTCAATCCACATTTTCTACTCGTGCCGGATAAGCATCGTGTGCGTCAGACACGTTTAGATAAATTACTTCTGACGGTAACAAGTCATGGTACACTGAGTGTTTGAGACAGATAAGTCATGAGTTTAGGATATTCTTGATATGTCATGATTAATATATTAATCTGCCACACAAATCGTAGGCCAGGTAAAGTTTGATCTGAGGATAAAATAACTGATCATCTAACAGAGCTTTGCAAAGTTAACCGGTTAAGGATGGGTTGAAGATACAGTTAGTAGATTAAAGGGTTGAAGATCAAGTTCATATATAAGTTACTCTGTGCAAGAACAATTTGTGAGTATTACTGTACAGTATGTAAAACTGTTCAGAATGACAATAAGAGATACATAGATAATAAGTAGCATCATCATTTAAGGCAATCAAAAAATAGAAAATATATTAAGTAAATAATAAAAACCTTTTTTGAAAATGTGAAAATCTTAGCGATTTTTAATATTATTATTATTTTAATTGTTTTATTATTATTAAACTGTATTAATGGATGCTTAGGAGCAGATAGGGGAAGGAATATCAATTTACAATGAATTTGTACATAATCCCCATACTGCCACGAGTGAAATTTCATAGTGGCATTTTCAATTATTTTCAAAATGTGGAACATAATATTAAAGAAAAAGCAGGTTTCCGAAACTGTATCTAGATAAAATTTGACCTTTTATTTTATTACCCAAAACGTGGTCACTATGAAATGTTGAACATGCTGATTCTGTATTTCCAGGTCAGCGCGATGGAGCAGGAAGGCCCGCAGGAGAACAGATCAGAACAGGGAGAGGAGATGACAGAGGAGAGCTTCCTCAAAGACCTCTACCTCTTTATGAAACAGAGAGACACTCCGATTGAGAGAATACCTCATCTAGGCTTCAAACAGAGTGAGTGAGAAATACAAGTTTCTCACATGTCTAAAAGCATTTATTTCAGAGTATTAACATCTACTTTGTTACTTTTCCTTTTCAGTCGATGTGTTCCTAATGTACAAGACAGTAAAGGAGCTTGGAGGCTATCAACAGGTAAAAAGACATTTAATGTGCGCCAACCACAAAATGAAAACAGAATCGCTTCATCTTGGAAAACAATTTCATAAATGCTCTTACATACAAAAAAAAAAAAAAAAGTGACATTTCAGATCAAAGGACTCATTTCCTTAGAGCGAAAACCACAACGGTACTTCCTGTTGGTGTCATCTTCTATGTTCTTGAGATTAATAACTTCAGATTCCTTCCTTCAAAAAAAAAAAAAAAACGTTTATTTGTCAGCAAAAAATAGAAATGCCCTGTGTGTATGATTTCCAGGTTACAGCGCAGCAGCTGTGGAAGAAAGTTTACAACATACTTGGAGGAAACCCGCGCAGCACTAGTGCAGCCACTTGCACTCGCAGACACTATGAAAAGTAAGCGCATGTAACCTTAACCAGCAGCTGCTCATATATAATAAAATATTTTTTACATAAATTATTTGAATACATTTTAGTCAGTCACAAATCTTTTTTTGTCCAATCAGGCTGCTTCTTCCTTATGAGTGTCACCAAAATGGATACAGGGATGATATTGTCTTCAGGACCCCTCGATCACAAAAACGCATCCATCCCAGCAATTACAGTGACTTTGAGCACGAATACTCCAGGAATGGCAAGCGTGCAGATTTCCAACACCTCCCGGCATTCCCTCGGGTATGAGATCTTAAAAATAGAATGTATACTCCCAAAGACATTCTCTCAGAAAAAAAGGGACAAAAGCTATCATAGGTGGTACCTTTTGGAAAGGTACACACGTGTACTATTAAGGTACTCACATGTACATTTTAGATACTAGTAGATACTAGATACTAGTACTTATATGCACTTTTTAGGTGTAGACATGGTACAACAGTGTAACTTTTGAAAGGGTACCACTGTAGTGACGGCTATTGTACCATTTTTTCTGAGAGTGTAGTAAAAATAGAAACTACAGATTTTTTTATCAGAGCACTAAATTAATTGAATTCTACTCTTATTTCCCTCTCAAGCCCTCTCTGAACATGTTTACGGAGCATCAGAGACAGATTTTTAACATGCCTTTGAACATTGCTTCGTACTTCCCACACGGCAGTACATCTCTACCCAATTATATGGCTCTTCGAGAATCTACACTTCCCCATCTGAGCCTCAGCCCTTCTCAAGACCTTTCCCAACCACCTGCTTCGTATTTAAGCACATCATCTGTGGAGGTTCCAGGCTGCAAAGAGTCTCTTGATAGGCTACGCCACTTAGCTAAAGAGTTCAAGTCGTCGGCTGGTTGGGAGGAACCGCTCAACCTCAGCCAGAAAGAAAGCAGACTTGAGACTCTGAGTGACACACCATCATCTTTCAGCCCACCTTCAAAAAAGCCCAAGTTCCTCAACGAAGCCTCACCTCTTTACCCACCAAGGGGTGTGACAACCGAAGAAGATGCAGAAAAGGAGGAAACAGCGGACAAAACTTCCTCAGGAGAAGGAGATGCGGAGTCTGTCCAAGTAGGACCGAGCCCAATGACAGCTGACATCGTTGATCTCACTAGCTCTTCCACCGCCAATCCAGTCCCACGTAGAGCAAGTCCTCCTTCAGTGAATCTCTTCAACCGGAGACCGAACTACTCAGAGCCATTCGCTATGAAGGCACGGGAGCGAGACCAGCACACGGACTGGTTGAAAGAAGAATCTTCTGGTGCACCTACACCTAAGTTAGGGATCCTAAACCGAAGCAATCCCCTTGGACACCCACCCGTAGATCCGAACGGCAATATGGAGATTAAGATTCCTCTAAAGCTTCTACATGAGTTGATTAGGAGAGGACTACTCTTCAACCCAGAATTTGCGGCAAACAGCCCCGCACCGCAAGAGCCAACTAAAGCTGAAGCACCAGCTGAGCACAAGTTCCACATGCGATATCACTCAGAAACGTCTGAGAGCTCCACCAAGGGTGAGGAGCCAACCAATTTGAGTTTGAAAAGTCTTTTCAAAAACCTTTCTGATTCTAACCCTCAAGAAAATGGCATGAGGAAGCAACGGCTCTTTGGTGTCAATCGCATCCCAGCAGAACCAAAGCTCCAGATGATCAATTCTCTGGAAAGTGACGCACCAAGATCTTCTCAACCTCTACAGGCACAAATTCCTATGACAAAGAACCAAGAAAGCACAAATCCCAGACCACACAGTTGCAGTGAAGATAGTCCACTCTCTTTGACCATGAAGCCTGGAAGAAAGTCAGAGCAAATGATGGGAACATCTAACCGTGTGGCAAAGGAAATCTCGACTTCCCCACCTTTCATGCAAGTGACACCAGACAACCTAAAACTATTTATGGCAAACCTACCCTTTAGAGTTGAAAGAGGGCAGACATTTTGAGAATTTGCACATCTGACAATTGACCACCTCAGTCAATGTTGCAATCTTTCCAAATCAGCCTCTTGAGTTGCATTACTGAAGGATTTTTGAAAAGAACTGAAAAGAAATTGTTAACGATATGCAACTGTAGCATGAAAGCACTGTCCACTCCCAGTCAAGATGTTAAATTAGACAAGACAGATGCTTTTCAATGATTCATCTTTTGTATAAAAAGATTTAAATGGTCAGATTAGGAAAAACACTTTTTGTTTGCCTTTTCATTTGTAAATCCTATTTAATTGTGACACTTCAAATAAGCAATGATACATTTTTGTTAACTCAGTTTATGAAGAAGCACTGATATTTTTTTTTTGCAACAAAGCATAGACCTTTTTTAAAAGATGTATTTTTGTTCTTGCAGTTTATTAGGATAGGAAAGTATTGTAGGCAAGAAGTTCAGTTTGTTTGTGTGTGTGTGTGTGGGGGGGGGGGTCTGCGAGCTGGGACTTGAACTCGGGATGGCCAAAGCGCAGCAACACTAAACGTCAGCGCACTGCCCACAAGGCTATTGTAAACATGTAAAATTGTTATATAAGGTTGATAATGTTTTTGTTATATTACTGTTAAATACTGTTATTGTTTTTTCAATAATTCATTTTTTACAATGTGTTTTTTTTTTATTTCCTAGAAGTAAACTCACAGTGACTTTAAAACAAGTACATTAAGGATTATGATTCTTTCCAACTCTATGACAAATATACCAATATATATATAATTTACAGTATGTATTATATTTTGCATTCTTTTGTACCGAATATGAAGTCTTGACAAACAGTACCTCTGAATTTCTAAAACTATATTAGGTATCACATGCACATTTTATTGTTTTACTGGTTGCACAAGAACCTACTGGAATATCCCGCAAAGATGTACCCCCGATACTTCAATACAAGACTACAATTAAATATGAAAAAATGCTTTGGTCTACATTTGTTAGTTCACACTGTGCACACGTATGCAATAAAACAAACACACAGCATGTGCTCACATGCAAACACACACCCATAAACAAGAAGTGACAGGGATTTCCAATTGTTCATTTTATTATCATGTCACTATTAAAACATAATTGTCATAAGGAAACAACAGATTCATACTGCAACTACAGTCTGCTCAAAAAGACCAGGAACAACGTCTCAATGAAGCAACCTGACATCTTGTTCATGGACACAATGGTGGCAGGTAGCTTCACCTAGGATTTGAACCTATAACCTTTGGATTACCAGCCAAATTATTAATCAATGAATCACAACACCCCCATATTACATAAACAAATAAGACTACGTTTGATAGGATTGCCAAATTATTAATATAAAGAGCGTTAACTTCTTAGTCTATGCTAAAGTGGTTACAATCATACAATAAGACAAATCAGTCAATAACTTTAGCTTGCTATTCAAACCTTTGTTCTCAGAAAGGAACTGCATCAGTGAAAATCTCTGATCAATGCATTCCATTTCTTATGCAATACAAATTCAAAGTCAAGAAGCTGTAGGGTGTACCTTTCTAGCTATCACTGACAATTTGACATTGATCTTGACAGATCGAAAATAAAAATCCAGGTAAAGTTTATAGATGGTTATATTCATAATTTGGAACTGTGATTGATTTGTCTTAAATAAATGTAATTTTAAAGATAACTTTTTAATTTGATAATTCATTTTAAATCATACAAATATTTGACAATATTGGTTGCTCAATTCTCTTGAACAGCCTTGGGGGATATGATAACAACTTACTGTGAATGAAAAACAAACGAAAACAAAACGAAAGGGTTAAACTGTCAAACTCCTGTCTGGTAGGATTTCCATAGCTTGTGGCAAGTTTGGAAGTTTGAAGATTGCAGCAGATAGTCCGGACCGCTGAGCGAATCGCTAGTACAACCTTCTCCACTCTCCAAGACCTGTACTGATCCAGAGTCAGTAAAAAGGCTGGCAAAATCATTCTGGACCCCTCACATCCAGGCCTCTTCCTCTATGAAGTGTTGCGGTCTGATCAGTGCTATAGAACACCGAGCACCAGAACAGCCAGTCATAAGATCAGTTTCTTCCCTCAGGTTAAATTACAACATACTTGGCAATAAATGTGAAATAACAACACTATTTATACATTTATCTATTTAACACACATACTTATTCACATTTCATTGCATCTGTACATATCATACCTGTAAACTAAATTACATCTACTGACTATTTTTGTATATTGTGTACTTTAAAAAAAATATTTGTTGTATATTATTATTTTCTATTATTCTATTTTTATTTTCTGTGTCCTTTCACTGTAATCTGTTTGTGCTGTTAAAGCTTCTTCAAATTAAACCGATTCCTCGTCTATGTGTAAACATACCTGGCAACAAAGCTCTTTCTGATTCTGAGGTAAAAATGTTCAAGTCAATTTTAAAGGTGAGTGTTTTTAATACAGCAACAAATGTAATGGGAGTCCTGATCCAGCACATGATCGAGTTACACTGCCAGTACAGGCTTGTAGAATCAAACAAAGAAGTATTAGGGTTATTTCTGTGATAATGACAAACAGTTTTAAGCCAATAAGGTATTCGGTCATGAAGAACTTGGGTATGCATTTTGGATTTGGCAAATAAACATGAAAAAAATACTCTGGGGTGTGTTGAGCTGGGTACAAACAGTTTTTTTCTTGCTTTAGTTTCCTTGATTCTTCAGTAACTGAAACAAAGAAGCAGAGGGAGAGGAGTGTGAAAGAACTAATTAATTATATATACTTATTGATTCTATTTTGGTGTGGCATGCATTTATGTCTTTAATTCTGGGAAAGTCTAAACTGGTAGAGTGACTCTGTGAGACTGCGGAACTGCAGCCATAAAAAAAATTTAAAATAAAAATAGAAAAAAACTGTCAAAATCATGTACATGTAATCTATGCATGTGTGTGCCTCCAAAACTATGAATACATGCCAATGCATAAAATGTCTTAAAATAGAAATCAATTTTTTCGTGTGCTTTAATGATGATGTATCCAATAATCATTTGTACTCTGCACATAGTCAATGGAGAATAAATCGCACACCGTGCAATTTTACAACAAACCTATTAATGCAATTAGCCTTAAACCAGATTCCTCACAGCCATTCATGTTAATTTACAGATAATTATTGTTTAATCACGAAATTTAAAAAAAACTAAATCACTAGGGTTGGCCCATCCTAATAGTCTTCTTTGGACTTTAACAGGCAATTTATTACAATTTGTACACTGAAGGAGTTTTTCAGCAAAAGCCCTGCTATCTTTCATAGTCAAAACTAACCGGATAAATTCAATTCTCTGATAGTAATCGACCAATTTATTATTTTTGCAGAGTTACAGCTTTTGGAGCTTGAATATGAAAAAAGAGCATTAAAAGTTAAGATTAAATCAAACTTGATTTAACATTCTTTTTACATTCTTACTAAAAGTCCCTGATAAATTATTTTTCAGTGCATGTTATTCTGAAGAAATACAATAATTGTTTTTGCAATTCCATTCTGTAATGTAACATCCTATAAATAATCCAATCAATTCTTGGTGGATAAAAGTCCAACCCTACACTTTTTTTCTTCTTCTTAAATATCCTGTTTCACATTGGGAATCATATTATGGAAGTGAAATGGATTACATTTACACTACTTGCCACATAAAAAAAAGTTGTAAAAAAAAAAAAAAAAAAAAAAAAAAAGTAATTCAACACAGTGTAATAACTGTCCAAATGTTTGGGTCGTTGTTTTTAAAAAAAATGTTTTTGTGTTGCATTTATCTGAACAAACACACAATTAAAACATTAATATTGTAAAAAAAAAAACAACTTAAAATATATTTTCTATTCTGAAATATTTGAAAATGGAATTCATTTCTATGATGGCAAAGCTGAATTCTCAGCAGCCATTACTCACATGAACCTTCAGAAACATTTTCTAATGTGCTGATTTGCTGTTAAATAAATATTTCATATCATCATCGATACAGAAAACAGCAGTGCTGCTTAATATCTTTGCAGAAATATATTAATTCTATTTCATTTATTTAAAATAGCAATCTTATGTAACATTATAAAATGTCCTCGTCAAAAAAACACAAATGGACAAATTTATGCTTTTTCATAGTTCAGAAACATGCATAACTGTTGGCTCAGATCACGTACGCCATAATTATCTGCAACTTCCTCATGCCACAGCACAGCTTTTCTGGGTGGATTTAGACACGTGTAGACGTGTACAAACGCCTACACACGACCACAAACACCCACACACTGCACATAGTCATTAACAGATACCAGCAGGTGGTGGCTGTTGGAATGTGACCCCACAATACAGACGTCGCAGTGCTTGTCTGAGAGTTCACAATCTTCTCAGTCTACCCTCAAATGGTTGTCAATAGAATGAATGGACCCACCTGACACAAGGCAACCACAGACTGTTGTGGGCCCAGTGGTTCTCTGTTTATCAGATGTGTTAAGTTTCATAAGAGAATAAAATGATGCAAGCTATGTCCATGACCATTACTGGAAATACTTTTTTTTTCCCCCTCACATATTTTCTTTTCCATTGCTAATTAATTATATTACCAGCATAAGAATTTCAGTTGAACTTTAAAATAAACAAAGGAATGTTTTCATATTTGGTATGTCCCTCTTTTGATTTACCGGCAGCAGCACTGAAATTAACATGTAAAACCTGATAATCATGTTATCCATCTCATGATTTGAGAACAAGCATCCTGGGTCCAATCTGTCTTTCGTCAATCTGGCTACTAATCTATTATTTGTAACCTTAAAAATACTGCAAACAATGCAAATAGTGAATCTTTGATTTATTATTTTTGGGTCAAAACATTTCTTTCCAAAATCCAAAAACTTTTTTTTCTTCAGGTTTAAAATAGAATTTTGAATGCCGGATTAAAATGTGGACACCAATGTATATTGTATTGCCTGTTTAAAAAAAATGTCTAAAAAAAAAAGTGTCTAATACAAAAACTATTTTCCAAACAATAGACTGGGTGTAGCATGCTGGGTGAGTGATTTCAGATCCTGTATTTCATTTATTATTCAACAACAATATAAAAAAAAACAACAACAATGAACAGGCACACTTGTTTCTCCATCAATGTTAATAATGTAACTTGATAAGGGGCTTCAATAGACATACCACCACTCCCATATCATCCAAAAAGGGGCTTTATGATGAAATAAAATCCAATAATAAAATATGATGTTTCTAAAAATATTTTTCTGATGTGATACTACTGCAAGTCATTTTATCCCTTTCTCTGATGACTCCTGGGCTGTGATGTCAAAGGACACTTAGACTATACAAACTTACAGGTATCCTTTCTTCTCAATACCAGTGAACACTTAATTCATAGCTTATACATGACTTACTAAAACACATACCAACAAAGTTCTCTTGTCAGAATTTCATGTAAATAGTCCAAGTCAGAGTAGTTTGTTCTCAGCCGTCTTATCAAGTATGAGTGTTCCTGTAGCTCAACTGGTAGAGCATTGCGTTAGCAAGCAAGCTAGCACAAGGTTCGGGGTTCGATTCCGCCGGGAACACATGATATGTAAAAATTGATAGCCTGAATGCACTATAAGTCGCTTTGGATAAAAGCGTCTGCTAAATGCATAAAAAAAAAGTATGAAGATATAGCGTAAAAATGCAAGTCTCGTCACTTCATTAAAACAAGCTGCAGATGATGAATCAGAATTTGTTTATAGATGTGTCTCAGAGTTTGGTATGTGTGACAGTGGCTCCACACCTAAACTATTATGGCATGTGTGAACACGACTGAATGCAATGACATGCCTCTCTATAGCTTCCATTGAAATTATAATATTCTTTCAATGCAAGGGTAAACTAAGTCAGATGATTTCAGAGTTTGGGAAGCCACTCCCTGGCATTAAAACTAACATGGATGCCTAGAATCTATTCAGGTGTCTCAAGTACATTGTGAACCATTACAATGCGTTTCATCTGATTTAAAGGGTATCTGGTACGTGTGCTAGTAGATGTCGTTCTGCAGCACGCATGCCTTCAGAAGTGTATATGAGGGCATTTGCTATCCAGGCATTGGTGTGTGTGTGTGTTTACATGCTTGTGGAACAGTTGTCTGAATCTGTATCACCTGTTATCGTAATAAGTGGACAGCAGGCTTTGGATCTCAGAAGAAACAGGTCTGTTCGGGGATAGCAGATGGTTTCTGGTCTGGGTGGAAGGTGGCGTAACTGTAAAAAAAAAAAAAAAAAAAGTAGACAAAAAAACATAAAACATAATTAGAGACCTTGAAAATAAGTCACCAAGTTCTAACAGACATTTTACGGTCTTATTATCTGGTGAGATATATAAACTGTGCTTAAATATAACAACATGTATATAAAAATAGATTTTTTTTATTATTAGAAAAAACTTTTTTAAATGAATAATTAAAATTTATATAATCGTAAAATACATAAATGACCAAATATTAACTAAATGGAAAATATAAATCTAAAATAAATCCTATTTAAACAAAAAAAAACTAATGCTATTTAAAATATGCAAATGAATTACAAGTCTATATTCTCTGGCAGCCCTAATTATTACATTTTTATAATTTAAATTCCTTCAAATTTGGGCTTTGCATATTTTAGCATACTGTGAATGTATTAAAGAAACACACTCTAAAGGTTTTTTTCCCTTTTTCGTCTGTGGAATGCAGAAAGAAGATATTTTGAAAAAATCAGTTTTCTCCAACAATCCAAAGTCACTTTGATTCAAACATTCTTGAAAATATTTTGTTTTGTGTTTTTGCAGAAGAGTGAAAATAACTAATTGTTTTTTGTTGTTGTTGTTTGTTTCTTTTAAATCGGTCAGCATGTCATGTTCCACACGCATATTTCTCAGTTTCTCTGCTCTGCTGAACAGGTATGATCTTCAAAGAACACATGTCTAAAGATGGCGCACAACTATGAACTGCATCTTAGTTCACTGGCTGTATATAAGCATCAAAGGCAACTGGAAATGAATAGCCTGACGGCACGTCTGGCTCGACACTTGGCTGAACTGTCTGTCAACTAAATTGTCTGAAAAGAAAATACATCCCCACCCAACAGGGCGAGGTGACTAGGTGAAGTATGCACTACACTCAAATTAGTATCAAACGTCTATCATACACTTAGACTGGCAAGTTCAAGAGAAAGTCTGTATGTGTATTTTTCAATATGTGTCTGATGACTGACAAAGTACATTCAATCCAAATGTGCAGTCATGTCTTCGTACCTACTGTAGTTTGTTTCCATTTATATAAAGAAAACGCACACATTTCTTCTGTGTGTGCTATTAGCCAGCAGTCTCTAAAATATTTTTGAATGAAATATGTTTGTAATATGTAAAATATGATCCTTCTGAGCATAAATATCAGTATTAACGCAAAACTGAAACAGTACTTTTACCATTAAATATATTTTTTACTTTTGCATGAAGATCTTTTTCACAAATTTTTTCTCACTTCCTGTAGTTTTCTGTTCTGCAACTCTTTGAAATTCTATCACATTGATTTTTTTTTTTTTTAATATTTTTGAAATTCCGCATGTGGATATTGTGTAATCCTAACATACAGTACAGATTACACAAAAGGATCTCATCTCAAAATAGTCTTTATAAAATATTTACAAATAAAAATCATCTTGGTTCTGTAATTCACTTTTTGTGCGTTAAAATTTTTTTAGCGTTCCCTTATCATCAAGAAAATAAAAGTTTTTAACTTAATTAATTGAGCTAAAGAAAGTTACTAAATACACACTGCTACCCCACACATTACACACCTGACCCTTACAATACACCATATCTCTAAACACATTCAAAATATAACATGATTAAGTTTGATAATGTATATGCTTGCAAATTTCACTTTAATTTACACTAAGCTAACAGCTCTAGTGATTTTTTTTATTTAAACTAATTATATCAACTATTTATAATAATTTATACAAAACATTTTTAGCTATTGTATGCAAAAGGGTTATTCTCAAAATGTATGCATAAGAGACAACAGTCATTTTAGTAAAATTTAGATTATTACAGTTTTTTGTTATTTTGAATTCATTTTTAATTTTAGATTTTGCGTTTTCATTTCAATTTGTTATTTTTATTAGTTTTTATGTCTATATAGTTTTCATACATTTTTATTTCAGCTTTAGTTTTGTTATTTTATTTTTTATGATGGTATTTTAGTATTGTTGCCTTGGCAAATGTTTTTATATCTTAATTTAAGGTGAAGTGTATTTCATTTAAAGTACCAAAATAGTTATTTTTTATTTTATTTTTTACTTTTATTAATAACCCTCCAAGAGACAATTAAAAAAACCTTGCCTAGAAAATAAATGTGTCTTAATTCCCTCAATCCCACAATGCTCTTACCCATTTCATGATAAAGGGAACCTTGTTTTGTCACCACCACCATTTTCTTTGGAGATGGTTCCTCAATCTTCATGAGCTCCTTACAGCACTGTTTCCACTGGCCTACATAAAAAAAAAGCACAGAGCATCAATTAAAAGACAGCCCTTAGCTGTTTTGTTTGAGTGAAGTGCATCATTTTAAATATCTGACTTAAGAGTTTCAGTGTAAATGTGAAAAATGGACAAACTAGACACAGACGGGACCATCTGTTAACATTAAGAGAATGTAGGCCATAAAAACCATCGTTCTTGCACGCCATGTAATAAATACCTAGCACAAAAATAGCTGAAACACGGTATTAACAAGGATGTTTTTTAGAGAGGAACTTCATGCTCGTGTCTACATAATTGTGTTAGATATGTATTGAATTCCAATCCTTCAGGAACCGCATGCTTTTCAACTCATCATGACACATGAGCCATTAGACAAGAGTACAAAACAAAAAACCTTTTTTTGAAACACAAAAATAATCTCCTGACATCACTGCGCAGAAACCAAAACCAACTGTACAGAAACTGTCAGATCAACCGCTTCAACGCATGCCTCCTTATCTTTTCAAAACGTGAATGCGAAACATCTATTCTATAATCAGAGATAAGATATTATTCCGAACAAGCATTGAACTATTTCCAGTTGCCTAAACAATAAATCATATTTGATGTTGTGATTCAGCGCAGAGGAATCGAACGCTTTTGAATAAGAATATGTAAAATTGCTCAGTGTCAAATAATTTTAGAAATGTTACACAGCAGGGGCATCGCTAGGCCCTTTTTAGGGGGGCTTCAACTTCTGCCCAGCCCCCCAAAAAAATTATTTAATTAATTAATTTGTGTATTATTAAATATAATTTTGTATTAACTTTAAGTAATCATTAGTGTATCATGATACATATATTAGAGTAAGAGTAAAGGGATCTGTGTTTTTCAGGATCTGTGATAATTTTTCAGGGGATGACTTGATGTATAACCAACTGTAATGTTGATTAAAAAGAATATATTTCATTGTAGATGGATATGCAAATGTTTTTCTTTCAAATGAGCAAAAGTCAGGTGAGAATAGAACAGACAGCCTCTCAAACACAATACCCAAGATTCATTGCAGTCATTGAACCCTCATGTTGTTTTAATTGTCTGCCAATTTCCACATTTCATAAGAGAAAGTAGTGGTATCGTCAAAGGATAAAATCAAAGGATAAACATGAATGTCCTAATAATGAATCAGGAAGTCTTTATTGTAAAAAAAATAAATAAATAAATCTACATTCCCAACTCAAAATCTTCTAATGACGGGACTAAATTTTTCAATTGTTTTTTTTTTTTTACAGTGTTGTATATGGCTCAGTCAGTACTCCTACTCCCATAAATGAAATACAGGGAATACAATGGAAAAGTGGATTGAAATAAGGTTAGTAGTATACAACCCTAAGCTAATAGTCAAATAATATTTTTTAATCATACCCTTATTGGGGGCTGAGCCCCCCTAAAATGAAAATCATAGAAATGCCCCTGTTACACAGTAGTTTCGTAGATCCGAGTCGCATTACACAGTAGTTTTGTAGAATCGAGCCTTTAAATTTACACTGCAAAGGTGGCTAAGAAGCACCTCTGAAGTAGAGTTGAATGGGATTTCAATTGAATGGGATTTTAGACATGTTTAAACCCATCTCTACTTTCTTTATTCTATTAATAAACAACCACCATGTCTTATATCAAAAAACACTGATTAAAAAAAAAAACCCAAAAACAATAGCTGATGAATTTGAAGATAAAAAAAACTGTAATTTGCCATGAAAATGAAATCAATATTTATGAATACAACATATTCCTAGTGGGTGAGAATACCGGTCTTAACTTTATATAAACTGAAGTATGATAACCAACCCACACTGTTCTATCAGTTGCTATCAAACCAAAACAAAGAAAGCATTGTTCTCGGTGCTTGATTCCGTTATACATTGTATCTACTGAGTTCTAAAAACACGTATTCTTACTAAAAAGTTCAACTTTTTGATTGTTTAAAATATATATATATATTATATAAATGAG
Source organism: Carassius auratus (assembly GCF_003368295.1). Lineage (NCBI taxonomy): Eukaryota > Metazoa > Chordata > Actinopteri > Cypriniformes > Cyprinidae > Carassius > Carassius auratus. Next base: position 5,103,260 of record NC_039288.1, on the reverse strand, counting down.
TCATCTTATAATCCCCAGTGAAAAATAATGTAAAAAAGCAGCACAAACAGCAGAATAATTCCTGTTATAACAGAAACATTAAGTTTTTTTTTTTTACAATTAATTTCTTAAAAAGTTTTCTTTTTTCACTATGTAAGAATAATATGCATGTGTGTTTCAGACAACAACAGCATTATCTTTTTTATCAACAGTTTGTAAAGCATTTTAAAAAGCATTGAGCAAAAAAGTGTTGAGCAAGCAAGCACGATGATGCAGTTAACCACAGACAGTCTGCTGGTTGTTTTACAATAATGTATTTCATTCATGATTAGTTCAAAACTTTTTTTGTGGGGGGGGGGGGGTCCTTTTAACATGAAATCTTATTACAGTACCCTTATTCAAGTCATTTTCCACCTAAACCAGTTTATCCACATCTAGTGACAAATTATCTCCAAAGATCACTCACTTTAGCACACACACCCACATCTTTCTGTGTTTCTGCTTCTGCAAGTAACTTGGTTTCAAAGATGCCAAAACCTGTTGAATGTAGATTAAATTTCCACGGTTGGCTTACTGGTAATAGTTTGTATCATTTCACATACTGAAATCATAAATATGGGCCAAATGGTATTTGAAACCCATTATTGGTGATATCGACAGTGGTTTTGCCAATCGTCTTAAGCTGTTGTGGTATTGTAGACACGCTTGTAAGGAAAATCCTGACAATTAAAATGTAAGAAATTAGAAAAATAAAAAAATGTAAAATGCCATTATGCAATAGTTACGACATATACAGTAGTATATAAATGTTTAAAAAAAATACAGTAAGTCTCTGCAAAGTCGCTTTCTATATTGTCTTTTGTCGCGGCAGCGGGGATTGAACCTGCGAGTGGAAGAGTCCTGAAGAACATCTTCGCCATGTGTCGATGCACTAGAGTTGCACAATTAATTGAATTTCTAATTGGAGACCAACAGCCAATCACAATTGACCTTTTATTTTCCGATTGGTTGATTTTTTGGCACACTTGTAATGCTGTTGTAAGTTGTGCGAGCGTGTGTCAAGAGTTGAGCGCGCACAGTATTAAGAGGTTGAGAGAGAGAGAGAGAGAGAGAGAGAGAGAGAGACTTGACAGGAGCGCAGAGAATAAGTTTGTGAGAGAACACCTGAGTAAACCGCGTGAGATGGGTTATTTCTGCACGTTAATATGGATAATAGCAAACAAGCAAGTGAATTTTTTTTTTTTTTGCGATTGTTAGTTTCAGTTCAAAATATAAAGTAATGTGCTTGCAAAATATAGTTCTCTGTGCTCAAAACGTACAATTACTCTCTCAGGATTAAGGCACAAAAATAACACCATATTACTCCCCTTAAAAAAACTACCATTTTGTAACTTGCATTGCATCAAATAGGCATAGCAAACATTTGTAAAACAAAACAAATCCTCAGAGTTTTTGCTCCGAGGATAAAACTAAGTAATATAATAATTATAGTATTTTAATTTCTGGATGAACTGTCCTTTTAATTTTACAATAATAATAATAATAATAATAATAATAATAATAATAATAATAATAATAATAATAATAATAAATTATATGCATTACAGAAGTGGTTTATGTAGGTGGAAAATTAATTTAACAATATTTTACAATCTCAACTTTTTTTTCTCTCCCTCTCTGACCTACTTTGGCTCATAGTTTACCGTTTTTTGATACTCATTTATCTCATGTTCTTGTCCTTCATCAGTTTATCTGCTTTTAAGAGCGATTGGAGGAAAGAATCTGTTTGACGGTGCTTTTCTTGTCAGTGATGTCAGCACTGTCCTTCAAGCGTATCAGTTCCTCATACCTCAGGAAAATGGTTATGCACATGCAAATATGAATGCATGTTTACTTTTATGAAAGTATCTTGTTTATCATATCAGCAGATCATCAGAACAACCTTCGTGAACCCTCTTATTCTAAATTGTTGAAAAAAAAAAAATCTTGCAAATGAAACCTCACAATATATAACTGCTGCAGTCACTAAATACCAATAAAAGTGTGTTGCGTACTTTGCTTACTATAGCTTTAAGTTACTAGGGAACTTAAAAGCAGTTATGCAAAAACTGAACAAATCTAGTTTAAATCCATGTTGACTTATTGCTATGCAGATGAAACAAAGTAATTTAGTAGTTACATTTTTGGATGGATCATTCCTTTAATCTTAATTTGTTTTTCTTAGTTTAATAAAAATAATAATAATAATAATAATAAAAATCAATGCATTACAGAAGTGGTTTATGTAGGTGAAAAATCATTTTAACTAACAATATTTTAGAATCTCACTTTGACCTAGTTTGGCTCATAATTTACTGTTTTTTATACTTTATTCTCATGTTCTTGTCCTACATCAGTTTATCTGCTTTTAAGAGCGATTAGGGGGAAAATTCAGTTTGATAGGGCTTTTCACATCAATGATGTCAACACTGCTTATAAGTTCCTCATACCTCAAGAAAATTAATGAATGCAAACCTGTGCAATTATTCATGTTTAACTTTATGAAATAATCTTATATCAGTGGATCTTTAGAATGGCCATGTTGAACTTATTCTCAAGCCAAACTTAAAAAAAAAAAATTGAAAATGAAACCTTATATCTAACTGTTGGAGTCACTGTATACCAATAAAAGTGTGCTGCATACAAAGGAAGTCTTTGCTTACTACAGCTTTAAGTCACTAGGGAAATTTAAAAAGCAGTTATGCATAAAGTGAACAAATCTAGTTTAAAGGGCTAGTTCACCCAACACATTTTTTTAATTAGCTTGTGTTTTACATACCCTTGAAGCATCCTAGGTGTATATGACTTTCTTCTTTCAGACGAATCCAGTCAGAGTTATATAAAAATGTTTCCTGTCTACTCCAAGCTCTATCATTGCAGTCAGCGGGTGTAGCTAGCGTTGTCATGGTACCGAAATTTCAGTATTCGGTACTGATACCAGTGAAAATCCACGGTTCTCGGTACCAATACAAAAGACAAAAATGTTCTAATTAAAAAAAGAAAAAACACTTTTTATCACTAAAAATAAAACCAATGCCATTCTTTATACTTATATACAATTATGTTTAAAGTTTTTCTACAAGTAATATAATTACGAAAAACAGTAAACTAGTTTCACCCAAATTTAATTTGCCTTTTAATTAATGAAATGAAATTATTATTATTATTATTATTATTAAAATTGAAACATGGAAGAAATAGTGTGATTTATTTCTTTAAACAATACAGTTTTATTAATTTTTTTCAACAGTAGTAGCAGTATCGCATACATTCTACTAAATAGTAATATTTCTAGCACACTGCCTTTGTAGCCTATCAGACCCGGACCAGACAAATTAAAGAGTCGATCAGGACTGTGGTTGAAACACAAGCCAAATTCCTCATAAAAGGCAACAGGATGTTGTAAATCAATTCCTAGTGCCACAAGTCAGAAACAAGTTAACCAACCAACCAACTCTTTCACAGAACAGCTTTCGACATTAACACCATTAGAACAATTATTGACAATTTCAATTCAGAAAAAAGATAGTAAAATTTGGGGCAAGTAATTGAGATGCAACGCCGGACATCACACGTAAACCCATGAGAGTAATACACAAGATCCTTGGATTGACTTAAATTGAGACTAAAATTCCGGAGGGGGCCTTTTAACCTCTCTCCACAGAAATGTTTATGTCAGAGAATGGCACAAGAAATGTCTTTTAATGAACTCCAAAAGACATTGTTAAAATGAACTTCTGCTTCGCGGAAATCATAGCGCTGTATGCATCAAGAACCTGGTTGACTGGGTCCTCGGTATCACCGGTTCTTGAAGAAACCTGGTACCGTCACATTTTTTAGTACAGACTTGGTACCGAAGTACCGGCTCTTTTGACAACACTAGGTGCTGCAGTTGAACAGTCCACAAGTTGTCAAATGAAGCACACGCATTCATAATAAAATGAGCCACACACAGCTCCGGGGGGTGAATAAAGGCATTCTGTTGTGAATGTATGCATTTTGTAAGAAAAATATCCAAATTTCAAACATAATAAATCCCTTTTTTCACTTCCTTATCTGTCATACGCGGAAGCCGTTCCGGCAGATGTCATAAGCTGCATCCGAAAACTTGACTTGCTGCCTTGCTGTCTAATCAGGCAATGACTTTGCAGGCAGCGTTTTTGCACGAAGGCACCTCATGAAACTGATTTCGGACAGGCTTCTGAGACAGCGTAATGGTAAAATGATCTACAGCAAAATATTTAGAGCCTTGGTGAAAACTAGGTGTATATTTCATTACTGCAATATTAGTTTCATGCTAGAAATTGCATAAAAAAGGAAAAACATACATTTACACACAAACTGACCACCGACCGCAACTTTCAGATGCCATCTTTATTTTTTGGCTTAACTCTCACGGAATGGAACGCACAGGATTGTGGGATATCAAAGGCAGCGAAGGATACATCTACGCCTTCAGAAATCGGCCAGATGAAGGCATCTCAGGAGACAGGAAGTGAAGCTAACTTTGAATTCGGACGTGCCTTGATGCCTTCCCACCTTGGAATGCGTCCTCCGAAGGCAGCATTTTGCAGTTTTTCGGATGCAGTCATAGTATGTGTGCAGCGGGCACCTCTGAGATACCAGGGGGGCAGGGTTTCATATTTTTTTGAAGCACCCCTGGGCGCTGCCATTGGCTTGTGGACCCCCACCTGCTGTTAGCATTCCATTGACTCCCATTCATTTTGGCGTCACTTTGACAGCGAATAACTTTACATCTGAGGCGTTTAAAGACTCCATTTGTCCATTCATTATTTCTTAAGAAACATGAAAATGTATAAAAGTTATGGTCCCGTAGAAGCAGTTTTTGAAAAAAATAAAAATAGGCTAACGATTGCGACATAACCAGTGACTCTCTGACGCACAGTAGATAAATTACCGCATGGACAGGAGGAGAAGCTCGCAGGCAACCTTTTACTTTCTATGAGGCTATCAGGGGGACGTGGAGGCATAAATTCAAGGGAGATAATTAATCAGAATACTTACCAAAATTTGCTCCTGTTCACGCTCACCTTCTCTGGAAGATTAGGTGGGTGATTCAGATTTGTCTTGGCACAGCGGTTAGAAGACTTACAGGTTGCTCACATGACATCTACGTCATAAGTTTGAGTCTGCGCAGTACATCTGACCCCAAGGAAGTGTGTGCTTCTAATTGACTCAATTTGTCTCCGTTGAATCCAATGGGGTCGCTGTGTCCATTGCTTTTACTGTCTATGTGAGATACTAGCATCGTGAGTTTGATTATAGGAGCAAAAGGAAAACCAGCCTCCTATTGGTTTATATCGAAATCCGCGACATTTTTCTTTCCAAATCCTCTGTTAATTTGTGACCGGCGTTTTGTTTTGTTCTCTGCATTTGTCAAAATCACGCAATGCTGATGTACTATGACTTCCGCCTATGACAGATAACGGAAGTGAGAGTAAGGGGTTTATTACGTTTGAAATATGGATTTTTGTTTTGAAAAACTCATGCATTCACTACATAACTCCCCTTTTAACCCCCCCTTAGGTGTGTGAGGGACATTTTATTATGAATGCACGCACTTTATTTTGATGACTTTTGGAATTTTCAATTGTGACATTTGCTGACTGCAATGATAGAGCTTGGAATGGCCAAGACAATTTTTAATATAACTCTGACTGGATTTGTCAAAAAAAAAAGAAAGTCATATACAGCTAGGGTGCTTCAAGGGTGAGTAAAACACAAGCTAATTTTCATTTATGGGTGAATGGACCCCCTTTAAGCCTCCAGCTTCCGGAAAGGAAAGCAGATCAGCTGATTTCACAATAAAAAGAGTAAACAAGTCAGGCCTAACAGGTCTCAAAACCTGTCGCCAACAAGCCAGATTTTAAAACAACAAGGCTGGATTCCTTGCAAAGTTCAAGGTCACATGTAAAAATTCTTACAAGTTCAATACCTTTAAACTGTCACTCATTTTAATCAGTCAAAGACTTTCTCTCTACTTTGGCTCTTTGAGCTAAATAAACCAGTTCAATGCTTGGTGCTTATTATTTTTACTAGAATGCTAAACTATAAAAACTGTAAAGCTGCTTTTCTGTGGAGGTAAACTTTATAATACAAACATTTTGAATGACCTCTCCATATTAAGCAAATACATAAGAAAATATATAATGTGTATTGTGTACACAATAAACAGTACTAATGAAACAAGAGGTAATAATATCTTGCACTCATTTCAATATGCGACACTAAATTATCTTCAAAGATCACTTATTTAAAAACATCCACCCACGTTTGTTTGTTCCTCTTATGTTTAAGAATGTAACTTGGTTTTGGCATTTGAAATAAAAAGGAAAGTATAAAAGTAAATCTATAAGGGTGTACATTTAATTTGATTCCTTCTAATGCAACAATAATCATCTTAAAATCTAAACTTTATATGATTTCACTTAAAAAAAAACAAAAAAAACAAAAAAAAAACATTAAGATGAATGATATTTAAACATTCACAAGTTTAATTCCAAAATTGACTGCTATGGAACGACTGAACCGACTGATAAACCTTATATTGTATTCATTTATTGATTTTATGTTACATAAGCAACACTCCCAGTTCCGATCACTCACTCTTTGTTGTAACTCAAGTGGCTTTTATGTTTAGGAATGTAGGCAAATAAGTCTTGTCATTGTTCTTTGTTTTGCCTTTGATTTCTTATGAATGCATATATGAATATAAATTTGCTGAATCCAATTAATAAAAATCCCTTTTAGATCAAATTGACAAGCAATCAATAGTGTATAAACTGATATTTTTTGTAAACCAAAATCGAGACATATTTTTTGTTATTTCTTGCTAAATATAATGAATCTCAATTATGGGATGGGTTAATGCTTACAGGTGCATCTCAATGAATTAGAATGTCATGGAAAAGTTCATTTATTTCAGTGATTCAACTCAAATTGTGAAATGCATGTATTAAATAAATTCATTGCACACAGACTGAAGAAGTTTAAGTCTTTGGTTCTTTTAATTGTGATGATTTTGACTCACATTTAACAAAAACCCACCAATTCACAAATCTCAAATTAGAATATGGTGACATGCCAATCAGCTAATCAACTCAAAACACTTGCAATGGTTTCCTGAACCTTCAAAAAGGTTTCTCAGTTTGGTTCACTAGGCTACACAATCATGGGGAAGACTGCTGATCTGACAGTTTTCCAGAAGACAGTCATTGACACCCTTTCCAGGGAGGGTAAGCCACAAACATTCATTGCCAAAGAAGCTAGCTGTTCACAGAGTGCTGTATCCAAGCATGTTAACAAGAAATTGAGTGGAAGGAAAAATTGTGGAAGAAAAAGATGCACAACCAACCGAGAGAACCGCAGCCATATGAGGATTGTCAAGCAAAATCGATTCAAGAATTTGAGTGAACTTCACAAGGACTGGACTGAGGCTGGGGTTAAGGCATCCAGACGTGTCAAGGAATTTGCTGAATCACAGACAATGTCAGAGGCTTCTTACCTGGGCTAAGGAGATGAAGAACTGGACTGTTGCCCAGTGGTCCAAAGTCCTCTTTTCGGATGAAAGCAAGCTTTGTATTTCATTTGGAAACCAACGTCCTAGAGTCTGGAGGAAGGGTGCAGAAGCTCATAGCCCAAGTTTCTTGAAGTCCAGTGTTATGTTTCCACAGTCTGTGATGATTTGTGGTGCAATGTCATCTGCTGGTGTTGGTCCATTGTGTTTTTTTAAAACCAAAGTCACTGCACCCGTTTACCAAGAAATTTTGGAGAACTTCATGCTTTCTTCTGATGACCAGCTTTTTTGAAGATGCTGATTTCATTTTCCAGCAGGATTTGGCACCAGCTCACACTGCCAAAAGCACTAAAAGTTGGTTAAATGACCATGGTGTTGGTGTGCTTGACTGACCAGCAAAACCCATGTCTAACCTGAACCCCATAGAGAATCTATGGAGTATTGCCAAGAGGAAAATAAGAAACAGGAGACCAAAAAATGCAGATGAGCTGAAAGACCACTGTCAAAGAAACCTGGGTTTCCATACCACCTCAACAGTGCCACAAACTGATCACCTCCATGCTACGTCGAACTGAGGCAGTAATTAAAGTAATTAAATTAAATTAAAGTAATTAAAGGTCGTTAGCCTAAAAGGAGACACTACCAAGTATTGAGTACATGGACAGTAAAAGAACATACTTTCCAGAAGAAAAAAATAAATAAAAAATTATTGGTCTTATGAAGTATTCTAATTTGCTGAAATAGTGAATTGGTGGGTTTTTGTTAAATGTGACCCAAAATCATCACAATTAAAAGAACCAAAGACTTCAACTACTTCAGTTTGTGTGCACTGAACTTATTTAATACACAAGTTTCACAATTTGAGTTGAATTACTGAAATAAACTTTTCCACGACACTCTAATTTATTGAGATGCACCTGTAGTTGAATGGAAAAATAAATGTTAAGTGCTAACTTGCCTACAGTTTCATAAGTTCATATAAAAAATTAACCTGCATTTCTGAAGACAACTTATCATACTTTCATTCCAAGTATAACCAAAACTATGAGGAAAAAAACAAATAAAAAAAGCAATACATACACAGCCAAGTACACACCCCAAGAAACTTAAAGACTACATTTTATCCAACACAACTTCAAGGTTGGGGTTAAGAAAACCGGTCTCATTATGGGAACAGAGCAGGTCTGGGACCCCATCTCTGTTTTAGACTTAGACCTGTAGGCACTGGACCAGTTTATGACTGCAGCTAACACACACAGCATATCAGAGACAGTGTTGATTGCATACCACACATGTCAAAAGGGGAATAAGGAAATCTGAAATTTGATGAAGGACACTGCTGTGATTTCCGTATGGACATACCAGTGGCTTTACCTCATCAAAAAAAATTATAAAAAATAAATGGTGTTGACGTTAGGCTTGTTGCAATAGTCGGTGTTACCGGTGATACACGGTGTTTAACCCATCTACCGGTCAAAGCACTTGACCACCGGCACCGTCCCCATCATGTTGAAATTTTAGCCTATAGCAATAAAGCACTTAATTCAGTTAGTGACTACGTGCCTTCGTAATTTAACGTAAGCGGAACGAGCGCCGCAGTAAAGCAGCAGGTGTCCGATTTCATTTATCATTTGAGGAGAGTGAGGCGAGCTAACTGGCAAAGGATGGCGGAAGATCTGGTTTCAAAGCAAAATGCAAAAGCACCTATTTGGAAATATTTTGGATTCAAACCAAATGCCAACAGGGAACCTGAAAATGTTAACGAGCCAACCTGTAAACTTTGCCTGATGAAAGTGGCAGCATGCGGAGGTAACACTTCGAATTTACACGCACATCTTCAAGCACACCACAAAAATGAAGCGGCCAAGATGGGTCCAGCGGCAAAAAAATCGACCACAAAAGCCTGACAAACAAACACAGCCTTCAATAAGTGGTGCATTTGCGCAATGCACAAAATATAAAAGGGACAGTGCGAGGTGGAACACGTGCACTGACGAAGTGACGAAATACATATGCAAAGAAATGGTGTCTTTTAATACTGTTGAAAAGCAATCTTTGAGAGACCTCATAACCACACTCGACAGCCAATATGAACTGCCAGGGCATTACTATTTCACCAAAACAGCTGTCCCACGTGCCTACAACCGTGTCTGGAGTGTTTCGTTATTTCTATTTTGTAGGCTACCTTATTAAACGAAGTTTTTGATGTTCGTTCGTTTCATATTCGATGGTTTTGCGTTTATTTTATTTTTTTGCTGAAAAAGGCAGGCACTTTATTTAACGAATAGTGAATTTTTTTCATATAATTTCTTGTTTGATGCTTGCACGATGTGTGCAGAGGTTCGTTTTGTTAATAAATGCACTTTAAAGGTGTTTCATAAGTGCTTTGGTTTAGTTTTTGCATGGTGTGTTAAGTTATTATTCATTTTGCAATAAAGATGTGTGTAATACAAGCGAGTGTCTTATTGTTTTGTGTATTTTTATTAAGAATAAAATAAATTAAGCCATGAATAATTCAAACAAATGCTACTGAATTGCCGCTAATTAAAGTGAAAGTAAACTGAGACGTGTGCACCTCTGCACGACCGCATTTTCGGCCACCCGAAATCTCCGGCGACACGCAACCCCGGTGACACCGGGATTACCGTTTTTTTTTACACGTCGATTAACCTGTGGAAAAAATCCGTCACCGCAACATCCCTAGTTGACGTTTTTATAAAAATTTCAGTTCAAAACATCCATTAAAAAAATTACACATAAAATTACACACACATGCACACTTTCTGGGAATGCATTCTGGGAACTCTGGTACTCACTCATGTCATAGAAATGCTGCCAGAAGGCTTCCATCCAGTTATGTGTGTCTTCAGAGGAGTGCGTGAGAATCGTGTGTGTGGTCTCATCACCACACTGGTTTATTATGGTGATACTGTGAGTATGTAGAGCCGGATCTCTCTCTCTGGCACACACACGGGTCTCCTAAAGCATGTATGCACACACTTGGTTTAAAGACCAGGTTACAACTGCACAACAATTCATAGTTTGTAATACGTGGGGTCAGTGTTGTAAACAACTTCCAAAACTAGGTATGCTGTAACAATGGATTTTAAATCCCTGGCTGCACATTACATATCCTCTTACTGGAAAAACTCACATAACACAATTATTATCAAAGACAACTTGGCCATCTGTTGACTACAAGATGCAACTACAACTGTTCTATTGAGAACAGCGTATCACTCTTCCAAATACACTGACACTCCTCACCTTATTAATGGGAATCGTGAACAGCGGTGTCTCTAAAGAGTCTGCATCGTCTTGCTGCTGGTAACATTTTAAATCTGACCCACTCAGGACACTGTAGACATCTCTCCAGTCTTCAGGATTGGTCTCTGACTTGGGTAGAAAAATACATGAAAGGTGAATGAATAGGGAATTGGGAAATTCTGGTTATTTATTTTTGATTACATTAATATGTCATCTTTTACAAACCCGAATTCTGAGTTTTCCACACATAACAACTTGAGTCATACAGAGAGGTTGGGCCACGAGCCGACAGCACATGTTACCATAGAGCGGCAACCAGAACGAAGACTCCTCTGAAATACAAGAATCAAAAACAAACATGCTATCATGTGCATAAAGATACAGTGCTGTGCGAGTTAAAAATCCTAAAACCTTGATAGTGAAAATGTTGAATTCAAAATCTAAATTCCCAGACTTTTGGACTCGATGTGTAAACATAAATTCACACATAATAGACTCTGTTCTGAAATATTCCATTAGAAAGTGCAGAATAAAGGGTTTTCTTACCGGTGTCTGATATTGTCAGGTCATGGGTTCGGAAAGAGTTCTGTACGTGGCACAGGGTCAGAGATGTGTGGGCCAGGAGGTGATATTTAGGGCCCCTGAGGACAAGAGGTGATATTGAGGGCCTCTTGAGCACATTTATATTGTACAAAGAATGTTTTGGACTCAAACAAAATATCCAACCCATGTTTAAACTAGTGAGGTTTCATTTTAAAATGGTCTACATTCCATTACACAGAGATTTCAAACTAAAACGGGATGTGCAGCGTTTTCGAAAGTCTCTGTTTTCAAGGGTTAAGTAACACCGGGGTAGTGTAAATGACAGGCGTAAAACTAGCACAAGTTATGCGTTTCACTCTAGGGTAAACATAGCCTCCGTTCTGTTCCAATAAAATTGCTTTTAGAACATATAGAACTGATCTGAGTTGAAGTACACACAAATATTTTTAAAGATTCAAACAACACTGATGCCTTTTTCATAAAGTGAAACATTAAAAGTAAAGAAAACAAAACATTCTTAGTTAAATTAAAAGAAAACTTAGAAACAAAGAAAATAATTTTCACTTGAAAACAGTATATTTAGTTAATATTTTACAAGAAAATATAAATTATTGTGTGACAATAAGATTGCTTTTTTTTTTTTACTTTATTTTCGTTACAGTTAAGCACATCCATTCACTCACATTCTTACTGGGATCAGATGTTTTATATTTGAGTTTGTCTGTAATCAGGGTCAACAATGATTCTGTAATGTAATAGGGAAAACTATCTTTTCTCAATAGATATTTTGTTATTATTATTAAAACTGCAAAAAAAGAAGAAGAAAAAAATACATGACAAAAAAAGAAAAAGAAAAAATTTATTGATGTATAATTACTTTACAATTAAAATATTTAAATAATAAGAATGTAAATAAGATAAATAATTTAAGTGGTGTATGCTCAAGAACACAATGACACAATATATACTTCTATATAATTCTATATAAAAATGTAATTCTATATAAAAATTGAATATATATATGACTTAAGCGTTTTGAAAAATCCCCGTTTTGTAACTCGCTGTTTTGTAGTCTATGTCGTGTGTCACTATATGAGGACGCGAACGCATAAACTGTCACTTCATGAGAATTTACTGTTTCATTTGAGAAAACTGTCATATCATAAACACAGACACTCAAAGATCTTCATGGCAACCCATCAAAACAAATGTTCGGTTTAACGTGGGTAAATTGACAATATATTAAGCTACTGTTGTTGCCTAGAGTAGATTTAGCTATGTCTCTATGTAGTAATAATAATACGTCTCTATTAATAATAATAATTATTATTCCTAGACCGTTGCTTGTTTTTTTTACTTGTTTTGTTGTAATGAGATTATCTGATTAATATCATTTTTTTATATTCCTAGACTTATTTGTTGCAGTTTTTTATACAGTTAAACTAAAACTAAAATAACTTTTTAGATTTAGATTTCTGGTTGCATTTGAAGTTCTTTAACGCTTAAGAAAATAAATAATATTACTGTCAAATTCATGTCAGATAATAAAAATACTGTAATAAATTCAGTAGTTCACCATGTATTTGTTCATGTTTTATTAAGGGATAAGTCTGAAGCACACCATAAAATAATTCAAGCAATTTACATAGGGCTAGTAGTATATACAGCTGTACATACAGATGCACACCCAGGTATCGGATCAGTACTCGGTATCGGCCGATACCCTTAGCCCAGGTATCGTAATCGGTATAGGGAAGAGAAAAAGGGTATCGGAACATCTCTACCTGATATGTCACAAAAACAAGAGTGCACACACAAACACACACACACACATGATGCTAAAGATGAAAAATTACCCAGACTTGTTTTTGACAGCCTTCATGACACTCACCCTTAAAAATATTTAAATGGTTTCGACATCTCTCACCATCCATCTCTTTAATTTTTTTTGCTGTGCTTTTTTAGCCTATTTCTCAGACACACTTAATGTTGAGAAAATAAACAATCAAGGTGTGTCTGTCTGTACTGACAATCACTATGGATGTGTTTGTTTCTGTTTATGAACTGGTTTCAGCAAACGCAGCCCAAGTGTGAGACCATATCAACATTTAACAATCTCCCATGTGTCACGTATCTGTTTGTACACCGCTTTGGTATGTTGAATAGTATATACTGTATGTAATGGAAAATATTCTTCCCCCTCACCGTTCTGACAGTACAGGCAGCAGAACTGGTGATTCTCCTCTGGGTGAACTCTCTCCCGATCTGGTTCCACTGCTTTGGGAACTGCAGGAAGCTGCTGTCTCTAAAGATGCCATGAACTTCTTACTGGAGGCACTTCCCAGCCGGCTCAGCCTCCGAGTGGAGAAGCCCGTGTTGAATTCCTCCTCCACACAGCAGCTGTAGAGCTCCACCCGCAGGTCAAAGCCTGGAGGTACGTCAGTGCTATGAAGACGGGACATACGGAAACTGGACTTAAAAAAAGAGCTTTATCATTTTATTTTAGTTACAGACATTTTATAAATAAAATATTTAAAATGTATACACTACTGTTTAAAATATGCTCTCTGCTTTCTTAAATATTATACATAAAATTATATATTAAATATATTAAGATATAATCAATATTAAAACATACAATAAAATATTTTGGTAACACTTTTTATGTACCAATTCTCACTATTAACTATTTACTTATTAGCATGCACATTACTGGTATACTGGGTGTTTATTTGTACTTATAAGGCACTTATTAAAGGGTTAGTTCACCCAAAAATGAAAATTATGTCATTAATGACTCACCCTCATGTCGTTCCAAACCTGTGAGACCTTTTTAACCCTTTAATGCCTTATTCTGTATGAGCATATTTTAGATCCCTTAACCCTACTCCATACCTAAACTTAACAACTACCTAACTATTAAAACTATTAATAAGCAGCAAATTAGGAATTAATTGAGGCAAAATTCATAGCTAATTGTGAATGTGTGTTCCCAAAAAAAAGTTTTTCCTGTCACTTTTGTTCAATTCAATGCATTCTTGCTTATTAAAAGTATAAGTTTCTTTCAAAAACATATCTTTATGCTTTTTGAATGGTAGTGTAAATTGACCAAAATATATATTTAAAAAATTCCTTCTTTATCTAACAACTAAACTAATCAACTATATATAATGAATATGACATGGTGAGACATTTTAAAGGACATAGGACAAAAAAAGGACAAAAAAAGTCAAAAATTTTGTAATGAAGTCCATTTTAGAGAGGACCATTTCTATTTTGTCCATTGATATCAGAGAGATAAAAGAAAGTAAAAGCTTCTCACAATATCACTGGTTCAACGAAACAGATGTCTGTGAGCGTCCTGTCCACTATTACGAGATCTGTATCATGAATCTCTGTCCCCACCTGCAGCAAACAGAACACAGCACACTGGTGCAGCTCTAAACAGAGAAAAGAGGGACAGAAGTTTAGAAAATCAGTGAAAAAAATGTACTGATTTTGTAGGCAAACAGATTTCGCCACCTTAGTATTTTTAAAGGTTCTGTCTGCATTGATCAGTTTAGTGTTACTGAGCTTCAAAGTTTTTGCATTCCATATACTTTGTAGACAGAAAATTTTTGTTTTCTAAATAAAAGGTGCCCAAAATGTTAATAACTTTACATATTAAAAATAAAAATCACATAATATAATTAATTTGTGACAGACTCAATTTGGACAAAAATGTCAGATAGATCCAAGATGACGATTTGTCCAACTCACCTCCTTTGTTTTTGAAATACTCGGAGTCTTTCCACATGAGAGGAATGCGAATATCTGAGGATAAGTCAAGCAAATAGAAAAATAAAAGCAGTTACAAATCAATGCAAATAAATAAGATATAGAATTTTGCAAGTTGTTGCATTTGTCTCTGTCTATGTAACCTGACCTGAAATGGCTATTTTTCCAGAACAAGGTAATCGCTGATCAACAGACCCACCATCAGATGACCTAAAAACATTGAATCAATGGATCAGCGGCTCTATTCCAGACATTGTGAGCCATTTTAAGTGCACTTACAAAAGAACCATTACAACAGTTAGGCATCATAAATATGTTATACTTTCATTATTATTGTCTGTTATTTTTTATGTTTATTTCTTTTTTTTTTCTTTATTTCTATTTCTTTATTTCTTTTTCTTTTCATAATTGCAAGATATAAAGTCAGAATTGTGAGATATAAAGTAATAACTGCAAGATCACAAAATCACAATTCAGAAAAGTGTGATTGTTAAACTTGCAATTACAATCAATAAACGTACAATTCTAAGAAGAAAAGTCAAGGAAAAGTTGCAATTGTGAGGAACATTTTTTTCAGAATTGTGTGATAAAAAGTCGCAATTACCTTTTATTAATTTTATTTTGATGGCAGAAACAAAACCAATTGGTAGAATAAACTCAAAAAACAACAGATTAGTTACTTAGTTCTTAGATTTAAACTCAGAATTGTGAGAAAAAAAATAGTTAAAATTGTAAGATATAAACTTGAAATTGAGAGATTTAAACTTAGAATTGTGAAAAATCTTGCAATTCTGCAGTTTTGTATTACTATTCTCAAATCTCATGGCAGAAACAGGCTTCCGTAGTAATGCCAAACTATATGGAAATCATTTGCGAGTTGAAAATGTTTTGTTTGAGGAGACATTGAGTTGCTATTCATTCTGTTACTATCTACTCGGTCCAACTTATTAAACTTCCATTCCCCAGTCCAGTGACTCAATGATATACCTCCGTTCTGCTCTTTGCATAGCCTGGGCTTCCTTCATGCGCTGCAGCTGGGTCATGAGGGCCAGTATGCGGCTGTTGGATGTAAGGAGAGTCTTGGAAGCTTCCAGAGCCTGATCTCTCTGAGAACATGCAGCTAAAAGCTTACAGGCCCCTTCTCTGATCCTCACCTCCATCTCGATCTGTCTCTGAACCTCACAGTCCTGCAGAGAGATGAAGAAAGAGCAGTCATAACCTCAGACGATACACCCAGAACCATTCACTGACTGTCTGGTGCATATTAAAATAAAAATAAGGTAAAAAAATAAATCTGGTCAGCTGAAAGTTGGAATAATTAAACCTACACGCATACTAGAAGTGATTTCAGTGGGTTAAATTTTGTTCATGATCCACATCATATGACCTTATAAGCCCTAAAGCATGTCTTTTGTTCCATGTATTTAAGTTTATTTAAGATAAAGCTTTAGCTCCAGAGCATGCTACAACATTCAGAGTATTTTTGTTAGTATGTTAAGCCGTTTGTATAGATTAGCATGAGATGTTTTGTTAAATGGGGTTAATTTGATCACATGCCTAGCTCAAATCGATCTTCTTATGCCATTCAGCAAAAACTAAACTTATCAGTTGCAATTTAATAATTTGACAATTTGTCTTAATAATATTGTTACAATTAGGAGTTGACAGATTATCAGCCTAGCCGATATTAAGCATTTTTTTGTTACCATTATCGGTCGTTTTCAAAACCAATTTGCAGATATAATAAATTTAAAACATTTAAAGAAAGTTTTTTTTCAGAGTCCTTGTTATTATTAATTTTGACATAAATTTACATTTTTACAACAGACACATATATCGGTTCAAAATAACGATTATCGGTCTATTTCATCTGCAATAATCAGTATCAGCACTGAAAAATACATATCGGTCAACCCCTATTTACAGTTACTGTCTGGATAGCAGTGTTGTATTGCAAAGTAAAACTACTAAAATTATTATATGGAAAAATGTACCTTAAAATATGAACAAACATTAACAATTAAATAAAACTGCTGAAAACAATGACAAGCAAATATTAAAATTACTTAAAGTAAAATTAAAATATTTTAAAATATAAAAGCGATTTCAAAATATTAATAAATACTACCAAAACAACACTGCTTAAAAGTCCTAATTCTTTCTTTTGATTATTTTAAGATACATCCCAGTGTGCCACAAAATTTGCATTCAGTCAAACCAGAGCCACACGTCTGGTCACACACAAACAAACACTATGCAAAAGCAGAGGAGAGCTCTGAAAACATTCAGCTAACAAGAGAAACAAAGTTGAACAAAAAGCTAAACTTCAATACAACAAAACCTCACCATTTATGGTTGGCTTTTATTAGCAGTAGGGATGTTCATTTTGGTTATTTTTCCTAACCGGCAAACGATGCTCGTTAACCGATTATTAACAGTTAACCAAGAAGGTTATTTTAAATTAGAACTGAAGTAAATTAGAAAGGATAAGTGTCTGTGAACCATTAAAAATACTAACATTTGTTTCCCGGGAATACATTTTACATGCGCAAAAAGCAGTAAACAACAGAGCATGAGGATTCACATGGTCATCATATCACATCAAACACCTGCAGAGCTTCTGTGAGAAGAAAAAAAAAACATAATAAACCTAGGCTATATATAGGCCTATACATATATAACTATTAAATAGGTCTATGCGAGAAAAATGAACAAAAAACTGTTCAAATAGCCTAATATGCAGAGTTTCCGTTTATTTTTGTGCTGCGCGAAAGGAAACAGACGGCAGAAAGCGGCATTATATTTTTCTTTAGGCTTATATTACAAAAGCACAAAGATTTGTTTTCATTGTGAATGTACACAAATGAAGGCCAACTTTTTACAATTACGATTTTCTTTATTATCGCTACCTTGACAATGCAGCCCGTTCATTATCATAATAAAATAAAGTTAGTCAAATATATGGAGAAAAAAAACAGACACTGCTCAGTTTAAATATGTAGTAAAATGATAAATAAATAACTTTTTAATCCATTTAACTGACTGTATTAATGGGTCAAAATTCTTAACTGTCGCTTAACGGTTAAAATGAACATCCCTAATTAGCAGGCAGTCAAATACCTTTCATCTGTTCACATCCTCTCAACTGTGATGCAAAGCACCACAGTTATGTAAGAGGGAATAATCTAAGTTCTTAAGATTACCACTAAAAAGTGCACCTTGATGTTCATAAACAAGCAATTTAAGGGTTTATCCATCAGGTACGAATGGATTACTCATAAAAGCCAAATGAATGAAAGCTATTTACTAATGAAATTCTCAATTTACACTGTCCTCAAGCTGCAGTTAAATATGTGTCAAAGTATCTAACAAAAAGATTAGATAATGTGGACATTAAGACCTGATATGGACTGTTAACTGATAACATTTGTGATTTGGGTTCACAAGTACAATGCAACTGCAATGCAGGATGAAACAAAGCCATTTTGTTCAATTAAACAAAAGCACTCGCTGAAGATTGATTAAACTGCTCTTAAACTATTAGTCCCTACTAATAGCAGATTAAAGCATGCTGGCACCGGCTCAATGCCTGTCTGCTCTGATGACAGCGAGCCCTGTGAACTGACTTGAAATTCCCTCGGGGTCCTATGTCTAAGAACAATTTCAAACAGGTTGTGTCTAATTCTAATAGGCAACATTAAGACGACATATTAGCCAATTCTTATTACTCTAAAATCTGCCCCGAAAAAATGCCCTAATAAAACAGTCATTGCCTTTGTCTAGTCATAAAAGAGGTTAGATATATTGTAGAGGAAATTAGGCAGAGCATAGTTGCATTGCTCAGAGGGCTCGGTTACAGATCATTTGTCTTTTTGTCTGCAAGTTACTTTAGAGAAAGAATAACAGCTACAAATGAGAGAAGTGTTGATATAAAACAAGTGTGGACAATCTCTGAACAATGTTTTAAAGAAATCTTTCAGAAACTCCAGATGTGTGAGATTACTAGAGCATTTTTCAGCATTTACACTTGATGCGCCCAAAGAGAAAAATAAATAAATACTAGATATTCCTGAACATGCAAAGTTGTTTAAAACATGCCACAAAATTAACTTCAGGAGGAAAAAAAACTCAACAATATGCTTTGCAAATTCAAGTACGCTGTCTTCTATGAATGCAGAACAATTCAATATGCCAGAATACATTGTTTATTTTAAACAATATGACGTAATGCAGTCTAGTCACAACAAAGGTGACTTCATGCAATAAATTCTTACAAAACACGACAATAAATCTAAACTGAAGAGCACAATTCAACAGACACTGGACTCAGAGCTCATCAATGAGTTTAAATCGAGTTCAAATAGAATCTTTGGCCATCCATATGCATATTATACCCCAACTTTGTGTAAACAATGGTCTAATTTATGTCATTTTTCTTCTCCTAAAGCATTTTACAAGACACATCTGAGGCAAAGTTGCCATGTATACAAACCATAAGCGAGAACTAACTCCATTCGATCTCCTGGGATATGAACGAGCAACATCTGAGCGATAAAATCTTTTTCTTTTCTTTTTTGAGTCGTGTTGTGGATCTGCGCCTGCACATGTGAGGTGCTGCGGCTGCTTACTTCAGCGGAATCCTCCAGCATGCTCAGGCGGAATCGGCCTCTCTTCACCTCCATCTCCATCGCGGATCCCCGGGCCACAGTTGCTCTGGAAGTTTGGTTTCTGCAGAACATTGCTGCTGTAGGTATGTTGAAGATCCAAGCACCAACAGAAGCGGTTGAGTGTTAAATCAATTAAAATATCTCATTAAAATAAACATAAATCCCGTCCCAAATGTTTAAATAAATCTTATACTAGGCGCGTATAAAATCCAACCGGACATGCTGCAACAACTATGGATAAATGGGATGTGCTTTCCCCAGTTCTTCGTATGGGTGGCGCCTGAAGTTTGGAACACTGAAACAGCGCCAAGCGTGTGGGTGGAGCTTACATGAAGCAAATGTGTCACACGTTAATAACGTATAAACGAGCTGCTGTTCAACAGCAGTTTGAACGTTAATTTGCACAACACTCAAAAAACTTAACAGACATTGTCTTTATAATACAGTTACGAAGAAAATACAAGACTTTATTTAAACTCTATGCTTAAAAACAAAAAAAGAACTAACGTCTTTGTCGCTAAATACAACACATTTTATGTTAAATTTAATTGCTATTAATTTAATTATATTTCTGTGGAATTAAAGCACGCTATTCATACACTTATCCACACAAGGTAGCTAAAAATATATATTTTATTTTCATTATTTTATTAATCTAATAATTGTGTAAATTCTTAAAAAGAAATGATTCCTCATATTCAGACAGATAGAAAACATAACATACTGTAATGTTTTAATTAAAATATTTACAAAGACGTACAAGTTAAACATTTGCTTGAGAACCTTTGCATACACATGAAAAGCAAATATGAACAGCATAAAACTGAACAAAGGTTAAGCTTTGTGACTAAAAGATGAATACAAAAAATGCTACAAAATAATGTGGAGAAATGCATGTAGACAGCATGGAGCTAAAAACTGAACAGTGCTTATTTAAAATTGAGGCTTGTTTTAAAGCTGCTAATTAAAATTTATATATATATATATATATATATATATATATATATATATATATATATATATATATATATATATATATATATATATATAAGAAACGCCACTTAAAAAAAAGCATACAAAATTGTATGCCATTTTCAGATAATAATACAAAAATAATAATAGCAATTGGTGTAAGAGAACTGAGAGAAATTAGCATGTTGCTGATTCATAACTATGAATAAAATTTAAAACAACAACAACAAAAAATTCAGTTCAAACATGAATCATTTCAACTTTACTTTTACACAAAAGACTGCAACTGTATCAAAAACATAAGAAAATGAATACTTATTTATCCTTAAATAAAAATATAATAGCATGAAAGACATCATTACATCGACTAAGTTACTGAGGTACGTTTTCACTGCATCTCTTCATTTGTGGTTCTTCTTTATAAAATGTCCTGGTAAAAACTTCACATATTCACACGTCTATACACCTGCCTGATGTCCAACTATATTCCTGACTATTTAGTTAATTGTGACTGGTTCGTTATTTCAACTGTTGGCCTTAATCCATGTCTTCTAGCTCATCAACTTCAGTAAAGATGTCACTGAAAAAGTACTTGGAGACACTTGTGGGTTCTTCGTCTGAGTTCTGCTGAGTGGAGAGAGATATAATCCAGTTTAATTAATGCAAATACACAAAGTGGCCATAAGTACTGCAATATCTGACTATATGATACCTCGATGACAGACGCAGTGGTGAAAGCAGGGGTCGGAGAAGGCTGCTTTACTCCAGAGTTGGTTGGAGTGGTAACGGGTCCAGCCGCTATCCGTTTTCTCTCAGGACGTGCAGTGTTGACTGATGGTTTTGGGGGGCCTGGTTTGGCCCCTCGATGAGCTGCTGGGGGTCCTTGTGTACTCTTAGAAGAAATGAAGGACAGGAACCCCTTGGGTCTTCTACCAGGTCTATAGAAGACATTCAAATTAATAAAAATCAATGGTAATGTCAAAATATCTAGAATATATTTGTCAAGAATAAAATGAAAGCAAATGTCAATTTACTGTCCGGCACTGGACATATACAGGTGCATCTCAATAAATTTGAATGTTGTGGAAAAGTTCATTTATTTCAGTAATTCAACTCAAATTATGAATCTTGTGTATTAAATAAACTCAATGCAAATAGTCTAAAGTAGTCTAAGTCTTTGGTTATTTTAATTGTGATGATTTTGACATTTAACAAAAACCCACCCACTATCTCAACAAATAATAATATACTTCATAAGACCAATAAAAAAAAAAATTGTGAATTGTTGGCCTTCTGGAAGGTATGTTCATTTACTGTACATGTACTCAATACTCGGTAGGGTCTCCTTTTGCTTTAATCACTGCCTCAATTCAGCGTGGCATGGAGGTGATCAGTTTGTGGCACTGCTGAGGTGGTATGGAAGCCCAGGTTTCTTTGAAAGTGGCCTTCAGCTTATCTGCATTGTTTGGTCTCCTGTTTTATTTTCCTCTTGACAATACCCAACACATTCTCTATGGGCTTCAGGTCTGGTGAGTTTACTGGCCAGTCAAGCACACCAACACCATGGTCATTTAACTAACTTATAGTGCTTTTGGCACTGTGAGCTGGTGCCAAATCCTGCTGGAGTATGAAATAAGCATCTTCAAAAAAGCTGGTTTTAGATTTATTGGTAAACGGGTGCAGTGACTTTGGTTTTCAAAAAACACAATGGACCAACACCAGCAGATGACATTGCACCCCAAATCATCACAGACTGTGGAAACTTAACACAGGACTTCAAGAAACTTGGGCTAATATTGATTTCCAAATGAAACACAAAACTTGCTTCCATCTGAAAAGAGGAATTTGGACTAGTGGGCAACAGTCCAGTTCTTCTTCTCCTTAGCCCAGGTTAGAAGCCTCTGACGTTGTCTGTGTTTCAGGAGTGGCTTAACAAGAGGAATACGACAACTGTAGCCAAATTCCTTGACACGTACAGTATTGTTCAAAATAATAGCAGTACAATGTGACTAACCAGAATAATCAAGGTTTTTCGTATATTTTTTTATTGCTACGTGGCAAACAAGTTACCAGTAGGTTCAGTAGATTCTCAGAAAACAAATGAGACCCAGCATTCATGATATGCACGCTCTTAAGGCTGTGCAATTGGGCAATTAGTTGAATTAGTTGAAAGGGGTGTGTTCAAAAAAATAGCAGTGTGGCATTCAATCACTGAGGTCATCAATTTTGTGAAGAAACAGGTGTGAATCAGGTGGCCCCTATTTAAGGATGAAGCCAACACTTGTTGAACATGCATTTGAAAGCTGAGGAAAATGGGTCGTTCAAGACATTGTTCAGAAGAACAGCGTACTTTGATTAAAAAGTTGATTAGAGAGGGGAAAACCTATAAAGAGGTGCAAAAAATGATAGGCTGTTCAGCTAAAATGATCTCCAATGCCTTAAAATGGAGAGCAAAACCAGAGAGACGTGGAAGAAAACGGAAGACAACCATCAAAATGGATAGAAGAATAACCAGAATGGCAAAGGCTCAGCCAATGATCACCTCCAGGATGATCAAAGACAGTCTGGAGTTACCTGTAAGTACTGTGACAGTTAGAAGACGTCTGTGTGAAGCTAATCTATTTTCAAGAATCCCCCGCAAAGTCCCTCTGTTAAAAAAAAGGCATGTGCAGAAGAGGTTACAATTTGCCAAAGAACACATCAACTGGCCTAAAAAGAAATGGAGGAACATTTTGTGGACTGATGAGAGTAAAATTGTTCTTTTTGGGTCCAAGGGCCACAGGCAGTTTGTGAGACGACCCCCAAACTCTGAATTCAAGCCACAGTACACAGTGAAGACAGTGAAGCATGGAGGTGCAAGCATCATGATATGGGCATGTTTCTCCTACTATGGTGTTGGGCCTATTTATCGCATACCAGGGATCATGGATCAGTTTGCATATGTTAAAATACTTGAAGAGGTCATGTTGCCCTATGCTGAAGAGGACATGCCCTTGAAATGGTTGTTTCAACAAGACAATGACCCAAAACACACTAGTAAACGGGCAAAGTCTTGGTTCCAAACCAACAAAATTAATGTTATGGAGTGGCCAGCCCAATCTCCAGGCCTTAATCCAATTGAGAACTTGTGGGGTGATATCAAAAATGCTGTTTCTGAAGCAAAACCAAGAAATGTGAATGAATTGTGGAATGTTGTTAAAGAATCATGGAGTGGAATAACAGCTGAGAGGTGCCACAAGTTGGTTGACTCCATGCCACACAGATGTCAAGCAGTTTTAAAAAACTGTGGTCATACAACTAAATATTAGTTTAGTGATTCACAGGATTGCTAAATCCCAGAAAAAAAAAATGTTTGTACAAAATAGTTTTGAGTTTGTACAGTCAAAGGTAGACACTGCTATTTTTTTGAACAAACCCCTTTCAACTAATTGCCCAATTGCACAGCCTTAAGAGCGTGCATATCATGAATGCTGGGTCTTGTTTGTTTTCTGACAATCTACTGAACCTACTGGTAACTTGTTTGCCACGTAGCAATAAAAAATATACTAAAAACCTTGATTATTCTGGTTAGTCACATTGTACTGCTATTATTTTGAACAATACTGTATGCCTTTACCCCAGCCTCAGTCCAGTCCTTGTGAAGTTCTCTCAAATTCTTGAATCGATTTTGCTTGACAATCCTCATATGGCTGCGGTTCTCTCGGTTGGTTGTGCATCTTTTTCTTCCACAATTTTTCCTTCCACTCAACTTTCTGTTAACATGCTTGGATACAGCACTCTGTGAACAGCTAGCTACTTTGGCAATGAATGTTTGTGGCTTACCCTCCCTGGAAAGGGTGTCAATGACTGTCTTCTGGAAAACTGTCAGATCAGCAGTCTTTCCCATGATTGTGTAGCCTAGTGAACCAAACTGAGAGACCTTTTTGAAGGTTCAGGAAACCTTTGCAGGTGTTTTGAGTCGATTAGCTGACCATATTCTAATTTTTTGAGATAGTGAATTGGTGGGTTTTTGTTAAATGTGAGCCAAAATCATCACGATTAAAAGAACCAAAGACTTAAACTACTTCAGTCTGTGTGCACTGAATTTATTTAATATACGAGTTTCACAATTTGAGTTTAATTACTGAAATAATTTAACTTTTCCACAACATTCTAATTTATTGAGATGCACCTGTATGCTAAATGAAATCCAATTTGTTTCTTACTAATGTCGGGGTGCCGATTCCAAAAAAAGTGTGCATTTTGCTCCATATATATACTGTACATAGTTCTAGCACATTTGGCACGTACACATTTAGACAAATTTAAGAGCCACTCACCTTGTAAGCACCCCACTTGTAGCAATAGGTGTGATTTGACTGACACCTTGCAAGTCTGATCCACTTGCTAACTCAAACGTCTCTTTGCCTGAGAGGTCCACTTTTCCCATGATGCCTTCTTGGATAGACGCTTCAGGGACAGGTGAACAAGTATTATCGCTGGTTGCAGAATGATCTGTAGTTGCTCCTCTCTCTGAGATTGTGGCTGATATCGAGTTGTTGGTTGATGAGATGACAGCCGGCAGAGTTTGCTCTGGAACTGATCTTGTCTTTTGTGTTGAAATGGGTAATGAGGTAGTCTGTTTTAAAGAAAGCGCTGCTGTGTCCTCTTTAGCATCAACACCTTGAGCATTTCTCCTTGAAACGGGGGTGGGTTTAACTTGCAGCTTTGCTAAATACAAAAGAAAGAGCTCACTGGTAAAACCCATGTTATGTCTTGCAATCTTTCTTTAAAAAAAAACACAAATTCCAGTTAGAAGAAAGTAAATTTTTAATGAATTTAGAATTTATAATTTTATGGATTAAAATAACATTTAAAAATGTTCTCGACCACAAACTTTTGAACACTCTTTTACCTCTCCTTGTTCTTTCGGGTAGTTTTCTTTTCTTCTCCATATGTTCCTTATCATCAGTCCCCTCTGCCAAAAGACTTTCCGATCCTTCCACTGCTAACACAAAGAAATTGGGTTATAGTGCAGTGCAATGCATGAACAGATGTTACAATCCGTGCGATATATGCTCATTTTTAGAATATAATGATGTACTGCAAAAGTTCTCACCATGATGTTCTGTCTGACTCTCATCTATGGTACTCTAAGAAGGAAATGCCCTCACTATTAGTCACATATCAGCATTTATCAAGCATTTATAGTGCTTAAAGTCAAGATGCATGTTTTACCCCCTGAGATGTGGAGGCTGGTGTCTTGCGTTTCAATTCTCCCTTCACTGATTTGTCCACAACCCTCCATTCACTTTTCTTTTCCTCGTCCTCTGACATAGGAACTAAAGCATCTGTGATCAGAAGGTGAGATACCTCCCTGCTCTCACAAGCACTGAAATTAGAGAACATGGTAGAACACGGAAACATTTGCATTGGTTTAGACTTAAATGTGCATTTATTTGGCTAACAAAATCTCAACCAGGAGAAACAAGGACAAAACTCACAACATCATTCGAATGTTTATTTATTTTTCTAAGTGTTTTACGGCATCAGATAAAGTGTACCTTTGACCATGAGAATGCGACTCGGGTGCTGCCACGGGTGGGAGGGGCTCTGTCTGAAAGCCCGCCCCCTCATCTAAATTGGGTGGGATTTCTGTGAGAGACAGTATAAACACAGGTTCCTCGGGCGTGGGCTCAGCAGATGTGTCTTCTGATTTACATCCAGAACGATTCACAGTGGCGTCTTCAAAAACTTCCTCAGGATTGTTTCTGTTGTTCTCATCCAGCATGACTACAGTTTTCTGTCTGGAATTGTTTTCAGAAACAACTGGCAGGGTGACATCTTTGACGGTCTAAATTACAGAGACATAACACAAGATACTTATTATATGTCCTTAGTAACTATTATAACTGTCGAGGGTTAAAAAAATAGGATTTAACACAAATTTAACAGGTATTTTACCTGTATTGATTCCACGCTCGATATCACCACTTGTTGAGCTGTGCTTGTGAAAACATCAAGTTCTGTGGTGGCTACAGCATCTTCTTCAGGACTTTTAGTGGAAGACTCCATAGCTGGCTTTTCATTTAAAACTGCAGGGAAACATTTGCAAACATAAAAATAGATTGTTTTTGTTTTGATATTTGTGCTTGTTTTTTATTTCTTATTTTAAAGGGGTCATCTGATGCGATTTAAATTTTTATTTTCTCTTTGAACGAGTTCTTGGTACATAAAGAAGATCTGTAAAGTTGCAAAGACTTCAGTCTCAAATCCAAAGAGATATTCTTTATAAAGGTTAAGAGTCAACCACCCCCTCCAAAAAAGCCTTGTTTAAACATACCCCCCACATCTACGTCACAATTTGGCAACATTTGCATAATGCCGCCTAAATGTTCACGCAAAGAAAGAAGGTGTAACGTTTGATTCTTGCTGTTGCCGCTAGCGCAGTGTCGTGGTTTCATTGTAAAAGCAAAAATATTTTGTTTGGTCTTCCAAAAGAGGACACAACTAGAAATCAGTGGTTAAGTTGTATTTACAACACTGTTTCAGAACAGTTCAACCCAAATATACAGATGTGTGCAGCGCATTTTATGGAGGATGAGGACTGTTTCCTGTGAGAGTAGCCTACAATGCGTCTGTGGCATAAAGGCTGTTTCTATAAAGTGGGGCAGTTCCAACTTTGCAAGTACAGTCTGGGGCTTCTAACTCACAGCCTGTAAGTAAATTTGTTTCGGTATTTAAAGAATTTGCCACTGTTGATTCAAACGGAAGTTTTGAGCAGTGTAGAGTAGAGCTCTACACTGCACTCTGGTTTTATGTTTATGCAATGCGTAAAAAGACAATAAAAGTCATTATAATCAGTAATTATGTCCCCACTGGATGCTACAAATGCCTTGTTTGTAATGGGTTTTATTTGTTTTGTCTCATAGTGCTGGGAGATGGCACCACAGTATGTTGGTGTAACAATTCCATCACACGCTTGAGGCAATTGGCCAATCAAAACGCATTGGATATCTGGCCAATCATCATATACCTCGCTTTTTTAGAACAATGAGCTTTGTAAAAACTACACGTTTAAGAAAGGCTGGGCATAGAGGAGCAACAATAATGTACATTATA
This sequence comes from Carassius auratus, assembly GCF_003368295.1. Classification (NCBI taxonomy): domain Eukaryota; kingdom Metazoa; phylum Chordata; class Actinopteri; order Cypriniformes; family Cyprinidae; genus Carassius; species Carassius auratus. The sequence continues at coordinate 5,075,378 of NC_039288.1, read as the reverse complement.
TGGAAAATAATGTGTTTTTGAACCACAAGAACACATTGCATTTACACCAAATAAACAAAACAATGTTCTTTTTATCAACGTCATTTTACCCCTTTAACAATCATATCACAATCATGAAAATGAGAATGTAAATATATAAAAAATATAAATACAAAAAATTTGTTGTCAACTGATATGTGTTTTTTGACAACTGATGCCGATATCTTGGACAGCAGGGGGGATAGCCGTATAAAGCCGATATGATTTTAAAAAATATATTATTATTAATATTTATAAGTATAATGTTTACCTTTTCTATTACTAATAGGCATAATATAAAATGAATCGTTATAATACTTTCAGTATACATTAATTTCTTTGTTTAACCGTTCTCTGATTATTAAACAGACTTCTATCCATTTTAGACATAACTGTTTATGGCGACAACAAACAAGAGAGAGAGTTTGAGCACTCTGCGCTGTCAAAATAAAAGTCCCGCCTTGAACACATCGGCCAAGCAGAAAAACTTATCGGCCGATGCCGATATTTGAAAAGAAAAATAACAAATATAGGCCAAATATATCGGTCAACCACTACAAAAAATCTATATGCAAAATATATAGCCAATAGATACTACATAACAGAGGCTCGGTTTTATATTGTCTTACCTGTTGTGGTTGATGTGGTGCTGTGTTGTGTCTGAGTGCGCCTGGATGTCTGAATCAGGTTTGGTTTAGGTTTGGGTCCACGGCACCTCCTGACAGGTTTAGAGGGCTCATCTGATGTGCTCTCAGACTCACTCACACTGAAACACACAACATACAGACATTTCATTTTGACAAATACACATAAATATCAGCCTCATTATGGAATCTGAACTGTTGCAATTTGAAGTGCTGCTTTTAGATAAAGGAAAGATTTGAATGTGCAAATGATTCTATCCTTCATATTTATTGTATTTACTGATACAAATTAATTCAAATACATTTTAAAAAGATAAAAATCACTAAAATGAGAACACAGACCAACAGAATCACTGAAAATACATGGACAAATCATTTTAAAAAAACTTAATAAATGAGTGTTATACAACACTTAATACCTTTTAGTCAGCTGTGGTTCTAATCTCACTGCTTCTTGTTCTTGTATAGTTTCCTCTGCGATTATATCATCATTCTTTCTTTTTAAAGATGAGACAGATCGATTATCTTCTTTAGTCACTGTTTCAGGAATGACTTTGGGACTGTCTTCTCTTCTTTCAGATGATAGATCCGGCTGTAGTACCTCAGTGTGGACGGTAGAGGAGTCTGGCAGGTGAGCCACAGGGACAGAGTCTTCTTGCATGGGTTGTGTTGCATTTTTATCCTGTTCTGTGGAAGATGGATCCTTAGAGGTCCCAAAAGAACCAGCGATTTGCTGCAGTGGAGCACGTCTGGTTCTCAGACCTTGACCAATATTGGGTTTGGGTTTGGAGAATCGTCCTCTTTTACTTGGTGGAACCTGTGTCTCATGTTGAATGGGACGATGATGATCTTCTTCAGTTGTCTGTGATTTGATAGGTTCCTCATTCTGGGTGGGGGTTACTTCAGAAGAAGCTTCTGGAATAATAGCTTCATAGCTTGAAATTTCAACGTCATCTTTTGTCTCTGACTCGCAGCTTACAGAAGAACCGGACAGGACGGCGGTTTCTGTGATAACTTCCTCATGGACGACCTCTTCATGTACAATGCTTGACTGTTCAACAATATCATTTCCACCTGAAAAAGATTTCAGTCATCTAATGAAGATTTCAAATTTGATTTGAAGGAAAGTGTTAAATCTGTATTGAAGCAAATAATAGGGTTGAAGATTTTTCTTACTTGTACAGGGCATTTCTGATGTCTTGATCATCTGAGCTGAGTTCCCGATGGTCAGAAGAGTCTGGGCGGCTTCATTGTTGATCTCTCTACAAACTAAAAGAAAGAATAGTAAAGCTTTTGTGTAAATTGGGGGATGTAAACTAATTTAATTTAAATCACACAATATTCTTTAAAGTTTGGATGATAGCATAATATGCAAATTCTAAATATAAAAGTAATTTAAAAATACTGGAAATAATAATACTATATAATTTATAGTAGGAACAACACATTTATTATTGTTTTTATTATTTGTTATATGATCATGTAAAGTGTAATAAAACAACTCGTATACATTAATAAATTAATGAACAAATAAATAGTTTTATTCAATAAAAAAAATCTGACTTCTATCAGTGCATTTCCCCCCAGTTTGATTACATAAATATATTTTTCATTATCTGAATAATAATTACAAATTATCATAAAAAAAAAAAGTTTAATCCAAACAGAAAACCAGGCTTGTATGTGTGTATTTTTTCTGCTTCATTTGATTGTATAATTGTTTATTTTTATTATTATTATCAACTATATACATGGAAATTAAATTACAAAGTACTATTTATGTTTATTTTTATTTGTCTTTTCAAAGAAAACGGTGCTTCTATCTGTGCATTTTTGCCCAATTTGATTCTGGAATATAACTTTTCAGTGCATACTGGAGACCTGAATATGATAACTACAAATAAATGCATGGTTAATCCATATAATAACAATTCATGTGGCAGATTTTTTTTGTTCATTGGAAAAGCTTAAGAGAGTTTCACTTTACCCTCCATGTGGTCTGGGTCAAGGAATTCAATGACGTCCTTCAAAACAAATCAGACACAAGTAAGTACCATCTCATCAAACAATACAAAAACATTCCAATTCCAAAGTGAAGAAACTAGATTAAATTTCACTGCAGATGACAAGAAAAGCAAAATGTATGTGCATTCAGGATGGACACCACAACATTTACCAGTTTACCAATGAGGAAACAGAGATGATGTTGGAGAGACTTACAACAAGCAGGTCCAACTGGTGTTCACAAGGGAAAGGACCGGCAGGCACCATGGCCTGCTCACAAGACAACTCGTGGCAAAATGCATTCTGGGATGTGCCCAGGATATCAGGCACATTCACAGAAATGTCCAGCTGGGAGCCAATGGGAATGAGTAATAAAAGAGGAAAGGACAATGAAAGGTAGGAGGGTTGTGAGTTTATGATATGACACGCATACATTTATGGAAACCCGTTTCCACCACTGAATAAAAAAAATAATAATAAAAAAAAAAGGTTATTGCAACTTATTATGAGATATTAAATCAGAATTCAGATTTTTTTTCAGAATTGTGAGATATAAACTTGCAATTGTGAGTTATAAAGTCAGAATTGCTATATATTAAGTCACAAATGCGAGATAAAAACTTGCAATTCTGACTTTTCACACAATTAAGAGTTTATATCTCGAAACTCTGACATATCAGACCCCCCCCCCCACACACACACAAACACAAACACAATTGGACTTTAACTGGCATTTGCGAGTTTGTATCACACATTTCTGATTTTTTTTTTTAAGTTGCAATTACCTTTTTATTTTTTATTCAGTGGCAGAAATGGGCTTCCATAGAAATTAATACAAACAAAATAGTAAAACAAAAATTAACATCACTCTTTGAAAACCAGCTTAACAACACAATTTATGCAAAAAGAAAAACTCAATGAGGCTCAAGCTGGGGAGTTTATGAATGGAACAAACACACTGATGGAAATAATATGTGAAGAAGGTGGTCCCACTAGGGTCCTCTATCTTATTAAAATACATAAACATACCTCTTCCATGGTTTCTTCCACCTCTGAATTAACTTGTTGTAGAGGGCGTAGACTCATTGGCACAAACGCTTGGTTTTCCTCTTCAGGATTTGAAGGAAAGTCTTCCTGGCTCAGGATACACTCTTCTACTTCCTCTTCTCCCTCATCCTCATCATCATCTTCAGTTCCAGAGGCAAGTAAGGTCACCAGCCTAGATTTTCCCCTCCTAAGCATGCCCCGTTTCAATCTGGGACCTGGTTTTAATTTAGCTCTCCTGCCAGGTGCCTTGATGCCCTGACCGTGAAATCTGGAAGACACAGGAAGATCAGAGAGCTCTTCCTCATCTTCCTCTTCCTCTGCCACTGCCTGGATTACATGCCGGGAGAGCTTAGGGATCCTTCCTGACCTAATTAAAAGAGACACAATAATTAGCATGACTACCAAAACTGAAAGAACTAAATAACTCCAACTATTTAAATTTATTTTTAGTAATTGAAAGCTGCAACAAAACAAAATATACATATTAACTGAACAACTTGTTGAACAGCTTAAATTAAATTAGAAATTGTGCCCAGGTTAGTTCAGTTTGAGCTGAAGTACTAAAACTAAACATAAATGTATAAATACATTAAAAATAGATTGCATTGTTTAAAAATTATAATAATAATAAAATTACTAAAAAATCTTACAAAAACTAAAAATATAAAAGCTCATTTAAAATATGAATAAATACTATAATTAAAAAAAATACAGTACTAAATAATAAAAAAAAGAAAATGCAATTTTTGCATTGAGATTCCTAAACATAAATAAAATCATTTAAAGATTCTCACATACCTGGTTGGTTTATTAAATATATGTTCTTGTACAGCACTCAGGTCAGGTTCTTCCTCTAAATCTTCCAATTCCAGGAGAACTGCTGACTGCTGCTTCTCTTTTATAGCCTAAAAAAGAGCGAATTATACAAATTGTCAGACAAAACAGATTCTTCTGTGAAAAAAAAAACACACATTAGTCTACTGTACTGACTTTGTACAGTAATACACTAACACACATAAAACTAATGGATCCAACAGTTGATAACATCACCTTGGGGTCCATCGTACTCCCCTCCCCGAGTGAGGTCCTGTCCTCCTGGGTATTTCCTCTGGGCACAGGGTTCCTGTTCCCCCATCCGCGGCTGAGGTTCGGGATCGCCCTCTGGGGTCGACCTTTGAGCTGAGCTGGTTTAATAGCAGGACTCTTGTATCTTATAGAGAAAGTTTCATTTTCAGCCCCAAAAAATGGTAAATTAAAACTTCAAAAGTAGTGCAGAAATGATATTACTGTTCAAAAGTTTGGGTTCAGTAATATTCCTTTCAAATAAATGAATACTATAATTGGTCAAAGAACATTTTTCTTTTAATAAATGCTGTGGTTTTGATCTTTCTACTCATCAAAGAATCATAAAAGAAAACGTTTTTATTTTAAGCAGCACAACGGTGTTCAGCATTGAGGATAATAATAATAATCAATTTTATTATTGATTTAAGCACCATATCAGCATATTAAAATGTTTTCTGAAGGATCATGTGAAACTAAGGACTGGAGTAATGGCTGATGAAAATTGTTTTGCTATCACATGACTAAATGGCATTTTAAAATCTGTTTGCAGTATTTTTGTTCAAATAAATGCATCTTTGGTGAGCATGAGTGACATCTTTTAAAAGCATTACAGAATGGTAGTGTGCATGTAAATGCATCTTTAAATTGAATAATGTGAGATATCTATAATCTTTAGATAATGTATTTGAGTTCATTCTTACCTGTCATCAGAAGTAAGATTTTCACACTCCTCAGGTTCATCTACTGCAGCTACAAAATATATGAATAAAAAATAATTGAATTCAATACTTTAATATATTATATATATATATATATAAAAGCAGTAAAGTCTTATGGAGCATAGGCTCTGATTTCCAATTCAGCTGGACTTTAAAACATTTTTTTCAACTGTTCTATCTTAAAGCATACCCTCTCCATCTGTCCTCTTGATTCTCCTCCCTTGAGTATTTGTCCCTCTTCCTCTGTGATTCTTTGGAGTGGTATCACTTCCTCCATCATTTGAGAGGTCCTCGTTCTCCTTTTCTCCAGACACCACATCACTGTCCGAATCCGTTGAAGAGTACAATTCCTTTCTTGTAGCCGCTGCATCAGAAAACATTGCAAGAGTGTATGAGAACTTTTCCAAAAAAACTATGAATCATAAACAGATGGACAGACAAAAAAAATATATACTGACCTCTCACTTTCCTTTGTACTCTCCTCTGTGCTTTAGCCAACTTAACAAGCTCTTTGTTCTTGTTTCTCTTATTTTCCTCGGCTTTTAGGATCTGCTCCATTAATTTTTTGAAGAAATCTAAATCCAAACGCCGCTTCTCCTCTGAAAACATACTTCATTTTCAACCAAGTGTCTTAAAACGTAATATAATAAGGAGCCAATTTAATTTTTAGAAGTTTTTAGAAGAGAGAAAAGGTCTCTTACTGAAAGCTTTATCTATTCTCCAGGAGTTATTTCTCTCCTCTTTCTTGAACTTGTTCTGAAGGAATAAGAGAACACCAAAGATGATGGTATTAAGATGAGCTGGTACTTTCTGGCACCAGACCAGCATATTGTCTGGAGACTGGACTAACGGCTGCTGAAAATGCAACTTTGCTATCATAGTAATAAATTACTAAATATATTAAAACATTTATTTTAATTTGTAATTTGTAGGGGAATTGGGGAAGTCGTGGCCTAATGGTTAGAGCCCTTAAACAACCCCCAACTGCTCCCTGGGGCCAGCAGCATGAATGGCTGCCCACTGCTCCGGGTGTGTGTTCACGGTGTGTGTGTGTGTGTGTGTGTGTGGGTGTGTGTGTGCACTTTGGATGGGTTCAATACAGAGTATGGGTTACCATACTTGGCTGTATGTCACTTCACTAAACAAACAAATACAGCTAAGATGAGCATAAAATACATCTAAAAATCATAAATCAACATTTAAAAGTCTTTCAAACAACAAACTTTTAAACAATAGTGTAGATGGTGAAATCAACTACTATTATCAAGTATGCAGGTGTTCAGATCATGAAAGACAATGATTTTGCGACCACCTTAATCTCCATTCGAGCTCGATGCGGAAACAGCTGACCAATCATGGAGAAGTCTGTCCCCACCATGCTGATGGCCAAGTAAAACATTTCAGTCTCTGCAATTAAAAAAAAAAGAAGATCCTACATAAATTAAATATACAACACATTTCAGATTAAGAAGTGTGTTTTGACTAACTTCTGACCTCCACTGGACCAGGGTTTGGTGTAGGTGCCCTTCCTAAAGCTGGAGTAGGTGGTGGTAGAGCCACGTTCAAATATGGGATCTCTGTCTTCTGCTGGATTGGGTCCTTTCATTCTTGACACCTGGACTGTTAAACTACACACACCCGCACAACAAAATAAGAAGCTGTTCACCTTCACTTCAACTAAAACGATTTCTCTAGGTTCTGGATCTCTAAGATCAGCAGCTCACTGACCTTTCCTCGTCTATAATCAGAGAACCATCCTCCGCCACCTTCACCCTGGGCACTAGAAGAGGCTCTTCCTCCTCCAACTGGGTTTCTTCCGTTCTTTCCTCGTCTTCTTCTTCATGACCATCATCTTCTACAACCACCTCCTCGACTGATGGAGCAGCTGGAGTGTTAGAAGGCCTGAAGGGAAAACCCATAGTTCTATATTATATATAATTACAGAGAAGACACTTTGTTCTATTCAGAGTGGCATCAAGGGGACAGACAGAGATATCAGGCTTACGCTGGTGTAGGAGAGTCATCCAATACTGTCTCTGAAGCTTTCTGCTCCTCTTCTGTGAAAGACCTGTACAGAAGAACAAGTCAGGGTTTGATATAAATCAAGGCACAGAAGATCCTTTCATTAGAGGTTTGTCGCAATCACTGCACAGCATCGCAAACCCAATATTAACATTTCCATTCCCATGCACTTCTACAACACACAGAGGGTGTAAGAATGGTACTTACTTCATTGGGTTGGATACAGGGAGGTAATAGATCAGCTCTCTCATGGTCATTTTGGTGTGGTCTTTGGGTGCTTTGCGTTCTCTGATTCCCAGCTTGGGTTTCTTTTTGTCTTCCTAGATTTAAGAGTCAATGGAGAGGCCAGTATAACATATTGAAAACACTGAAATATTTCCTCTATTAAACTGCGTTCCCTAGCTGGGATTAAACATAATCTATATCAAGAATAGAGTTCATATATATATATATATATATATATATATATATATATATATATATATATATATATATATATACACACACACATACAAGTCACAGCATAAGCAAACATTGCATAACCTGCATAAAACCATTATACAGATATGCAACAAAGCAAAGCTGTGATTATCAGTGTTAAACTTCATAAATGTGATTTCATATATTTCTTTAAAATGTACACTACTATTAAAAAAAAGTTTTTTTTTTTTTTACTTTTTGGAATTTATATTTTGCATTAAATTGCTCAAAAATGACTGTAGTGAATTTTACAATGTTGCTAAAACTTTTTATTTTTATTTTTTATAAATGCCTATTTAAATTCTGTTTGAATCTATCATGGCTTCCACAAAAATATTAAGCAAGCTGTTGTCAAATAAAAAAATTTGAACACACCTATATAGTACTATACACTAATATGCACTAATAAAAAAACACATACACACCTTTTGTTTGTTCATTTCTTTTTTAAGAAGTTCCCGAAGCTTCCTGGCCTGAGCTAACCTGAGCATGTCTGCTGGGTCGTTCAGAGATTTCAAGGAATTTATTATCTTTGATGAAGACTTCATTTTCGTAAGTCTTTCTCTTAACAGATCCATTTGGCTTTGGTCTTGAGGTGGCCCGGAATCACTCTCCTGAGGTACAACCACATCTTCCACAGCAGGAGGAGCCAGAGGGTTTTCATGAACCAAAATGGATTCAGGTTGAGAAGTTATTAGGGGATGCTGGGACTCCCCTTGCTGGACAGTCAGTGGCACAAGAGTGTCCTCCAATCCCCCATCCTTTTGCGTCTCTGTCTCTTGGTCATTCTGCAGTGGGGCTGCAGGGATGGGCTGAACATTGGCCTGTCTGCCTCCTCCAGAAGGTCTCCGTCTTCCAGGAAGTCTGGGGTTGTTTACAGGCTCAGGTATCTGAAGGGAAGACTCTTCGGTGGAGGTTGAGTTTTCAGGGTCACTGGGTGGTACTGGTTTTACTGGGGACTTGGGTGGGGATTTAGGAGCCCTAGAGGAGGCTGGGGAGGCTCGTGGTTTGGCCAGGTTGGGCAGAGCTGCGAAGCGTTTCCTCCTCTGAGGGCCAGAAGTCACTGAGGTGCTTGTTGAATCCTGGGCATCAGAACTTTTAGATGTTGCATCCCTGTTGTGACCCATAGCATTAGTGATAAAACATTCAAAAGCCCTTGCATAAAGTTATATGCCTCGAAACAAAAATAATTTTGAGAAACAGACCAAAATTTAAGAGTAGTTTACATTAAACTTCAAGCAGATTTAGCAGTATCCTACAATGTGACATGCTATAATTTAATCAAATGAATCTTCTGTTATCATTAATTATTGGACATACGTTTTTTTTATGACTTAATATTATCTGACAACTTAATTGGACATTTGAATTTTAAAAGATTAATTTGATACACTTCAATAAAAAACTTGACAGTTAATACATTTATTAAAAAGTGAAACTTTTTAATCAAAAGATGCTTTAACGCTGAATTAATATTAGTTAAAATATTGTAAAAACATTTGCAACATCATTAACATTTTTTACATATTATATTTGCATAAAATATGCATATGAATAAAAGTTGTGTACACTACCCTGATGTCTTTTTTTCAACAGCATGATTCTAAATAATAAATGTACAAAACTACTCTTTAACTTCATGCTGTTGACTTTTATTATTAAATTGAAGGTGTCAGACTCACTCTCCATGTTTACCAGTCTCCAACTGGTCTCTAGGGCAGCTACTCTGAGATGCTTCCTCATTGGTCGGATCCAAAGCTGTTATAGGAGAGTCAGTCTTCACCTTTTCAGCCGTGACCTGTGACCCCTCAGATGAAGCGGAGCCAGCAGAAGCCTGGGGAGGCTGAACATTATCTACAGATGCATCTCGAGAGGCTGTCTGGGCTCGGCCTGCGGGCTTTACATTGGGCCGAACACTGATTCTTGATCTGCGTATCATGTTTCGCTGTATAGAGGGAAAAGCATATAAAGAGGAATAAAGAGGATGAATGAATATATATATACACACACACGTACATATATGCATGACTAGTTTGGATATATATATATATATATATATATATATATATATATATATATATATATATATATATATATATATATATATACATGCATGGAATATACCGTCATGTAAGCTAAAAGTCCTTCCTCCGGTATTAAATTAATTTTGACAGTTGAAGATGGTCAAGAAGTCCCAAATACGATTAAATTTAACAGACCCATTATACGTCTCTGAAGTTAATAACAACAACAAAACAGCAGAATTTGACAACTAACGTTAACGTTACTACAGTGACGTTTACAAAATTTCTGTTCATTGACATCAACATTTACGTGCTACTTTAAATCGAATTCTCATTTCCAAAGCACAAATATTTAGTTTACAGGTACATTTCTACAAAGCTGAATTTCTACGGGATTTGTTTTGTGTTTTTTTTCTCAACTGGCCATTGAGAGGGTCCTGTACCGTTCAACTTCGTCCTTTAACCTCATAACCTAGTCGGTTTAATGGAGCAAAGATATTTTCTACTACTTTACAATGAGTTTAAACCAGTGACAGTATCAAAAACTTACTTTATTTGGTAATCCAGGGTGATTTTATAGTAAAATCTTCAGCGGCTCACGTCCTCCATGCTTGCTGTTTGTTACTGGGCATGCGCACTGTGAGGCCCGGAACGAAAGTTTTTCTCCTGATTCGCGGTTCCCCCCGGACGATTTTCACAAGCGGACACGTTCCTGTACTTGCTGTTCACCAAGGCACAATATCATAGACATTAACAATTCAAGAGATAATTTTTTCCTTATGCGTTATCTTAGAGCAAAAAGCTGAATTTTCAGTATCATTACTCCAGTCTTCATTGTCACATGATTCTTTAGAAATCATTCTAATATACTGATTTGCTGCTCTAGAAATATTTCTTATTATTATCAATGCTTAAAAGATGTGCTGCTAGGTATATTTGTGGAAACCCTTCTTTAAGGTTTTTGCTGAACACAAAGTTAACAATAATAGCATTTATCTGAAATAGAAAACTTTTCCGACGTTATAAATGTCTTTTGATCAATTTAATGCATTCTGGCTGAATAAAAGTATTAATTTCTTTAAAAGAAAATCTCACTGACCTTAAACTTTTGACTAGAAGTGTAAATGTATTGCATATGTATAAATGTGTGTATTGAGTGTTATAGTGGATTGTATTTGAATCTGAGATTTTTCTGAATATATATGCAGATTCTTTTAAGACTAAATGGTTAATTCTGAGAAAATTTTTTAAAAAAGTCATTCAGGTTTGGAATAAAATTTTTTGAACGTTTTGGTGGACTGTCTCTTTAACAATAACAGAATCACACCTTTGATTCTTCAGGAATGGCACACTTCCAGTACTTAGCGACTGGAAACCATCATTTTGTGTAAACACCAGAAGAAAGAATTCTAAGAGTCCTGTGCCTCTTTTCCTTCCTCCTCCCATGTCAATTTCTTGTCAAATTTGATGACAAAACTATACCAACAGAATCTGTAGGATAGCTACTGTGATGACATAGAAAATTTGAATAATATTTCACAATATTCACAGTATTTTTGATCAATTAAATACTAAAATTCTTTCAAAATCACAAATTCAAAATAGTTTTTATAAAAAGAGGCTGTAAAAAATCTGCTTGCACAACTATTGACAAACATGGTGGAATGTTATGGGAAAATGTCCTTATCTTATCCTTATACCACCTGTGCTCCACAGCTATTTCATTTTGAAATAATGAGTCATTTGATTTCGCCTTCGCAGCTTTTCGAGAAAAGGCGCATATGGTCTCGCAATGCAGTCAAGGCCAACATTAACATTCACCCAATGAAGCACCTCCCCCCGTATGTGGCATACTACATGGAGAGTAGATGAAAAGTTTAATAAACTTAAATACAATGTGTTAAAATACCATCTTCTATCCCAGTTTATTGCACAAAAAGCCAATAGTGGTGCAAACACTCATATATGGTGGCACTATCAAATTTTCTCATTTGTTAGTATGGCCTGTTGCACCAAAATGATTTGAACCAAAGGTGTGAGACTGGGGTGGGATTTGGCTGGTAAATATAGGCTGGTTAACCCCTGCTGATAGATTCCGTAAATACACTTTTGTGTTGCCAAATAGCATCGGACTTCAGGTCTATGCAAAACATATTGACACCTGTTTTGATTTGAGTTCACAGAGAGTGTCACACATTTGTTTATTTGATTAGTGACCTATAATCTGATAAAAATGTTTATTTCCAAGCTTAAATTGCATTTTAATTTCATGTGGACCCTACTGTATATCCCTCGTGCATCAATTTAAAACGGTTACACAGAAGTCAGGACAAAAATGTCCATGCCAATACAAATATTTTATAATTAAAAAATTTCCCCTTTTTTAGTAATGTAGATCATTTTGCCATCATCAGTCCTGATTATAACTACCAAAAATTTATAAATTTTCATTATTTTAATCCTTGAAATGCCTGTTTGTTTACATACTGTAATTTTTTTATGATTGTTTTTATTTTCCATATACTAAATACTAAGCAGATTTTTATTTTATTTACTTTTTTGTATTATTTAAGTCTGATATACATACCCAAAACACCCACAAAATGATAATCACAATCATTTAAATTCAGTTGGCCTATTTTCAGCGAAGCAGAAAAAAAACAAGTAATTGCTCCATAGGCAATTTTTTTTTTTAAATAGTGCCATCAGGTGACAAATAGTAAAGATTAAAATAGAATGTATATTATATTATATTATATTATATTATATTATATTATATTATATTATATTATATTATATTATATTATATTATATTATATTATATTATATTATATTATATTATATTATATTATATTATATTATATTATTACTCTCTCAGGCGCTCTGTCTGAATCTAGAGGACTAGATGCAGGTATTATAACTTATGAGGACCTGCAAACCTTCACTCTGACCATGCTAAGTAAGACTTCCTCTTCTTATTTACCGATCTTTAAAATGAAACTGAATAGTAGAAACTTTAAAAACAACTTTTTCTTCCCCTTCTATAATAATGAAAATAAAAAATAAGAGTATTATGCTACTTGGGCTGTCTATTTTTGTGCAAATCCAGTTCTTTTAGTATTGAAATTATTATTATTATTATTATTATTATTATTATTTTCTATTTTTTATTTTCTGTTTTCGTTTTAATTTCAGTTCATATTTTACACATTTTTTCTGTAATGGAAAATGTGTGTCGTTGAGATTACGAATAACACACATTTTCCATGAGAGTTTAACACAACTCCACATATGCTGTCCAGCTATTACAGGAATTGTGTACTTTAAAGATATGGTTTTGGCACACCTTGAAACGAGATATGATTTGGCCTGTTTATAAAGGCAACAGAACTCCCTTCAATGCCACTCTCGCAGCAACTGTCTGATGATGATGGCGATGCTGGGAGTTTTCATCTCTGTCGCCCTCATTCTGGGCACAGCAAATGCAGCTTCTGTGAGTCTTCTGTATGTTTAACAGTTCATTATGTTTATGTAATAGAATAGTTTAATAATGAAGTTGTTATTATTAAGTATCATGTTACTATATAATACTTATATAGTATTATATTATTATATTACTATATACTAATAACTCTCTCACTTAAAATTCTATCTATTTGAACTTTTAACATCTTAAGACCCCTATGGAGATTATAATGTGGAAAAATGATTTGAGTGATTTTGCATTCTTCTGAGGAACTTTGCCTTCACTTGCAAATCTTTTCATTCAATTTAGCTGAGCATGGCTAAAATGTTAAATATGCTAAACTACAATTTCTACCAAAATTGCGCTGCAGTTGGGAGCTGTGTACACCGAGGGAGGGATGGTACAGGGAGAAAGCTATAGTGTTGGACTCTTCCGCTATATGGACGTGTTCAAGGGAATTCCCTTCGCCGCCCCACCTGGCAGATTAGAGAAGCCCGTTCCTCACCCAGGCTGGGGGGGTGAGTATGCCTGTCTCTTGTGAAAGTATGTTTAGATGTCTTCAGGCACAGATAGTGTCTAAAATATGTGAGTGTACTAGTGACAGTGAACTCCTGACTCTATCTGCACAGGTGTTCTGAAAGCCACTGACTACAGAAAGAGGTGCATGCAGCTCAATCTTCTCGCTACTGATGTCGTGGGCAGTGAGGACTGTCTCTACCTGAACATCTGGATCCCTCAGGGCAGAAGTGGTAATGCAAGCTTTCTCTAATTCACAAGACAAAACAAAAATGTATGTTAAATCACCCTTATGTCATTCCAGAGTTCTGAGGAAAACAAAATAACATTTTGTCCATACAATTAAAGTAAATTAGGTCCAGTGTTTCATAGGAGAATTTTTTAATTTGGAGGGTGAACTAACCCTTTAAGGATCGTTTATTTCCAAATGTCGTGTCAAATGAAAGATTTTCCACCTTCTTCTTTGCAGTGTCTACCAACCTGCCTGTTATGGTGTTCATCTATGGTGGTGGCTTCCTGCTTGGTGGTGGTCAGGGTGCAAACTTCTTGAACAACTACTTGTATGATGGACAGGAGATCGCAGACAGAGGAAATGTCATCGTTGTGACATTCAACTACCGTGTCGGATCCCTCGGATTCCTCAGCAGCGGAGATGCTGACGCACCTGGTAAGGAACTGTTTAAAAGATTTAATTTGAATAAAATTGCTAAATAATTCATGTGAAAGCATTTAAATCAAACTTTTCCTCCTTATATTTTTTTGCTAGGAATTGTAAAATGTATTGCGTTCCCTTAAGAAACTTGAAATACACTTTTTCCTCCCTTCTCATATTATTTCCATAAATATATATAACTTAAAAAAACCTTGCCTTAATATTCCCTGTTAGCTCCATTCAAACTTTTGGACCCCACTGTATACATGTATGGAAGGATTGACTGTAGTTTTTAAATGATGACCTGAGCATGTACTGTTCAATAGGAAACTATGGACTGTGGGATCAGCACGCTGCTATCTCCTGGGTGCACAGAAACATCAGGAATTTTGGTGGCAATCCAGACAACATTACCATCTTTGGGGAGTCAGCAGGGGGAGCAAGCGTGAACTTCCAGGTGCTGCATAAAACAACAATAAAACACTGGTTTATTAAAACATTTAGTATAAAAGCTTATGCTTTACCTTTTAGCTTTAAGACATGAGTTTTTAAAATGTTCACTCTACACCTAATGGCAACAGGTTTGCAAAAGTGTTTGATTTATTAGTATGAAAGCCATGAGATGTTCTCAGTAATGTAGCTTCTTATTTCTGTGTGTGTGTGTCCATTCTGCACAGATTCTTTCCCCTAAAAACAAGGGCCTGATCCGCAGAGCTATCTCACAGAGCGGTGTTGCTCTCTGTCCCTGGGCTGTCAACAGAAATCCACGAAAGTATGCTGAGGAGGTGAGCTTCACTTTTGCTCATTATAAAACAGACTTGGTACAGTACTAGCATTTGATATACAGAGGTCGCAAAATCCTATGGGTTTATTTATTCTCATTCCCTGCCTTCTACTAAATACTTTAGTGTACACTTGCTAATGTTTACTTAGTGACGTCTGTTCGATTTCACATAGAGACTGACATCTCAATGTTTTTGGTCAGTTAATAATTAATGTACAGATATCACAGCTTGGTTTATGTCTACAACAATTAAAAATACAATTATTTCTTTAAAACTACATGAGTATATTGTTTTTTGTGCACCTTTAGGTTGCTGGGAAGGTAGGATGCCCCACTGATAGCGGGATGATGGCTTGTCTGAGGAGGACAGATCCGAAGACTGTAACTCTCGCTGGGAGTGTTAACTTTAAATCATCAGCTTCTGGTAAGAATTTTTTTATTTTTTAACCCATTACATGCTTTTTAAAGCAATTTAAAATTAATTTACTCACTCTCATGTTCCAAACCTGCATGACTGGTCACTTTTTCTATTCAATTACAAAGTATGGGGAAGCCAACATTTTGACTTCACAAGTCAATGAAGAAGGTCACCTGCGGGTGAATAAATGATGACAGAATTTCATTTTTAATGATAGAAATACAGTGTCTGCTAAAACCATAGTAAGTGCAATGCAAAGTCAAAATATCTAATCTGACCATTTTTTACAGAACCCATTGTACACAATCTAGCTTTGTCCCCCGTCATCGATGGTGACTTCCTCCCCGGTGAGCCTGAAACCCTTTTCGGGAATGCTGCTGACATTGATTACATCGCTGGAGTCAATGACATGGACGGCCACATCTTTGCCACCCTTGACATCCCCTCTATTAACAATGCACTGGTGTCCACCCCTGTGTAAGTGTGCTACATTAAAAAGTCCCCTGGAATCATTCTGAGGTTTTTTTAAAGACCCCATAAAATCAGAAACAGAGTTCCATTGCATTTGTTTATGTTTGCTAGCTTTGAAGCATCTATAAAATGAAATTTTTTAGCGGACCTATAAAGACATTTTTGCTCTGGCCACAATGTATTTACCCCATAATACATTTTTAAATATATGCCTAATGTCTGTAAACAGTGCAGCTTTTCTTCTTCAAAAAAATCATACCAATACCAAGCTTTTGAATGGTATTGTCTGTATGAAAATATAAGTTGTACTGCATGGGCATATACACATATAAAAATTTAAATGTTTGTATTTTGGAAAAACCACAACATAAGCTCATAAGCAATCAGCATTTTGACAAAGGGACTAACCAATATATTCTGTAAACACCCGTCTAATAATTTCATGTGGTCTTTTAATGGTCCAAACTTGAAAAGAGTAAAAAAAACCTACTATTGATTTCTAACAGGAAGGATGTCAGGGCTCTCTCAGGTGCCCTGTCTGAATCTAGAGGACCAGATGCTGGTGTCACAACTTATAATGAGTACACAGCTAATTGGGGCGTCAATCCTAGTGATAAGGACATTAAGAAAACAATTGTGGACATGCAGACGGACTACATCTTCCTGGTGCCAACCCAAGCGGCCCTATACCTCCACTCTGACCATGCTAAGTAAGACTTCCTCTTCTTATTTACTGATCTCTAAAATGAAACTGAATAGTAGAAACCTTAAAAACAACCTTTTCTTCCCCATTAGATCTGGACGAACCTACTCCTACCTGTTCTCTGAGCCCTCTCGCATGCCTGTCTTCCCACTCTGGATGGGTGCCGATCACGCTGATGACCTTCAGTATGTGTTTGGGAAGCCTTTCGCCACTCCTCTGGGCTACTTTCCTCGCCATCGTGACGTCTCCAGATACATGATTTCCTACTGGACCAATTTTGCTCAAACTGGGTACATAAACATGAAAATGCTTTACAATACTACAGTATAAAAATACTTCACCTTGTAGAAACAATTATAACACACACATACACACACATACACATAGAGAGAGAGAGAGAAACAGACAGTACTATGGTACTAGGCCTGTCTGTTTTTGTGCAATCCCATCTAGTGCCAGTCAGTTATTTTAGTATTGATATACAATTATAGGTTTTCCTTTTTTTTTTCATTTTCAATGTCTGTCTTCCTTACTCCCTCACAGTGACCCTAACAAAGGTGAGTCCAGTGTTCCTGTAACCTGGCCTGAATTTGCCGGCAGTGGCCATCGGTACCTAGATATCAACAACAAGATGAACAGGGACAGCGTGAAGCAGATGTTGAGAACACGCTTGGTTTACTACTGGACTACCGTCTTTGCCAGCTTTCCTGCCGTACAGAAGAGCTGAGCACTTGCAATTTGAAAGTGCATATGATGCTAAGATTCATGCAATAAACTAAATATAAGTTGCTCAGAAGAAGCTGTCATATTTTCTGTAATAACTCGCCATTAAATTAAAAGAATGCAATGCTGTTTTGTCCTCCAATAAGCTGAGAGAATATTACTAAAGGTAATGTTTTCTTATCAGTTAACATCATTTCTATGATTCTTATAAGCTCAGATAACTCCAATACATTTATACAGTTATCTAGCAATATTGTGGATAAATGTGGAGATTTTGAAATGGCCATATAACCCTAAACAATACAAGGGGCCCTGAACCAACTGCCCCTGGTGCTTTCAGTCCCCTTAAAGATTGAATTTAGTCAGGACCAGGACATAGAATTTATGTATGTTTATTTATGTTCAAATATATGTAAGGACAGCAATTTGAGCTGATTTTGAAAGTAAATAATGGAGCTGTAAACCCTAAAATGTGACAAATATACTTATGTGTTGGTGTATTACTGTGTATATTATTAACCTTCATGCATAGTTGGAATAAGTCTCTATTAAGCGAGAGTGCTGACAGTTAAAGTCCATTTCTGACATGTTGCAGTATTACAAAATATTTTTATTTTTGTTCTTTTATATGCTCTGTTTGTAGTTGGTGGGCTGGTATCACCAAGGGGGATATTTTTATTTATTTATAGATAACACAGTGTTTAATGGGAACAACAGATTATTGACATTTTACACACATATTGCATACATCAAAATTATATAGAAAATAATTGTTATATCTTTTATAACATAGTTGATAATCATTCTTATACAAAGTTTTGTTTTAAAAAAATCCCAAAACCTGAAAATCGATTGGTGTTTTTTGTTTTTGTTTTTTTTTTACATCCAATTTTTGGATTTTCAAGTCTATTCATGTCATTTAATTAATTTATTTATTTTTAGAAAAACTGAGACCTGCTGTCTTCTACAGAGGACACAGCATAACATGAATAATATATATATATATATATATTAAATTAAACTAAATTAAATTAATTTTAATTAAATTTTTTATATATATATATATATATATATATATATATATATATATATATATATATATATATATATATATTTTTTTTTTTTTTTTTTTTTTATTATGCTCTGAAGTTAAAGTGATTACATGAACAAATACAAAATTCACAAAGCTTTTTTTCTGGTTCTCCGGAGGATATATATACTGTATATAAACTGATAATCCAAATAAAAATTCTTCAATGCACTTTGCTCATGAAGTAAAACTGCAAGTGTCGCACTGTACATTTATAGCTCTGAAATCTCACCTGTGTGTGGGCGTGGCCTCGTGAATGTCAATCACGCGCTGCGTCACGTATCAACGGCTCTCCTGAACGCTACGGACATATGCTGTGTGTGACCCCTAGAAAAAAAACATAGCATGCATAAACAAACACTACAGCTATCTGTCTGCATAGAAACTAAAATGACAAGGTCTTATCGAGAGCACTGACTGACTGTCATAGTGTATGTGACATTGCAGGTGTCATGGAGAATTCACGGGCATCATTGATGTTCAAAGTGGTCGCGGTGGCAGCGATCGGTCTCACCGCCACGTTCGTCATGCTCGTCCAAGATCCAGATACGCTTTTCGGAGGGGGATACCCAGAACTGTGGCGGAGAACCGGTCTAGCAGGAGCCCCTACGCGAGCGGCAGCCTGCATATTCGCGGGCGTGTTCCTCTTAGCGATGGGCTGGCTGTACAGACTGTTATTCGCTCCTCTGGAGCTGCTCCGCGGTGTGGATGAGGTGGGGTACATCGCGGAGGACGGGCGCTCTCGTGCCCAAGCTGCGAACGAAGTGCGGCGGCGACGGAAGACTGGAGAATTACCGCCCGTTTATCCAAACGGCTGGTACCGGGTTTTAGACTCTCACTTGCTGGAGAGAGGAGATGTGAAGAGTGTGACAGTGCTGGGTAAGTAACAACCGCCAAAAACAGTTAATAAAACTGCGCAGGTGAAGTAAAATCACGTCACTGGAAATGTCCCACAGTTTTATTTCGCATTTTTGCAGCGGTTGAAGTGTCATAGTATCCCTCGTTTATCAAATGATAACATAAAAATGATATAAAACACATTATAAATTCAGAACGCGTGGTAGAACATTATAAAACCACACGGGACGCTTAAATGTTTTTTTGACGTATCGAATGATGCGTCACAGAGCGCAATGAAACTGAGCGCGTCTCGAGACGCGTTTTTACAGGTCGAATCTTGTAAAGGGAACGAAAGTGTACTGTCTTCCTGTGTGAACTTCCCCTACATTGCGCCCTATCTACATTATTGGAACGCAGAACTAAATGCCTCCCCAGATTTATTAATGAATTAGAGACCGCCAGTGTTTCCCTTTGAGACTCGGCACGTTTTCAGCCGTGTGTCTGTGCTGCGCAGATGCAGATCTGAGACTTAAATAGCTCTCCATTGACTGTTTTGGAGCCAGATAGGTTTTAAGTTCCCTTCAAGAACACAAACAGTCGTTTACATCCCTGCATTTCTGGCTTGGGATCAATAATGCAGCTGTTTTGCCGCATATTTTACATCCCAGGTCTGTTACTGCAGAGCGTATTTGATTATACACATAATGATAAACTGTAGATCTGGCATGCACTGCACTTAGTGCATATATATATATATATATATATATATATATATATATATATATATATATATATATATATATAATTGACTTTTTTTTTGTCAATTGATTTATTCCATATACAGAATTTATACCAAAAGTAATTATGACAAAATTAAAGTAAGTGGTTGCTGTTAAAAGCATGAACTGGTTTGGGTTATTTCTTACAATGTTGTGTATGCTGCTGCACTATGGATCAGTTTCTGATGTAAAATCAGCAAAGTTACTGAAAACCTTCTTGAGAGATGCTCAAGGCTCTTATTGATTTCAAGCAAGGTTGCGCAAAGATGTGTCTGTGAAAAAATATAATCATTCTTCATCATTTTGCATCACTCTGACAGCCTATATCAGGGTTAAGCATTTGTGTACATGTAGCCCTGTCATTGCAAAGTCTTTGTCTTTTGTTACTGGCTTTTTGTTATGTTTAAGTGCCTGTTGCTTAGCCGAGTTGCTGTGGGATGCACTATCATGTTGCAAAGACCTTTGAGTTTTCGAGGTAAACCAAACAAAACACCTTTGTAGTTTTGTTTTTGGCATACAAAGAAACACTGTTGTGTTTTTGCATCTTGGATACTGTTGAACCTGTGATGCCCTTTTCTAACCCTTTTCACTTTTAGAAATGCTGGATCACTGTCACCACCAAAGATCTAAGATAATAGATACGGTAAATTCAATTATTACATTAAAGATTGGTTCAGCCTAAATTCGGTTAACTAATAGAATGCTTACTAGAAATCATTATGCGTTTACATTTTGTAGTTCTTAATCTAATCTTTATCTTAATCTATTATATATATATATATATATATATATATATATATATATATATATATATATATATATTTAAAGACTGTACTTGCAGATAATATTAAAAACATAAATGGCCACTTCAATGTACTTAAAAAGAGTTCCTATTAATTTCCATAGTATATAAAGAAAAAAAATACTAGGGAGGTCAATGGGGATCAGAAACTGTCTGGTTACCCACATTCTTTGAAATATTGTCTTTTGTGTCCAGCAGAAAAAGAAACTCATACGAGTTTGGAACAACTTGAGGTTGACTAAATGATTTTTGGGTGACCTATCCTACTTAGTTGGTCAAAAAGACTCTTAAACTAACCTATTTGCATTTAATTTCAATTTCAACTATAATTTATTTCCAAAGATTGCTTCCATATATTTTTTTTAAAGAAGGCTACTTACTGTAAGTGTACAAGATGACCTATGTTTGCCAAACGTTCAAGACATCTGCTTGGTTAGATGCCATCTAGACACTTCTCAAAGGGCACAGCATTTAATTGCATGCAGTTACTGCTACAGTGTATTGATGTGTGCTTTATAAAACCTTAGTTAAATGGGCTATCGGCTAGATGCCTCATAGGAATCATATCAGATTACAAACATGATACCTGCTATGCTTATGCAGCTTAAACACACTCCTCTATGTCTCTATTTATACATCATTTGAAAAGAACTTTATATGACCACTTCAATGCTATTGTTGTTCGTACTTGCTGTGCAGAATTAATGACTTTCATAGATACTATTAACATTCGCTATTGCCATAATGTATGTTGAATTCCACTGACGTTTTCTTTGTGAGATTTTGTCATTTGAGTCTAGTAGCTTTTTTTTCTTTTCAGGGGCACTGCACTGCAGGCAAATAAACCCCTCAGGTCAGCATTACAGAAAGAGAGTTTTTGGGTCCTGTAGCTGTGTAGACCCAATAAGAGAGAGAGAGAGAGAGAGAATGAGTGTGCAAATCAGGATTTATAGTCTTGCTACGCCTTTTCCTGCTTATATAACATAATAAGCTTAATTATTAACTGACATACTTGACTGTTTGTTTTTAAGTAATTATTAACTTTTCTATTTGGATAATGATATAGGGTGAGACGTAATATCAAAATAGTTAATAGCTAAAACAGTGTTTGGACACACACTACTCTTACCCCATATCTGCATATTAATTGAACGACTGTTATTTTCAATACACTACGTAAAACTGCACTGCTGGCAAGAGTACGTGATATAATATTAGATGTGGTAACTTTGGGAATTAGGGGCATAGGCAAGCAAGCCGGGGTCTTTTCTGAAAGGAAATGAATCCAGAATCACATTCATTGGTAGTTACCCAAATTATCCTGAGGGGTCCTCTGGTTCTTTTTGGGAAAGACCAGTGCTGCCCCCTTTAGGTTATCACAATTAATTGCAGCATACAAATTTTACAGTTATTTTATTGTTTAAGGAAAATACCAAATTGACATATATTTTTATTTTCCTCCAGGACAACAGGTGGCAGTGTTCCGTGGGCAGGATGGCAAGGCCTATGTGGTGGACGCTTACTGCCCCCACTTAGGCGCCAATCTGGCTGTGGGTGGGCGAGTCGTAGGGGGATGCATTGAATGCCCTTTCCATGGATGGCAGTTCCGTGGGACTGATGGGAAATGTGTCAGGATTCCATATGCAGATAAAGGTGAGAGATCAGAGAAGAAATTGAGACATTTTCCTTCTAACAATATGTATTTTTCGATGTATTTATTGTATACAGCTTATATATAAGTTGCTTATGTATACGTGTATAAGTGCACGTGATATGTATAAAATATATAGCGTACTCAATAGACATACACTACAGTTTGAAATTTAGTGACGGTAAGATTTTAAGCTAATTAATTATTTTTAAAGAGTACATTCATTTTGAATAAACATGTGTTAAAAATACTGAAAAAAACTTGCAATTTTGAAATAACATTTCCATTTTAATATATTTTAAAATGTAATTAATTTCTATATGTTTTTAGTGCCTGAGTTTGCGAAGGTGCGGTGTTGGCCCAGCTGTGAGATCAACGGGCAGGTTCTGGTGTGGTTTCACTGTGACGGGCTGGAGCCCAGCTGGAGAGTCCCAGAACAGAGCGAAATCACCCGCGGGGAATGGGTGTACCGCGGCCGTACCGAACATTTCATCAATGCACACATTGAGGTCAGACGGCATATATGTAATTCAGCTTTTATGTGAGCAATATATTTTATATATATATATGAGTGGATATGATGTTTGTATCTAGCAGTCTTGATTAATTCACACTCTCGGCTCTGTCTTTTCTCAGGAGATTCCAGAGAACGCAGCGGACATCGCACACTTGGCTCATTTGCACACTCCAGGTATCGTCAGTGGAGTTGATCTACGCTACACGAACAGCAAGACCTGGGAGTTTATACGGCACGACTGGAAGGTTTGAGTCCTCACAGAGACATTCATCCCAAGGAGAAATAACAACAGCAGTCTAACTTTAATCTCAGTGACATATTAGTATAAATTAGATTATATTTTTATATTTTCATTATTCATTTTAGTTCAAATTTGAGCAATTTTGTTATAGTTATCTTCTTTTTGTTAAATCATAATTACCATAATTGACTACTTTTATTATACTCTGGATAGTTCATACTCACAGACACATGGACAATTATTATTTCTATGGAAACATTAATTTCAATACAGAAATCTAAATAAGCCTTCATGACATGTCTTCTTGACAAAAAAATTCTAAAATGAGAAATGTTGCATTGGCAACCAGCTGAGTCAACAGATTTTATGTTTTTATGTCACAGAAAACTAGTATACATGGTAGAATTAAAATGGACAACACTATCATAAACCCATAAAAATATAGCAGTATCTACTGTAAAAACATATCACTTCCTTATGAGATGTGTGCTGAATTTGTACTTGGTTACAGGAGCTTTATAACTTTTGTTGCATTGTAGTTATGTAATTCCATGTATATTGTTCTACAAGATTTATTTGATCAACAACTGTCTAAATTTACTTTAAACACTTGTCAATGCACATTTAAGGAAAAAAAAATGAATATTTAAATTACTTTTGTCATGACTTGTTTACCTTTTGCATGTGAAATAAGCATGTCTGTGTGATCTTAATTGTTATTTTTCCAGGTGGAGTGGAAGCCTGAGCCCGAGCCGGACAAGCACTGCTCGCAGATGTTGGTGAAACACGCTCTCACCGTGTTCGGACGCCACTGGCCTCTTCTTGATTTGGACGTTGTGGCCAGACAGGTAATGACTGTTTCATCAGCTAGAGGGCGCGTGTGAGCCGTGCAGACTGAGAGAAACGCCTGGAGACTGACTGTGATTAGCAGAATGGAAATCAAGTCATGACTGATCTCTTGAACACAACAGCGGTGTCTTGATCTCTGGGATCTGTAGGTTGTTCGCTGTATTTCAAGCAGTTAGTCGAGTGCATACAGAGCATGCTTTTATGTCAATTAAATGTGTGTGTGTGTGTGTGAGTGAGTGTGGATGTGTCAGATTTAAAAGTGAGATGCTTTTCTTGTATGGTGAAGTATGACTGCAGTTTCAAATATTATGGGTAATTTATTTATATTCTGTGCTACAAAAAATATTTAGCTTTTCACATTTTTTTTTTTTAATTCATAAAAAAATGGCAACACTTTAAAATAAGGTCCAATAGTTTTTATTTTTATTTTAAATGTACTCCCATATCTAATATATAATCAAAATGTATTTATGAATTTATTATTTATTTAATTTATGTTTTTACTGGTTAATTTATAAATATTGTTTGCTTATATTATATGAACTAATGGTCATTTATATGACCTGAAATATTAAAAAATGCATTTTTAATATATTTAAAATGGATAATTAAATAAATGTATTTTTAGTATATGTAAAAATTCACATTTTTATTCTTATTGTTTATTTGGTGCAGCCAGTTTTTTTTTTTTTTTCACGTCTTTGTAGCTGTTCAAATCTCAATGTCATCATTTCCCCTCATGGTCAGTTGTGCAACATTTGTGTGTGTGTGTGTGTGTGTGTGTGTGTGGGTGAACTGCCTTGTCGCCATAGAGACAGCGAATGATCCTGACAGTATGTGTGAAAACAGTTATAATTCACGGCCGTGCTTGGATCTTCACTTGAAGTTGATGTATGTTTGAGAGTGGAAAGTGCTGTTGGCATGAGAGACAGAATCTGAATTAGGAAAGATTTTGTTACAGTTTATGTGAAATAATCTATTTTATTTGGTCTCAAACATCAGCATAAATTACATGATTTTACTCCCTGGTGATATGAACTATATATTGCATGTTTGTAGGTGGGTCCAGGTGTGGTTTTCCTGCTTTTTGAACACAGTTTTCTGGGTCGGGGTGTGATCATGCACTGCGTTACCCCAGTCGAGCCATTACTACAGTGTGTATCACACACCATCTTCTACCAGAGCACCATCCCTCCCCTGGTACCCAAATTCATTCTTCGGGCAGAGTGCATTCAGGTAATGCATAAGTGAGTGTATAGTGTTTGTGTGTGTGTAGTTAATATCAATGTTTATTTAAATGAAGCTGTTACAATAACCATACCAAAGGATGCTTATGGGATCTTAACTTATGGTTTTGCCGTTACAGTTTGAACGAGATGTGATGATCTGGAATAACAAGACGTACATCTCCAAACCTATGCTTGTGAAAGAAGACTCAGCCATTCAGAAACACAGACGCTGGTTCAGTCAGTTCTACAGCGAGAACAGTCCGCGACTGCGATACCAGCACGACACTCTGGACTTCTGAACATCAACTATGCTTCAGCCCATATGGGTTGCTTAAAGACCAATACCAATATTTTTTTAACCAAATCTGATATTTTGTTGGCATTTCAAAAAAAAAAGAAAATCATTATGCAAAAATTATAATTATGCATAATAAACACAATGCATTTCTTGAGTAGTTCTCTCTTTCAACAAACAACGTGCAAAGACAATAAAGCAAATGCAAAATAAAAGTGCACCTGCATTTGAATTTTACAAGTCAAAATCTGGATATTATTAAGTAGGTGACATGTTTTCTGTTCTGTCTTAAGAACGTTCTGTCCTTGTTGAAGTGCTTCCGACAATCATCTGTCTGTAAATAACATTTACAATTGTACCTTTCTATCTATGCACTGCTGAACTGATTGCAGAATTACACACTACAGCTCCTGCAGTCTGGCTTCACTGCTGTAATTGGGATTGGACTGTCTGAGAGTCTTCTAAGCTTCAGCAAGCAGTAAGCTAAAGCCCAATATTGCCATTGTTCTTGCAGAAGCTCCAGTTCTTGTACACAGACCTGTTCGGTAGCACACTAGGAAAAAGGACACAAAGTTCCCATCTCCTAGATGTACCCTGAATAATGCGAGCATGTAGTTCTACCCTCAGACAGATATAACTGTTCCATCTTTGGCACATAACTCATCCCACACTGTTTGTGCTAGTTACAGGATACCTAAAAAAAGAGGTATACATTAACTTTCATATGAAATTAAAGTTAGGATGTTTGTCTGGTGAATGATAAATGGGCAAAAAAAAAAAAAAAAAATCATCCCACAGACTTACAATAAGGGCTTTCTTGACTTGAGGCAGCATAGCATAGTGTTTTTTATTTATTTATCTATTTTATATTTTAATTTGTTTAAAATGTTTTTCTAAAATTAAAGTTATGCTTAATATATATATATATATATATATATATATATATATATATATATATATATATATATATATATATATATATATATATATATATATATACAGTATATAAACACATTTTTATTTCATATCATTTTAATAATTTTTATTTTATTCCCAGAGCATAGGGGTTGTTTTTTTTATCTATTTCTATTTAGTTTTTTTAGTTTTCTAAAATTAAAGTTATATTAATAGTGTTAGACACACAAATACAGTTAACACACACACACACACATATATATATATATTCTTTTTTTTATACAATATATATTTATATGTTCTAATGTTATTCATATACATACATTTATTATATTTTTCATTTTATATCTTATTCTAAGGATTCATTTTGAAGGATATACAAGTATATATATTTACATTTTATATCTTATTCAAAATATTTGTGAGGATTTGTTGATTTAATTAGTATCAAGCTTAGATTTGTGCACTGTGACAGCTTGACTGAAAGCCCTTCTTCAGGTTTCAGGCTCCACCCTAATTCATTGTTTATCCTCCACGCTTGTTAATAAAGGTGCCTGCCATTATCCAATAGACCAAAACACACTGTGGAAATTAGTGTCCACCAAATAGCTGCCAAGTAGTTAGTACAATTACTGGACATGTTGCTATCAATTACAATCAGTGATGGTTATCTGCTCAAAAGCGCCACTGCGGCAGTGCAGCGCTGTTCCAGAGCAGTTCATCGGTTTCCATCCACTGTCTGTCTCATAACGCTAAGTGGCATTAATGAATATGTTTGACCATGCTGACAGGATGTGTCTATGGCATACACCATATGTCAGGTCTTGCCCGGTTAATACATCCTGATTGTCATGTAGTGAGATAGAGCGATCATCGTGCTGGGTACATATGCTGGTATGCAGATGTTTCGCCCTCATTAATTAAGCCTTCTGAACAGCTCATCTCCTGTCGCGCCTGCAGTGTCTTGTGTGTTTTATGTTTCTGTGTTCGAGGAGCATGCAATGGATGTACAGACTGTTCCACTGCAGAGTGTTTCTGTGCTAGCTGGTGCAAAAGAAGGGGAGGAAAATTATGACAGACACTGTGACAGCCTCTAGGCGCTCTGAATGAGATAATCTATGATTGTATAATAATTATTTTAGACATTTGGGTTTTATTGAGTCACAATAGTTGCGCAGCAAATTATTTTCTGCCATATAATGTCAAAATATATTATAAAAAAAGATATATTTTTTATATATATATATATATATATATATATATATACACACACACACACACACACACACAGTTTATTGCATTGTCAATGCCTTTTGGTTTGTATTAGCCTGCATGGCCAAGTGAAAAAATGCATTTGAAGTTCTTGAATGTGAATGAATAAAATGTGTATTGTATTATAAAATAATCTTCTTCTCTTCTTCTTCTCCACCCACACTAAGAAGCGTATTAGGTGACGAGAGCACTCCAGCGACTGCAGTCAAGGGCCAAATCTTAAAAATAAAATAATTTTACAATTATAAAATAATAATAATAATAATAATTGAAACTCTCAATTAGTTTTTTTTTTTTTTTTACAATGTAATTGCAACTGCTACAGCATTTACGACAATAAAATGTAAATTAGCCATATGTGTTTCAGGAGAACTGATTATGCACTTAATTATTTATAATTGCATTAAGAAGATAGGTTATATTGTTAGATTTTACTAATTTTAAATAAACTTGTTTGGGTCTCAGATCTGCCTTTGACTTGAGTGCAGCTTCTGACTTTGAGACTGCTGATCAGTCAATTATCAAAGCTGAACTCACCTAAAATCTGCTTTAATATCACCTTTATATGTAATGACTCATGTCCAAGTACTGGCAGATGGTCCTCATGGGGATTCTGAATGAATGACAAAATGATTGAGTTACCTCTAAATAACCTTCATAATAAAGCAAAAGATAAAATGAAAAATTTTGACTCGGGAACTAAAGAGTGGTGAAGCTCCAGTGATGCTGAACACAGGTGCAATAGTGGTGTAACTTCTTCAGATTTCATCTTCTTTTATTGAAAATTTTAATGAACAGATTCCACAGGGAATTCCATGCACAGAGTCAGAACCAATCCTGACAGATGGAATGATCAGCATGAAATATAGAAAAACGAGCCAGGAACCTGTTAGCTCGAGACCACCATGTGTGGATAGTATGGCCAGCCTGAGCTCCAATTCCAATGATTGCCCAGTTTGCAATGAATCGTACAGCTCTATGGGCAAGCAGAGCATGGCATTCCTGAACTGTGACCATAAAGAGTGCCAACTCTGTTTGATCATCATGCTGAGACTCCAGCCATGTCAAATGCCTCCTATGTCACCAGAAAACCCCTTTTTTTCCCTCTGGGAGATCCATAGAGATAGCTTTTATAGTTCTCACCTGAGATTGTGCGGCTGTTTTGGACTCTCTTGCAAGCTTGTGCAAATTGACAAAGATTCAGCAATGCTAGATTATGCAATTTAACATAGATGCCTCATTTTTGTTTTCCTGGCCATTCTTTTGCAAACTAGCCACAGGCCGAGAATTCCAACGGTGAACTAATTTATTGAACTGGACAACAGATGCTACAAATTGTTTTTTTTTTTTTTTTTTTAAAGAAATGTGAGCGATGCTTGCCCATGCAAAATCTGCTGCCAAAATGCCAGGGTGTTGTTATGTGGTTGCTAAGCTAAGCCCTGCTTTTGATGTTTATAACTGAAAACTAAAGAAAATCCGTAATCAGAATATTGCAGTCTAGTTCTGTAGGCTACACTATCATGGGGAAGCCTGCTGAACTGACAGTTGTCCAAAAGAAAACCATTGACATCTTGCACAAGGAGAGCAAGACACAAAAGGTCATTGCAAAAGAGGCTGGCTGTTCAAAGAGCTCTGTGTCCAAGCACATTAATAGAGAGGTGAAGGGAAGGAAAAGATGTGGTAGAAAAAAGTATACAAGCAATAGGGATAACCGCACCCTGGAGAGAATTGTGATACAAAACCCATTTAAAAATGTGGGGGAGATTCACAAAGAGTGGACTGCAGCTGGAGTCAGTGCTTCAAGAACCACTACGCACAGACGTATGCAAGACATGGGTTTCAGCTGTTTCATTCCTTGTGTCAAGCCACTCTTGAACAACAGACAGTGTCAGAAGCGTCTGGGCTAAAGACAAAAAGCACTGGACTGCTGCTGAGTGTTCCAAAGTTATGATCTCTGATGAAAGTAAATTTAGCATTTCCTTTGGAAGTCAGGTTCCCAGAGTCTAGAGTAAGCGAGGAGAGGCACACAATCCACGTTGCTTGAGGTCCAGTGTAAAGTTTCTACAGTCAGTCATGGTTTGCATTGCCATGTCATCTGCTAGTGTTGGTCCACTGTGTTTTCTGAGGTCCAAGTTCAACACAGCCGTATACCAGGAAGTTTTAGAGCACTTCATGTTTCCTGCTGGTGATCAACTTTATGGAGATCCAGATTTCATTTTCCAACAGGACTTAGCACCTGCACACAGTGCCAAAGTTACCAGTACCTGGTTTAAGGACCATGGTATCCCTGTTCTTAATTGACCAGCAAACTCGCCTGACCTTAACCTCATAGAAAATCGTGAAGAGGAAGATGCGATATGCCAGACCCAACAATGCAGAAGATATGAAAGCCACTATCAGAGCAACCTGGGCTCTCCAAACACCTGAGCAGTGCCACAGACTGATCGACTCAATGCCACGCCGCATTGCTGCAGTAATTCAGGCAAAAGGAGAGCTAACTAAGTATTGAGTGCTGTACATACTCATACTTTTCATTTTTATACTTTTTAGTTGGCAAGGATTCTAAAAATCCTTTCTTTGTATTGGTCTTAAGTTTTATATATATATGTGTGTGTGTGTGTGTGTGTATAATACACAATGTATTCAGAGTAAATTAAATATATAAATATACTGTCATTTATTACTGTGCACAACCTTGAAACACCATTCAATGTTCCCTGTTCGCTGTCACCAAAAATTAGAACACACATGCATAAAGAAAACGGTTTAAAAATAATAAAACATTTCAAATACACTGACGGAGCCACATATTTCATTCTCTAGATCCTGACAGAAGTCTTTTGATATGGATTAACATGGTCAAAAATAGAGCAGCTATACTGTGCCTCAGTGTACGAACAGGCAGTCCTCTTTTTCGTTTTAAATAGCATGTTTTTGGTGTAACATTTGGCTGGTCAAAAGTTATACTCTTGGTCTGTGTCCTAGTTTCCTAAAGAAGAGATTGGACTTCATTTATAACCATAGCAACCCTCTGAGGTTGGTGCAATGCCACAGCACTTCTGTGTGCATATTTTATCCAAAAATTTAGTTGTCTTGTATTTTATTATTTTACCCAATCTGGCCTAAAAACGCACAGTTTTCCATCTTCTCATGCTTTGTATTGATGTATAATATTTAAGTAATAGACACATTCTTGCATTTAGGCTTTACATACTAAGTCACTATTTATGGCAATAGAAAAAGAACAGAGATGGAAGGATCAGTAATCAATTATAGATTGACATACCGCATACACGAGAAACATATCAGGTCTGCACGGTCTTCCGTTGGCATCTAGGACAAGCCAGAACAGCAGTGAAACGTTTCTTCTTAGCCCATTACCAGCCTGAAAACACACAAAAGGATGATATAATAAATAATTCTGAGTTTTTGAAGCAACATACTTTGAAAAATGCAATACTGTCATTATTAACTTTATCGGACACCTATAGTATATCTATATATATATATTTATAAAAAAGTAATTTATGAAGGATAGATGTATCCCAGCGTATATTAAAGCATAGCACAGTTTATTAACACTTAAACACATTATTTTTCTGATAACATAATTAGGATCTTAAAAAATCCTCTGGACATTAAGCATTGCCTTATCTTTTCCTTTTTCTGCTTCCATTGCCACACACACACACACATATTAGAGATGTGTCATCTCCTAATTAATCCGGACTATTCTTTGGTAAACTGTCTGTCTCTATGAGCGTGTTGGCAGGAGCATCATTATATAACGGCTGCAGTGCAGGCTGGCCCAGCTTTATTGATGTGCAGAGATGTGGGAGTGGGGCGGGGGGGAGCTGAACACGACCGAGGCCGGTAAGAACCTTGTCGCTTGGTCAGCCTTTTTTTGTAGCTCCCAGCAAGTGAGAGTCATCCGAGTATTACAACACCTCAGACAGCGAGGTAGCATGCGTCACTGCCATCATGGCATGTGATACATTATTTAAAGTAGAAGGCATAACTAGATCAATTGTGACCTAATTTACAAATCCCCTCTTCATTTCAGACTGTGACAATCCCATGTAAAGGGGTTATTTCCCACGGATAATGAAATATTAATAGGGTTTCGATTGCAGGTTCTCTAACCTAAGGAAATTCAATCAAATCAAAAAGACAAAATCACAACACAAAGCGAGGCAAAATGAGTATATACAAGAAAACCTGCATATTAATTTACCAACATTAACCATTCAAGGGGTTCACATGTTTTGTGTTGCACACTACTGTCACTTCGTCTCATTAACACCCCTTGTTGCCAGCGCGTACAAAATGCCTGCATGTGAATACTTTGAAACTTCACACTTCAGGAGAGAGGCTTGTTTCCTTGGTAACCATTTTTCCCCTTTTGTCCTTATGTGCCTACAAGTGCATAATGCTGCTCAGCACAAGCACCTGCATAGAGAGCGCTACACTTTTCCCCCCACAAGCCAGCAGTACACTTTTTTTTTTCAAAACACCGCTCTTGTCTGGATCTTTGACATGCACTAGGGCACTCATCTTTGAAAATAAAGCAAAAATGAAGGGTTTGCACAGCTGCCATTTGAAAACACACAGCACTTAAAGCTGATGTTCAGAGAAGCGGGAAGACCTCTCAGACCTGCCACTTTAAGTAATTACTTTTAAATTCTAGGTTCGAGAAATGGAACAAGTGATTTCATGATTGAAAATGTTGAAATATAGATGGTGTGCTTACATAATTGAACATCAGTCCTTAAAATACGACTTTGAGCATTGGTGGTAACATTTAGCCATCTTAAGTCTTTTTGGGTGGGAGGCTATGCTAGAAGAAGGTGGGCTAAAAATAAAGGTTTCAAACTGAGACTAAAAGGTTTTTTTTTTTTACAGTCAAGGTGAACATTATACAACCATCTATGTGTTGGTGCTTTAAAGAAACCAATACAGTCATCAAAATACAGCTTGACAAGAAGTTTCTTTGCAGTACCTTGAAAAACCTAGCAATACACTTTTTCTGTTTATCTATTTTTTTTTCATAAACACTGTTCACACCAACAGTATAAGGGAAAATCTCAAATTGACCTTGACTTATCTCTTCACACGTTTTATTTAACCCTTTTAATCCGACAGTTTCTAGTTGAGCACATGCATTTTACTTTTTGGATGGAACAAAGAAAAAGGAAAAGAAAAATGAAATTATGTGTTTTATTTTAGGGTCACAATTGGTATCAATATTGCTCAGTTGCAAAATTATCCCTCATAGAAAGTTGCATTATATAATCTAATAATAACACAATAAAAATATTTTTTTTCCTCATTTAATGTAACAGTACTTTGAGATGTACAGTTTTATAATATTAATAAATCAGTTACTTATTCAAAAGGGCCTTTAACAGATTTGAACAATGACATGTTTAGCTACATTGGGAACTTTTTTACCATGTTTTGTGCAATTTTATTACATTAATAATAGACCCTTCCAAAAAAGAAATATATATATATATATATATATATATATATATATATATATATATATATATATATATATATATATATATATATATATATATATATATATATATAATAGCTGGATTTGTATTATTCATGTTTGGCCTTTATTTTAAACAACTCTGTTGATGTTAAAAATGTTCACATGAAATCAACCCTTTTATTTACAGTTGCTGTACTCTTATAAGACCCATTAAAATCGAAAGAAAATGGTCAAGAAGATATAAGTGGGATTCAATGCGTTAGAAACTCTGGAATGTGTCAAAAAGGGTCGACACCACACTGTCAAAACCATGGTTTTTTTACTCGTTTATGCTTAATTCGGTACAAAAACAATTCTAGCCTTTCCAATTTCACGCTTGGATTGTCTGTGATATCTGAGCGTTTCAATTCTTGCGGGACGCCAACGCGAAAAACTGGAGGAGGTTGCGGGGGCGCGCGTAAAAGAGCGCGCACAGCTGTCAGCACCAAGGACAGCGCTCCGCTGCAGAACAACAGCCGACTCGCAGAGAGACGGACGACACGAGACGCATCACTGATTTCTGCTGCCAGGCTTCATGCAGTATGCGACTTTGTTGCTCTGCTTGTCTACAGCCTGACTTACCAGGAGGAATTGAGAGAAAGGATGCAGTGGATGCCGGTTCTCTTAAATCCCATCGCCTGAATGAACCAGGCACTATGAACAGATCGCCACAGTTTGTGTGAATTTCTTACCTGGGATTTTTTTTTTAAATCTACAATTGCCACACTGGACATTGCTTTCATTCTTAACAAGCAAATAGCCCAAACACGACACTGAGCCTCCAGCAGCACTAAGGTAGGACATTGGGGCTCTCCGTGCGCTGTTCTGGCCCTCCACACGATGCGTCTGCTTCTGCTGGCCGCGTTATTCTCTTGCTCCTGCGTGCTGTGCGGCTGCGAGCCCAAGATTGTGAACATCGGAGCCGTCCTGAGCCAGAAGAGATACGAGCAGGTGTTCAAGGATGCGGTCGCTCAGGCGAACCAGGTGTACGGAAGGGATAAATTCAAGTTGACCGCCATCTCTGTCACTCACAAAGCCAATGCGATTCAGATGGCGCTGTCTGTGTGTGAGGATCTCATTTCCAGTCAGGTGGGATTTTAGTATCAGCTTTGCACTGTGGTACTTCCATGTGGTTAGATCGAGTATAAAATGGCTTAAAGGGTTGCCTGGGGTGTAAATATGTCCATGTAATATGAACATTCGGATTGAATTAATTTACTGAGCTTTCATTAGGAAGTGTTTTGAAATGATATTGATATTATCCATTACAAGTAGCATAGTTACGCTATTGAAAAGTGTTCCATTAAATATGCAAAAATATTACTTGAAAGATCTACAAATGTACTGATCCCGTTTTTTTTTACATTTATTGCACTGTAACACTGCAGTACTATCTCTCCCTTAAAAATGACTTTTGTTTGCATACTTTATCTATTCAGTTGATTTAGTTGTATAAAATCATATTTTGTAGCCTACAATTAATTGAAAAGCATATTATAGTTTAGACAATTTTAGATTTTTTTTTTAGACAAACTACATACACATTCATACATACATACATGCATACATACACACATACACACACACACACACACACACATATATATATATATATATATATATATATATATATATATATATATATATATATATATATATATATATATATATATATAGTTGACTTTTTCAGACCACATTGCTAAAATGTGTCCTGTCCTACAGATTTGCTTTATGCAACATTAGTAAGATCAGGCCCAATCTTTCAGAACATGCTTCACAACTCCTTGTTAAAGCTCTTGTTCTGTCCAGGCTGGACTATTGCAATGCTCTCTTGGCAGGTCTTCTAGTCACTTCTATCAAACCTCAACAATTAATCCAAAATGCAGCTGCAAGATTAATCTTTAATGAGCTTAAAATAATGCATGTCACACCTTTGTTCATCAATTTGCACTGGCTACCAATAGCTGCTCGCATAAAATTTTATTTTCAATTCAACCACTGTCTCTGTACCCCATTTACAAAAAAAAAATAAAATAAATTACTTCAGAGTTATGTGCCTTCTAGAAGCTTGCATTTTGCAAGTAAACATGCTTGATTGTGCCACTTCAAAGAAACACTTTCACAGACTTTTACATTAACTGTTCCCTCCTGGTGGAATGAACTCCCCAACTCTATCCAAGCAGCTGAGTCCTTAGCCATCTTTTAGAATCGGCTAAAAACACATCTCTTCCATCTTTATTTGACACTTTTACTCTAATTCTTTCTGTTCTATTTTAATTCTACTTAATCTTATTTCTCTTCTTTTTTATTTAAAAAACAAACAAAAAGCTTTCTAGTTTTTTTCTATTCTATCTACTTGTTTTACTTTGTGTGTGTGTGTGTTTGTGTGTGTTTGTGACCATGGACTGGACATGGACGCGATTTAAGACGGGATTTGTGGTCCAGGGACACACAAATATATACTGTATATATATATATATATATATATATATATATATATATATATATATATATATATATATATATATATATTTAAAAAATGACTAAATGTAAATATATATAATAAAAAGAGGAAATAAAAATAACAATTTCTACATATTTTGGCATTAAAATGTAATCTTATGTAATACTGTTGATTCACTCATATTCAATAATATTTTTAACTTGAATAAAACCTGTTATTCGGATGTTACCACATGAAGCACACTTTTTAGGATAGCCAACAAAACATTTTTATAGTGTAGGCAGACACTGACCTGTTATTTGGACAGCTAAACTTGGTTTGGATTGTGGCAGTAGATTGAAGCTGCATAATTTGTTTAGATGTTTAAACAGGACAGCCTGTCAGTTGATGATCCAAGCAGGTCGATGGACTCACGGTGGGAGAAAAGGTTAACGTACTGTAGCTGACCCCACAGAGCTTTGATGTCAGGAATGAGTGAGATTACGACACTGGCTGAGGGCAGCAGCTGCAAAACAAACTAGGTGACGCATGAAAAATCAATGATTTTCAAAGCAAGCAGTTCCTATTTTCACAGAGTATTACTGTGCTTGATAAAAATAAAGATGGGGGTGGAAAGGTCATCATGGCATTGCTATCTGCAAACATGTCTTTGAGAGAGGATGTTATTTCAAGTCAAAAATGCCTCAGAGATACAGCTATGTTCAGAAATACACCATATTAATAATGTGGTTCACTATACATACAGTTTGAACAGTGAAAATGTGTCACCACATTTGAATTTCCTTCTTGATCTTACCCATTAAATTTTTTCTCAGTCACTTTGGTGCATTTCTCAAATCAGACATGAAATTCTCAAAACTACTTGTACAACCTCTACATCATCTAGTTACTATTTATACACATCATAAAACCAGTTCTCATTCTCATTCAGCAAGTTGCAATTGCTTTTGTACATTCATGCAATTGATTATACACATTTATCTGCGGTTTCCTACATTATCAGTTGCTAATGTCATGCTGCTCAAAATTTATTATATAGTTTTCTGTGCAACAGTCTTACCGCTCAAAACGTCTTTAGTTCATCGTATAAGTCATTCAATGCAAAATGGTTAATCTAGTTGTCAAAAACTGCCAAGCACTTTTTTATTTTTACTATTATTAGATTTTGTTGTAAATTTGGCATGAATTGTGCAAGTGAACCTTGACTAATGAAGAGAATGTAGATCAACCAAAGATAAACCATTTCTCTGAAATAGCTCAAAGGATCTTCCCGTGGATCCTCAGTTGGAAAGCTCATACTGTATAGACAGAGGACAACACAAGAGTTACAAATTCTGACAATGCACTTATTTTTTATTTTCATCTTTGTGACCATATTTCTTTTTCCTTTTCTATATCACATGACATTGTAAAGGGTTTTTCTATAATTATGTTCTTGGTCAGACCACTAGTAAAAGTATAACTGGGAATTCTATCCAGTCTCTTTCAATCAATATCCCACATACAGTAATGTATAAATGTGTACTTTTGAAATGTATATATGGCATACATAAGCATATGGCATACTGTTCAATACAGTAACGGTCTTCCTAAATGTTGCCATAGTTTACATCAGAACATCCCTCCAGAGTACACTGTTATATTGACAACATGACTAAGCAATTTGACTGTCTTATCCATAAACTATGACACAAGGACGTGTCATTCTGATGGCACTGACATGTTCATTGCCACAGATATTTATTTTTGAGAGACAAACTAAGGATTTTGAGCAAGAGATTAGCTTTAGCAGGTAATCTATGGTGTTTTGCTATTCGAGTTGTTTTGGGAAATGCGCTTACTGTTTTGTAAATGTCAAAGCAACTGAGAAAAAATGTAAAATGACATGCTAAATGATATTTTAATAATATTTTTGAAACATACAACCACTTAATTTAGATCATGCTTTACTATAAAGCACAATTTGTAAGGACAGCGAACAAAATATTTTATACAATGTAGTTCAACAGAATGATAGATAGATGGAGAGGTGGAACAATTGAACAATAGAATGACAGGTAGAATGATAGCTGTAGAACAACAGATAGACCGAAAGACCGATAGACAGACAGACAGACAGACAAACAGATAGACAGACAGACAGACAGACCGATAGACAGACAGACAGACAGATAGATAGATAGATATGCCAAATACAATTCAATGTCAAATACAATTTTATGCACAAGCTCAAATTTTTTTACTTATGTTTTAAAGGATCAAAATATACATCTAATCATTAATCTGCTCATAAAATCATCACCAGTTAGTTTTGAGTTGTTTTGTTGTTTTTTCATGCCATGCTTTAGCCTGAGAAGTGTCGGAAGAGAAACTATAAAGGATTGCAGTAGCAATGCCTTACATGAAGTGTAAATGAGAGGCATTTTCACTACTGAATAACAACTTTCACACTCATGGGAGTAATTCAGCCTGATGCGTTGTTTCATTAAAAGCCTGCATACGCAAAAATCACATTAAGCGGTTGTGCATTAAGTGCTCTCAGTGCCAGTGATGTCATTTAAAAAGTGCTGAGGTAGGAGTCTATCTTAGACCTGGATAACGCACTGAACAAAAACTGGGCTGAACATTAATCACTCTCTCCCATCCTGTTTATGGCGCTGCCTTGTTTGTCCTCTCACTAATATTCACACCAACTTTGCCGGTCAAACCAATGGGTGTCTACTAATGCTTAATTATGTACATACCTTCAACAAATGTATGCCTTAAGGTTGTGTAGCTATTTAGCAGGAAGTCAGGATCATCACTGAATTAATTTCTTGGCTGTGTGAGATTCTTCCATGCAAAACTTTTTAGTATTGCTCAGTTTTAGCGCCTTTGGCTCACTGATGTCTCTGCCCACTCTGAAGATGCTTGGTGACAGATGGAGCCAATGCCGGAGGGCCTCTCTGGAAACACATAATGTTTTTCTCCGTTGTTTTTCCTTCTCAATGCAGCATATTTTGGGAAAAACAAACATTTTTATATGTGATGGACAGATTCCTCGTTGTCTCTCTTGCTCCCTTGAGTCCAACCATAGATCCTTCATCATCAATCAATTAAATTGTCAATCTGTGTGCCTGTGAAGTGATTTATAGATTTAATCACAGAATGAAGCCAGATCCATGAGTCATACCAACCAAGCCTCTGTGATCCAGTCTTGACTGCTAGTTGGTATTTAAACGAGTTCTCTGATTTTATTCACAGGTCTATGCCATCCTGGTGAGCCATCCACCACAGTCCAGTGACCATCTGACGCCTACTCCGGTCTCCTACACCGCAGGCTTCTACCGCATACCTGTAGTAGGGCTCACCACCAGGATGTCCATTTACTCAGACAAGGTGAGCTGCAATAAGAGATCAGTTGTATTATTCAGTTTCAGTATGAATCATTTTGCGGTTTAATTTGTTAAGCCAGTCTAAATTGAATATAAATAAAGTCTGAATTTTGAATGTCTGAAAGTTTTTATCTTGTGGTGGAAATGGGCTTCCATTTGAAATACCCTTTTATTATTTTACTAAATAAAATACATTTTTTAAAAGTCTTTTTTAAACTGTATGTGTCCCACCTTTCTTTTCTTTCTACTCTTCTACCAGTAGACAAAAGAACAATAATAATAAAAAAAACAATAAAAGGGTAAAAAAAAATGCCTGTAGTTGAAGAAAAGCCCTTAATTATTTGAAAATCGAATTTATATTTACCCTTCTTCCAGAGCATCCATCTCTCATTCCTCCGCACGGTGCCACCCTATTCCCACCAGGCACATGTGTGGTTTGACATGATGCGGGAGTTCCGCTGGAATCACATCATTCTAATCGTCAGTGATGACCATGAAGGCAGAGCGGCACAGAAAAGACTAGAAACTCTTCTGGAGGAGAAAGAGACCAAGGTAAGATATTCCCAGTTCCAGGATTCCCAGTGTGTGTTAGTATGCAAGCGTGTGTGTATCAATCGCAAAAGTCTATGTACGTAACTGTTTTACTTTTTTGTTGTGTGATCACATCTCTCATGCCATGTTGTTAATGTTGGCTAGCATTATAAAACCAAAGGCGTCAGCCATGTCCAATGTGGTCTGATTTGACTTAACGTGCGTTATTTGCTCATTTCATGTTGCTTTCTATCATAGTCAAAAACTCCTGTGTCAATCCTGTGTCAACAGGAGCAAAATGAAACCCTTAACCTGGGGCGTTGCAAAGCATCAGAGACTTTTTGAACACATTTATGCAATGTTTATGCATGATATTAAACTGGTCTTTTTGTAGCCTTGAGCTACAGATATGATCCTTGCAATTAGATAGTCTATCATCAGTGTGTCTCATGAGGTGGTTTAGAGCTGTTATTGCTTCATAAATACAGTGGTGCATTGTGGGAATTTTGCTCTTGCAGAGGTTCTGCTCAGTTTCCTTGGGGATGAAAGTTAAATCACCAGCCCACATCCCCCCTGCTCAGTGCTGAGGTAATTATTGTTGCCCTAATTGGTGCGAGAGATTATTAACAGGTATGGTGCGAATTGAGCTACATACCCACAGAGACATTGTTGGTGCAGGAAGACTGTTGAAATCCCAAAAAGCCTGCTTTATTTTTTATTTTTCATTATTTTTTCGACTGGTCACCAATGGCTGTCCTAGCTTACTATGTGTTCTATAGGAGATAAGACACGGCCAAAGAAAAAAAAAATACACTTAGTATAGGAGCATATATGTAAGACACATATGTGCATGATTTATCTATTCATCTAGTGATAAAATCACATTTATGCATAAGTTTATATATGAGATCTGTGGAAAGTGTGAATGGTTGGTTTTCTGCCACTTAAAAAAAAAATGTGCCACTTTTGCTATTTCTACTTTTGCTTTTGCGCTTTTAATTGTAATAATCCAGTGAGATTTTCGGATGCACGAGTCTGACAACAGCCAGTGCTCCACACAAAAAACTGATCTCACCATTGAGTCCATCTGAGATTACATGAAGAGAAAACGTCTCCAAGAAATTTTAAGAAACCTTCCCACAAAGTTACCTGAAAGTGGACCCTTTTTTATGTGTTAATCATGCTTATGTTCTTAAATGACTTTAGACTTGATTTGTCTTCATTTCTCTTCGTCATTATGCCAATGAAAAGCACAGATGTGCTAAATAAATACATTTGCCTAGTCTTGCCTAAGCCAGATTTTTATCACATTAGAAGGAATGAGACATTGCTATTGATCTTTTTTTTTTGTAATTTATATTGCCATTCCCATAAATAAAACGGTGCCTAAATTTCACACTATTTTTGCTTAATATATTCTAGTGCATATCGGACTACATTTATGCACTATGTGCCAAGGATAATTTTCATATTCCTTTTACTATGAGAGTGTCAGGTATAATGAGCTATTTCCAGTGAACGCACAGCGGGGTTCATGGCTGCAGCATGAGTTGGGTTTAAGAGGTGCTCAGGAAAGGCTGATGTGCATTCACCTTATTAATTTCCTTTGAGTTGCCATATGAGCAAATGCCACAGCACGCATATACAAGTAGGTCACACATAATTTCAGATTCTTGAGCATGAGAGTGTGTCCAGCTTAACGCAGTACTAGGGCAGTGTTGTGTGTCTAAGCAGGGGAGGTTTATTTATATCACTGCAAAATGGCACTGTTTGAGCCGGGGGTTTTCCCCCGAGGCCACTGCCCTCAAAAATACAGCAAAATTGCAGCAGAAATTGCAGCAGAAAATGTCTTGTGAGTGTGCTTTTGCAATCATAGAGGACCAAGCAATAAACAGTACATATGTATTATTATCAAGCAATCTGTTAATTTGGCAGCCCATCAACAGTAGTCTGTCATTTTTATTGAATTTGAAGTAACGCTACGTCAATAATTCAGAAAGCGTTAGGTAGCAGATCTGGATGGATGGAAAAGCACCACTTGGTTCCTGAAGTTTGTAATGTTTTTAGCTTTGTTTAGGTCTGTGATTTTATGCCAGATGGTCTATGATGTTTTTTGCAAGTCCCAGTTTTAGGGATTCAAATTTGGAGCAGAAAAGTGAAAATTTGTTGGTTGCTTTACTGCCCACCATTTTCAACTGTTTATAATATTCTTCTGTGTCTGCATATTTTCTCTGTGCACATTACTCATCAGAATAAAAAAAGGAACTATGAAAACCAAGACCAACTGTCCTATGACAACAAGAGAGGACCTAAGGTATATTTGCATGGTCAGTGCACGCCGCCCTCCAAAATCTCTAAACGTAGCTCCTAGAACCAGCCCAACCAATCACAGGCAAACCCAGAAATGCCCTTCTCTTGGTAGCACGTGTTTCTTGTTACGTTGAGACGTTACTTTTCCCTTTCTTATGATTTTAATGAAAAAATTAAAACGCTCCGCTTCTTTCATTACCATATTTTCCTTTTTAATAAAGGATGATGCATGATTCAGACTTTAAAAAAAAGCAAGCCCATTCTTCTGTGGCGATCCGATATTTTGGAACACAACACTATTTCTACTTCTACTTCCTATTGCAGCATCCCCTCGTTCTTTTTTCTCGACTCTTTTTCTTTGGGGAAATGACTTCCTCTCACCTGTCACTCCTCTTTCCACCTGGTTTTAGTTTCCGGTTGCATCGGTCTCACTCCCCGAAACCTCTAACATGCACGCCCTTCTCAGAAGCCTTGATAACCCTCAGTTTGCATGCAACAATGCCGAAGATTTTTGTTTTCAAGCTTTTTTATTCTTTTATTTTTTATTTTGAACCAATTTACCTGGAAATTTTTAATTTCCCCCCTTTTCAGTCCTAAAAAACAACAACAACTAAAACAACCAAACCAATCAAATTGCTAAATGAGGCAGCATGGTTCAGTTATTGGAGTAAATAGCCTCTTTAAAGGATTAGTTCACTTCCAGAATAAAAATTTCCTGATAATTTACTCACCCCCATGTCATCCAAGATTTTCTGTCTTTCTCTCTTCAGTTGCAAAGAAATTAACCTTCAGGATTTTTGTCCGTATAATGGACTTCAGTGGTGGCCAGCAGGCTGGGGTCCAAATTGCAGTTTCAATGCAGCTTGAAAGGGCTCTACACAATCCCAGCTGAGGAGTAAGGGTCTTGTCTAGTGAAATAATTGGTAATTTTCTTTTAAAAAAACTACATTTATATACTTTTTAACCACAAATGCTCATCTTGCACAAGCTTGACTTCACGCATTATGTAGTCATGTTGGAAAGGTCACATGAGACTTAGGCGGAAGTACCGAACCAGTGTTTACAAAGAGAATGTGCAAAGAAAGTCAAATACTCCAAAAAAAAAATCAAAAGGTTCCATTTATTTAATGTTATCTAATGTATTAATTAACATGAACAAACAATGGAAAATACATTCATCAATGTATTTATTAATCTTTGTTATTGTTAGTTAATGAAAAGGCAATTATTCATTGTTAGTTCATGCTAATTCACAGTGCATTAACTAATCTTAACAAGCACAACTTTTGATTTGAACAATGCATTAGTAAATGTTGAAATTTACGGAAGTTCTAAGCAGACATGCATTATAATTTTTTCCTTCTTGTTTTCTTGTTATAATGACTTAATTTTCTTGTTATCCCAAAATAACGAAAGTTGTTAACGACTTAATTTTCTCTTTATCTCGACATAACGAAAGTTGTTTTCTCGTTATCTCGACATGACAGTTTTTACTGTTGCTGTAGTAACGAACTCAACTTTGACAGGCATCTGATGGACAACCATGCAGGCGCTCTTACTGTAGCCTATATTTCAGCTAATTTTGCTTCATCTAGGTAATAAAGTCTACAATACATAAATAAAGGCTGTTCAACCACTGTTGATTTTTCCAGAGACAGTACACCAAACGTTTTGTTTTTGTAATTAACATTTCAAAACAACACCGCAAACACAGGCGCCTTCAGAAGGATGCAGAACTATTCTAAGATCTTTTATAGCTGCTTGTATTAAACTCACTTTAAATTTTCCCTTTATTTGAAATAAAATTATATATCATTTGTAATTTTTAGTAGTCA
Organism: Carassius auratus; assembly: GCF_003368295.1. NCBI lineage: Eukaryota > Metazoa > Chordata > Actinopteri > Cypriniformes > Cyprinidae > Carassius > Carassius auratus. The sequence continues at coordinate 5,031,086 of NC_039288.1, read as the reverse complement.
TTATATGCTGTGACAGATATCTTATGCGTTACAAGCTTCTGTTTGAAAAGAGCGTTCATGTGTACGTGCAGTGAACATTATAGAACAAAACTGAATTAAATGCACTTTACATATACATCACATTTCTCATCAATATTATTAACAATAAAGATCAATAATAAGGAAAAGAGGCACATCACAAATAGCCTACATCGTTACATCCCGTCTTACTGTAGATAAACAGAAGATAAACATCTCATTTGCCTCAAAGAAGCACAAATTAAGATATAGATGCAAACAGAATGTACAGTGAGTTCAACTTTGGTTTTGATAAGCAGTTATTTTATGACCCAGAACGCGTTGGTGAAACTCATGCATCTAGTAAGAACTTAATACACAAAATAATCATATTGATTCAGGCATTTAACATTTATGAATTAATTAAATGTCAGTAATGAACAATACTGCACAAATTATAGCGATCACAAGGAAGGTCCGCGTACAGTAAAGTGGATAGTGTACAAGACCCCATCAGTTATATTCAGTTATATAGTTCCACTTGCCTGGCACAGTTTTGTAACCTTTTAGGGAACAACTTTTGCGATGTCGAGATAACAAGAAAATTAAGTCGTTATAACGAGAAAACAACTTTTGTTATGTCGATATAACGAGAAAATTAAGTCGTTATAACGAGAAAACAAGAAGGAAAAAAATTATAATGCATGGCCACTCAGAACTTCCGTAGAAATTAACATTAACTAAGATTAATAAATGCTGTAGAAGAATTGTTCTTGCTTAGTTCATGTTAACTAAATGAGTTAACTAAGATTAGTTAACATTAACTAATGGAACCTTATTCTAAAGTGTTACCAAAAAATTTCAAACAACGATGTCGGATGATTTTGAAGTTGGAGAAGAAAATGAGATGGAGTTTTTTACCGTACCCTATTTTTTTTAACCGGAGTACACAGACACAGAGCTAACTGTGTGTGAATTTTCCAAAGTGATTACATATTACGTGTATTTGCAGATGCACATTGCAGAGCTAATGCAAGACGTGCGTTTGTGGTTAAAAAGTATACACATTTTGCTTTTAGGAAATGGCTGAAGGTTTTGCTAGATAAGACCCCTATTCCTAAACTGGGATCGTGAAGAGCCCTTTGAAGCTGCACTGAAACAGCAATTTAGACCTTCAACTCATTGGCCACCATTTAAGTGTATTATATGAAGAAAAATCCTGGTATGATTTCCTCAAAAACTTTAATTTCTTTGCGACTGAAGACAGAAAGACATGGACATCTTGGATGACATGGGAGTGAGTAAATTATCAGGAAATTGTTATTCTGGAAGTTAACTAATCCTTTAACTGATTGTGTACCCCAATATCAGGCCGAGAAAGTGCTTCAATTCAACCAAGAGACTAACTTAACTGCCCTGCTCCTGGAGGCCAAAGAGTTGGAAGCCCGAGTGGTCATTCTCTCTGCCAGGTAAGAGGTTTACTTTTGGCAGTCAGCCAAAATCTCTGCACTTCACTCTTCAATGAATAAGTACCTGCAAAAGTTAAATGAATCAGAATAAGCAATCAACATATGTATCATTCTTTTCACTCTGCTGAATAGATCACCACAAGATGAACAAGCTGAAACATTAAAATTACTAGCAAGAAAAAATAGGACCAAACCTAAAATAAAAAACACTGCTTTGTTGCCAAAATAATGCAACAATAAAGAACATTTAACAGCTCAAACAACAGAATTACACTTATTTTTTAGATGAGACTTTAGTTATGCACTTTAATAAATCCCATTTACTGCCTTTTTTTAATGCTTTTGATCGAGCTTAACTTGTATTAAACATGGAAAATAATTAGTTTAAGCAGCAAGACTTGGCAACAACCTTTGCAGTACCTGCTATGCTGGTCCACCAGCAAGACCAGCACAAAACCAGCCCTTACCAATTGGTCTTTTCAAGCCGGGCCTTAAAACTCTTTGAAATAAATAATACTAAAAAAACAATTTCATACTTTAGTAAGCTTGTCATATTTCTATCAGTGGTTGTAAACCTGTCTGTCTGCCTTTAGCGAAGAAGATGCAGCAGCCGTGTACAAAACAGCACGCTTCCTCAACATGACAGGCTCAGGCTATGTATGGCTGGTTGGGGAGCGTGAGATGTCCGGTAAAGCTTTGAGCGAGGCCCCTGATGGTACGTACACCCACCTTAATACAACTGAGACAGGCAAAGGAAAAGAAGCCTTTTGTCTCAGTTTTTCTGTTAAAGTAGAGAGGTTTTGAGAGTGTGTGTGTGTGTGTGTGTGTGTGTGTGTTTGTAAAAATAACCGTTTAAATGTTTAAGCACTTTATGTGTTTAAAGGTTTTAAATGCGTCACTAGATTACATGATAATGGTTGCATTGTCTGGTTAACTGGCAAGATTAATTACAGCTGTGAATTCAATGTTGACCTCTAGAGGTTTAATTAAGAAGTTAACAAAAAAATTATATAAAAAATGTGTGTTAACTCACAAAGTGTGGTTTTATCATAATATGTGTATTATATTAATAGTCTGGATTTCGTGAATTTAAAAAGGGTGTTTTTCAACCTTCCCTATCGGTAAGCTATAAATGGCCTTTTATGTCCCAGGCACTTCACAAGTCACACGTTTTTTAAAGTTCACACTATTGTCGTTGTCACTCCCAATACACTTGCTGACCTTTTACCCTTCCAGTGTTTTTCTTGTCTTTGTCCACACTTAAAACACTTGTGGAGTCTTCACAGTAAAGTTTTGGAGCTCTCTTACAGAACTCGATCTTTCAAACCCAGCTCCAGTAACAACAAAAACTCTGAAGTTGGATTTATGTATGAAGTATACCTTAAATCTGATATATTTCATCAATCAGTGTGTTAGTGTCTCACCAATTGGACAGGACTCACCGCAGTTTGGACGTAGGTGGTGCTGGTGGGCTCAGTTCATTAAATCCAACCTCGAGGGTCAAAGCTTGCATTTTCGGCAAAATGTGTCTGTGAAGAAAAACATTCATTTTACATGCTGACTCTGATTGGCTAAACCTACCAGTGGAAAAAATTGACAAAACATGACTTGACATCTGATTTCAGAGTCATTTACCCATGCTGGCTCAAAAGGTGACCCTATGGGTTTTTTTGTGTTGGAAAGGGCTCCCTAAATGTCAAGGGTGAGCAGCTCACTGCTTCATTTTTAACGTCATCACATAGGGTTGATTGGCCTCCAGCTAATCAACGGCAAGAATGAATCAGCGCACATCAGTGATGCTGTTGCTGTCGTGGCCCAGTCCATCCAAGAGCTCTTTGAGAAAGAGAACATCACAGAACCTCCAAGGGGCTGTGTGGGCAATACCAACATCTGGAAGACCGGGCCACTCTTTAAAAGGTCAGTAGTAATAAAGATCATGCATGCAGTTTGTTTATTATTCTCCATGACATTATGCTTGAAGGGGGATTGTGTCATTCTTTGATGGATTTTGACAACCACAGACAGATGTTCACAGTGATCTAATGCACTGTCACAACGCATGATATTTCATCTATGCATATTTTTCAAGCATCACATCCACAGGGTCAACAATAACTCACAGGTCAATATTGGCTATGCTATTCAGGGTATTGATGTCTTCCAAGTACCCAGAGGGCCTAACAGGACGCGTTGAGTTCAATGACGACGGTGACAGAAAATACGCTCATTACAGCATTCTCAACTACCAGAAGAGCCGACTGATTCAAGTCGGAATTTACAATGGAACACAAGTACTAGTCTTTTATTTCATAGTGTTTAATTTATAATTTCAGGACATGGGTCCTGAATTTTGCATTAGTTCATATGAGCCATACAAAAACACATTTTACAGAAAATTATTCAAGAAATTCAAGACAACACTAGTATTCCCATAATTGTATTCATTTCCAACAATGTAATGGTACTTTTGGAATCTAGGCAAATTATTTTAGATTAGAGGACTGAACAAAGATTATGATTATATGCCTGTTAATTACCTGCTATAATTATCTGCTTCATCAGGTGGTGATGAATAAACAGAAGAAGATAATTTGGCCTGGAGGTGAAACCGAAAGACCGAGAGGATTCCAGATGTCTACTCGATTAAAGGTACATGGTTCTCTTCACTTATCCAAAACTTGCTTAAAATTTAGGGTCATGAATTAGAAATGATCTGAATGCAATTGATGTCACACAAAATCCCATCCTTCTATTGCAGATAGTGACCATTCATCAGGAACCCTTCTTGTATGTGAAGCCAACTACATTGGATGGGACCTGCAAGGAAGAGTACACACCTAATGGAGTCTTAATTAAAAAGGTGATCTGCACTGGACCAAATGAGACCATCCCAGGTAACACATCAGGGACGTTTGTCACTGTGCTTTTCTACATCCGCTGTCTGGACATACATACATACATACATACATATATATGCACCAGCTATTTCTATATGTATGAATGTAGCAAGAGTGCAAGCGTTGTCTGTGCCTGTGAGCATGTGTGTTTGTATTTGTGTTAAATTATGTATAAAAGACAAATTTTTAATGTGTGTGTATGTTTGGTTTATGTAGCAAGTATGTGATTATTTTTGCTCAGTGCAAAATGTATGCATGTGCTGGATGTTTGCAAACTTGTGAATGTGTTGCTTGGGCTTCCATCTTAGCCTTTTGCTTTGGATATACTGACAGATGTGGGTGTGCCTCGTGTAAAAGCCTATATAATCTACAGGTAAAGTGTGAAATATAGAAGGATTGTACTTTTAGATGTTGATACTCCAATCTGCCTTTTGAGTTTGTCTGAGATCAGAATACATGGAAAATACATCCATTCCAAACACAATAGTTGTGGCTACTTCAATTCAGCCAGTACCGCAGATCAATTGAAAATTAATTCACATAGCTTGTTAATATTTTATTCCGTTATCATCGTCAAAAAATCTATGACTGGCTGAGTAGCAGAGCAAAAGCCGACTTTATTGAAATGGAACTGATTGGACCTCAATGCTTTCTAGTGGTTGAGAGCACACACACTTTCTAAAAGAGAAACACAATCTCTAAATGAGTGAGGCATTTTAATATTGGAGTGAATGGACAGAGTGGTGGCTTTCAAAATATCGATCTTTCCATCAGTATCACTGTCAGATCAAATGAAATTCCACTTTTTCTGGTTTGGTTACAGGACGTGCAACTGTTCCCCAGTGTTGCTACGGATTTTGCGTTGACCTTCTGATCAAATTGGCAATGACTATGAACTTCACCTATGAAGTACACCTGGTGGCAGATGGGAAATTTGGAACACAAGAAAGAGTAAGTACACTTTCACTTTGTGTCAAGTACATGCAGGAAGATAATCATAAGATTGCCTTTTACATATCTTTTGGTGATATAGGTAAATAACAGTAACAAAAAGGAATGGAACGGCATGATGGGTGAGCTCCTGGGTGGCCTTGCTGATATGATCGTTGCACCCTTGACGATCAACAATGAACGAGCCCAGTACATAGAATTCTCCAAGCCTTTCAAATACCAGGGACTAACTATCCTTGTGAAAAAGGTGCAATCACACTACTCAAACTATCACATTCTATTTGTATTTTAATTACAGACCATCAGTATAGCCCTTTTGAAAAGATCAGCATTGGTAGTCACCACATGCTACTGTAGCCTCATGACGGAATTGATAGTACCTAACAGAGCTGGTACTGAAATGTGAAAAATTTATGCAAGTTACCATGTAATGTGTGTTTCAGGAAATTCCTCGCAGTACACTGGACTCGTTCATGCAGCCATTCCAAAGCACACTGTGGCTATTGGTGGGTTTGTCGGTACATGTGGTGGCGGTGATGCTTTACCTACTAGACCGGTTCAGGTACAACAAGACGTTGGGTCGAGAGTGTGGCTAGCTGTTCTATGTATGTCCATGGGGTGGCTGTGTGCACATGTTGTTTGTTCTTAGAGGTAGTTTGTTTTACTCATTGGGATCATGTAGCACCTTTGTTTCAGGATGTCTCCAAAGAATATGAGAGTGCTGAACACGTTTCATTGTCAGTGTTGCCATGAAGGTGTGGGAGGTTGGGTGGCTGTACTCTGTGAGCCTGTTGTCTTTTCCCTTTCGTTCTGTCTTTTTCTGTATGTTCTCTGTCTCTTTGCCTTGCTTCATGTTCTCTCTATGTTCTCTGCAATCTGACCAATGCTAAGTGATTTGGGATACTGGAGCATTTATTTGAGGACAACTTACAGGGGATCTTTGCCTAATCTCTTTCTGATCATTTTCAATGTTTGACCTGGTTTCCCCAGCCCATTTGGAAGGTTTAAAGTAAACAGTGAAGAAGAAGAAGAGGATGCCCTCACCTTATCTTCAGCTATGTGGTTTTCCTGGGGCGTCTTGTTGAACTCTGGAATTGGAGAAGGTGTTGTCAAAGTCAAACTTTGTTTTTATGATCATGTTAAATTAAATAAATTTTACTTGACATATGTTTGACTACTACTGTACTTAACACATGTTGTCCAGGTGCCCCACGTAGTTTTTCAGCAAGAATTTTGGGAATGGTGTGGGCTGGCTTTGCTATGATTATAGTAGCATCCTATACTGCCAACCTGGCTGCCTTCCTGGTGTTGGACCGGCCTGAGGAGCGCATCACCGGCATCAATGACCCAAGGGTATGCTTCTCTAAGCATTTCAACTACCAAAGTAAAGCTTTTCAAGATGTAAAGAGTGAGTTTGCTTTTTTTTTTCAGCTAAGGAACCCATCAGACAAGTTCATCTATGCCACAGTGAAGCAAAGTTCAGTGGATATTTACTTCCGGCGACAAGTTGAGCTGAGCACCATGTACCGCCACATGGAGAAGCACAACTACGAAAGCGCAGCTGAAGCCATCCAGGCTGTTCGGGACAAGTGAGTCCCTGCTGGGTAGACACCAGCAGATCTGGCCTCATGGTCAGCCAATCAGTCTGTCAGTCTCAAGGGTTCTGGACCTGCGGGTCTCAGGTATATAAATCAGTGCCAGCACTTACTGCACTAACCTGTGACCCTGGTCCATAACCCCACACAGGAGAGGCCCAGCTATGTGCCACACATAACATATATTAACAATGAGCTAAAGAACACCTTTTTCAGGTTTTCAGCAAAAACGTCATTGAGGGAATCCAATGGGGGACAAAGCTCCACTCGTCCGGCATTGGATTTCATTTGTCTATGAGGTGGCAGTCTAGATTTCTGGTAACACAAGTCGCACAAGAGGGGTGGGTGGGGTCGGGTGCCATGAGTGTGTTGTTTCTCACTGTACTGTTGCACCGTAACCCCTCATCCTTCCCGTCCTCCTCCCTTCCCCCTGCCCCAACAGCAAGCTGCATGCTTTCATCTGGGACTCTGCGGTGCTGGAGTTTGAAGCCTCGCAGAAGTGCGACCTGGTGACCACGGGAGAGCTGTTTTTCCGTTCGGGCTTTGGCATAGGCATGCGCAAGGACAGCCCCTGGAAACAGAATGTGTCCCTGGCTATTCTCAGGTCTGTCCCAGCCGAAGCAGCATATTGTATGCTTCTGTATAGTTTTATGTTGTATAAAAATCTCACCATTGGACACTTACTCATCTCTCTCTATGTATTTCCCCTATTTCATCCCTGCTCTGTTGTCTGTGTGCTTGATCATATGTGTCTTTGTGTTTATTTGATGGTGGTTGTGGTGACTTTTTGGGATTTATCGGTACTTTCTACCAAAAACAACTTATTAACTTTTGAACTTCTCTTCCTGCTCTTCACCACCTCTTGCAGTTCCCATGAGAACGGCTTCATGGAAGACCTAGATAAAACCTGGGTGAGATACCAGGAGTGTGACTCAAGGAGCAATGCCCCAGCCACACTCACCTTTGAGAATATGGCAGGTATGGTCCATTTCGGGTACAGAGAAACCTAAAAAAGATTGGACAAAAAAGGTACAGTAGGTAAGGTATTGGGGCCTTTTTTTGTCCAATGCTTTTAGTTGTCATTTTATGCTCACCTGTGTTGATGTTCACATTTGTAACAAACTCATTAACCTTTAACACTCATCCATTTTGCATGGTTTTCAGCAGCAGGCACCAAATATGTGGCCAATACATTTAGGATTCCATCACACAGAGGCTCCACCCCCTCCAGCTCCTCAGTGGATTGATTCGAAAAATACTGTGCCTATGTAAATAGTCTAACAGTTTCATTAATCTCTCTCATTCACAGGTGTCTTCATGCTAGTTGCTGGAGGCATTGCAGCAGGAATCTTCCTCATCTTCATTGAGATTGCATATAAGCGCCATAAAGACGCCCGCAGGAAGCAGATGCAGCTAGCCTTTGCGGCCGTCAACGTTTGGAGGAAGAACCTACAGGTAAGGTAGCTCTCTCCTACAACACAAGAGGTAAAAGAAGGGTGAACACAAGGGAATGACCTCCCAACAGAGTTTTGCATATGAACAACTTTTTGTACTGGGCTTTAGTTCCCAAGTTTTTCATTCCTACCTTTGTTAAAAACAGATCTTTGGTTGCACTGTTTGGTGTGGTGAGCAAAGGTGGGCAATCACCATTGTGTGCTCTTAAGCTTCCAAAAGGGCCTGGGATTGTCTAGGCTGCTCTGGTTCAATCAGCCTCCTTCTTCTTGTCTGTCCCAACAGGACAATAAGGAGAGCTCAGGGAGTCAAGCTGTGGGTGCGGCTGGGACTCCATCTTTAGTATGTAAAACAAGCTGATCCATTTTGTTGCCACGTCATCCTTGCTACGCGAATCAGTATTTTTAAAATAGCTGATATGCTTAGTTATCCATCAGAATACGAAGCTACTTTCATGGCATGAACCACTTAAATGCTTCAAACCACTTAGTGTATTTCAGTTAGATGAAATTGAAATATTTGAAGATGATTTGGGCTGGAAAATTAATGTTTGTGATATAAAAAGGTAATGCTGATTAGGTACTGCTAGTATACATCAAAAGGCTATGCTAAAAAGAACAGGAAAAAATAGGACAGAGTGCTAATTGGTGTCATTAGTCCCAGCCTCAACCTTTAATGAGTCTTTGCATATATCCTTTAAAAACAGAACAAGTAATAATATTACATGAACATGTTACAGAAGTAAATATTTCAAAAGCCCAGTTTATAGTCTAACACAGTCCAACTGAAATGTCTGCAACAAGCTCTAGCTCACCTGTACAGGTATATCCTTTAAGACCAATGTTTTCGAGTGAGAAGTCCTGGGAGGTCTTCCCAGTGGGACTATGATATTTGGTAAGGGGTGGGCCAGTAGCGTATGGGCTGGGTAGAAGTACGGTGAGGCTTTGAGAGCCTCAAGCTGCTTCTTTTTTCAAAATGACAAAAGGTCAGAGCTGCTGACTGATAATATAATAAACAGCAGTAGCAGTGGAAGGTAAGATCACAGTTGCTTGTCTTTGTGAGCAGGTCAATTTACTGTCAATGTCTCTCATATGCATCACATTTAATTGTCTCTGTATGTATATGCATGTAGGCTCTTATGCAGAAAGGTCAAGCAAACATACACTAGGATGGATAAAAACACTTTAAAATTGGAGTCTAGAACACCTATGTCAGATAAAATTGAAGTGTTGATTTAAATATAAATGTATCACTAAACATTAGTTTGTATGGATCATTCACTGTGGTGTTACATGTTTTTTGTCAGCTCTTCCTTTCTGTATAGGAATTTACACAAAATTTTGATGGTGATATCTTTGCAAGCTTGAGTATAAATATCAATGTTTGTTTTTTTTACTTCTATGAATGTCCATATTCAAATACCCCATTTGCACTTGTGTGTACTGCACCTTCATTCAGGGAACTGCGTGTAACACACACACTGCACTTCTGAATAACCTGCCCAATTTGCAATTTTGTCCACTGGGCTGTTCCGTTGTCATTTCAAAAGCACAGAGATGTCAGAAACATGACGCCCACATTAAAATGATTAATGGTAATGGCAGAGTCCATTCAGAAGTGCACTGCCTTCAGGAAAATGAGAAAACAAAAGGGAAAGACTTTTAAAAAATGATGATGCAAAACTCAGTGAACCGTGAATGTGTTCTGATGAGATACTGTTTTAAAGCTCGCAGCCATTTATGTGTCTCACTGTGCCGGTGGTCTATGTGGCTCCAGCATGCTAAATGCATAGACAGTGCTCTAACCACAAGCAAATAGGACTTATTAATATATTTTTTTCTTTCTGTAAAGCACAAAATTGAAGCAGGACAAACAAGAGTGTGTTTTTTTTGGCTAAGTTGTTCTTAGATTGCAAAGACATTGTGGTAAGTCCCAAAGTGGTAGAAGGGGTCAGATGATATTCAGAAACTTTTAAAGGGCCGCAAGAAATGATCCTGAGAGTCTTCCATCAGTCAAAGTCAACTGTATGCTTGTCACATTTTGCTTACTTTATCCACACCTTGCTCCTACTGCCCTCTGCATGAGTCTAAATGAAATTCACACCACATTTTACCCAACTCCCTCACACATTCCTTACTACATGTGTGGTGTGGATTTCCGTTATACCCTACAAAAAGTATAACGCTCAAAGAGGGTTCTTATAAGTATTCATGTATTGATCAGTATTATTGCATTTTATTGGTTGCCCTACTTCCCTATAAGAGTGTTGTTTTGTTTTGTGATATTACAGACTGCTTGGCTTTGATGTCATTATTTCCTCAGCAAACCATTTTGCTGCCTTCTGCTTTTGCTTTTGGATCTTAAAGTCATATGATCTTTAAAGCAAGTGGATAAATATTCATTTATTTTTCTTTTTTCCTCCCCAATGCAGCCCTCTTCCTCTGTAGAGACTCAGGATGTAAGAATACCTTAATTCGACCTTTTCTTACACAAACACACCCAGTCTTGTGCTATACCTTCGTACCATTTGTAGAGGCCAGAGAGTAGCCGTGTTGGGCACCTTTGTTGGACAGTGGGAGGGAAGGGGGCAAAAGAGTCCCAATCTTCTATGCCAAAACCACAAAGTGTTAAAAGGAAGATTTTATGAAACGGCACAAAACAGATGCAAAGGAAGTTCATTTGGGAATCTAAAAGTGTTCCAATTCTTTATGTCAAACAAGTCTGACTTCCATTCATATTTATAGATCGTTGGATTTAATATAGCTTATCAACGGGGAACTAGGGGATGTGGTTTTGGCAGTTGAAAACCAGCCAGAGAACATGAATAATTGTTCTACGTATATTTATTTTAGGATAGGAAAAGTGGTAGAGCAGACAGCGACCCAAAAAAGAAACCCTCTTTTAGGTCCATCAGTACCACCCTGGCCTCCAGCATCAAGAGACGTAGGTCCTCCAAAGACACGGTAAGGAGGTTAAGGAATGGCATCTCTTTTTACTCGGCCGGTCTCTCTTCCTCTTTCTGCGTCTGTCTTTCTCTCGTCCTATTCTTCCACTTCTCTCTCTGTATCTACTTTCTTCTGTCTTAAATGACATGTCATGTCTGAAGCCAAGAGAGCCGCATTTCTCTCTGGTTATTCCTCCATTCCTGGCATCTCGGCCACGTGTCTGTCAGTCAGTCATCAAGTCACCATCCAGACCCCATCTGTCAGTTAGGACTTAAGAGCTCAGCCATCCTTAAGAGTAAGGTTTTAGGACCCAGTGATCAGGGAAAAGGTTCTAACCTAAGAACTGTTCCAAGAGGAGGGGGCGCTGCACAATGCCTGATGTTTCTGGGCTGCTTCTCTCCCTATTGCAACCCCTGGATGTGGAGTGTGTGTCCGTGAGGGTGAACGTGTGTGCCTCTTTTTGGTGGGATGTGCTGTGCGTACTTGTGTGTTTCTCGTCCCAAAACCTGCCTGACGTTATTGATATGAACAGTCAAATCTTGCGATGTTTGTTTCCCTGACGGCATGCTTTGGTGTTGTGGTGTTTGATCAGAGCAACCATGCCATGCGGACTAACTTTTTTTTTTAAACAGCGGAACTTCCCTTTCAGACTTTGAAATCATCAATTAACAATGTTTTTCTTTTGAACTGTTTTGTTTAAGGTCCTAACCAAGTTTATTTCAGGGAATGGGCACTGAAAATGAAAATTCTGTCATCGTTTACTCACCATCATTTTGTACCAAATCTGTATAATTATCTTTCTGCCGTGGAACACAAAAGGAGATAGTGGGATGTCCAAGCTGCTTTTCTCCATTCAGTAATAGAAGACCGTGACCAAGGGCTCTCAAGCTCTAAAAAACATGATAAAAGTACTATAAAAGTCTTATAAATAAGTCATAAAACATGCAAGAACTAATGACGTTTGATATCAATGACATAAACCTGGCAAGATACATCAAGTTTCAATGTGTGCAGTAAATGAATTAATATAATATACGTACTTGTATTTAGTATAATCTATAAACAGATCAAGTCTACAAATTTTCTACAAAACAGCTGATTTTGGTTAACTTTAATATGATTTGCTATGGCACCCCAATTTATTAAAGAGGGCCTAAACAAAATATTACATTTTCTAATTATTTTGTTTAGGAATTATGTTACATATTTTTTTCCTTTTTAAGTGTTTAAAAAAATGGGGAGAGTGGGTTGGGGTGGTGAATGGTGAAGAAAAGGCACAACAATCCAGGTAAAAAGAGAAAAACAATAGTAGTCATCCATGGTGTTTAACCATCCTTTTATTTCCTGATATCAGTGTCACCTCTCTTTCTATATAAGTGGATGTATATGGATTTATAACTGTCGACGTCCCCCACATGATGTACATGCTACACAGCCTCTCTCTTCCTCTGCAAGCATGCAATATATCTGTCATAGAATTAGAGACTGTGTTTTGGTTGCCTTGGTAGAAGTAGTTGCATTTTTTTGTGGTAGTGATGATACACACACTTTTTGTCTCTTTTGCTGACTCACTGTCTCTCACCAGGGGGCACTGTGGGCTTAATTTGGAAGTGCCAACAGGAAGCCTTCTAAGTGAACATAACAAGAACTCTCATGCTCACTAAGGCGTGCTAAGGGCATTCTTGATGCAACACCAAGGAAGAAAGAAAAAAGGAAAAAATAACATTTAAAAGAAAAGAAAAGCCTCCCGTTATCATCAGAAGTATTGCTGAATACATTTATTCTGCAATATGATGATGATCTTGGCAATGAGAACTTTTGCCTTAAGATATGGCTTTTAGAGATGTTGCATCGTTTATTGAGCTTATAAGCTTATTTACTGGCAATGGCATAGTATTAAAAAAAAAGAGTAAGCTATAAAAGAGGACACATGTTATAACAAGTATGATTAATTTTGAACGTAATATTTATGTTAATAAGAAATGTTATTTTGAAATTAAACATCCAAATGTAGCATGTGTCTTTTGTTTTCACAAAAACAAAGAAAGAAAAAGAATTACTACCATCTGGAACTCTTTGCTGCTGCTTTTCCATCAATATATGCATTTTACTTTTTGAAAATGTAATCCTTAGGGTCATATAGTCAGTCTTGATTAGCAGATGTTTTTCAGCTTAACCAATAAAGCTCTATGTGCCTCAATCTCACAGTTTGCCACAGCAAGGAACAGAATTTAAAATGATAATTCTGTCAGAACAAAATATTTTGTTTGAATCAAAATGTCCTTGCTGTTGCAACCTGGCAAGCATCACTGAGAGACATTTTATAGCTTACAAAAACTTAAAGAAAAAAACAATTTGTTTTGTTGTGTTAATTGCCTTCTGACTGGGCACCTGCATGTCACTGAGTGTTTTGCCTACGTGGCACAGCAGATGCCCATGTGAGAAAACAGCTTGTTGCCCTTCTAACACATCTAAGCTTGAGATGAGGAAACAGGAACTGAATGAGAATTAAATATATATATATATCAGATATTAATATGCAGTGGGCCAGAAAGTATTTGAACATTTGAGCCAAGTTTAAAAATGTATTAATGTCAATGCATTAGACATCAAAATATGGAAGCGACTGATATTTTTGTGCATTAACAAACTTTAGGTGAAATACTTTGGTTGATAGGTTTTACATTTAAATACAAACAAATATATACTGCTATTGCAAATATACTAAATGAAGATTTATAAGTATTTCCTCCTGGACACTTTTTGGTTGAAAATTCTGGCTGAAATTCAAAAATGCAACCAATGTCCATTTGGTAATGTTATGAACCACAACTTTGTTTACTCCGCAAGGGCGCCAGCACAAATGTGAGGGGATCTGATATCCACTAGAAATCACATTGAGCCAAGTGGGTTAAAAGCAACTGCAAATATAGCTTGGAACAAAGGTCATCGGTTAAATTCACTTGTTTGCAGATGCCAGTTGCTTTATACTTCATTATATAATGCACTGACATTCATATTTTTAAGTGTGTCGCAAGCGTCCAAATACATTTTGACTTTTGCCCCAATAATTCCAACATAAATAACACATAGTTTATTAGGTGACCTAAAACCATCTCACAACAAAGAACCTGCTTCCTCTTCTTTGAATATTATTCTTAATACCACCTAAGGCAGCAAGATAGCTGGAAGTACACTTCTCCCACACTCTTTAAAATTTGTATCACCTCCTTGGATGTAACCGAATTTTGATGCGTTGAGTTCAATTGTGAAACTTAGCCTTTTAAATGTTTCAGATCCTTGGCAAAATTTAGTCCAATGCTTTATGATGACATCTGAAACATTCAATGGTTGAGTCCTTGTTTTGGATTTGCATGCTACATGCTGCCTTGGGGGTAACGAAGGAAATTCCAATCTGGGCTTTTGGAGAAGAGGAAAGGTAACAGTCGCATTAATTTTCTCTATCCTGTGTGTTTTCTACCTTCTCTCCATTTCTACAGCAATTCCCACCCACAGACATTACGGGCCAACTCAACTTGTCCGACCCGTCTGTCAGCACGGTGGTGTGAGGCAGAGAAAGAGGGAGAGTTTAACATAAAGACATGCTCATTCTTTAGAGACAAACAAGATGGAACTAGAGAGGAGCATTGTAGAACCACTCATCTGGGTTTCGAACGATGGATCCATCATGGACGAGAACTACTGAGCCCCTTCACCTTTATGGAGAGCCAGTGGAACCTGTTGGGACTTGATGGTGGACTGCAGGGGATGGCATGCACTGGAGCACTGCGAACACACAGACCATATAAACACATAAACACATACAACTTTATAGCTTGATGCTAAAATTAATATACACTATCATTCCATCCACCAGAACAACTTCTGAATTATTTCTTTATGATTATGTAGAAATATTTCTTATTAGTATTAGCCTAGTACTTATTCTTACGTTGATTAAGTGGTTTAAGTATTGTACAGTATAATTTAGAACAAAGAACAAAACTTTTACATGTCTCAAGGCCAATTCTAAGGCCAGTATTAAGATAATTAACTAGTTGTATAAGATTAATTATAGTCATCATTTATATATGATATTTATCTTCTATACATTTTTATTGTTTTACTTGCTTTCTGTTCATTGTTTTTCATTCTTTGTCTATAAAATCTATAAAGCGAAAAGTCAGCCAGTCAAGCACATTATCTGCGCTATTTCAAATATCATTATCTTTCATATTCTAAAATCTCTTTGCATGTAATTTGCATGCAAATTTGTCCCTGAAAGTTTATGGACAAGAAAAAGTATACAGTTAAAATGTTTGATTTAAGATGTGGCTTACTGCACATCAGTTAATTGCAAACTCTCCTTCAAACTCAACAGTTCTTCCTCTTTAAAGTTCTTATGCAGTCGTTCTCAACTTCAGTCTGAAGGGTGCATCAAGGGGCCGAGTTTTTTCATCCAACTAGCACTTGGTGTCTCATGCAAAATCCTCTCTGTGTGTCGTCCCCACAGACGACCTCAGAGACCTTTTACGTGAGAAAACCCCAAGTGTGCCCATTTATTTTTGACATTGGTGCTGTAGTTTCGTATACACCTATTAGTTAGATGGAAAAAACTGGCCCATTCCCAAGTTCTGGGGTTGAGAATCATCAATAAAAGCTGTACAAATAAGGACTGCTTACTGTAAATGTTCACTTAATGCTATTTTTATGACCCATGGAAAATCCCCTATAAGAGTGATCACCTATAGCACTTTAATGTGAATCTGTCGGAAGCTATATGCATATGGAGATTATGCAATTTGCCAAATGTTGATTGTAATACTGATACTTGATATGAAAATGCACATTTGAGAATGCGAAATATATTATATGTAAATGTCAGCCGTTTGTTTTTTAACAAAACACTCCTTTTGTAGTTTTCGTATTTCAAAAGATTTAGACATATTTGTTTCTGATATATATTAGAGTTAAACTGTGTCAAATTAGTGCATACCACATATATCTTCAGTTTACTACTATTAAGTTACTCTACTTTAGGTTTTAGTCTTTTCAAACTGACAGGTGTACAGTATGTTTTTTCTCATTGCTTGAGTCAATGAATGTGGTTTGTACTTAAGAAGAACTATGTATTATACCTGATTTCAGGGCATGTAAACACTGAATTCAGTTTATGTTGCCTGGACTGCTAGATTGCAGATGACTTTAAGATGTTGAAAAAAAAGGAGTGTTTTTATGAGAAACTGTCACACTGTTAATATCACACAAACACAATCGCATAAATTACATCACATACAGTAACACACATATCCTGAGCATATCCTAAGTGTTACATCATGTTTCAGTTAATTTTAGATATTTCTCTAAATGAACAAATGTTTGCATTTTGAGAAAAATATATAGAAATAACATTTCTGTTTGCCAATAAATTTGTGCCATGTCAGTTGCATACAACAACTAAGTGTCTTTTCAATTTTGTGAGCAAAATATTGTATTCACTAAACAAATATACATTAATTAATTTATTTGTATGTGTGCCTGCCCAATTCTGAGGATACATTTGTACTCAGAAGAGAGGAAAACTTATATATATTTATATATATATATATATATATACTTGTGAAAATGTAGATTTTTCTGCTAGGGTTAGGTTATAAAGTGTACAACTACTGTACCTGTGTATAAAAACAACATAAATCTATGCAATGTCCCCAGTTTGATTAAGAAGCCTGCGTGTAAATAATGCACAAATAGTTAAACAGATACCTATTACCCAGAAAGTTCAAGATCTTCAGTCAGATTTAAAGAGGTGGAGATGCATACATTAGTCAGATGTTATGGGGGTAGTGGTCAAAATAGTAATCTTTTAATCTCTTATTCTGAATTTGACAGCGTATTTAAGAGGCGGTATCACCATAAGTGAGGACAGACTGTTCCTTTGCAAACACTGACGTCTGCAACAGGTGAGCTTACTTTAGTCTTTGCTGCGCAAAACTACGTGATAGCTTATTTATTGAAACGTATTAAGAACTGTTTTTTAACTGCTAAACTGTTTCACACCATGTTGCGACACGACAAACTGTTCAATTATCGTCAACAATGTGCGCGCTTGCGTTTAGGACAGAATCGCGTCGTGTTGCCTGCTCTTGATCTGTTGACTGAACGCAGGTGGGGGGATTCTTTTTTTTTTTTCATTTCATTTCAACGTTGTTATTCTCTAGTGTAAATAATTTAAGTGAAAGACCGAACAACATTAGTGGGAAAATAATTATTACAAAATTCTGTTTTCAGCGTTGTTTACATTTACCTTTCCCTCTCCAGAGTTTGCGCCAAAATATGCTGCCACGGCTACATTTCTGTCATAAAAAATCCACCGTTGTCATCACTGTCGTAAAGTTACATTTTGAAAAGAAAAAGAAATTTGACAAATAACAGATTCTTAAAGCGTTTTACGACGTTTGGACGAAATGCCATGATAATTTGTTATTGATAGCCTTTACATTAATAACGACAAGATTGTTTGTGAGAAGTGCTGGTTTGTTGGAAAGCTGACATTCCTAGGGGTTGCCATGGCGTCGCTATAGTTGATAAGGGGTTTTGGGACTTGTCCCCGAAGTCTGGGGTGGGGTGGGGGTATAAGAAGGTTATGTGACATAACTGGGTATGTTTAGGGGTAAGCGGATAAACTCAGGTAACCTTTACTCTTAGGGTAAGTAACACATAGCAACTTATTTTCTGAACATAACCTCCAAAGCAGATTCTGTTTCAGAGTTCGTTTCCTTCAGCGTTACCAGCGCATGCGTGACCTATTGAAGAGAATGCTGTGGGCATGGCAGATTGTACAATATTAAATATTTGTACAATATACATAGTTATATAATATGCAATTTTAGACATATAATATGCTCACTTGAGAATTCTCGTGTGTTAACCCTGAATATATTCTTAGTTCAGGTGTGTTTTAGGAACAAACATACTTCAAGTAAGCAAGGTTTGGGTTAGTCAACCTAAAGTTCAGGGTATATGTAATGGTAAATGTATATGTATGTATGTGTATGTTTTATCTATATCTTATTATTTCATTAAAGAAACCAGACTACAAAAAATATTTTTAGTTCTTTTTGGGATAAGATTTAATTTTCTGCTGTTGCTATTACTTGCACTAGACTGCTTAATCCATGTGATCGCTGTATGTTTCTTTTTTCAGACTCTGGCTGGCAGGTGGTATAGTGACGGTTGCTCTGTGGTCAAGAAGCTTTTTCTTTCTGTGACGATGGGGGAGAGTGAGGCATGCTTATTTTCACCTGTTGCTCCTGCTTGGACCTGGATTAAACACTGCCTGTCCAAACACTTCAGGCCTAAACACTCACTGGAGGAAGGTTCCCAAAGTGAGCACTGGTCATCTCACCTGTTTTGCACCAGAAAGAGTCTTGTGGTGGCCCTTCTGGTCATTTTGGCCTTGGTTGTCATGAGCCTGCTTCTACTGCTGAACTATTATTGTATTATGGTCTGGCACCTGTGTCAACATGAACATGAGTCTGTTTTCCCAGTATTTCAAAACACTACGCCAGAGCTGGACTGGCAGGACTGAGATGTAACACATTTGATTGGTTTTGGTTTTAATGTCTGATGCACCCATCTGGGATGCATTTATGTTTTATGCTGCTGTGTGAGTGTGTGTTTTGTTGTTGTTGTTGTTTTTTTGATGAACAGAAATAACACTGAAAATCTCCAGTGTGAGATTTTTCAGTAGATGTGTGATTTTAAAATTTTATTCTTTACATGCTCAGGTTACTCAGTTGACCTTTTAGTTTTGTATTTATTCAAAAAAATTTCCTAGTTAGTCATTACATATTCTTGAAAATAGTGCATATTTTAATTTGCAGAGTAACCGTATTTATCATAAATTACAGGAATAATTATATTCAGAGCATGCTGTTTGTGTCAGCTATTGAATAGAGGCAGGAGACATCGAATGAGGCAAAACTTTGTAAATAAAACTGGGCTCCATCACATTAGTCCTACAAGAATGACTCTAGATTGCTGCGCCAGTGGACACGCCTTTAGGAGTCACATTTTAAAAAGATAACAGAAGATTTTGGAATGTTTGGAACACTCCCTCATTCTACAAAAAGGTCATAATTTGTGCAGGACATACTGTGGTTCTACTTACAATCTATTGTAAAGCAATAACTATTACAACAACACTACTACACCTATCTGTATTTCTAAATAGTCTTTATAACAATAAAATGTTTTAACAATTGGTATTTCTTATTATTCTAAAGAAACTCCTTAAGCAAATTCAAGCAAGCTGCAAATGTTTTGAGAATTTTATTATCATCATTTACTTTAGACTGTTAAAGAAATGGCTCCACAGTTACTAATTGAACAACCTGTATATTCACTAAAATTAAGATTAAACTGAATGCAAATTCATACATTTAGTGGCTTAAGTGTGCAAAAACTTTCTAGGGGCCAATGTAGGCTATGTTTTGGTTGTAAATATTTCATATATAGTTTAATTGTGTGGTCTGCCAGAATGACATATGCTGCTTTTTTTCATTAACCTCCAAATACCTCTATATCCAAAACCTCTATATGTTTAACAAATACATATTAAGCTATAGGCATATTTTATTTAGGCCTACTGTTTAACATAAATTCTAAAGTTAGCTTACTGTTAAATCACCAAAATTAAGATTGTATCTTTGAATGACACTGTTTGAATAAGTTTGTACTTCATTAAAATTCATTATAATTTTACTTTATTATAATTTTACAGTATTAACGATATATTTTTTTATTAGAAACTGCTTACCGCTGTATTTATAATTTGCTTCATACAGTAACACATTTATTTTAAGGTTTTTAAATAAACTAGATCAATAGCATAAAAACACCAGATGATGGCAGTAATCATCTGCTTAATTCTGTGGCTGGCACGTAAAGAAATCTAATCATACTGCGCATGCGCATATCAACCTCCCTTGAATATTTTAACCATTGCCATGTTGAGCTTTTTGGCATTTTTAGCTTAATCAGCTACAGTTTTGATTTATTTCCAGGTATAAAAAATGTCCGAACTTCAAGCTAGTGTATCGTGTTCTCCGCAGTGTGCGGAAACAGACAAAATCAAAAATACAGACGATATCAATCCAGAAACAGTACAAAACACTAACACCAATATTTCTCAGGTTGAAGAAGGTGAGTCTTATCAGTTGAAACCCTTCAAAAACGTCAAAAATGCAGTCATGTGGAGATTATTTGCATCGAATGCTTGTGTTTGAGTTGTTTGAGATGGATCCATGGGTGGTAATAAAGCTTAGCAAGCCAACAAGCTAACGTTAGGCTAGGCTAAATATTAGTATCCATCATTCACCTTAAACAATCGCCACACAATCCCTTTTTAAAAATCTGGTGTGTTTATAAGTCGATTGGCACCACACATCGGCTGAAAATACACGTTAAGACACAAAATGTGGTTTTAATTAATCATACTATCGTGTAAATCGATTATTCGCCGATTAAGCAACAATCTAGCCAAGTAACCATAGTGAATGCATTTTTATTAGCCTCATAATAATCCTCCGTTGCCATTGTTATGGAAAGTGACAGCTCGTTTGTGAAATTTCAGAACGTTTTAGTGCTCGAGTTGTTTATTTTTATTTCTTGAACTAATGTAATTTAAATAAATAAACTCGTTTCTCAATATATAGGGCTTAATGTATCCTATTCTTTTAGACAGTAGTACAAAAAGTTGACCTTAATAAATGCAAATTTAGTTATGTTTTTATGCAATTTTAGGATCCACAACCTTGCAACATTTATGTCTAGATTGTTTGAGCTGATAGTACAATGACACATTCAGGAACAAACAGCCTAACCAGTTGAAACTTTTTTATGCAAATAATAGACGTGGTATCCAAGTTTGACACATTTCACAATAACATGAGCGTTGCTGTTTTATTTAAATATATGTGTACATTTCAGCATGGCATTCATTAAAATAATGTATAATAATGCATTCAATTAAATAATGTAAAAGAATCCACAGCATGCACAAGTTGTCTCTATAGCTTTGCACAGCATCAAGAACATGTCATTTATTCGGCTAGTATTATTATAGATTTTCTTTTCTTTTTTAGTTTGAATCAATTTAAATTTAAATTTTTTATGGATGTTATGCCTAGATTCAGTTGTAACATATAAAACTATTGGTCTTTAAATGTAATTGTATGATTTTTATAACATATTTTTAATATCGGTCAATTATTAGTTACCAGGCATAAAATGAAAATAGTTGTCAATGTGTCCTTAAAACTGTTAAAATATTTTTTTTTTTCTTTTAGTTTTTTTTTTTGTTATACTAGTCTTGCACCACAAAAACCTGGTACATTATCACTAGTATGCTTTGCTTACACACATTGGGCTTCATCCACGAAGAACACATTTCTCTGTAAATCACCTGTAAAACAATTTGTATGCAAATTGTCACTTTAAGTTCAGTCCAGTGATTTATAAGAGTGAAATCTTGAACAAATTTAATTACTGCTTGATTATGCTACTAATATTTCTTAGAGATAAGAGAGTACAGTAGTGTCTGTTTCTTGTTGACTAGTGTTGCTGAAAGCCTCACACAGTTCCAGAAATCTATTTTTTATCATAAATCATGCTCTGTGAAAATCTGAGCCAATGAGATCATGTTTATAAAAACAACTTAAGCTTCCTTACACAAATTTTTTTTTAACAATATGCATTATTTTACATTATTTTTGCTTTTACCGTCTGATTTTTCTGCAGGGTCTCAGAGCGACAGTGATCTTCTCAAAGGCCTGTTGACAGATAACTTCTGTCACATCTGTGAAGCAACCCTGCTTTATGAGTCCCAGAGAGTTTCTCATTATGAGGTTTGTGAGGTTGTTTTTCATGCAACTGTTTCAGGTTTTTTCAGGCAACTTTAAAAGGTTGCACTCAGTCATATTTGTAACGTTGGTTTCTATTGCCAGGGGAAAAAACATGCACAAAGAGTCAGAATGTACCTGCAGAACAAGAAAGCTAAAATAAATAAGCCAAGTCCAGATTGTGGAGGCGTTTTGGTATGTAACAGATCATACAGAATATGCATATTTTGCTTTTAAGTGTGTATCAGTTTTTAATATGTTTTTCATGTTGTGTTACAGAGAGATCTGTGTGCACAGAAGTTCTGCGAGCTGTGCAACATGGTATTCAGCTCTCCAACTGTGGCAAAGTCACACTATGAGGGCAAAGTTCATGCCAAGAACATGAGAAAAACAATTCCTCCTCCACCTGAAGGTAAGTAAAACCGAACTGGAGCCTGTTAAATTTGAGACTTCACCATTGTGGGGTAAACCTGTCATAACTCTATTTTGTTATATTCAACTTTCAGCTCCCATCCTAGAATCCACAACTCCTGGTGTCCTCCCATCAGAGGCTGCTGTGCAGAATCAGATCAGTCAGGAGCAGTACACTTCTGGCTCGGGCGATCAAGAGGTTGATCATAGTGACCCCAACAAGTATTGTACGCTGTGCAGCGCTTCCTTTAACAACCCTATGGTCGCACAGCAGCACTACATCGGCCGGAAGCATCAGCGGAACCAGACCCGGCAAGAGATGCTGGACCAGATGGGGGAACAGTCAGAACATGGTATACGCTGATATACATCAACATTGGCCAATTTATTAATATTAAAATTCATTCAGAAATTATTCAATAATTTTTATGATAACTTAATTAATTACCGAATTTTTCGGACTATAAGTCGCACCCAAGTATAAGTCGCATCAGTCCAAAAATACGTCATGATGAGGAAAAAAAACATATATAAGTCCCACTGGACTATAAGTCGTATTTATTTAGAACCAAGAACCAAGAGAAAACATTACCGTCTACAGCCACGAGAGGGCGCTCTATGTGTGACTTATAGTCCGGAAAAAATTATATTTAAGTTGAATAATTATATAAAGTATATAAAATATACATGTTTTAGGATGTCGCATGTAATCCATTTATGTAAACAGAAGTATTGTTCTGCTCAGTGGTCGTTAACTGATATTTAAAGAACTTAACATTTGATATTTTCTAGAGTTGTTCCGATTCCGATACTAGTATCGGAAATATCTCCGATACCACAACAAATTCTGGCATCGGCATCGGCGAGTACATGAACCCATATACCGATCCGATACCATTTTCTTAAAAAGACCTAGTTATGACCGCAAGCTTTGCCTAACCGCTGCACGGTTCTTCTTCGCTGCTCAAAATGCATTGAAAACACAGGAAGTTGTGCTGTGTTGCCACAAGCAACCCCTGTTTAGAGCAGCGAAGAAGAAATGAAAACGCGTTAGCAGCCCTTATCTGTAGCTGTGTCTCATTTAGAAGGCCACGTCCTCTGGAGGTCGCATCCTCTGGAGGTCGAATCCTCTCTAGGATGCGTATATGGAGTGTCCTTCACCCTGGGATTAAACGAGACGGCCTTCGTAGGACGGACGGAAAACGAAACAGGAAGTATCACGTTGCTATGCCAACACATAACGTCGTTGCGCTCTCACACTTGTTTAAGAAAAAATTTTAAGGAAATTATTTCTAAATCTGGAAAGTAATTTGAAAAGAAAATGTTTTTATTTAATGTAATACAAGGGTTAAATAATAATTATTTCTCGCCCTGCTAGGAAGTACTGTTAAACTGTTAAAAAAAAAATCACTAAACACTTGTAATCATGTTTACCACACTTGTAATTCAACTTTTAAAAAATGAAGAACTTTAAAGTACTTACATTTAAACACCACATCGCTTGTGTGTAGATCTGCCGCCGCCATTTTTCAAATAAACAACGGTTATTTATGGCGACGCAAGGGATTGTGGGTTATTTGTAGCAGCGAAGGATACACCTCATGTATCCTTCGAATTCCTGTGAAAAAAGGTCGCATTCGAAGGTCTCATTCGGAGTGTGCTACTTGCTTTTCTGAAATGAGACAACCACAATGACGTATGCAGCCTTCGAATGCGACCTTCGGAGGGCGCAACCTTCTAAATGAGACACAGCTTGTATATGACTGGATCACTCATCACATTCTAAACTGCCAAAAGACAGTGAAGCCGCTACTATATTATAGATCAGTGGTTAGCAGTATGTCTCTGTAGTACCGGTAGTTACAGACTCTCAAGTATATTCAGTACCGGCAACTGCGTTCAGTCGCTTCCGTGTAAGTCAAAACGCAGGGCTCCAGACAGTAGCCGAATATATACTAGTGTCTGTGAATATTAAACTGCAAAATACTATTTAAATATTACTCCCGCAAAATCTACATCTCTGTGGGTGACTGGCACAGATGCGCGAGAGCTCGCTGTTTTGTAGTCTCTGCTGTGTGTCATGAGGACACGAACGCATAAACCGTCACTTCATGAGAATTTACCGTTTCATTTGAGAATACTGTCATATCATAAACACAGACACTCAAAGATCTTCATGGCAGCCCATTAAAATAAATGTTTGGTTTACATGAGTAAATTGACAATATATAAAGCTACTGTTGTAGCCTACAGTAATAATAATACATCTCTATAATAATAATAATTATGCCTAGATGGTTGCTTGTTTTTTACTTGTTTTTTACTTGTTAGAGATTATCTGATTAATAGATCTTTTTTTATATTCCTAGACTTATTTGTTGCAGTTTTTTTATACAGTTATATTGTAAAACTTAAATACCTTTTTTAGTTTGCGGTGTTAGATTTTTGGCTGCATTTGAAGTTCTTTTTTGCATAAGAAAATAAATAATACTGTCAAATTCATGTTAGATAATAAAAATACTGTAATAAATACAGTAGTTCACCATGTATTTGTTCATGTTTTATTGAGGGATCTGTCTGAAGCACACCATAAAAAAATTCTAGCAATTTACACAGGGCTAGTAGTATATACAGCTGTATATACAGATATACACCCAGGTATCGGATCAGTACTCGGTATCGGCCGATACCCTGAGCCAGGTATCGGAATCGGTATCGGGAAGAGAAAAAGGGTATCGGAACATCTCTAATATTTTCTAATCATTATTCCCCTCTATTTTTTTTTTTTTTTCTTTTCATACAGCGAGCTCCCTGACTTGCCCGATTTGCTGTCTGACGCTCAGCTCAATAGAGATGTACCAAGCACACATGCAGGGAAACAAACACATTGTCAAGTGAGTGACATCGCTCTCATTGGTTATTTTATCTGATCCCTGTTTTTATTACAGCCATTAGGATTTGGGTCTTGTTTTAGGAGATTGAACTTAAGTTTACATTAGCATCAGGTTGATATATAGGCCCGGCTGCTTAGTCAGCAATTGTCTGACAGTTTTAGATTATCAAAAGTGTTGGCTGATAAGTGTTGGCTTTTGAATATTTTAAAGTCAAAGGGAAATCAGAATGAATCTTGTTTACATTCTAAATATGCATTCATTAGCGAAATTCAACCATAGATTCTTCTTTTTAATATATATTTTTTCTATTTAGTCTTAAATATTCTCTCTGTGCAAATGAATTAATTAGATCAGAGAAATACATTTTGTGTCACATGGATACATTTCCTGTTGACTTTAGGTGGAATTTGAGTATCATTTAAATATTTATACATATTACAACTATTTCTGCATTTTATTTGCATACACTGTAAAAAAAATAAAGCTATAAATTAAAAGATGGGAGTATATTTGACAAAAAAAATAACTTTTTATTTTATTTTTTTATTTAATCTTGTTACCTGGAATTTCTTTGTAATTCTTTTGAGAAATTTACTAGCATAAAATAATTATTTTTGTTGGAAAACTCAAATTTGTCAATCACTTGTTTACATGCAACTACTTTTATCTTAATCTGCTTGTTATTAGCCATCCAAATCAGTGAAATGGCATTCATCTTTGCCCTCAGGGAGAAGAAAGTCATGGAACTGTGCAAATCTCAGAAGAAAGTGTACGACTCCTTCCAGGATGAGCTGGCTGACTACATTCAGGTGCAGAAGGCCCGGGGACTAGATCCCAAAGCAGGGCCGGGCACCATGGGACAAGCAAACAAGGATCTGGATGAGAGTGTGAAAGAAGGTCCACAGAACGCAGAAGAGATGCCTCATCCTGGCAAGCTGGTACCATGTTTCCCACCCCCTGGTTTCCCTCAACCTCACTGGCACCCACACTTCCAGTCTCAGGTCAATCAATTTGGCTTTGGCGTGAGAGGCGCTGTCCCACACTATCGGCCGGGGTATATGCCCCATATCCGTCCTCCTTTCACACCTGGTCACCTGTGTAAAAGAGGAAAGAGCCCTGAATCATTTAGCTCCTCCTCTTTTTCAGACTCCTCCTCCTACACTAGCAGCAGTAGTGACAGCAGCAGCAGTTACGACAGCAAAGAGAGGAAGAGAAAGAAGAGGAAGATGAAAATGCGAAGGAAGAGCAGAAGAGACCAGGAGGAAGAGTCGGATACAGAACCAAGTGAAAGGAAAAAGAGGCAGAAAGGAGACAGGAGAGGAAGTGCAGAAAGAGAAGATGAAAGAAAGAAATGGAAGGAGAGAAGAAAAAGAGAGAGGAGCTCTAGTGAAGACGAGGAAAGCAGAAGTAAAAGAAGGGCAAGCAAGAAAAGTAGGAGGCACGGGGATGGACAGCATGCAAAGAGACGAAAAGTAGAGGAACTGTTGGTCAAACAAGAGATTGAAGTGCACGAGGAACCACAGGGAAAGATGGAGGAGCACCTAGAGGTCAGGACAGAAACAAAAGATGGCAAACACAAACACAAAAAAGAAAGGAAAAAAGCAAAAGAGAAGACGACTCAAGAAGACAACAGGACAGAGGAGGAAAGGCTCTGGGATGAGACGATTCTTGGTGTTTCCTAGACTTTGTGTTTTTGTTTTGTTTTTCAATGATGGTATTGTTCTTATTAAACTGCACGGGACCTCAGAAAAGCGTTTTTCTGAAATCCTCTGGGCTCCTCTCACTATTTATGCATTCTGAAGAACTATGAAGGCCTAAATTCCTTATTAAAGATTCAGAAGTGAAACTTTTGTCATCATTTACTTATCATTTCAAACCCTTATGACTTCTACAGAACACAAAAGTAGATGTTTTCAAGAATGTTCATGCTGCTTTTTTGCAATCAAGTGAATGTGTACAGAAGCTGTCATTCTCCAAAAAAAAAAGCAGAAGTCAATACACTATGCACCATATTTCAATTGTTTAGATTTTTGATGAGGTACAGATCAAAATAGATTCGAAATAATATTGCTGCCTGAAATGTGACGTTTTCAGCCTTGGTGTGTCGTGAGCAGAAATATGACATGCAAGAAACTACATACAGAGTTGTTAAAAACAACATTTTTGCCATTTTTATAGCTCGACAACATCCATTCACTTTCACAGCGTGGAAAAGAGCAACATGAACATTATGCTAAACCTCTCCTTTCGTGTTCCACAGAAGAAAGTAAGTCGTGCAGGTTTGGAATGACATGAGGGCGAGTAAATAATGTGAAAATGTTCGTTCTTCGAAAGTCTCAGGACTACAGACTTTAGGACGTCTCTAGAGCTGCACTTCACTCTTGTAGAAATCACTAACCATCCTAGCAATCACTAGCCATCCTCCATGTCCATATGGATGTGTCCTTCAACTTGCTTCATACTTTGATCAAATAAATCCCTCCTGCTGTTTATATCAGCATAGATTTAGTATTTATTTTTCAAAAAATCTCTTACACTTGAACCTTTCTTTATGACTCCAGTTTTAGTCTCAAGGGGGCGCTGATTGCCAGCATGTGCGCTTCATGTGGCTCTGCTAGAAATGTCTTTCAGGCTAAGTCTCAATGTTCAAGAAAGACATGAAAACAGTAATGAGTTGTCCGAATAGTGGTCCGATCAGCATATTGTAAACACTTCCCTGAATCCGAGGAGCTCAGTCTGCAATCCTTGGTTCTGATGCATTTCTGTGTATGTGTGAAACAGAAATGTAATGCCAGGCTCAGTTTGGTGCAGCATATGCTGGAATATGTTTGTTTGCAGGTCTAACAGGTGCATGAGTTGAATGAGGGCACGACTGCTACTCTGTTGACCTCTTTCTTGCATAGAGCTGCATTTCCCCTTTTGATAGATATCATGCGTTCATCCGTTTATTAAATGATTCTGCTGCTAAACTGATTTTCAATGTCTCTATTAAGAAATCCTTAATTAACCTTTTGGAACACTTTCTGACTGCTCAGGGAACATACTGATTGTGGGAAGATGAATGTTTGATATGTTTTAGAGGAAATGTATATTTGAAAATGCTTTAAATATGTGTTCTTATTCGGATACGCATGAAAAATGGGACGGTTGAACCAGAAATTACGAATTTGTAATTTACTAACCCTCATCTGTTCCAAACTCATTTGAGAGTAGGGATGTGGGCTGGTAAGCTCCAAAAAAAAAAAAAAAAAAGCTTCATAAAATAGTTATGAACATTGTGTGTGTGTGTGTGTGTGTGTGTGTGTCATAAACAGACCAAAATTCATTATTCAGAGAAAAAGCCTTTTGCTGTCTTCCTTTAGATGCAACGTGAGACTTGACATCAGTGAAAGTCACCAATTTCAAGACGGTTTCCAATATCGAGGCAGCCCGTTTGAAAATGATAATAATTGCATAATAGTTTTCGTTCTCATTTTAAAGATATGGATCCCTGGTGTTACCTTTCATTATATAAAACAGAGTAGCCCAGTGCATTGTTCAATATTTGTTCTCTTGTACTGGTTAAAATAATATATATTTTTTAATGTTTTTGAAAGAAATCTCATATCCTTACCAATGATGCACTTACAGTATTTAATCAAAATACTGTAAAAACCGTAATATTCTGAAATGTTATTTCAATTTAAAATAACTGTTTTAATATATTTAAAAGCGTTTATTCCTTTAAATTATTCTTTATTATCCTAAATTTATTCCTGCGATGCAAAGATGTATGTTCAGCATCATTACTCCAGTCTTCAGTGTCACATGATCATTCTAATATGCTGATTTGCCTTATTCTAAGATTTAGAAGTAGTGTATGATACATGGAACAACATGGTGGCAGAATTTTCATTTTTGCATGAACTATCTCTTTAATTTGCATGCAGGATCAACTCTAATGTTTGTAATTCTACTAAACATGTTTTGATCTTCAAATAAACTTGTATTAAATTGTGGATCTGACACCTGTAGCTTCTCACACGGCTTTTGTACTTCAGAACTATATATGAACTTTTTTCCAAGTCTTTGTAACTGCGAAGTTGAAAGCCCTCCGTTGACACAAACTCGTCGACAGCCGCACTAAAGCGTTCTCTCGAGCCCCCTGAGATCTCCTGTTTTCAAAGAATCGTGTGGTTCGGCTCCCTGTGTGTTTTCCGTGCCCTCGACCCCCGAGGCGTGTGCATCTCCCACATCCTCTCCTCTTCACGACCCCTCCACGGGCCCGTGAGCCCCTCCAGCCCTCCTCGAGAGACGAGGGACAATGAACGCGATCTTTAACTCTTCAGCTCAAAACTCCCACACAAGCCCCTCGGAGCTTCAGGCTCCAGAGTCCCACACACTCAAAAACTTCATTAGTGCAGTTGATCTCGAATATGGAATGGAAAATAAGCACATTGGTTTTGAGTTGAGAAATGTTGGGCTTCTGGATAAAAAACAACAACTTGACTTTGTGGTGCATAAACAGGCCTGCAGTTTTGTTCTTCTGGGTTGTTCGGTGTTGCTGTCATAATGCTATGGTGGAATTTTCAGTGCATATTAATGAACAAATCTTTATTCATTAGTTATTACGAACAAAATGTGTATGTCCAGCCTAAAGGGTTTGGAATAAACTTATTGTGATCTGCTCTATAAATACATGATTTCAGTGTAAAGAAAAAAAAAAAATGCATGTTTAATCTGAGTTTATCAAGTCAAAGTTTACGTTTTTTTTTTATGACCTTGTATTTTCAATTTTCTTCATCAGTAATTAAATTTAAAGAGGTTGTAACTTGTTTCAACTTTAACTTTTCTCGGCTGTAGGCAATTAAACTTGAGTCATGCATTTATACAGAAGATATCTGGGAGAGCCTTATGGCACACATTTTGGGGTCATAATGTGACATGATGAAAAGCAACACTTCGAGATGAGATGTATTTTGTTTTCCACAGTGCAATGATGCTGATTATATGCCACCATTGGTTAAGTTTTTCTTTTTTCTATTTATTTGGGTATTGCTTAAGTGATTTTATCTGTATTTTCTTCATTAATCTGCATTGGCAGTGTGTTTATTTGAATGTGAATAATGTCAGTGTTTTCATATTATGTGTTTGATTTGAGGCTGTGCCAGCTGTGGTGCTGTGCGGACAGATGCAGATGTTTCTCAGGTCACACACCTGCGTTTGGGTTAAAGATCATTTTAGGATAGACAGCAAATGGGTGTTTTGTTTCAGTCCTTTAATGTTTAATAACTATGAAAATAGTACAATGACCAGTGGATTTTTCTAGTGGAGTTCTAGCTATTGAAATTGATTGTCAGATGCTTTAGATCTCAATTCTGAGTTCAAAAATGCGTGCATTAAACTACGGTATGTCAGTTGTTGAACTTCAGCAACGTGTTGGTTAAAATATAAGTTGACGTCTTCAAAATGTCTATTAAATCAACTCTACTCTCTAAATATCACTCTAAAACTATTTAAAAAGCTAAAATGGATCTTAATTTATGTATTATTTAAAGTGCATTATCATTATTATATTAAAGCGCAAAATACATGCTGAAATATTATTTTATACTTCAGTAGGTTTATTAAAATAATACCTTTCAATGCTTTTGCATGTGCAATAGTCAATAGCTGCCATTTACTTGCTAACGAAACTTGAAATTTGTGTATTTCCGAAAAGTCTCCTGATTTTTCCTTAATCTTTTCTGTTTCCTCTGACTCATTCTCTGATAGGCTGTCAGTAATTGGTTCATTGGCCCCACACACTGCAGGCCCTCCTTTCTGTGTGACACATGAATAACTGAAAGGAAAACACAGACACTCAGTTGACAGCTCACACACACCCAAACACACACACCCAAGGATGACCCTCTCTTGCATGTGCTTTTGTTTGTTCGTATGGATGGCAGGTAAGAACTTATCTTTCCATTATATTTTAAGAGCTGTCAAACTCTGAATGCCATCCAACCTGAAACTGAAGTACTACAGTGAAATATGAGCTCAGCAAATTGATGACTGTTGTTTGATCTTTTGTTTGAATAATGTCATAAATGTATGTGTCGTCCTTTGAAGATGGTATTTTTAAAGCATCTTTTAAAGTAATGTATTGCGATGGTATCGATGCTGCGCTGTAGGCCCAGAAACGTTTGGCATCCTTAGGCAATTACGAGATGTCTTGCATTATAAAACATAAAGAGTTGATGCAACTGTTTGTATATTTTGCTAAGACAACACTTAGACATTTAATAATATATAAAAGTTTCTAAAAAAGAAACAGAATATCTATCAAAGGTGTTTTATAATGAATTACAAGCCACACTCAGGTCTCTCACACTCAAGATTACGAATAACAGATTGATCATTTGCATGTAAATATATTTGAATGTAAAATAAATATGTATATGTATTCATATATATATTTCTCAAAAGGCTGACTATCCATATTTGTATTTAACTATTTTCGGTCTGGTCTGATTTGTTGTTGTTTTTTTTTTGCTGGTTTTCCAGTGTTAAACTATTTTGGATTTCACACCAAACTGAATATTGTATTTTGTGTGAATGATTTTTTTCCCCCTTTCTCTGTCATATGAACTATAATGTTTTTCTTCTCATGTATGAATCTATGCCCACATAGTGTCAAGGTGAAAATGGGTTTACTCCCAGGCACTTATAAGAGAGGAAAACTATTTTGCAAGAGGATATTGCCTACAGTCTTTTTGTCTATTCAGGTTCCATACTTGCATAACAAGGAAATTACTGACTTACGTATGAGTATCTAGTTCTATATGGCCTTTTGTGAAAGGTACTCATTTTTCTTTAAGCCTGTCATCTTTTACTGTTGTACTCTCAGCATAGAAAAATAGCTGAAAAGTATCGGATTTAATTCTGTTTAGAGTATATAATTCCCCTTTAAATAGGTACCATTCAGACACCGAACAATTTAAGGAGCTAAACTATGTAATTAAACGCAAAAATAAAAATGTGCATAATGTACAAAGCAGGACTTGTGACTTTTTCTTTGTTTCTCCTAAAGTGTCCGCGCTGCCCACCTTCCAAGCTACGTCGTCTGTTCTCTACGCCAAAATCAATGGCTCGGAAAATCTGTTGTGTGAATGTCCAGATCACTCCTGCCAGGAGG
This sequence comes from Carassius auratus, assembly GCF_003368295.1. Classification (NCBI taxonomy): domain Eukaryota; kingdom Metazoa; phylum Chordata; class Actinopteri; order Cypriniformes; family Cyprinidae; genus Carassius; species Carassius auratus. Next base: position 4,998,412 of record NC_039288.1, on the reverse strand, counting down.
TTTTTTGGTACCGATACCTTGAGAGGACGAAGAGTCTTCAGTTCCTAGTCTATGTCAACAGCGCTGGCAGAGAGCTCCATGGAGAACCACTGATCGTCAATCGCTTCAAGGGCTCCGTTTCCTCTGGACAGAAGGTGGTCTACACCCTGCGTATAACAGGACTACAGGAGGATGAAATCGGCCTCTATTCCTGCATGTTTAAAATTAAAAATATTATGCCTGTTGGATATTACATAATGCCTGGAGGTATAGCAGAGCTCTCCATCTCCGTTTGGTCCCCTACTCTGTTTTTTATTTTTATTTTTCTTCTTTATAGTGTGTTAGCTTTGGTAAATTAATGAAGAATTTAGGTTGAGCACAGTCAAGAAGACCAAAGTTATGAAACTGGGACACCTAATGTTGGTTTACAGAGTCACGATAGTAAAATCACACTTGCATTGAGCTTTCCATCCCTAAAGTGAGAGGATCTGGTTGGAGATGTTTCCAAATAATAGAAGTTCCAAATAATATTCGGTGCCCCAGAACATCTCAAAATCTTGAAATAAATAACTAATCAGAGATGCGGTCAGTAGAGAGATTGAAATGGAAGAGAAGTGTTCAAAGATTTCGAGATGTTTGGCCTGAGAATCCCAGAGTTCTGTTAGTTTTAGCAGTCTTGACCTGTCTGCGATCTTCTAGTCTGGAAAGTTCATGGAAAGTTCATAACTACGTCCCGTGCACGGCACGTAGGACCAGTAACAGGTTTTAATTGACTTGGTTGTCAAGTTGCTGGACACACTGTGTGCACATTTCAAATCACCATCAGATGTTTATAAATAAATCTATATGTATCTATGTTCTGTCTTGACGTTCTCTTTTCTTTGTTCTTCAGTGAAACCTCCAACAGTTCAGCCACCAACGGTTAAGACCACCAAACCTGTGAAGATCTGTCATTGCAAACCCTCCAATTCTCCTAAAGGTGCGGACTGAGCTGTGCTGTTAGATGATGCTGATTTGGTGCTGTTTGGTTTTTTATTGGTTTAATTGGTGTTGTGTTGCAGGCTGTGAACAGTTCGTGCTTTGGCCGGGTATTGGTGCTCTTCTGCTTTTGGCCATTATGCTTGCGGGCACACTTTACTACTTCAGTCGTGAGTGCACACACTCACACACAGAGCTCACACATGTCTTTGTAACATACTGGTACATCACAGTGGTCAGTAAAAAAGCTTCACAACTTTCACCATGTGACATGTTTACTCTCGCATGCACTGTTTCAGATGTTCAGAAGTACTACAGCACAGTGCTAATAGTTAATTAACCGTATAAACTGTTTACGGTATGATAAAAGTGAAATTAATTTAAATAGGAATTCTGTGTAAAATTTCATATGCATGTCAAGTCTGCCTCTTAAATGCTTTCTTTTTCAAACATATTGGGACCACAGGTCTACCTAAGAAGTGCCGACATCGATTTGCCAAGTGAGTCAAGAAATGTTTCAATCTCTTGCTGTATAATGGGATTTTCAGTTTTTTTATATTATTATTTTTATCAAATAATTAAATGTTATTTCTATGACTAAAATGTCTCTGAAATGATCTGTGGCTTTGTATTTGTTACTGTTGGTGATTTATCATTTGCGAAACTGGCGCTCGCATCAAAGTCCTTTACATGGGTGTTTGAATTGGTTCTATTTCGACAGTTAGACTTCAAAGAAACTTTTATAAACACTTAAATCAGTCGTTAGCCTATTTCTGTCAGTATGATGAGCTTTAAGAGACTTTTTAATGCTCTCTCTAGGACGAATCCATTGCGATGAGGTGGAAGAACACACTCTTCATGTCAAAACAAATGTAAGCATCTACATTTGGATAAAAACATGACTTACCTGTAAAAAGTTCAAAAACAATCTTTGTCTTAAATATAATAATTTTTTTTTTTTCTTCATTTGCAGGCAGTGGTCTTTTTTCTCTCTAAATTGTGGAGCTGTAGAAGGAATACTGGAATTTTGCCATGGCTTCACTTATAGCAAATGTGTAGGGTTTTCGAATGTAAAAGTTGTGTAAATTAAAATAATAGCTTAAATTTGGAGTTTTGTGTTTCATCTGACATTATTCAACCAACAGTCCACTTAATGATTTAGATTCATTGTTTAACTTGACTGAACTAAACCAGAGCTGAACAAACCACCAGGATCACCACAAAACTGAACCCTAAACTTGGACTAAACTTGGACTTCATCGAGCTTTAAGTTTTGTTCTTGCCAGCACAGCATGTTTAATAAGCGCCTGAATGTACAGTTTACTAATGTTCTAATGTTTCTCGTATCCTGCCATGTTTTATGCTTTCATATGATGCTCATCAAGTTTAAATTAAATGAGTGTATTATTGAGTGTATCTGTGAGTTATTTCTCTGACGGCACTCGTTTGTTTTGTAGGGGTTTTATGGTGTCCCCTGTCTTACATATCTGAGGGTGTGTTGGTTTATGTGTTTGGGTGTTATCAAGTTTCCTTCTCTGAAGGCGTGAGTTCCCATTATGAAACTGTATTTGATTGATACGATCTCATCACAGCTGGAAATTTGAATTAGCTTGAAATATTTGTTATGTGTCAAGTCAGGGCAATAGACTACCTATATGTACAAGTTCATTGAGAATGTGGTGAACAACACCTGTGGTTACTCTGCTAGGACACCTGTGAGAATTTGAGAAGAAATGACTTAAAAACACCAGTAAAAAAACATGGTAAATTAACAAATCTTTTATTTTCTCAAATACAAGACAGATATGGATAAATGTGACATTTAAAACTAAACGGATCTTATACAGGGAAAAACAAAACAATCAAAAAATAAATAAAAGATCTGTCAAATAAAAAATGTGGGTATGAGAGCAACTGTGCTGCATGCCATTCAAGTTGAATGTGCAGCTGTTCTTCCTGATACTTTGAGGCAAATGAACAAACCTCTTCCTGTGCAAAAGACAGAACATTATCTCTCTCGCATCGCTCGTTCAACTTTGAGATCCTCGCACTACACTAAAACAAAACCACCACAGAGAAACCACAGACCTTGCCGCATGGGGAGCGTCACAGGCACAGACTCTTGACACAAAACCTCCATTACACTGTTTAGTTCAGTCTCTGTTCTAAAGCAACATTTTATCAAAATGTATTCAGTTTCCAGGACTTTCATAAAATAAAATAAAAACTAGATGCAATACAACAAAGGTCAAAGGAAATAAAAAAAAAAAACATTAAAAGAGTACCCAGAAAAGCATGTAACAAATTATTATTAATAATAATTGTATTTCTTTATTGATTGTTGAAAATGACGTACATTTCCAATGTATCCACAGAGCAAACAGATTACATTAAATTCATATACAAACACTTAGAATTATTTAATTCAATATAAAAATAGAAAGTGCACAAAACTTGAAAATATTTCAGTTACATTTGGCAAATGAGTAATACATCGCTACAACTGTGCACAGTTCTTTCAGCCTTCATAATTTAAAGCAAAGAATGGAAAGTCAGGTTAAACGAGCTGTAGAAATATATGTAATCTTAATAAAATAGATATTCTCAAATACTACAATAAATATATAAAACATATCTTCCTTGAGGACAAACTTTGTGTTTTGCTTATGACGTGCAATGTTCAGAAAAAAGAAACAAACTTCTTAAATCTTCGTTGTATCTTACTGGCGTTCTCTCTGATCTTGTCTTTACCGGTGAGCATCTCCACAAAACTCTTGAAAGCATCAGACATGAGGTACAGACATTTACATTTGACAGAGTCTGGTGCATTATCACCCATTCAGATTCAAAAACATTATCACTGTGTTTACATTAATCTGTGTCCAAAATGTACTATCTTTATTACCATGTTTAGTTGAGTTCGTCTATGCTCTGTGTCTAAAGAAGGTGGAATCCATTTTGAGTCACGAGACCAATACCTTCGACCATGACAGACTAAAAATTACAGTAAATAAATTATTAAATTAGTTACATACATAGAATCTAATATTTTCAGTTGATTATTAATATACATACAAAAATATTATTAATATAAATACAAGCTTTACATTTATAATACTTACATCTCTTTATATGTGTTTTTAGTAATAAACTAAGGTAACTGCAGATTGTATAATTTAATATTTTATAAATTGTACACACACATTGTAAAACACTGTGAAAAGTGATAGTAATTGTATTTTCTTGTAAAACTCAAAAAATCCTTTGTTTTACAATTTCATAAATGTTTCTAAACATTATATATGTGTATACACACACACACACACACACACAGACACACACACACACACACATTGCTATATCAAATGTATGTTTACAAGCTTGTATTATTATAGCTTTTTTGGAAACATTCTTGTGATTAAACAGAATCATCATCCTGTGCAGTAATAACGTAGTAAATTATAATCACACAGCTATTTGTAGCAATTCATTAATAGAGAGAAATATGAAACAAGTCAGCACTGATAGACATAATTATGAGGGTGCTATAAAAAATCCTGTCATGAATGTATTTCTGTGAAGTGTTTAGAGTGCAAGTGGCATTCAGAAACTGGCAAATAAATGCTTTTGATTTTCTGTTTTTTATTACCTCTTATTACACCTGTACACCTCTCATTCGACTTCAAACACCACTGAAGTAAACACTGAAATATCATGTTGATTCTGCATTGTCTAAACCTTATAAGAACTGATTTAAAATAATTCAAATGGACCCCATGAAAAGCATGTCACTCATATTTCTAGTGCAACTCTACTTAGTTAGGGTTTTTAAGAAACATTAAAGAACCTGAAGGAAAAATAATGAATTAATTCAGAAAAAAACTATTATGAATTTAGCACATACAACACTGAGACCAAAATAAGTCTCAGCTGAACTATAAGTTTTAAAATCGTTACCAAGAAACCAATTCTACTTACATCAGGGTCTGATCTGTTGTGACTGTGCTTCAGTTTGATGGATACAGTGCTTGAATCACCTGAACTGAAGAGAATCCTAATGCTGCAGTGACTGAAAGTCTGTTATTACTGATCACTCTCTAAATCGAGCTCTCTGGAGTGGGCAGCTGTTTTACTTCATGTAATATTCCTCTGTTGTGGTGCGTGTGAGGATGAGTTGGCCCTCTTTCTCCAAGGAATCCCCAGGTAACCCCCATCCCCCTCACCTCCACCTCTGTCTGGACCCACAGCTCTGAGATCAGGTTCTTCTGGTGAGTCAGACAGGGATCCCCAGGTAAGAAATCAGTGGATGATGAGAAATTACCCAAACTGAGAAAGTGACTCAAAGCTACATGGGGGGCATGGAAACTGAGGGTGGACTGCCTGTTATAAACCATTTCTCCGTTTGACTGGAGGTCTTCCTGAACACCCACCCGTCAGATATGAAAAACAGAATCTCCCTTTAAAGATAGGTCAACTTTTTTAAAATGTTGTTTTTGATTAAAGGTGTGAAAAAGAATGTGTTATTTCTGTCTTCATTTTCAAGTATTCTAACATCAGTTCATTAGGTCAGATGATCATGTTCTTATTTTTTTATTATAATGTACAAAAGTAAAAAAAAATTTAACTTTTATTTAGTAAATTTGTATTTATTTATATAGAATATAAATATCTAGGAAACTTTGTAATATTGCAAACCAATATTGTACCTATGTAAACAACACCATCCTCAACAACAACAAAAATAAAATTGAAAATATTAATAAATACATTTTTTTTATCATTTATTATAACAAAATTATTAGTTTTGTTGCAGTTTTATACTATTATAGTATTATTATTGTTATTATTAAATTATAAAATAATAATAGTTATTTGGTTAATAATAAGTTATGCTATTATTATTATTATTATTATTATTTAATAAAATAAGATATTATGTTATGTATTTTATAAAAAATAACAGCATTTTTATTTTATTTTATTTTATTTTATTTTAACAGAATCTGTATACCTGACAGGTTCGTCAACAGATTTGTTTTAGTTGCTTATGTCGTAAACTCATATTTCCACTGTGTTACTACATGACCTACGTGAATGTTACGTTAATTTCCACGCGACGTAAAGATAGGCTAAATGACGTCAGACAGCGTTGCGACATAGACTGTAGAGGAGAGGTGGCGCTGTTGCAGGTGATGTAACTGTGTGGGAAACATCATTCTCACCCATTCTAACATTATTTGGAGACTCGCTGAACGCCTACAGAACAAAGCTGGTCTGAAGCTTTCTTACAAAGCGGTGAACATATTTCCACTCTTCTTGAGAAACATAATATTGTGATCCTGTCATGACGTCACGGTTATACTGCAGACCTTTTGAGTATTATTTGAGATAACATGGCACAAACACACTTTAAAAGCAGAACATTTCACAAAATTAAGGTTTTAAATCACATACAGTCTCAAACGAAGATTGGCTCATCAAAGTGAGGTTAATTTCATATATGTGTTGTTATTCATGTCTAAAATATAGATTGGCATCTTTCCTTCAGCATTTCGTTAGGCGTGTTTGAGTGAATGAGAATGAAAGAAACAAAAAAAGTATTTGAAAGTGCGTGAGAATGTTCACTCTTCATGTCTACTTTTGCAAATACATCATAAAAACGTGAAAGAACAAATCGCGTGGACGCCTTAAACAGAAACATTCCGTGCACATATGTAATAGCCTTTGTGCGCCCTAACGTCACATTTTCAAAGATGACTGAACGTTACAGGGCCAAAGTCACCCACCGAAGCTACATGCAGAGCCCCACTCAGAGCGCGTCACATGCGGTTTGACGCGCGAACAAAGAGCTGCGCGCGCCTGTGCATGGGCTCGTGCTGCGCTGCTGGTGCATGCAGACCCCCTTCAGGTGCACGCATGCTGCACCACTGCACTGACAGGCTAAGACAAGACACTTACTCAACAACAACCACCTGTTTTATAGACCAGATCTTAAAAATGATCCACACTGATCCGGATGTTTATCATTTTCTACATATAATAGCCTAATATTCTGACAGAATTCTACCTCATTTTATCTAATTTGATGTTGATAACCTTACTTTATCCTTATTTGACCTATCTATCTATCTATCTATCTATCTATCTATCTATCTATCTATCTATCTATCTATCTATCTATCTATCTATCTATCTATCTATCTATCTATCTATCTATCTATCTATCTATCTATCTATCTTTTATTGCTCTTTGTCCATCATGCAGTCATTAAATTTTCTTTATTCAAGTTAAATTATTATTATTATTTTTTTGGACCATTTGTTTTTTATTTTTTCTATATTTTATAAAACATGTTTATGTATTAAAGTAGCAAAAAGTGTACATTTCAACATTTCATTTCTTAAATACAAATTCTGAGTTGAAAACCATGAAAATGAAAGTCGGGTTTGGGAGGGGCTGATGGGGAGAATTTTTTTTTTTCATCCTTTTAGTTGTTTTGTTCCTGGCGTTATAAGAACTAAATGTCTGCACTGAGAATTGAAAACATGAATCAAATATGCATTGGATTTTGTGTGATTTTGTCCCTCTTCAGTGGTAAGTTAAACATTTTCTTGTATATAACATATTGCAATTAGATTATAGGAAATGGTTTAGGTGTGAAAGTGTACGAGATTGACAGATCGCTTGCGATCATTTGAATAGAGTAAATCAAATACAAGTCAAATAATGACTCAAATGTAGCCTAGAAGTTAATAAGTGTACTTTATTTTATATACAGCAAATATACAGTCATTTTATTGTGGGCTTTATATCTGTAACATAATACTTTTTTTAAATTCAACTTTAGCCTTTTTTTCATAGAAATGGAAAGTAAATTATGATACAGTACAGAAATTATGATATATATATATATATATATATATATATATATATATATATATATATATATATATATATATATATATATATATATATATATGTTTTTTTTTTTTTTTTAAGCTTGATTTAACCAGAAAAGTCCCATTGAGATTAAAAACCTCTTTTTCAAGGGAGTCCTGGCCAAGAGGCAATATACGTACATACATACGAAGAGCTAGGTTTCAGTTAATTCTATACTAAAACAATTCTACTTTTGCATCAAGTGCAGAAGAATTAAGTTAAGACTTGTATGACTTTTGAACAACCACATGAATAAAATAATTGTAGTTTTTTATTGAAATCTGTTCTAGATGAAGTCTTGTTTAACGCAATCTAAAAAAGTTTTCTTTGTCTCTAGGGAACTTTGCAAACATCGCCTACAAAAATGGACAGGAGGTACTAGTCGATTGTGACCCCAAACAGGCCGGCGTCATTACATTCTGGTTTCAAATAAAAACAAGTGGTCCAAAGTATTTGTTCACTGTTAAAGGCGCAGATGTAAAGAGTAATACTGATAAAGAAAAATACATAGTGAAAACAGGTGGTAAGGTTAGTTTGGCCATTCAGAATTTCAATAAAGAGACAGACAGTGGTTTCTACACCTGCGCAGCCATGAACAGCAATCAACTCATGTTTGGAGAGATGACTGAAATTATTGGACAACCAGGTGAGAAAACGTTTTTGTTTTTTAAAAAAACATTATGATATGAACTGAATTATTTTGTTTAGTGATCACATCTGCATTTGTCTGCAGTTTCTCTAAAAGAGTCACATAAAAACTACAGCAAAATTATTTTCTTTATTCAGTTTTTCACATATAACGTACAGTAAAAAAGACATTTTATTGAGAACCAAAATTACAATATTATTTTGTTTTATTAATCATTTAATGTGTATTTGTCTTGAATTAAGTTCTTTTTTTGTGTCGTTGACAAATTGATTGGTTTTGTTGTGAGTACAGATTTCACAAAAATGAAAAGAAAAACAGTAAGGTTTATGTTTAAAACATACAATGCTTGATTCTCAAATGTATCTTTGTATATTTTTTAAGGTTGTTTATACATTTTCACTGAAAAAAAAAACCAAGAATATAGGGAATCATATTTGTGTCCATAATCCTTTTGCTTATATCATTGTTATAGATCCAACATCATCACCTCCAAACATTGCTCCATTACCATCTACAACAACAACTACGACAAAACCACAGTGTATATGTCCAAAAAAAGGTTTGTTTGACTACATAGCATATATGTATACATCATATACATATATATATATATATATATATATATATATATATAATATGTATGTGTGTGTGTGTGTGTGTGTGTGTGTGTGTGGACGTGTCTATGTTCACAGTCAAGTCCAGTATCAACTGTGAGATTTGGATATTGTCATCTCTGGCCTCTGGTTGTGTTCTTCTCCTTATTCTGCTGATCATCACAATTTTGTACTGCAACCGTAAGTCACATCCACCTTTAAATCATGCATACTGCAATAGACAAAGGTCATTTTACCCGCACATTTTTTTTCACAATTGATTACAGTTACTCTTATACGATTTCGGTCTTGAATGCAGTGAATTAAATAAAATCCGCAATTATATAGTGTCACAAGAAATTCCATTTGCAATGGGGAGAAACATAGGTGCAAGATGAACCTCTGGCTGTAAAATATTCCATACTACATGATTATTTATTTAGATTCCAACGGACAAACAAACACACTGATTTATAAGAATAAGCTATAGATTACCTACATTTTAAACATTATATTATTGATATGCACATACCTGAGTAGAGAGCACATGTAGGTGGCATTTTGAAAATGTGATCCTGCAAATATTAAACAAATGAAAAAGAGGTCTGGTCATTAACCGAGCCCCGTGCGATGACACTAATTTAAATTTACATTTCCATATAATATATGCATACATGTTAATCACCTATATGCATATATTTGCAATTTACTCTTATGTTCATAGAATCTGCTTTGATTACTTTTGGATTTATTAAGAATTTGGAAATCTTAAATTTCCATTAAAACAATGTGTCACTGGTGTATATATAATATACATTTTTGTAAAAGAAATTGTAAAATGTTTTATTCCTCTCCAGGTTTAAGAACAAGACGATGTCCCCACCATTACAAAAGACAGTAAGTCTCGCAAGTTTTTTTTTTTTTTTTTTTTTGCACACTGACACAAAGTGTCATTAATGCAGTACATTTTCTGTTCAACAATTCCAATTTCTTATTTTCAGACCCAGACCTGCTGGCCATGCAAAACTGCCCAACAACCACTTCTAGCTCCAGTAAAGTCACAGGAAAGTCCAATACTGGTTCAAGATCTCAATTTCTTCTCAATAAGCAAATTTAAAAGCAGTTTCTTTCTTGATTATTATGAAAATGTTTAAGACATCTCTATTTCTTTTCCAGTGAGTTTAGACAATTTTTATAATCATTATCTCTTTGTATCTGTTAGGGTTTCATTTAATACTATGACATACATCAGACTGTTTTATTTTTATTTTTTTATCTTAATCTGTTCCTACTTAAATATTTTGTGTTTGCTTCAATGTAGACTTATTAAAAATGATGTCAAAAATGATCACAAAAGCATTTTAAGCTTTAAATTACATCATGTTCAATGTCACGTTGCATAATTGTAATCTGTTTAAAAGGGAAATCTGCCATCTGCTGGCCGTCAGTGATATGAAGAACCTCAGATCATTCTCTGTGCTGTACATTGTGCTCAGATATTATCATCACAGAACAACATTCCTGTTGCTGTCTATTTCTACATTCAATTGTAACTAAAGTTCAGATGCAAATAAACAAAACATGAAGTGTTCATACCATACACCCATATCAGTGATGTAAGGAATTAAGGTCTTGAATATTTATCTCTTACATTTTGATTTGTAAATGACGCAAACAAACAATGCAGACTGTCTGCCAATTCAATAAATATGAACATATACTGTACAGCCACAGTGTTTCAGCAGACAAAATTTTACTATTTTTACTTTATTTGCTTAGTTGAACAAATTTAACGACAAAACTTTTTTTTCCATTTTTAAGAACAAATAAATGTCCCCACAATTGCATAAAACAGTAACAGTAAAACAGTCTTGTGCTTCGATCAAATTTAACATGCAGCGCACTTTAGAAGATTTCTGTTTTTGTAAGATAATGAAAATCATTGAACAACAGTTTCTGTTCAACAATCTCAATTTCTCGTTTTCAGACCACAAACTAGACCTGCTGACCATGCTTAACGGCTCGGCACCCCATTATAGCTCCAGCAAGACACATGAAGGTCCAGTTCTGGTTAAAGATTTCATCAAGTTCTCAATAAAAAAATCTGTTTTATAGAATCTCTATTCTAAAGAGCCTTGAAAACATTTGATTTTACATAATTTCATTGATCTCTCTTCTTTGCATTTTCTTTGTAACCAAAACATTGAGAGTAATACGACAAATCAGAATAATATTCTATTGCTCCTGCTGAAATACTTAAATTTTCATAGCTTGATCTCACAATAAATACTGTAAAAATGGATTAATCCGTCCGAATGGTCTGAATTTACGTTCTCTGTAAACACACAACCACAAAATAATATACCTGAGCCCCTATCATCAGTACACCTTTATTTGAATAAAGATTTGAAGAACAGAACATTCCAAACTAACAAAAAAAAGTTGTTTTATATTTTAAGTAGCGATCCCTTTTTTAAAATACCAACCTGTAACAATGACTTATACACAACATCTTAGAATGCTATAGGATCTGAATCTGTTCAACATTTCATGACGCAGTTGGGTTTAAAGATCATTTCTCGGTTTCTATCATCAGCTATGAAAGCTATTAGAAGATTTTAAAGCATCGAACAGTGAGAACTGATGTTAAGCAAAACGGCAACGTTGTGGTTGCCCTTAAACACAATTGAGTTAAAGTGAAAGTGAAAGATTCTGACTTTGTCCACCACATATAATGTAACACCTGTCGACTTACTAGTGGTTCTGACAATACATTTAAAACCTTGAGCTTAAGCTACACAAATTCCCGATTCACCTCCAAAATCAAGTGGAAAACATTTTAAGAGTGCAACATGTGCAACACAAGTTGTTCGATTATTATTTCCCAAGGCTTTTGTGATAAATGGGGCACATGGGGCGTTTAGTGTTTGCAATATTATTTTACAGTTATTTTCGAAAGCATCCTTGCAAGTGCACTTCAGGAAACAAACTACAAAGAAAAACACCTCCCATATAAACCTTTTCTGACTAAAATCATTATACAGACATTCAATAGTCAAAAAGACATCATCACAGTCATCTGCTGCAACGATGGAAATGAATAATTCATAACCTACGGCATCTCTGTACACTAGTGTCTCAATAGATCCTCAAAAAGCAATAGACAGTCATCATAAAAAAAATGTAAAAAAATTGTATATGGCATGATTTTGTTTTTACTGAGAGAAAAACGACATCACAACGCAACTCCAAAATAGATGACTGAAAAAACAGAACAATACATGCTTGATGTAAACATCCTTTCCATATATACATGTTCTGTAATTCACAATGAGATAAAAGATTGTTATATTAATTGTTGCTTTGCTTTAGGAGAAAAGAAGGGGGGGGGGGCTCTGAAAATACATGTTTAAGTGTCTCTGTGCAGTTATAATTTTTTAAGTTTGGTTCCATGTACACCATAAAATATATTCATTGACTGAGCAGCTCCCTTTAATGGTTTCTTGTGTTAGGGATGAGACGACACACCATAAATCTGAAAAACAAATATATGTATAAACATATTATATACACACACACACACACACACAACTACGGATGGTTCAAAAGTCGGGAGTCAGTAATCTTTCTTAAAATGTTTTTGAAAAACTCCAAAACAGAGTTAAAACAATAATATTGTGAAATATTACTACAATTTAAAATACCTGGATTCTATTTTAATAAATTAGAAAATGTCTTTTTTCAACTTTCTGTTGTTTGTAATGTTGTAAATTAATTTCTTTCTATGTTTCAAAAAATATATAAATAAAAAATCTTACTGACCCCAAATCTTTACATGGTAGTATAAACATACTGACGTGTGATCTATCTTTTTCCGCCCTTTGTGGAAGATGAAGGCACCACATCTGAGCTCATTTTACCGGGCTGCTTCTCTGTGACTGATGGATCTTCTACTGACTGTTTCTGGGACACAAAATCAGAATATTAAGTATGCAAACCAAGTATACAATAATTTCATGCAAGCACGTGGTGGAGAAATAGGAAAGTTGCTTTGTGGCAGAGCACCACCTTGTGGACACTAGGAGTAATAATGAATTCAGTATGCTGTAAATGCAAAAAGTTTAAGTAACAGACCAGCCACAGTGCAGATTTCCAGTAAATATGAACATTCACAGCCATGTGTTTGTGGGTCAGCCAATGGAAAAGTGACTGAATGGGATTTTTCATCCATGCTTCCATTAATGAGCCAAAGCTACAGCATTAGAACCAAATTCATGCATTTCATTTCTAAATACAACCTACCTTCGGTTTAGACTTTGGTTTTGCACCCTTTCCCTGTAATCAAGATAAAGACCCCAGATATAAACTGGTTTGAACCAGTATGAAGGGTCTGGGGGGGAACCTACTGCTCTTGCAGAATCGGCATGCACAGTTTTATCCCACTTTTTATCCCTTGCCTTTTTTATTAAAATGTAAGACTTCAAAAGAATAACAAATGTGAAATTCAAATGTGGTTTTTTACCTTTGGTTTGCTGTCTTTGGCTTTGGGGTCAGTCAGGTTGGGAATCATTTTTTCCGCCAGCTCATCGAAAACTGGACCTGATGCCTGTAAACAGAGATAAATAGAAAATATATAACACAGAATTTGTGTAAAGAATTTAGAGGGATGTTACTAATGCAGGTTTGTCGTGGTACCTTAAATGTTGGCGGCTGTGGTTCAGGGGTGAAGTGTTTGGCCTCGGGTGCCGAGGGCTTCACGGGCGCTACTGCAGAAAAATCACTAGACAGCATGTCAAGGGCTGTGGAGTCATCGATGGATGTCTGAGAAACGGACAGACGGATCAAATGATAGAAATGCAGTTTTTTGTTTACTGAAGTTATGAATACTTCTTATAATGGTACATATAAATATGTATTAAATCATGTTTTTCATAAAGTACCGGCTTTGGTTTGACGTCTTTCTGCTTTGCTGCTTCAAATGCCTGCGGTGAAGACCGAAGAATAAGTATCAGATTTTTCACATCTTTAGTGTTAACTGTCTATAAATGAAATCCACTGGAATGTGGAAACATAATGGAGAAAGGAGAGTCACCTTGCGGTCTTCCTCTGTGAAACGATAATCTGGTGGAAGTGTGTCCTCCCTCTCACCTGGTTTATTCATTCTCTCCTCAACTATATTCTTTTCCTGTGGTGGGAAAATAGGTGCTGAGAACTTCAGGATATAGTAGGCATTATTTATCTTGCATCACCATTTTTCACCTTCCCTTTAAACAGAGTTAAACTGATTTTGCTGCTGAACCTTTAAGCAGCATAGGTGCATGTAAAATGAGCATCTTTGCCAAACAAACAATTAGGAAACTTGATTAAAGTGAACTTCAACTGGTTTTTCCTAATACTGGAATACTTTGGAAGGATGTGCAGAGCGGCAGGCACCACACAATGGCAGGAAGCACAAGGTTTGGAGGTTCTTCTCACATATTACTCTTTAATAAGGTTTTTTTTTTTCAGCTTAATTTCAATAAATGGTCAAAACATGGTTACTAAGGGTTAGTAAAATGGGTATTACCTTAACAACGTCTTTAGGCGGGACAGGGGCAGGCTCAGGGGCTGCTTTAAAATCTGCTAGAGTGTCTGAGAGGGCATCCAGAGCTGATGAGGTACCTTCTGACAACTTCAACAAACAGTACAAGAGAAGGTCAGTATAGAAGCAGAGTGAGAAAATGCATATTATGTGTAAATCTGGATAAATTAGACATTTACCTGTCTGCCAGCGTGTTGTGGTCCAGAGACGGCAGACTGAACTTTAGATGCAGAAGAAGGAGCGACAAAATCACCTGCAAGAGCATCTAAAGCAGAATCTGAAGGCTAAAGAACAGTGAGAAAAAAATATTAGAGCGGTTAAAATAAACATTGATATTTAATACTGCATATACAACCATTCAAAAGAGAGGTTTCCAAAAAAAAAAAAAAAAAACTTGTTTTAAAAATTAATAAAAAAAAATAAAATAAAAAGTTTATTCATCACCAAATGAGCACATTAGAATTTTAACACACATTAAAACAGAAAACCTTTTAAATTACAATAATATTTCACAAAAATAAAATGATAAAAATAATAAAAACTGTAATCTCAACAACCCCAGACGTTAAATCGCATTGCAGTCTTGGACAAACATTTGAGATATTAAATAGATTTGATTTGTGATTATTGGTTCCTATGTGGACGTCCATGAATCTCACCTTAGCGGGAGACTTAGAGGGAGGACAAACGGGGGTCTTGGCAGACGATGCCGCAGAAGGGGATGTAAAATCACCAGACAGAATATCCATAGCTTCATTAGCGTCTAAGGAGGGCTGGGACACAGGACACATCCACCAATCAAATCACAGGATCCAGCAGCAGTGACCAATCATGAAACACATCCATGTGACTGTCTTAATGAGTATGTGACAGCGTTATCACCTCTTTCTCAGGAGGAGGATATGTCTTGAGCTTTTCCTCTGAGAATCTGTAACCTGGTGGGAGTGTGTCTTCTCTCTCTCCAACACGAACTCCCGTCTTTGATGTCAAATCCTTCTCCTGTTCAAAAAATGTATTTCAATTATTAAAAAAAATTCAAATCACCAAGAAATGTAGCAGTGACACCTATGCCACATTTAAATCAGTAAACTAAAAACATAAGACGTTTAGGATTATTACATGAACGATGTCCCGAGGTTTGAGTTCAGGTTCTTTTTTGGGTGGCTCTGGTTTACCCAGTGTGTCACCCAGAGCACTGAGAGCGTCCTACACATATGAGACAACAAAAATAGAAATAGGATACAAATAGAGAGAGATAAAAATCTGTAGGTTCCAAAAAAGATATTCTAATACAATAATTACCACTGATATGCTTAGCATGACAAATTTAAGATATTTTTGCGACTTATGTGAATACAAGTTTTATCTTTTATTTACAATACCTCATCTGTCTGTGGTTTTTGTTTAGGGCCAGGAGGGACAATATTAGGAGCACACGAAGAAACCTACGGCACACAAGAATAGAATGGAACGGAATAGAAAAATCCTCTTCTGAGTGAAAACAAATACAGGAAATACTGGACTGAGTGCAATAATAGCACAGATATGAATCGAGCAATAAACCGACCTTAGGTGCAGACTGTGCAGGAGCCACAAAATCACTTGCCAGAGCATCCAGTGCTGATAATTCATCCACTTTAGGCTAAAAGAAGATCAGAAAGACAGAAAGCATCTAAATCTGAGAGACATTAACACAAAATCATCTGCATTATTACAAAGCATTATGGAACACTTTGTTAATCTTTGCATTCTGTTTTAATATATTTCAAAACGTCTCTTGTATCACTCCACAGTCACATTTTTATTCCATAAAAAACTGTCCTACCTTGGGAACATCTTTAGATTTCTCAGGAACCCCAGCAGGTTTTTTTGTTTCCTGATTTGAAAAAGTTATTTTAAAGTTATTCTAAAATAACTACTTTCGACGAGAAACAAAACGAGACATGGAGGCTTAGACAACATTAGACTACAAATGGTTTAAAATAGCAGAGAAACAGCTTTCCTACCTTAGGAGCATCTTTAGCCTTTTCAGGAACAGCTTCAGGCTTCTTCTTTTCCTGATTAAACAAATTAATATTGTTGAACTATCTAAATGTACATTATAAGCATTAGATAATTTAGTATTGCTCTTATGGCATCTCTTTTGAATGGAAATCATTATAAATGATTACCTGTGCAGGAGGAACAGCGGCCTTAACAACAGGTGCTGCCACGGGCTCCGTGAAACCTCCAGAGAGAATGTCCAGAGCATCGTCTGTGTCCAGTGAGGGCTGAGAGAGAGACATCCACCAATCAGAACACAGCATCCAGTGATGGCAGCCAATCACAATACACCATTACCAAAACTCATTTCTGCTCATAAAAGTGAACATTCTCCAGTATTAAATAAGAATTAACACTACTAGAAGTCACTCATTTGAAATGTTTGTGTCTTGTATTCAGTGTCTGACCTCTTTCTCAGGAGGAGGATATTTCATGAGCTCTTCCTCTGAGAATCTGTAACCTGGTGGAAGTGTGTCTTCTCTCTCTCCAACACGAACACCCTTCTCTGATGTCCATTTCTTCTCCTGCTCAGAAACATGTATATGATTAAAAAAACATAGAAACTATCATCTAATAAAAATAAATAATGGAATAAGAATTATTAACAGAAGTGTTACATCAACAATCTGCTCAGGCTTGAGTTCAGGTGATTTTTTGGGTGGTTCTGGAGCACCCAGTGTATCGCCCAAAGCGCTGAGAGCGTCCAGCGACATGGAGTTGTCCGCCTGGAAGAGGAAGAGGACATTAACATAATTTACATTTATTTATATTTAAAATATATTAACTGATCTAAAATATAAAATCTTTAACATATGTAATGATATATATATATATATTAGGGCCGGGACTCGATTAAAAAAATTAATCTAATTAATTAGAGGCTTTGTAATTAATTAATCGAAATTAATCACATTTTAATCGCATATAAATATTTGATCTGAGAACAGTGAGAAGTAATTTTTTTTCACATGGATTTATAGTATACCATTGAATAATGACTGAATACATAAGCTTAAGCAACAAAATATTGTTTATTTTTGTTCAACAAAGTCTAGCCAGACCAGTGCAATTTTTGCCATGAAGTATAGCAATAGCATATTTAGAAACAATTTAGAAATAGTACATTTCAGAAATTCAGGAAGCTTATAGGTGCTGGAACCTTCTGTAAAGTGTTTTTTAAGTAAAACACAATACTATCAATTACATTCAGAACATTAGAAACACTGACTATTAGAAAACATCTCTCTGTTGCTTCAGAGGCCATAACATACTAAGTCCAACTCTCAATAACCTTGGCCAAAACATTAAAGAGTTCAACATAAACTGTTGCACCAACAAAATAATACATAGTTCAACATAAAGTGTAAAGTCCACGCTAGCTGCTATATGTTTTGCGTTGAGGTGATACTTGAGGCTCGATGTGCTGCTGCGGTGATATGCGAAGCGATTAGTTGGTGCTTCAGTATAATCGGTCCCGCCGAGACTCATCCAGTGAGAAACGTTCCGCGGTGCAAAAATAAGTTATTAAAAATTCGGGATTTTTTTTTTCTGTAATTAATTAATCTTAGTTAACGCGTTATTTTTTGTGTAATTAATTAATCTCAATTAACGCGTTTAAGTCCCGGCTCTAATTTTTATATATATATAAAATTCTTTTTTTTTTTTTTACTGACCTGATCTGTCTTTGGTTTAGTGGGTTGTGCAGGGGTTTCAATCCTGGCTTTCTTGTCAGCAGGTGGAGCAGATGATTTGGTTACAGCAGCAGGCTGAGAAGTTTCCATTTGTTTCTGCTCAAGATGAGAGATACATTTTTATTTTTGGAAAGGGTTAAATAATAATAATTATGATAATTTTTATTTCTCAAAACTCAAAGGAAACGGCACAATAAATATATAAACAGGACAATAGAAAACAAACAAGAAATACCATATACAAAGACAAAACAGAGTAAAGTAGAACTAGCGAATTTACCATTAGATGTTATATGCGATCTTAAACAAGTGAGACTTAAGTCTAGATTTAAAAAGAGATAGAGAGTCAATATTATTGAGTTCTAGATCGGGTAGCGGAGCAGCAAAATGCCCTGCTCCCCATGGTGGAGAGGCGAGACGAGATGGAGTATGGAGTTTTGAAGCAATTGAAGCTTATGGAGAGATTGTGAGGAAGACCAAAAAGAAGAGAATTACAATCATTTATGCGGGAGATAACAAGACTGTAAAGACGAATAGCAGTAGTATGAGGGGTAAGGGAAGGGCGAAGGCAGTTAATGTTATGTAGATGAAAATAGGCAGACCGGGTGATTTTATAAATATGTGACTGAAATGACAGTGTACTGTCTAGGAGGACACCCAAACTCTTAACCTGAGGTGAAGGGACGATTTATCAATTGGAAGACAAATCTATTCATTTTGGATAAAGTTGATTTATTGCCAATTCAGTTTAGTCACAGATTAGTTTGAGAAAATTAGAAGAAAACCAGGATTTAGGATCATTGAGACAGTTAGTGAGAGTGGAAGGAGGAAGATTAGAATTAGGTTTGCCGAAGAGATGGAGTTGGGTGTCATCCGTGTAACAGTGGAAAGATATTGCCAAGAGGATGAAGATAAATGATGAAAATAAGGGGACCCAGGACAGAACCCTGAGGCACACCAGTATTAACAGAAGAATGTTAGGCAATAAAAGATTGGAGGTGGACGAACAAAGTGTGCCCTGAAAGATAAGATTTAAACCAATCCAGAGGGGTGTGAGTGATTACTATATTAAAAAGGATGGTGTGAGAAATGTATCAAAGGCATCACTTAGATCAAGGAGGAAAAGAGTAGTAACACAGTGTAAATAATGTCAGTGTTTTAAAATGCTGTTACCTGAGAGGGTGGAGGGGGAGCAAAGTTGGAGATGCCTGCCTGCCGAACATCGACTGCTCCTACTGTTTCAGTTTTCTGGAAAAACAACAAATAAATATCATACAAAGAAACAAAACTTTGCATTAAGTCGAGACTGTGCATATACAACTAAACAGTCTAAGATGTCTTAAGCGAGGGGTTGCTAAAAAGTGCTAGGGATATGCAGGAAACCATTTTTTATTGGGGTATGCAGAAAATACTTGTTATTAACATTTTGTCAGCTTATTTTTATAATAATTGTAATAACTATAGAACATTATGTACATTTTTATGACATTTTTTATGAGAATAAGTGTGCCTTTATACATGGAATAAAAAGAAGCATAAAATTTGACTGTAAAGAGACCATTATAATTTGGGTCTGTGCATTTTGAAAACCCCTGACTTGAGCAAATAGATAGCAAACTGCTGTCAAGATACTCACCACATCTGTCTTCTTAGGAGCAGCTGGAACTGAAGACACAAACCCAGCTGAGAGGGAGTCCATTGCTTCATCTGTGCTTATAGGCTTTCAGAAAAAAAATCAAACGAACACACATTAAAGATATTAATGACATGGAATTGTGCAACAAATGTGACAAAATCTAATAATATAATTCTAGGAACGACCATTAGAGGGAGCCACACGCTCAATTTTGGAAGATTTTTTTTGGGGAACATCATGTGCCCTGGCAGGAAAAGTACAGACACACCCTCTGCATACCAAGAGCCCTACATTAACAACATGCTGCGTTCACACGCTAACTTATAAAACAACCACCAGCTGAATAAGCTTAACTCTCTATGAACAATCGGGGAAAAACAATAGGAAAAGTTGTACAAAATATTGAGAAGATGATCGTAATATTCTGAGAACTGAAGGGTGGGCTATGAGTGTTTACTCAAAACCTGTATGGCATAATGAGTGAAATACAGCACAGGTTAGGTGTGTTTGTGTGTGTGTGTGTGTGTGTGTGTGTGTGTTTATTGAGCAACAATGTGCTGAAAGTGAATGAGTGATGATGCATTTGTGTTTGCTAACCAACACCCTTAACAAGCTAAATATTTGGCACTAATGTACAGATAGAAAGAGACATTAATAATAATGATAAGAGATGAGTGAATATCAGCTGTCATATGTCATACATATGTGTGAGAGTACAGGCCTTATTCACTAAACGTGCATATTGTGTAAACAAAAAATGTTTTCAAACAGAAATAATGATTAATCAAAGTTCATACTGGTTATTTATTTCATATTGAAAAGTACATATTTTATTTTAAATTCATGTAAAACAGAAATATATCAAATTAGTTAATTAAATATTTTATCAAAAAATTAAAAGAACACCAATAATACAACTACTAATAAAGAAAAATATACAGTTAATTTAAAGTACTAAAAACAACTGACAGACTCTTAGTAAGCGAGGTAAGTGGCCGCTTAGGGGCCAGGAATCAAGGGGGCCCCATCTGATATTGGCTAAATATATTTAGCAAATACTCCAGTGTGTCACGGACGAGACAGGAGGCAGACAGGATGGTCAGTTTGAGAGTTTTATTTGCAGAATGCTCCGAACCAGACGGGAATATCAGAATGAGAGCGAGTATGGACCAATATCGATTTACTGAACGATCTCTAATCACAAGAAGTGGAAGTGGGATCACCGAAGGAGGACTGAAGGCAGAAGAAGACGGACCAATCTTTGAGGGTTCTCAGAAGATTCGCGGATTCTCAGGTGAGTGTTGAGACAGAGTCTGTAAGCCATGTAATGACGAGATCAGACGGAGACTGAAGGTTGAGGCGAGTATATAAGGGTGAGCAGTGATGAAGGATAGCAGGTGACGGTGATGAGGATGAAGAGATGCAGGTGATGACAATTAATATTCAGGGGATGACGAGCGAGTGGGTGGAGGGAGTGATGATGATGGTGGAATCCTGACAGTACCCCCCCCTCCCGAGGCGGCTCTTGACGCTTGAGAAGAGGGGTATTGGCGACGGCGAGGCCTACCACGACCTCTGGGTGCAGGACGATCAGGATGGTCTGCATGAAACTGGGTGAGGAGGGTTGGGTCCAGGATATCTTCACGGGGTACCCATGAGCGTTCCTCGGGGCCATAATCCTCCCAGTCTACTAGGTATTCTAGCCGGGGGCCTCGTCGCCGCGAATCCATGATGTTGCGGACACGGTAGATAGGCTCCTCTTCTACTGGAACGGGAGGAGGAGGTAAGTCCCCAGGTCCTGGATCTGAGGGAGGAGAAGTGACAGGGTCAATGAAAGGCTTTAACAAGGAGACGTGGAATGAAGGTGAAAACTTGTAATGAGGTGGAAGGTTGAGCCTGTAAGTGACTTCGTTCAGCTGCCTCTGCACGGTAAATGGTCCGATGTATCGGGGACTCAGCTTACGGCAGGGCAGGCGAAGGCGGATGTCACGGGTTGAAAGCCACACCTTCTGACCCGGTTGGTACTGGGGAGGGTCTGTCCGTCGACGATCGGCTTGGGTTTTGTGCCTTCGCACTGCCTGTTGGAGGTGAACGTGAGCTGAGTCCCATACCCTCTCGCTCTGATGGAACCAATAGTCAACGGCTGGAACCTCCGAGGGCTCCCCAGACCAAGGGAATAGAGGAGGTTGAAAACCCAGGATACATTGAAAAGGAGTGAGCCCGGTGGTGGATTGCCTGAGAGAATTCTGGGCGTATTCAGCCCAGGGGAGGTAGCGACTCCAGCTGTCCTGGTACTGGTGGCAATATGACCTGAGGTACCGTCCTATCTCCTGGATCTTCCGCTCAGTCTGGCCGTTCGTCTGAGGGTGGTATCCTGAGGAGAGACTAACAGTCACCCCAAGTAGTCGGAAGAAGGCTTGCCATACTCGAGATATGAACTGCGGACCCCTATCCGATACTATATCTTCGGGAATTCCAAAATTTCTGAAAACATGATGGAACAAAGCCTCCGCGGTCTCAAAGGCGGTAGGGAGTCCAGGTAAGGGGATCAGCTTGCAAGCCTTCGAGAACCGATCCACTGCTACTAGAATACAGGTGAAGTTGTTAGATTTAGGAAGGTCAGTCATGAAGTCTACACCAAGGTGAGACCATGGACGACGGGGAATAGGAAGAGGTACGAGTTTACCCTCCGGGAGTTTTCTGGGCGTGTTAGAGATGGCGCAGACTGAGCACCCTTGGACAAACCGGGAGACATCTTTGGAGATAGATGGCCACCAGTACCGTTGACTGAGGAGCGAGAGGGTACGCCTGCTACCTGGATGTCCAGAGCCCGGAGCTGTATGAGCAGAGTCCAGAAGGGCGGTGCGGAATTGTTGAGGTACAAAGGTAAGCCCCTCTGGACCTCCCGGCGGAGCGGGATGGAGACGGTTTTCCTGGGATATTTGATCGTCTATGTCCCAGAGGATTGGACAGGCGAACACGGCTGGAGGGAGAATGGGTTCGGGGCGGTACTCCTCAGACGAGGAATGATGGAGGCGTGAGAGAGCGTCAGCTTTTCCATTCTTACAGCCGGGTCGGTAGGTAACAACGAAATCAAAACGGGTGAAGAAGAGAGCCCAGCGGGCCTGACGAGGATTGAGCCTCTTGGCTTCTTTGAGGTATTCCAGATTACGATGATCGGTGATTACTTGAAATTGGTGATTGGCTCCCTCCAGCCAATGCCTCCACTCTTCCAAGGCAAGCTTGATTGCAAGCAGTTCCCGATTTCCGATGTCATAGTTTCGCTCCGCCGGGGACAGCTTCTTGGAGAAGAAGGCACATGGATGGAGTCTGGAAGGTTCACCCTGCCGCTGGGAGAGGACTGCTCCTACTCCAGTAGAAGACGCATCAACCTCGACGACGAATGGCAGATCTGGGTTAGGATGGGCGAGGACGGGAGCGGTTGAAAAGGCATCTTTTAGTTGTTGGAAGGCTTGGATGGCTTCGGAGGAGAAGGATAGAGACTTGGTCTGGCCCTTCAAAGAGGAGGTCAGAGGAGCACTGATAATGCTGTAGTTATGGATGAATCTTCTATAAAAGTTGGCAAATCCGAGGAATCTTTGAAGCTCTTTCACAGTAGTGGGCTGCGGCCAGTTCCGGATGGTATCCACCTTCCTCTGGTCCATTTGCACTCCATGCCGATTTAAGATATAGCCCAAAAACTGTACCGACGTGGTGTGAAATTCACATTTCTCCAATTTCAGGAACAACTGATGGGCTCTCAATTTCTGCAGGACCAGAGTGACATGGCGTCTGTGTTCAGGAAGTGATGATGAGTAGATGAGGATATCATCCAAGTAAACTACAACAAATCTATTGAGGTACTCTCGGAACACTTCATTCATGTAATTTTGAAAAATTGCAGGGGCGTTGGATAGGCCGAAAGGCATTACCCTGTATTCATAGTGGCCGGAAGGGGTGACGAAAGCAGTCTTCCACTCGTCACCCCGACGGATACGGATTAAGTTGTATGCACTGCGCAGATCCAACTTGGAGAATATACGGGCCCCACGTAATTGTTCCAGGGCTGCTGGGACCAGAGGAAGGGGGTAACGAAATTTGACCGTTTGGGAGTTCAGATGGCGGTAATCAATACATGGTCTCAAGCCTCCATCCTTCTTAGCCACGAAAAGGAAGCTGGAAGCGGCGGGTGAAACCGATGGACGGATGAACTGCTGCTGAAGGGCTTCTTTCACATACTCCTCCATGGCCTTCTGTTCCGGGATGGAGAGAGGGTAGATACGGCCTTTAGGTAGAGTGGCTCCAGGTAGCAGGTCGATGGCGCAGTCCCATGGCCGATGAGGTGGTAACTTGGTCGCCAACTGCTTGCTGAACACATCCTGGAACCCCCTGTATTCAGCAGGAATCTCTACTTGATGTTGGACCTCTGGACTCTCAACTGAAGTCGAACAAACTGGAAGTTCGGGTTTGAGCACGGAAGACGAAGAAGAGGGGGAAGATAGGGCTTTCGGGTTCCTCTTGACTGGAGCTAGACAGGTATGTGTACAGTTTTCTCCCCAACGAAGAACCTCCCCGGATTTCCAGTCAATGGTGGGCTGATGTTGGATCAACCAGGGGCGTCCCAGGATGAGCTCAGCAGTAGACTCCTCCAGCACCAAGAATGAGATCTCTTCTGCGTGTAAACAGCCAATGCGGAGCATTAATGTGGGAGAGACATGACTGATTCGACCTCGACCTAGCGGCTTTCCTTGGATGGTTTGAACTCTGAGCTCTTGAAGGCTGCGGTGCTTGCGGACATTCAGTTTTTGGAGGAGCTGGGTTGAAATGAAGTTCCCCGCTGAACCGGAGTCGAGGAGGGCTTGCGCTGAGACACAGATATGGGGGGTTAACAGATGAACCATGGTACGGTTTAAAGATTCCACTTTAGGAGGGATCTGAATGGAGCTTACCGCAGAACGTTGAGGTCGAACAGGACAGGAGCAGATGAGATGATTGTCGCTCCCGCAGTACAGACAGAGGTGAAGCTGGATGCGACGCTGGCGCTCAGAAGGAGTGAGATGGGTGGAGTCCACTTGCATAGGTTCAGGTGCTGGAGGAGAGGCAATGGGAATCGAGGACGGAGGACTGACAGCGGTAGATGGATTGTCACAGGCAGATAAACGTTGAGAAACTCGAATGGTCTTTTGAATGAGGTTCTCAATCCCCATGGAGTCATCATAAACAACCAATAGCTGACGGATGTTCGGATTCAGGCCGTGGCGGAAAGCGGTAATCAGGGCCGACTCGTTCCAGCCACAGGATGCCGCCAGGGTGCGAAACTGGAGGGCATACGTGCTGACAGAGGAGTTTCCTTGACGGAGATTGTAAAGCTGATCATGGACTGAGAGATCTGAAACTGCCTGGCCAAAGACTTCCTTAAAATGAGATATGAAACCTGACAGGGACTTTAACACTGGGGAATCTGAATTCCAAAGGGATTGTGCCCACTGGAGAGCTCTGCCAGAGAGTAGGGAAATAATAAAGGCCACCCGGGCGGAATCGTCGGTAAACTGATGTGCTTGCATTTGGAAATATAGTGAAACCTGAAGCAAAAAACCACTGCAATCCTCCGCCTCACCACTGAACGGCGCTGGTCGGGCCATGGGACTCGCAGAGGCAGCCGGCGAAGTAGCGGGTGTTTGCGGAAGTTGGTGTCGGCGTGCAGAGTGAAGGATGGCTTCGGGGATGGTGGAAGGGTTGTCCGGTAAAGATGAGCGGATTGACTGGCATACTGCTCGCACTAGTTCGGCAAACGGGTCTTGAGATGGATTCCCTCCAGGCTTCGTAGGATTCTGCATCTTCGGTCTGATCTTCTGTCACGGACGAGACAGGAGGCAGACAGGATGGTCAGTTTGAGAGTTTTATTTGCAGAATGCTCCGAACCAGACGGGAATATCAGAATGAGAGCGAGTATGGACCAATATCGATTTACTGAACGATCTCTAATCACAAGAAGTGGAAGTGGGATCACCGAAGGAGGACTGAAGGCAGAAGAAGACGGACCAATCTTTGAGGGTTCTCAGAAGATTCGCGGATTCTCAGGTGAGTGTTGAGACAGAGTCTGTAAGCCATGTAATGACGAGATCAGACGGAGACTGAAGGTTGAGGCGAGTATATAAGGGTGAGCAGTGATGAAGGATAGCAGGTGACGGTGATGAGGATGAAGAGATGCAGGTGATGACAATTAATATTCAGGGGATGACGAGCGAGTGGGTGGAGGGAGTGATGATGATGGTGGAATCCTGACACAGTGTGTATTTGTATTCTCTAGTCTAAAGCATCAAATATTCACTTACAGCACAAAATGTGGAGTTTTTCTCAAGTGCCAAGTTCTGCAAGCTCACGAATCCTCTCATTATAACAACGTGTAGATACAATGGTAAAAAGGGGATTCGCTGTGCTGTGCAGATTAACAGAACATCATGAGATCGCGATGAACTGAAGTGAATGACAACTTTTAGTGATTACTGAGAGAGCTCTTTTTGCGCAGAGAAGAAAATATCATGTTTCGTGTCATGATTTTATTTCGGCTTGATGTTTCAAAATGACTCACTTGTGTGATTTTCCTATGTGCACAGGTGCGAACTGTGCGAACAAATGCACGAATGCAATGACTGGAGATTTCCCCTTAATAATACATTTACATTTTTACATTAAGGCAAACCCTGCCTTAAGTACTCTAGTCTGAAAAAAATAAGCCTAATATGGAATTAGAACCGCATCACGTTGACTTATTATTTACTTAAGTTTTGAAGAGTTTATAGTAAATTATAAACTATGAGAGAGAGAGAGAGAGAGAGAGAGAGAGAGAGAGAGAGAGAGAGAGAGAGCAAGCAAAATAAGGGTTAGGCATAAAAGAGCACAGTTATTTTCTGTCTTGCGGCCCCCAAATCACTAAGTCCGCCTCTGCTCCTAGGGTGCAGAAAATATTTTTTTTATTAGGGTATGCATAAATTATTTGTTATTAACATTTTGTCAGCTTATTTTTATAAATAATTGGTAATAACTATATACCATTTTTATGTAAAAAAATAAAATAATAATATAATACTAAAATATTTCCATATACATATATTTAGGATTTCGTCCCCTTGAATTATAAGGTTCTATCTGCGTTCTGAGTAGTTTTGAAGATATTGAGCTTTAAAGTTTTTTGTGTTCCATAGACTTCTGTAGATAGAACCTTTTTGTTTTTCAATAAAAAATCCCAAAATGTACACAACTTAAAATAAAATATCACATAATGTAAATAAATTATCACAGAATAGAATATGTGAATAACTCAATTTTGTCAAAAATGTCAGATAGAACCTTTATTAAGGGATTTTTAAAATGAGAATAAGTGAGTCCTTATGCAAGCAATAAAAATAAAATTAAATTTGAAAAAAAAAAAAAAATGTTTTAATAAGGATACATATTTTTTTAAATTGAATAACCATGTAGCTCTATAGTAAATGTTAACAAACTTTACATGCATTAGATTGATGTGGGATAAGTCAGACAATAACAGTGTGACTGTAACAGAAAGGCGTAGAATGCTAATGTGGTGTTGGGAACACTGGAGACTTTAAAAGTGTGTAAACTACAAGAATGTGAGTCACATGATCAGAAAAGGGCTAAAAACAACACACTCAACACACTGACAGTAAAAGGCCTCTGCAACTTGCCTACCTTGGGAACATCTTTAGGCTTCTCAGGAACTCCAGCAGGTGTTTTCTTTTCCTGAATAGACAAATGAACAAACGATTTGACTCGAGCTGATTAAAACAAGTGATTGAAAAACATGCGTGAAACAATACTTTGAATTAGACAGAAACAGACTCTAAAAGACTTTCAGACATCACTAAGCTATAATTAAAAGGCAGGTTTCATGAAGGCGTTATGAAGACAGAAACAAAACAGAAATGTGAGGAGAGAGAAGGAATGAATGTTTGAAAGAACAATTCACCCCCAAAAGACAGCATGGCTACAAAAGCCCTTCTTTAGACCACTTTTGGTGCATTCTGTCCATTTTGAAGCTTAAAAGCCTCAATCTCTTTTAATTGATATTGCAAGGAAAAGAACAATCAACATAATCTCAAAAAAATCCTCATTTTGTGTTGCATGGGGAAAAAAGCAAATCATCCAGGTTTGAAACAACATATTTTTGGATGAACTATCACTTTGACTCTTAATAAAATGAAAGGAACAAAGAAACGGTTCAGAATAGGTATGATCTCCAACTGACCAGGTCTGCTCGTCTGTATCCGGGTGGCAACGTGTCATCTCTCTCACCACAGATAACACCCTTTTCTGCTTTTACATTTGGCTGAGACATGCAATACACTCCATTAGAAAACACACATGTAGAAAGACACAGGCTTTTAAACTATCAGCATTCACAAACACATGCTATAACAGCTTAAGTTTAACACATCACTCTAATATCTACATTAATGCAGTACCTCTTTGACCTCTGGTCCAGTGAATGCTGGGACTTTAGGAGCCACAGGTTGTGATGATGGTAATGTGCCAGACAGGGCATCAAACGGATCTACATCCTACACACAGGCATAAAAATAAACTCAGTGGGATGTTTTTAACGTACAGAGTATCTGATTATCACACAAAGATAAAGTCAGCATGTAAACTCACCTCCGAACTGACTTTAGCTCCTGGAGGACCCACTTCCACTTGCACCTGCAGCACAAAGCAAATTATTTTTTTATACTTTTTTTAATACTTTTTTTAATACTCCAAATATTTGGATACTTAAAGTAATAAGATACACTAGGTGCTTCTTTTCAAGCACGAATGTCTTATAGTTGCACCTTTAGCATGAGAATGGAAGGGTAAAATAACAATGCAGATGTAATCTTATTGCACTCCTGATGATCCTCTGTCATTCCATTAAAGTACCTTTTGAGCGCTTGTCTGTTTTTGCACACTGGCCGGGGCTGAGGGCTTCCCGACCGCCGGATCCACCTTAGCAGGTCCCGGTTTGGACGAAGGAACGGTTGTGCTCTATAAGAAGCACACGCACCACATTTTCGAGAATTAAGACCAAGTCTGAAAACAATACTGTGCAAACGAGCAGCCAAAGCTAACCCAGAAAGCGAAAGAGTAGAAAGATAAGATAAAGTTTTATCTTTTCAGGAGTGCGATGATGCAGCTCCAAACAAATGTTTGAAAGATAAACGCCATGAGAGGGGTGATCCAAGAATGAGACATTGCCGAGGTGGGACTATCCATCAAAAGAGAACGATTGAAGTAAAAGCAGGAATAACTGGCAAGCGGAAGATGATATCACAAAAGTGGCATGTCCATGAAAGTCTTGTTTGCAGAGGAAGTTGGACAAGAGAAGCCAAACCCCATTGAATGCTGTGCACTGGTGTACCTGGGCCTTGTCTTTCAGAGGGTCTGTGGCCTTCACTCCTGTCATCCCAGCATGTCCCGTCCCAGAGCTCACAGCTGGGTCTTTAGCAGAAGGTGCAGGTGTGGGTTTAGAGACTGTAGCCTGCAATCAGTATGCAGGAGTAAGAACGGAATACAGATGCACTAATCAAGATGCACTTTAAATATGAAGATGAGATGGACAAAACCAAACTAAGATGGCTTGCAAAAGGGGTTTAGTTTTGAAATGGAAGAGGAGAGACTTTAAACCCAAAAAGTCCTGAATGTGTTGAGTGTTAAGACCCAAAAGAACAAATACCAAAAACAACATCTCCATTAGACCGAGAAGTTTGTGCAACAAATGGTCCTACAGAAGTTGTGGAAAAGAAAACAGCCCAAAAGTGTATTGTTAGTGTTCACCAAGAAACCAAGTTAGGAAAGAAAGGCAAAGAGAGTGTTTAAGAAAAAGCGCAGTGTGGCCCTGATGAAACCCAGCGTGAGGAAGGTGTGATAAGCCTGTAGTCCCATTAAATCCAGCAGACGGTCTACCTGTGGCGTTACTTGAGAAGGTCCTTTCTGAGTGGTGGTGAAGCCTCCACCTCCTGATGCTCCTGAAGGAGCTGCTGGGGTTGCAGGAGTGGTGCCGGGTTTGACAGTCACTGCAGTAGATGGTTGTGTAGGCCCTTTCTATGATGCAGATGTGAAATGGCAATCATTTATCATGTTTAAAGTGTTTCTTGTTGAGAGAAATGCCGTAAGATTCTCAGCACCTGAGCTCAGTTGTGCCAGAATGGCATTAACTATAGTCATACTTTCTCTGGGCAGATCTTTATTTGTGTAGGAACAAGAACGTCATGTTTTTATCGGATATAGAAACTTGTTAACCAGGGAGTTTTGGGACAAGAGATACAATTAACAAGCACACAAACAACAGTTACAAGCAAGCATATCAAAAGCTAACAGCTGTAACTAGATTTGAGTAAAGTGAGTCATAGGGCAGACGAAACACAATGTCCTGCCACAACCAAATATCCCAACATGCTCTGTCCAAAGGCAACAGATAACCACCAGAAAAATGAAAAGAGCATTTCTGTTAACTACCAAAAAGTCTCAAAAAGCAACCAACAATGTCTTCTAAGAGTCCATATATATGCAACAGGAAAGTTGAAAGACTTCTATGTCTTTCTTTTTTTTTGGTGCTGCTTGATAAATCAACCAACAACCACCCATAACACCTTAGTATTGTTGCAAATCAGTGCAAAAGACAGTTTTTGTTTCCAGAAAAAGCTTGTTTTTTCTTCTTTTTCATTTTATATCTTTAGGGTTCCCATAACTTTACACCAGTGGTTTTCCATGATGTTCCATGACTACTGGAAAACAGGAACAGCTTTAAACACTTTATGTGAATGGACAGAAGACTTTTCTAACACCTCTTAAAAACACAGTTGCATCCCTCAGAGAACAGACACCTGAATATCTGAATATAGGAAAAAGCAGATGGCTAACAACATCCAGTCGAGACGTGATTGGTCGATAAATTTGTAGAGTGGGCAATAAACCTTTTTGTGGAATATGAGTCTTTCCATCAGAAAAATAAATTAGATAGTGTGAATAAATGGAGTAAATGAGAGAACGACTGAAAAAAAAGAGGGGTTTTACCTCATGTTTTGCAGGATTCGCTGTGGAGACCTGAGATGCTGGGGTGGGTGTGACCTGCTGAGACTGCAAAAAACAAAGACAGAAAGAGAAGAGTTGAGTGTTTGGGAAAACATAATGCATTTACATTATTTTGAAAAAACATTATTGCTGCTATCAATAAATAAAAATGCATTAGTTCTGCTCTATGGAGCCCATTACTTTCCCCCAACCATCTCGCTACATTAAAAATAGACAAATTCATATGCAAATGTTTAGTGTGAAACATGAGGTCATCCTGAATCAGAGAGAGGAGAAACCCATGAACACATGATCAAACACACACACACACACACACACACACATATTTGTGAATGATTTTAAATGAGAGCAAAAATGCAAAGTGGATTTCTAATCAGACACATCATTAATAGATACAAATCAATATTTCACTGAAAACTGAAGCAATAACAATCCTATATGACTTACTGTAAGGATAACATTTTTCATTAGCTCTTCCAGGTTCACAAACTGCATTTGAATAACTATACAAGACCTTAAACCACCAAACCACCATAATCATGGCAGTCACCATACTTTTCAATTCAGCTGTGCCTTATAAACAGCTGCTTAATCATGAAATTGTGACAGCTCATGGCTTGTCTTTCTATTGGCCTTTACATTTGCTCTATTTTTTTCTACCCAGAAAGTCTGTGAGTGAACACAGCCTCAAGGAGCACCCAACATATAGATTTACTGTTTCAATGTTCCATGAAGTGTTCTAACAAGCTCAGCAGGTTTTAGGTTATGTACTGTATGAGGGTGGATTGTTGATGATGTAATACAAAGAACCAGAGCTAATGACACAGTTAAATGCTCAATGGTATTCATGTGATATAGCTCCCCCTTTAAAACCTGAAGCTGTTGGCCAATCAAGTGATTAGCGACAGGACATTTTCTCAATCTAATTCTATTTATAGAGTATTTGCACCCACTGTGAAATCTCATTGGTCCAAAATTGAATTCTATGCAACTCTACATTAAACATCAACTATATCTTTTGATTGTGTCACATTGTCCTACATGACCTACTTGACATAGAAATCATGTCACATGGTTGTCATGGCAGGTCAGAGGAACTTAAAAGAATATTAAAAACATAAGAGATCACTTCTTCTTTTTAAAGACTACTTTGTCCTTATTTTACTTTCTTCATGTTCTTCAATTTATTAGGTGTTATCATTACGAAAGAAAGAAATACATAACACTGATAACAAAATATGATGACAATAACAACAGTTTTTATTATTTATTCCCAATAAATGTAAATAATATTATTAATATAATAAATTATGATAATAACAAACATCAAGCATTATACAGTCTTGATGTTTTTCAGATTTATGGACAATCATTAAACAATAAACAAAAATAGATAATTATTATACTTAATATTATAATAATTTGAAATATTACTATCATTAGTATATAATGTAGTACTAACATTACTACAATCTTTACTAGAATTATCAATATTATTAGAAATATTAGAATAATCATTTTTTTAGATACTGACAGCCGAGAAAGACAGGAAATGATGATGTGTGATGAGAAATAACCAGATCTCTTAAGATCACACATCAGAGCATGTGTGAAGTCGCTGGGGTATATTTTTAACAATAGCCAAAAATTTTATGGGTCAAAATTATCAATTTTTATTTTATGCCAAAAATCATTAGGATACTAGGTATAGATGAGAATATTTTGTAAATTTCCTACCGTTAATATACGAAAACGGATTTTCTCAGTATTTCGATTTTGTTGCACCCGTCAGATTCCAGATTTTCAAATAGTTGTACAGTATCTCGGCCAAATATTGTCCGATCCTAATAAACCAACTCAGCTTTCAGATGATGTATAAATCAAAATTTCGAAAAATTGACACTTAAGACTGGTTTTGTGGTCCAGGGTCATATACAGTATGTGCTAACCAGTCCACTAGGCCGTAACTTCTAAAACTTTTTTAAATGATAAGTAAGGGCTCACAGAATAGTAATTCAGGACGTTTTGACGCTCAAATCCTTGCCGTTGTACTGATCTTTGACCGTCAAAGACACTTTGCTACCAAATAATCTGTGCAAGGGCCCTTAGCATACATCAACACTCAGTGTTCTTTCTCTGAGCCACTAAATAAAGATACATGAGCACCAACGATAATAAAAGTGCTGGCTCTGAGCATATGGACAACATTAGAAAAAACTCTTGAAACTGAAGTATTTTATTTATATCTTTTGGAAATACTTGGCTGATACCATAATAACCCAACCCATTTAACAACAATACAACAGAAAAAGGTGGAAGTCCATAATAGAGCTACTGAGAGTACATGAATTGAATGTGCATGGGTGTAGAGCTAAACGTTGCGTGTAAGAAACCACCTAGATACATGCCTTTTTGTCAGGTAAACACTATGCATGCTCAGCAAAAAAACACACACACAAAAAAACAAAGCATTATGGGTAAATTTGTGGGTAAAGACAGGCCATGTACAATTTAAAGGGGCGATATGTATAGAAGTACTGAAATGAATTTGATGCTGACTGCATTCAAAACATTCCACATATCTCAATGTTACTACAACAGAGGATCCTCTAAATAATGAGCAGTTGAAATCATTTTTCTTTTAAATGTTATGATTAAAATAGTCTAAAAATATGACCACATGATTCACACCATCCTAAATGACAAGCTCACATCTTATCTCAATATAACAATGGTCAAAATTCCTGACGGACTATCTAACTATCACTAACTGATCTCTCACACAACATCTGTGCACATTCTGACAACTCCTCCCAGAAATCACAATGTGTTAGCAGGCGTTAGCTAATGTGACAATGGAAATAGCAACACGGGTTGGGTACAAACCACACAGGTCTTCTCCAACCTGTTTTAGCCTCAGTCCCACTGCCCTCATCTAATTCAACTATCCTGAAGCAGCAAGTTTGGTGGAGTCGCACAATAATTCTGTAGACACACCCTATTAACATAACAACTGGTGATTTATAAACAGAAGTAAGCTATGTTAGCATTGATTCTTACACCCCAAGAGCTCAAACTCCCTCCAAAGCACTATTAAACAGGAGAAATCTGTCAGCAGTAACCTCCTTGTTTGATTCTATTCTTTAAAAAAAATCATGATTTATGCACGTCTCCACACAGGCTACCTCAAAAGTACCCTCTGTGGTTACGGAAAGTTAATTCATGTGACGTCTGAAGTTTCACATTCAAATGTTTGTTTAAGACCAGCTATTAGGTAACCATGACGACAACATTTCTGTATTATGACAACTAGGATGAAACGACGATATGATGTTAGCAGTTAGCACTGAGGTTTAAGGATGGAAAGTTTAACTAGCATAATGAGAGGTTCATTAGCGAAGAGATTAGCATGACATAGGGCAGATTGTATTTCAAGACCAACTAGTTAAGTGTCTGCAGTCAATTCTGGGACTAGAGAAATGATTTATGCAAATATTATCAATTCTGACTGATAATGACTTAAATGTTGGCTTGTACATTACAAATTCCATCACATTATTATGAGGGAACATCCTGAATTTGAAAAATGACTTCAAGTTGCTACTTGCAAACAATCTTTAAGTATATACAGTACTAAATGGTCAGCAGCAAAGTTTAGGCTAAATGTAATTGTGAATGGTATACTATAGTGTTCTGACATGCAGAATTGCATGTCAGGAAATCAGAAATCATAAACTTAATACCTTCTAAAGCTAAATCCAATGCAGTCAACAGCAAAAAAAACTGTAAAGTTAGTAACCAGCTTTATTAACAATTTCCTGATTAGATGAAGTCTGGTCAGATGAATCAGTAAGAATAAACAGAGGCCTTTTCAGTCTCTCAAACAACAATGAAGCAAGCACAGTTTCGTTCGTGCCAAAAGCACTGTAATCGTTTCCACAAACTGCAGTGCAGTTGGCACAACTTCAGCTATCAGGTACAGCGGCAGGAAACCACAGACAGAAATGCAAGAGCTGCAGATACGTACCATCTGTAACAAAACTGTTCCGTTTCACCTTCCCCTGTAATCCAGTCTAAAAGACAGTCACTTCTAAATCCTTTAGGCTGAAATAAACAAAATATATCCCTTATGCACAGACGCATACACTAACACAAACACACCCAACAGTGAAGCCAGAAGCCTTCAACTCCTCCCACTCCACCACGTTGTCAGCAGATGCCCCTCCCTCCAAGTAGAGAAGTGTTCCTCCCATCTGCAAAGCGAGCCAGGAGAAATGAACACAAGTCTGTTTCCATACTACTATAAGAAAGTTGGAGTTGGGGTGGTGGTTATGGGTTTCAAAGATAGGGCGACTGCAGTGGTTTGAGGGGGTCTGGGCTGGTCTGGACTGATAAGAAGTTGTGCACATTTCTGTAGAGGCTGGTGAAGAAAAAAGTTGCCGTGCAGACAGTACAAACCTCCCAGTTCTTGCCTGTCA
Organism: Carassius auratus; assembly: GCF_003368295.1. Taxonomy (NCBI): domain Eukaryota; kingdom Metazoa; phylum Chordata; class Actinopteri; order Cypriniformes; family Cyprinidae; genus Carassius; species Carassius auratus. The sequence goes on along the minus strand of NC_039288.1, from coordinate 4,962,756 downwards.
GACTGGGTGTGTCTAATACACTCACTGCTCAGGAATCTGAACTGAAAACCTACCATCAGCCCAGAGAGAGATAGAAACAGCATCACATGCGCGTCAGTCCACCACACCCAAAGCATGGATAAAGAACAGAGAGAAAGGGGGACAGAGAGAAAGAGAGAGAAAATGAGTTTATGCACATAAGGTAAAAAGACAGGATGAAAAACAACTGGGTGAGTCATAGGCCCTGCTTTAAACGGAAGCTTGGACTTGCTGCAGAATTGGTGCTAGTGCTTATGTAAGAGGAAGATGGTGTAGTTACGTAGTCTTCATATACACTCCTACTGATAAAACAAAAAGCTTAACGGTTTTGTTTGTTCTGACAGGATGCCATTTTGAATACAAACCCCCAAACATGGCAAAACCAAGACTACTTCTATGATAGAACAGTGCCCTCTGGTGCAAACATTGGTCAACAAACATCCGAAGTTGATCAATGAGAACACACAAAAAAAGCTTTAACCCTCCCAGATGACTAAAATAAGCAGATGTGTAATAGTTTGATAATGGTTACAATAAAAACAAAACAAAAAGTGTGTGTGCAGTGATGGACAAAAATATTGGCACCCCTGCATTTCTAGTCAGATAATGCACAACTTCTCCCTAGTATTTTAATTACAAATACTTTTGGATTATCTTTTTCTGATTATTATTTGAAAAACACAAAAAGCCAAATCTGAGACATTCTACTACACAGAACTCGGAAAACGGACTGGACAAAATGATTGGCCCCTTTTCAGAATCTTGAGAAATAATTGTATTTCAAGCACGTGATGCTCCTTTATTTTGTATTTCAAGTCACCTGTAGTAATTCACAGGTGCTGGCAACATAGAAATCACACTTGCAAACAGTTAAAATGGGGAAAGTTGACTTAACCTTTGTGATGAGAGTCTATGTGTGCCGCACTGAGCATGGACAAAAGAAAGAAGAGTAAAGAACTGTATGAGGATTTGAGAACAAAAATTGCGGAAAAACATTCTCAAAGCTACAAGTTGATGTCAAAACATCAATACATGAAACGATGAAAGACTGCAACGAAGGATTGTTTAAAGAGTTGACATAGAACCTCAGTCAACTTCCAAACAAATTCAAGCTGACCTGCAGGCACAGGGTACAACAGTGACAGCTCGCACTATCCGTCGCTATCTGAATGAAAAGGGACACTACAGTAGGACTAGGAGACCCAGAAAGACCCTCTGCTGACATACAAACATAAAAAAGGCTGATTGGAGTTTGCCGAAACTTACCAGAATAAGCCAAAATGTCCTGTGGACAGATGAGACTAAGATAGAGTTTTTGGTAAAAAAAAAAAAAAAAAAAAAAAAAACATCATTCTATTGTCTTCAGAAAATGAAATGAGGACTGCAAAGAAAAGAACAAGGTCTCTGCAGTCAGTCATGGTGGAGGTTCACTGATATTTTGGGGTTGTTTTGCAGCCTCAGGCACTGGATATCTTGAATGTGTGCATGGCATTATGAAATCTGAAGACCACTAAAGAATTCTGGGCTGCAAGGTATGGCTCAGTGTGAGAAAGCTGGGTCTCCGTCAGAGGTCACTGGTCTTACAGCAGGACAATGAGCCATAACATATTTCAACAAGCACCCAAAATGATTTAAGACAAAGCACTGGAGGGTTCTGAAGTGGCCAGAAATGAGTCCAGATCTACATCCCAGAGAGCACCTGTGGAGAGATCTCCAAACAGCAGCTAGGAGGAGAAAACCTTCAGATCTCAAAGACCTGGGGAAGTTGGCAAAAGAAGCGTGGTCCAAAATTCCAGTAGAGAGCTGTAAGAAACTTACCGATGGTTACAGGAAGCGATTGATTTCACTAATTGTTCCAAAGGGTGTCAATAATTTTGTCTAGTCTATTTTTGGAGTTCTGTATAGAGTGTCTCACATTTGTTTTTTTCTCAGTTTTTTTTTTTTTTCTATACAAACAAAAGAAATAAACATGAGAATACCAAGGCATTTGTAATTGCAAAAATTTTCTGGGAGAAGTAGTGCATTATTTATCTGACAGGAATGCAGGGGTGTATTAAAAAAACAGGATTTTAAAACATAAAAATTTATTACTAGCAGCATGTATGTATGTTTATACACATACACATACACACACATACAAACATACAAAGATAAACAAGATCTTTCAATAGATATTATAAGACCTTAAAATGGATTTGATGTAATGTCTATTAAATCGTATTATATTATATTATATAACCCAAAGTAAAAACATAAGATGCAAGGGAAGTAGAGCAAGACAGGAAATTGGAGGCAGGAGTTGAGAACAAAGGATGGTCTTGAAATTGCATCCCCAGGACCACAATAGCTGTGTCATCAGTATTTACATATATAACGACCATCATGCCCAAAAATGTAATTACTATGGTTTTTCTGTGGTTCTGTATATTTTTATGGCAATATGGTAGAACATTTTGCACAGCTTAAATGCGTGTTCTATCTCACATTTAGATTTCATCCAAGTGACAAAGATCATACATCGGTGACAACAAAATCATTCACAGTGGGTGCAGCTGGGCGGAGATTTTGAGCTTTACAATGCGCTTATCACAAAACACACCAAACTCCAACATAAAACCAAATTCTGTGTTTGTTGTCATGCGAATCCTGGAATGCAGTTGCGTTCCACAAAGCCACTTCTGAGGCAGGGGACCTTTGACCGAAACCAAATAAGGGAAACAGGAAAGAACCATTGACCCAACGCAACAGTGCTCGAGTTAAGTATCCTGTCCTGATAGAACAACTAAAAGAACCAGATTTCTTCACTGTCCATCTGTTTAAAGGCGACACAAATTCAGCCCATTTTAATTCTATGATTTGATGCATCGCTAAAATAAATAGGAATTATTTGGGAAAGTGTTTTTGAGATCACTTGAGCAAGGAGAGGTGTGTGAATTGTGAACATGAAGCAGGCCTCGGCATGACAAGTAACAGTGAGTGACTAAACAGGAGCGTTGCATAGCAACCCATATCTGTTAGTAAATGAGTCTGTCATCAGAGTCCCACCCAGACACCGAGTTCGAGAGGTGAAAGTGATGAAACCTACTGTAGGAGTGAATCTCAGAAGGCCACGAAGTCTATGTATGTGCATTTCAAGTTCTGCAGGCTCAGAACTGACAATCAGAATAGAAAAACTGGAAAACAAACAAGGCTCTGTAAACGCTCTACAGAACTCGGAGGTCGCTCTGTTTAAACACTACTCTGTTTGTTTGAGCGGTCCTTGAGTTCCAACAGAGCTGGAGAAAGCTACCCGTTAGCATTCACATCTCAATGGCAATAAAAAATATGATTTCCATGATAACTGAGGTGCTGTAAGTCAGAGCTTTTAGAGCTAATTATAGAATATTTCACAGACAGGTTTCTGTCTTGTGATAATGTGTTTGAAACAGTTGGGACATATCAAATGGTCCCTTTTTAGCCCAAAAAAAGGCCAATAGTCTGTACTTTATATCAAGATCAATATATATCAATAAGAAAGACTGTACATTTTAAATAATGTTTTTTTAATAGTCAATGTTGCCATATTTTACGAGAACACTAACATATAGAAGAAAGTTTACTATATTTGGTAGTTTGCTCTCCATTTGGTTTGTTGATTGAGTTTCCGTCCAAGAGTCAGGCATCTGAATTCAGTTTACTGTTTGTCACTTATTCAAGCATAACGCATAAACAAGTTCAAAAACAGGTTCTGTTCCAAAATCGAGTGAGATGCCTTTTTGTCTACTGCCTGCTACTTAGGAAGCACTGTGCTACACAAATACCTTCACAGAGACTGAGTTGACATTAGCATGCTGCATATACAAAAAATACATAATTAGATTAGATAAACAGAGAACTATTTTTATTTGATTTCTTTCAATCAATAATCGTGATGAACTTGCTAATTCTCCACAAATTACAGTACATGTGCCAATGCCTTAGAATTTGTCTAACATTGTCAGCATAATGACATCTAACACAATTATGATGCCATAACATGTTGCATCGGGAGGTTAACTCAAAAGCATTTGGAACAGAGCTTTGGTGAATGGTTAAAAAAAATAGAGCTCTTGTACAACTCATGATGTATGACATCATGCTTGAACAATGATTAGGCAATGAACACAATAATGTTTTTGATTCAGTCTCTGATTATGTTCAGAACATGTTTGGATCTCCTTTATGGACTCAAGGGCTTTCTACCAATGCCAGATGTTTAACCTCTACAAGACAGGTAGAGGTTAACAGCCCATGTCTGAGACAAACTGGGGTTCAAAAATACCATCCCATGCTGTAAATACCCAAATATTAGCTGTTCAACCTGCAAATATACACACCTACAGACTCAAACATACAGAAATAGAAATAGTTTTGTGTGCTATTGTGCTGTTGGAACAGATGTTCGTCTGTCTGTTCAGATCAATAATGCATCACTAACTGAGTGCACAGACCACTGCAGATCAATACCCTCAGCTCACTTGAAAACAGAATTAATGTTTTAGAATTAAGAACACAGAATTCAGAATGAACAAAATAAAGAACTATTTTGTCCGACACAACATTAAAAATTATAAATCAATATAATTACAATTAAGAATTCAACATGCTACAAGTAAATTGAGATTTGCTAAAGATTACATTTAACCATAGCATTACATTTTTATTGTTTTTGAAGATTAACTTTCATTGAGCATTGTTTGTATGTATACATAGCTTCTGTAAGGCTTGAATTAGTATGGCATCATTCACAAATTTTTACCAATATCATTATTAAATTCTGACCTGCTCTTCTGAACTGATCATTAACTATTCAATATTCATTTGTAAGTCTTTTAAAAAAAAAAAAAAAAAAAAAAAGTTCTATTATTATGATTATTATGATTATCCTCATTGCTATAAGTCATTAATCATTCAAAATTATGATCAAAATATGTTCTGGTATATAAATGATTCAAATCAATCAAAATAATTTAGTTTTTATTATACAGTAGTTCATTAATATATGTCAATATGACAGCAAATATTATGACAGATTAAAATAAGTAAACTTCTGAGTAGTCAAAAACGCATTATAAAATAAATTAATGTCTCACTATTTTTTTTTTGTTAAATGTTAAAACATCTGCACAGAAATTTACAATACACATTCTCCCCAGTGAAAGTGAGCAAGTATCTTCCTTCGGGGCATTAACATCAGTAGCTGATGCTGAATCATGCTGGCATGTTGCGCTGCTTGAATGAGCAGCACTTGGACAACATCAGCCACACAGAGAGCTCTGCTCATGCTCAAAATGACACAGCTACCTTTCACCTATCCTTTTAGAAACAGCCTTGTTGAATGGAAAATTCCCATGGATGTTAAAGGTTCTTCATGGAACCACAGATGCCAATAAAGATGTTTTTATTTTTAATAGTGTATAATCACTTATAGTCTAATGAATCACAGCGCACCTTTAAGAAACACACCCTGAGACGCTATCAACAAACAACTACTGCACATTGCAACACCTGGGTTTGACATAATATTGCCAGTAACAGATAACAGAGACTGAAAAGTCCCTATAGTTCCACTTTTTGTAAAACATTTCCCAGCATTCCTCACACATTCCAGACCTCCTCCTCCCTCGGACAGTCACTGTGGGACCAAAGACAAGACCTCCTGACCAGCACACTGAATTAAAACTCTTGCGCACATTTGAAATCTTCACACTGTCAAGTCAGTCACTGCACCTCAAACACACTTGCACAATATTAAACAAACCCATCCATGCACAGTACTCTGAGATCTCAATACAATTATATCTAGTAAGTAAGACCTGTTGCTCTACAGCGGTGTCCTGCAGGGCCGGTTGGTCCTGCGTGTTACGGTTCCCGCTGAAGATCTGGCCCATGTTTACTTGTGCTGAGTGTGTTACACCGTCCCTGTGGCTCTGCTGTGTCTACTGTCTGAGCTACAGCATGTTCCAGGCACAGGAATCAGGGGGAGGGGCCGGAGGAGTGGCTAGGGCCAAAGGGGTGGGGCTATGGAACACACTGGAGATAGAATCCAAAGGAGGGAAGGAAGGAGGAATGGCTAAATAGGGTAGCATGTGGAATTAATACCCACCTGACTGAGACGTCTAACAATTGTAAAAAGAAGGGATAGCCAGGGCGTATGTGAATGTTCACATTGTATGATCCAAAGGGTAAATGTTAACAGTTATTTTTATGGTGCATTTGAAAGCTGTGCAGTCACTTAAATTCTTGAACCAACCAAACAAAATACAAACAGAATAGAAACAGAGGTGCTGTAACTTATAATTCATAGTTGCAAGGACTATGAAAGAAAAAAAGTGAACTTTCTGTGCTTTATTAACCTGTTAAAGACGCAATTGCCCTAAAGATAGAATTCTGGGAGAGTATAATTTCATGTCATCTCATGTCCTTTCAAACCTGTATGACTTACCTTCTTCTATGAACAACAAAAGATGATATTTTGAAATATGTTGGTAACCAAACTATTTTGGTGCCCATTAACTTCCATATATATATATATATATATATATATATATATATATATATGATTTTTTTTTTCTTTTTTTTCCCATACAATGGAAGCCATCAGGAATTGGGGAAGTGTTTTGATACCAACATTCTTCAAGATATCTTCTGTTTGTTGCATAGATGAAAGCCAAACATGTTTGAAAGGGCATGGGGGGAAAGTAAATGATGGCAGAAATGTATTTTGGTGGGGAATTATCCATTTAAAGCATTAAAGCCAAAGACATCTGTAAACACACTCCTAGTCAGCATGTGTAACCAGCACGAAGTCACATTTCAAGAGAAGGAAGCATGATATCTTCACAGTGAGCATCTAGCAAGAGTTTCTCATTTATTATTCAACTAAAGAATATTTTAAATGTGCAGAGTTGAAATCAGGGACTCGCACTTACGAAACACGGTGCACTGTTTCCAACCCAAATGCCGAGAACAAAGTAAGCCTGTTGAGTGAGACAGGCTTGGGTGTGAACATCCACCATTTTCAACTGACATCTCATCAGATGTGAACATGCAGTTAGGCGTGTTAGACAACTAAAGACAGCCAATCTAGGTGTCAACAAGCATTGCATTGTTTTTTAGACCATGAGAAATCTGTTTACCTACAAACTGGAGAAAATTAATTGCCTGAAAGTAAAAATAATTCTTGTAGCATTTCTGAGATCGGGCAGGGTCTTTATTTTTTCAGTTCCCTACTTGACAGTTAAAGAGGTCATATGATGCGATTTCAAGTTTTCCTTTCTATTTGGAGTGTCGCAAGCTATGTCGTGCTTAGATAAGATCTGAAGTCTCAGACCCAAAGAGATATTCTTTATAAAAGTTAAGACTCATCCACGCCCTCCTAAAACGGCTCATTCTAACACCCCCCCCACATGTCTATGTCACTGTGTGGGAAGATCTGCATAATAACACTGCCCAAATGTTCACGCAAAGAAAGAAGGTTTAACTTTGATTCTCACTGTAGTATTGTTGCTGCCGCCGCCATGTTGTCGAGACGCTGTGTTTCATTGTGAAAGCAAAACTACTTTGTTTGGCCTTCCAAAAAGGGGATACAGCTAGAAATCAGTGGTTAAATTGCATTTCCTGAACCTGAGAAATTAGCCTGCAATGCCGTCTAACCACAACGGCTGTATAATCAGTCCCTCCAGAAAAACGCAGATTTTTTTTGTGATTGTTGCGGGCAAAAATCCTTGATTTTCAGGCAGGTTTTCTTAAAAAATGCGATGGAATATGCAGGATATTTTTGCAATCTTATGCGATGAAATTGCGGGAACTTGCAAAAACTGCGGTTTGATGAAAAAGAGAAAAAAAGGTGACCCCCCCCCAACACCCTGTTCTCACTAGGCTACTACCTTACTGTAACGAGTCATTTCTTATGACTTCCTATGATAAGCAAGCATACTAAATCACATAATATTTAAGTTCTCATTCTGTTTTATTTCAGACCTTAATTAACACATGGCTCTAACTTACAAGACATTGAGTCAAACAAGTTCTCTAGCTTTACAAAAGGAATATTCAACTACTTTTGTAAAAATTAATAAATAAAATATACACACAAATATACAAATGCTGTTTAACAGGAATTGCAAAGTGCAATCTCTTACTGCAACATAAATTATTTTACATACTACTAATATACTTACAACTGTAAGGTTCTGGTACTATTCTGTAACAAAAAAGTACAATATTACAACTGTAGAGGTGCATCAACTTCTGAATGAAACTACAACAGTCCACTGTGAAAATGAAAACTAACTCACTCACCATCCTCATCCTCATCCCTCTCTCAAAATAATTTGCCCCCACTGTCATGTAACACACCGGGTAACTGCTTCCCGCTGTCTTTTGCGCTTATTTTTGTTGGCAGATGAGAATGATTTACATAACCCTGGTTTCACCGCGGGCTTCACAGATGATGTTCACGTAGCGCAATTACATCACTTCATAAGGTTCCCATAGGAAAAAAAATGGTGTGTGAAGTAAACGCAACATTTTTCAACTTTCTGCTAAGATATATGTGACTTTTTTTGCAACGAAAATTATTATTATTATGAAATCATGCTAACTCCGCATATTTTGCTTCCTGAAATCGGCAATTTATGCGGCAAAAGTGTGGCCTATTTGAAAAAATGCGACCCCCGCATAAATATGCGGCCCTTTGCTGATTATGCATTAAATCACGCGATCGCATAATCGCATTTTTCTGGAGGGACTGTATAATGTGAAGCAGTTCCAACTTTGCAAGGACAGTCTGGAAAGCTTCTGACTCATAGCCTGTAAGTATGTTTTCATATTACAAGAATTTTAATATGATTTTATGTTTACGCAGCGGGGTATTCACTGCAACACGTAAAAATACAGTATAAGTCATTATAATCAGTGTTTATAATTTAGTGTTTATCAGTCATTATAATTTAGTGTTCCTGTAGCTCAATTGGTAGAGCATTGTGCTATCAAGCGCAAGGTTGGGGGTTCGATTCCCCGTGAACACGTGATAGGTAAAAATTGATAGCCTGAAAGCACTGTAAGTCGCTTTGGATAAAGCGTCTGCTAAATGCATAAATTTAATTTAATTTTAATTTATAATCATTTATTATATCCCCACTGGATGCAACAAATGCCTTGTTTGTAATGGGTTTTACTAGTTTTGTGTTGTCACGCCGGGACACACGGCATCAAACTATGGTAAGGGGTGTAATATTTCCGTCATAAGCTTGAGGCATTCGGCCAATCACTATGCACTGGATAGTTGGCCAATCAGCGTACACCTCGCTTTTCAGACCGATGAGCTTTCTAAAAATCTACACGTTTCAGAAAGGCAGGGAATAGACGAGCAACAATGATGTATGGTATGTGGAAAATAATGTGTTTTTTTTAACCTTAAACAGCATAAACACATTACATTACACCAAATACACAAAATAATATTCATTTTAGCAATGTCATATGATCCCTTTAACATTGTTTACATTGGGATTAGGCTGGTATAAAAGGCTAATTTTGCTTGATGCTTGAATAAATAAAAAATTATAATCTTCCATTCTATGTTATATTATATGATCTGAGAATAATTTCATGACTATGAAATATCTTCTTTTGCTAAGTAGTATATTTACAACCGTTAGATTTAATTTTTTGTATTAAACATCTCAACTCTTGAAGTCACCACCTGACTGGGAATGTTGACTTGCCATCATGGTGGCTTCATTTCGAAATATGATGTCTTAATCAACAGCAGCAATTTATTAATGAATTTTCCAGAATCCTGAATGTATTACAATAATAGTATGCAGCACAACCATTTTGAACAGTGTTAATAATAAGAAAATAAGAAGATTTTAGCATTTTAGAATGATTTCAAAATAAATAAAAAAATCCCCAAATATTCAAAGAGCTGTGTACTGTACACACAAAATGGTAGAAGACCAATATGAGAAAACTACAATTCATAATCTCCACATTTGAGTAATTCCATACATAAAGGAAAAAGTAAAGCTTGACCCCTTGCAGAGGAACATCCTGTGTTTGTGCACTCACACACAAAAGCACGATTTTGTGAAACAAACTGTTCGACACACCCATATATCTTCCTGTAACTATCAGAATCACTTAAACTCATGTAATGTGAACATGAACTCACATTAACACCTGAAGGCAGAATACTACTAATTTCAGCTGTTAAAACAATCTCTGAAGCACAGACATATATGCATTCGATTATCTGGCATGCATAATTGCTGACACACCTGATGTGTTTTGTCTTCAAGTTCACAGAGCAAGTCAAACCAGCTGTGTCAGCGATACATTTTTTCAAGCTTTCTTAATTTATCCTTCTAAAAGTTTTCTATATTCATAATATACTAGCTAACATTATGCACAGGCATTGCCAGGCCGGTGCCCGGTGTTTTTCAATGTAACTAGAGCACCTATATATATATATATATATATATATATATATATATATATATATATATATATATATATATATATACATACATACAATAAAATGTCGCTGATAACATCATGGGACACTGAAAAACTGCAGCCACAGCAGGGACCTTCTAGCAAACAAGTGCATTCCTATTTATACAAAAGCAATATATGCTTTCCCCGTACTGTCTCTCCAGATCCAGCTCTCTGAAGTTGATGGAAAATTGTTTCATAAAGGAATGCTGTTTTACATTTTATGGGCTGGATGTGCAAACATGGCAGAGCTGGGTGATAAAACATTCATGACTTTGAAGAATTACTGTTCATATCGGTGCCACTAGACTGATTGATGGGGACAATAATTCAGCTAAATCGCAGGGCTGTGACTGGCAAGGACTTTCATGGTCCACAAGAGGGTGTCAATGCTTCATGAGAAGGTAAAGCCTGAACTGTATATTCCTTAGGAATGAATTATGCAAGTTTCTAAAACGTAGGTTTTAATCATATTGTATTAGCAATTTGCAGCAATTTTAATGAATTTCCATTTACTTTCCAGTCACTAACTGGACTTTTTTTTTTGTCATAGACATCACATTCACAAAGCACAATTTCAAGAAATATTAAATATCTTACAGATGAAGATTAAAAAATAATTACTATAGAAATTAACTTGAGTTTGTTGATTTGCATGACTCTAATGCTTATATATACTAGCCCCCCCCCCCACCCCCAACCAAGAGTGTACCATATTTGAATTCTTTACCGAATTAAAATTTCAAAAGAAACTGTCAATTCTATCTTACCTGGAACCTTGAGGTCTGAGGAACATTGGCTTTTTGTAATGAATTGTCACCTGTCTACAAAGAAATAAAGACAGAAACAAAGAAAAGTGACTTGGCACCCTGTCAAAATTTACATTTACCCAAGGGTTCAACATTACTATGGCCAAAATTATGGCTAAACAGTCTACCTGAGGAATATAACACTACAAGTCTGAGTAAAAAGCATCAATGTAGCTAACCAATCTTGAGAAATTACGTATTTATTATTATTTAACTAGACTCTATTTCAGTCATTTCTCGTTGAATTTTTGACTCTAATACTTTCGAATATAACTTAAATTAAATTATTATATTAGGATGACACTTTGATGTTACGCAGCACTTTTCATAGAGCACAACCCACATGGGATCTCTTTAAATTCTTTGCACTACTTTTAGATTTTAAAATTGGAAATCGACTCCAGTATCAACAATTGCAAACTTTACAATCTATGTAAACGCATTAAAACCTGATTTCTCTACTCTAAATCCGACTACGCCCAACTTCTAATATTAACCCATTGTTTTTTTAATAACTGATCATGTGTGTACAAGTACAAAGATCAGCCTAATCCTGAAGTATTTACATTTGTCAACTCTTAAAAGGACCCTCCCTATCACTACGACTTGTTTTATATTAGAAGTGAATAGTTTTCTGAGCAGTTCAGATCATGACACCCATCTACTTACGATCCTCGACCAATACGCAGCGTACGCCATGGCGGAGGACGAGTCGGATGAAGGGTAGAAGTTTGCTAAAGTAGGCTATTCCTCGAGTTCCGTTCGCCAGCTTCTTTCATTTAAGTGAGGTGATGTGCTGCTGTGTGGTTTTCATAAAGCCATTCCCGCGAGCGAACGTGGGTCCCAGAACACTATCGATAATTGCTGCAAATAAATGATTGGGGCGGTTTATCTTGGTTTCCAGACGTGGTGAAATCTTTTGCATTACACCACAACGTGAAAGTAGCTGCTTCATTTGTATTGCGCATTATAAAAACATGCAGAGCGAGTCCTTGTCTTTCTAACAGCACGAGCATTCCTTTGTAGTGATTGCCCAACACTGTGGCTACGGGGTGTTAGTGTTGCTCTATGCAAGTAACGTACTTTAATTGCAAGGAAGTTTTATTTTTAGGGGCACGTCTTGACATTTTTAAAGCAGTGTCAAAATAGGGTATTTGACAATGCGTAGGCTACTTACGTTGTAGTAACGTTACAAACGTGAAAGTATTTTCAAGTAGCTAACGCCAGACCTAATTTTGCCTTAAATTATGTTCTAAAAATCCACAGAAAAATTCCAGTAGAACAAAACTGGGGGGTTCATTTTGTGTCTGGGAGGATAAATTAATTGCGAATAAGTTAAAATAAATGACATGCAAAAAAATATTAGTCACGAATTAAGAATTCGTTCACACACTTAATTACAAATTAATATATCGTGGAAAGGAATTTTTTTTATTTTATTTGTTGTCAGGATATCTTTCATTTTCCACACCCCCAGGACAAATCGTGCTTCGTATGTTCGTAATTCAGTAAGTTTCGAACGATTCATATGTGTTTAGATTCACTAGATAGAACCTGTTCATAAGAGTCATTCATTCTGAAACCGGAGCGGTCACTGATGCCGCTGTGGGCTGAGTTTTGATTCGCTGTATGCCTTGATTCACTAAAAAGAACCTGTTCATAAGAGTCATTCGCTAGTGAATCGTTTTGCGTTGATTGCTGTGTGTTTCGTAATGTGGAGTTAGTAAGAATGTTTATAGAATAGTGCGAAAAGTTCAAACAAGTTCACTTGTTGGTGAATAAACGCTCGAACTGAAAACCATAAAAACGGTACAGACCTGAAGAACAGGAATCGTTTCAGAATAACCAATCCATATGTCATTAACAGTGTTAGGCTATACAGAATAGCTACTACATTGCATGTGAAAAACATACCTCCTTGTTGTTTTTCTTACGACCGTGACATCTCTTTCTGTGTGGCATGTCTGAGGAACAAGTTCACGGACTTTAAAACACAACTTTGCTTTGACCGGATTTGGGCTTGTGACAGTACACAGTATGCTCCTCCCGCGAACTGAGAAAAATCAGTCTGTGTGGAGGTTTTGTGCAACTTAACAGTCAGTATGAATTTGATTTAGTGTTTTGTTTGTGTGACTGTTGTGTGTCCATGCATGTTCTTTATTCAGACAGCATCTGAATCTTGGAACTTACATTTGACTTTCTTGGACTTAACGCATCTAGATTTTATTATTATTTTTATTATTATTTATAATGGATTGCATATGTATTTTCTGCAGTGCCACACCCCCTCAAGACGCTTCCTTTCTCCTCTACCTGTCTCAAAGGGTTAGTTCATCACACAGTCATATTACTCATTTTCATCTGTGGAAAAAAACAAACATCTTTTTAAAATTATTGCCAACCAAGGCTTTCTAGTCTCAAAAAGGATGCTATCGTTTTCTCTGTCTTATGTAATAGCTGAATTGAGATCGGAATGACAGAAATTGGACTGCTCTTGTCTGTCTCTTACTGGTTATTGTTTTCCTCAGACACACATACTCGAGAAAAAAGAGAAACCCAGATATTATCCCCTCCTGCGGGAAACTAGCTTTGTGTTTTTCACCAGAAGCAACAGTTATTACAGGAAATGCTCTTTGAAAGATCTGCCAGCATTCTTGAGCTCGAGTTGGAGATTGTTTGCCCAGATCTGGCTCTGAGCTCAGAGAAAGCTGCTGCTGGTGAGTCACACAGGTATACACAGTTTTTCTCTTGTTCTTCACTTAAAATTATTTCCCCTCAGTTCACCTCCTGTGACAAGATGATTTATCCATACTACATTTGAATCTTCTTGGCCTGTAGGCTTATTCCCAATATATAGCTACTGAACTTGACAGTTTTGCCAGTAAACTGTATAGTGACGCTAATAGGATAAACTGAAGATAATAATAAAGAATAAATATTTCTTGTTAATTACTATTGAAATGAATTATAATGTATCAACAGTTTTGTTTTTTAGGGTAATTTATTGATTCAAAACAAAATTTTCATTAGGTGTATTTCTCAAGCAGCCTATACTGCTGCAGTTTTATTCAACGTTTTATTCTACTTTTGTTGTTATTATTATTATTATTATTATTATTAATATTATTATTATTGGTTGCAATACCCCATTATGGTGACCATGTTGTCCAACAGAATATACTTGCTGCAATAACTGTTATTACTGTAAAAACGTTTATTTATTTATTTTTGCAAAATATTTATTCATTTTCAAGGTTGTTTCAACGGCTTTATCATAATTGTAATAATAACTAAACTAATATCTAAAAAAAATTGCTTGCAAGAATTTACCAATAGATCAGTTTGCTCCAGCTGAACGTTTATAAAATAGCTGTTTAATTGTCACATAAAAAACACATTGTCATGAAATTCCAGCAGGTGGCGCGATTTCCATATTTCTCAGTTCGTTTTCCGAATTGACGTAATAAAACAGACACTTAAGACCATTTACTGTTAGTATTCATTGCATTTGTCAAAAACCAAAATAATAAATATTAATAAAATAAAAATATAAAAACAGAAGTTATCCCCTTATATATTATGCCTGATTTAGACTATATTTGTATAACAAAATTCTTGTTCGCTGGACAAATCATTTCTTTAAAGAAAGCCATTAAACCATGTGTCTAATCATTTAATATTGTGTGCACGAGACAGGTTGTGTCATGAAAAAATAATGGCCACTTCTGCCACCTCTTTATTTACATCAACGCTTTATTGGATTTCATTTCCCAGCAATCTATAGTGTAATCAGTAATGTAGCAGTCAGGAAGGCGGTGTGACTCATTCTTCACAGAACACCCTGAGGAGAAGACAAGCCCCATCCACACTAAAACCTACAATGCCCAGAGTGGAGCCCTCATGGTTGCAGGAAACCTCAAAATGTTTGATAATTACAGACACCCTGTGACAGTGATAACATTCAACAACACAAAGGCACTAGCAGCCGAGGCTTTGCTGTCCGTTTGAATGAGTGTGTGTCTTTATCTGTGTGGAGATGAAGGTCCTCCACCTCAGATAAGACAGAAAGGACACTATCATTTAAAGGGGGCCACTGGCTCGTCTCGCTTTAATTCATTGAGTTCTCAAGGCACCACTGTAGTATCTATTAACCTGTAGTTCATGAAATCAGCTGTTTGTTTTGTGTCGACGCCAGTGGCTGGGAGTATTGATTTACTAAATCCAATTAGAAGAACAAGTCTTTTATTCTGTGAAGTCTTACCAGAAACAATGAAATTACTTATATGTTTAATGTCTTCACACACAATAAAAAGCAAATTTGCATTTGTTGGATATATATATATATATATATATATATATATATATATATATATATATATATATATATATATATATATATATATATATATACATTTCATACATTTCTATAAATTTCAATATAAAATATATATATATCAGAAGAAAAATTTAAAATTAGCAAAGTAGTTAAAATGAAAACTAAAGCTAAACAATAATAACCTAACATCTAATATATTTTTGTTCAATAATAGTTTTTCTTTTGTATTTTAAGATCATTTTATGGTAATGATTTATACAATAATTATTTTACATTTATCCCATTGAAAATAGGACCAAAAAAAAATTCAATCAGTGCAGTATCTGATTAAAATGGAGACTAGGCCTTTAAAATATTTTTTAAGGCAGATTAGCTCCTTCTGGTGAGAGAAAAGAAAGAAAAACCTCTAATTTCATGGTGTGACCACTAGATGTATAGGACTCCATAGAGAGGTTTGTGAATTCCCTAGATGTTTGTATACATAATTGTTTACTTTTATTAGGTTGTGGATTTAAATGTATATTAAGGCACTGTCAAAGACTACTTTTGTCAAGGTTTATATTTTTTTGTTGTTTTAAATGTAGATTTTAAGCGTCAGTTTTTGAATTATTTTTACCACAGTCAAACCTGAATACAGAAAGCATTTCGTTATACAAAACATTTCAATTCTGTGTGTTTGTGTATGTGTGTGTCTGTGAGTGTGTGTAAGTGAATGTGTAACCCCTTCCTTTCTGTCCACTTTTTTACTAAATTGTAGTTGAATTATTGATTTTATTTTACATAGGTGCCGTGTTACAGGCACACCAGGTTATTGGGGTGTGTGTGCACAAGTGAAAGTGAAAGTGAAGTGACATTCAGCCAAGTATGGTGACCCATACTCAGAATTTGTGCTCTGCATTTAACCCATCCGAAATGCACACACACAGAGCAGTGAACACACACACACACACTGTGAGCACACACCCGGAGCAGTGGGCAGCCATTAATGCTGCGGCGCCCGGGGAGCAGTTGGGGGTTCGATGCCTTGCTCAAGGGCACCTAAGTCGTGGTATTGAAGGTGGAGAGAGAGCACTGTACATGCACTCCCCCCACCCACAATTCCGTCCGGCCCGAGACTAGAACCCACAACCCTTCGATTGGGAGTCCAACCCTCTAACCAGTAGGCCACGACTTCCCCAACAAGTGTGTGTGTTCACGCATGTGTGAGTGTGTGTGTTTTAGAGTTTCAGCCCTTCATTGCTATGCAATGTTTTCTGCATAATGGGGGATTTGAGGATTGTACACACAAAAAAATGTTCTGCATTTTCAATTTTTTTGCCATTTCCCATTAATTTCCTATAGTCGGTCATTACTGACCGAAGACCATGAATGTGACTAATTTTTTTTTACTAGTACTTAGCTTTTTCGAATCATGCTCTCAATAATTTTTGTGTGTGTGTTCACATACCAAGTGCCATAAAAGTCACCAAGTTCTGAACCATTTCGATGAAGCTATGATTTTTAAATGTTCAAAAGTGACCGAACACCACACAAGGGTTAATGTCATGTTTTAAGGGGTTGTATTTAGGGCTCACTGAATGAGGGAGCAGTAACAATTGTTGCCAGGAAGAGCTCAAATGATCTTGCAGTTAATGGGATAATTCACCTCCAGTTGCTGATCCCCATTGACTTTCATAGTATGGAAAAAAAGCACTATGCAAGTAAATGGGGACCAGCAACTAAAGGTGAACCATTCCATTAAGATTCATCATTGTGGTGTGAGTGAGTCTGTTCATGTACTTTTACAGGGGTTACAGGAAAAACAGGAAAACCCCATGAGACTTTACAATGATCTGTATCAGCTTTCCTGATTTTGTTTTGCTGTAGACTATTGATGTGGCCTCTGTCATTACAGCATTCCACGAATATAATGTTAAAACCTGGAAATTTACTGGAAATCACAGGTTAAAGGTCAAACTAAATGTCTCCAAAGTTTATATGTGCGTATAAAAGAAAGGTTTGACTGACTTTCAGGTAAAACACAAAAAAAGCAATGAACAGTTTACTGAAAATGAGTTAGCATTTTGCAAAATAGGTTACTGAAGAGTTTATGGTAAAATTCTTCCCACTTTTATAATTATGCCATGGGAGCAGTGTCACTTTCCTCTCTCCTTGTTTTCAAAGGTCATGCATATTGAGAGACATGACAGGCTTATGGATGTCACTGTTCTCGGCTCCAGGAGCAATTATCCTTTAGGTTAAAGCACCCATGATTCAAGCTGTAGAGATATCTCAGATGTTCAGATGAGCTTCTGTCAGCACAGCATATAAGAAGAACCCTCACAAATACTGGGGAAAAACTAGTCTACAGCACTATTTCTTTCTCGGAGGAAGTGATTTTTGTTTTTCATTACACTTTCAAAAGGAGTTTATGCAGTGTTTCTAAGAAAAAAATTTGGTTCCTCAAAAACTTTTCAATTAACCATTTTTAAACATAAAAAAAAAAGTTTCCCACCATCAAGAACCCTTTATGAAAAGTAAAAGACCTGTCTGTCTGTAGATGATAATAATGAACTTGAATAATGGATCTATTTATCTATCTATCTATCTGTCTGTCTGTCTGTCTGTCTGTCTGTCTGTGTGTGTGTGTGTGTGTGTGTGTGTGTGTGTGTGTGTGTGTCTGAGTGTGTCTGTCTGTGTATGTGTGTGTGTGTGTGTGTGACTGTAATAGAAAATTGTTAAAACTCTTTCAGCACTACTTTGTCATTTTGCTCTGCTCTTTTTCGTTGCCTTGTTTTCTCTGTCAGTTCCTTATACTCTTTCCATGCATGCACATGAACATTGCATGTTCCTTTTAATTGGCTCCTTTGGTCATTATTTGCCATAGAAACAAGCAGTTGGCTGTCTCTTGTCTTCTCTGTATAGAAACTTCCAGGCTACAAAACAAAAACCTGATTACCCGGCACAGGCCACACCAAGCTATTACAGATAAACAATGGAGGGTATCATGAAACACTATTTTTCATGATATTGACTCACTGTGCTTTCTGAAGAAGAAAAAAAACATTACTAGCCTTACGTACAGAAAATAAAATGTGAAGTTAATATCTGCAAGTGACATGTTGATCATTTGTCCCAAGGCTTGTTAATTCAAGCTATTTTATGCAAAGGTTATTTCCAGTGTTGTCATCTTGTGCAATAGATCTGGCCGCTGGTCATTGTGTTGCATGGGTATTTGATCAGATTCAATATTTGTGTCACTGATATGACACTGAGCACTAACAGCAAGATAGAGGAAGAGAGATAGTGAAGGAGGGAAAGGTTTCCATGACAACTACACATCCTTGACAAATGACACAGTTTGAGGATAAGAGTAGGCGATAAGAAAAGAATGTGTGCGCATGTGAGGAAGAAAGAAAGAGAAGATTAGTATACCTGGTCTGAGTCAGAACAACATTGACTCAGATGACTGCTGGCAAGAACTTCTTTTTTTATTAGCCATTCAGTATTAACATCAATGTAAGAACCATTAAAAAATATATATATAATAGGATATTATATAATATATATATAATAGGAAACATTTTTTTTTAAAGTAAATGTGAGTGATTCTGGCTGTGCAAAAGTGATCACCATGATGCTTGGGTTTTTAGGGTTTTATCATATGGTTGTTAGGGTGTTTTAAGTGGTTGCTATATGGTTTATATGTTAAAGACCCCGTGCACCCTCAAGGATATTTTCATCTGTAGATAAATCCAAGGGGCTCTCTTTCCATGCAAATCTATTTGATGTTTGCTCATTTAAAAAAAATAAAAGTTGATTCCTTGTTGTTTCAGTTCGGCAGCCAATTTAATTAGAAAATTAATAACGTAGGCTACCTCTCATCACCAAACTGCAATCATTCATGTCCATACTACAAACTGTGTGAAACGATGATTCAGACCGGGAAAAAGAACTGACTCAAAGAGCTATTCCTGAATCATGCATTGCTTCTTTTGACACAAGTGATATATTCAGGAATGGATGGGTCTTTTGAGTCGGTTCTTTACAGTCAGAGTAATTGTTTCAGTTTGTACTACAGACAAAAAAAGCCATTAATGTTCTGGTTCTAAACAGGACTTGAGAATTAATGGCTCTTTAGAGTTGGAACAAACATTATTATCTTTTTTGATAATACTTTACATTATATTTTACTTTTCTGTTTTAATTTTTATATTAAAGTTTTATTCATCTTGTGTTTTATTTCTCATTTGTATTAGTTTGCAGTATGTATATATATATATATATTTTTTATATAAATTTAGTATTTCTTCAAGTTAAACATTTTATTATTCTATTTTAGTTGACGTTTATTTTATTTTAAGTAGCAGAAATATTTTTTACAGTTTTATTTTTAGCTCCTGCTCCAAAGAGCCATTCATCCCTGTCAGTTATTGGGAATCAGAAGTTTTAAAAAGCTTCAGAAACTACATTTTACAAATCTTTTCAAACCTTTGAGTAGATTAACTTTCCTTACTGTGATGATTCAGACTAATTTCCGTAAAACCTTATCAAAAGATGATTACTAATAGGTCAAACAGACTACAAAATCCTCTGCTCTGTCATTCTTAATGTCAATTAATTTTACACTCAATTCATCCGCAGTAGTGTACACACTCACATACACTGTTTACACTGCCAACATGGCCTCCGTGACGTCTGGCATGACTTATAATGTCCATTACTCCATCAGACCCTTCATTTCCTGTTGTCTCATCCCATGGTTTTACCCCACTTTGCTTATTGTTCATACACCATTACATGTTACCACGTCTCTTAATGAAAACTCCCAGCTGTTACGGTGATAGGTGAGATGGCAGTAATCAGATGTGAGAGATTATCTCAATTGAAGGATCTGGTTTTTCCACATTTGATGTGTTTGTGTAAATGAAAGTGTACATGTTTGATCAGTGAAGCTTTTTAAATGGCACAGTACATTACCAGGAAAAAGGTACGTCCAATGATGAGAAAATCCTTTAAGCCTTTGATTTTCACAGTTACTACAGTAAATACAGCGGGTATATTGGCCAATAGCCTTTTTTGAGATCTCAAATTTTTGGCCAACTTTGCAAACTCTTTTTAAAAAATAAAAACATGCATCTCATTCATGAACCTTGCTACTTTTCCTCATCTATTTCCAGGTGCAAAGTCTAACATGTTCTGCTTAATGCAAACAGGGGGTTGCTAGGTGGATGTGGATGACTGCAGCTGCTTTGGCAAAATGACTGTTTGCTCAAAAGCCCAACTGATACTGTAGGTCTATTCTGTGAAAAAAAAAAAAAATGCAGATTTATTTTCATGCATTGTCTGGCTCTCTGTTAGCATTACCATTCATCTCAATGGTAGTTGCTTGGCTGACACATGTCAACTTAATAACATGCACAGTCTCAGGCACTAACATATTTATAAATATTTAAATGTAAAAATCAACTTGTCTCTTTGATAAAAGCACTTATTTTGACACGACACGTGTCTGCGTGTTCATCAAGAGTGGACGCACTTCGATAGCCTGCTCTGTCTGCATGGACCATTGTGATACTGAATAAACTGGTGTGAATATTTAAAAGGACTCATGACCTCCTGATCACGATCTACTTGGTATTCATAAACAGGACCGTAGCTGGTGGAAATGATTCTGTGGACCACAATATCTAAATCTTCATACAGAATTCACGCATTACATCATTCTTTAGATTTTTTAAAAATATTTAGTTGTATTTACTTTCATTTTCCTGCAAAAGTCACCCCGCCCCCATGTGAATTATGAATATCACCTATTTTCTTTATAAATTCTCTTTATAAGTTATTTTTTTCAGTTATGTGACTTCTTGTAAGTATTTTAATGATGTCATTTAGTTTGTTCCACATTATATTTTAAAATATTATTAAGAGTTGGAAATCATTAGTCTGCCAAATTAAGATGGGTGACCAACCAACATACAAGAAGCCATTTTGTTGTCATTTGACAAGAAAATCTTAAAGATTTGACCTCTATAGACCCTCACAACACTCTTAAGGTCAGTATGTGTTATTAAGAAATATTAGCCTACATATTTTAATTTTTTTTTTAAAGCATTGTGCAGGTGTTCTTTGATTTTTTTTTTTTTATTTATTTATTTTTTTTATTTTTTGCTTTTTATTTATTTATTGTCTGGTATAAATGCAATTGCAAAATCTATTAAACATAAATTAAATTTCAAAGAACTTAGCTTTTTTACTTGTTATGTATGTACAGTATATTTGTGTGTCGTCACACATACAGTTTATGTCTGTCTATAGAGATAGATACATACAGATGCATACATACATAAACTATATTCACAAACGTGTTTAACTTGTTAGATTTTGTATTGGAATGCATGTGATTTCGCTTTAATATGGATTTAGGTTTTGCTATGCAGCTCTTGTTGTGGAGCTGTCCACTGCTGCGGTGCTGAAACCTTCTCCTTATCACTTCCGATTTATTAGTCTCAGGCTAATGATGTATTGATTTGTACAGATGTATAAACAACGACATTATAAATTCCAACCAAGTTCTGGGAGGGTTTGGCGAACATTAGTGCGGAATTAACCTTGTATTCATTCTCTCAGATTTCATGTTTTCAACAAAAGCTTCCATTCCTGCTCCATTTCTAAGTGTAAAAATGCTCATCGACTATTTATAGAGAAGCATTCCCCTCCTCTTCCATGCGCAATTCACCCCGCCCGACTCCCCCGGGACCCGAGCATCCCACCCCAGGTAGAAATTGACGTCAGAGCGGTTCGTAATTTGACGTGTAAACATCCCTTCCCCTTCCACGACTCTCTCATTGGTGGCTCTCCATGCGCGTTCAATTACTCGCTCACGCTGCATTAGAATTAACAGGAGAACATAGCGTTTACCAAGGAAGCTGAACTGATATTTCTTGTTTTTACATATTTTTATTTATTTATTAACTTTTTTCTATTTAACTGTTTTTATCCATCGTGATCATCCAAGTCATTTTTAAGTGGTTGTAATTGACTGGAAATGGAAGAAAGATGTCGTCCAATGTTGCTGTGCGGTGTTCTTGCTCTGTTCTGTGCGCTGGTTTCCTCAGCTGTGGACAGACAGTATCTGAACGAATGGGCGGTGGAGATTCCAGGAGGACTCGACAATGCCCGATCCATCGCCGACGAGCTCGGCTACGATTTAGTCCGACAGGTAAGTCACATACTGTTTTTATCCCTCCATACAGGATGAAACGCTTGTCTCACACACACATCTGGCTCTGCTTTGCATTCGTTCTGAATGAAATTGTATTTTGTGTAATATGTAATGCAATTTCTACATGCAATTCAGGTATGTGTCAGACTTTATACAGTATGAGTAAACATTCACCTGTTGTGTAGTCCTCTTATAAGAATGTTTTTTATTTTTAAATGTAAAGAAAATAAAGGAAACCCAACTCTAAGTAAGCTGACACACCTAATAATAATGTAAAAAACATAAAAGTGAAGTGGTTCCAGGCCGACTAGACCAGACAGATGGGAACTGCGTCATTATGACCAGGCTTAATTTAGCTCCAAATATGAACCGTTCTCTTCAGTCTGTTCTCTCTGTCATTTGTGTGCAGATTGGGGCACTGGAACACCATTATTTATTCAAGCGGCACAGTCACCCTAGCAGGACCAAAAGAAGTGCGGCTCATATCACCAAACGTCTGTCAGAAGATGACAGGGTATGACACTTTTCACAACCCCTCTATTCTATATGTAGTATGTAATCATAAAATGTGAATTTATTCAAAACCCCCTTGTCATTTAAATCAAATACGTAGGCTTATGTCATGTACTTTCATGCAAGTTTAAATAAAATTTTATTTCTGAAATAAATAACTCATGTAATGTTGATGTAGGAGATGGAAAAGTAGTTTTGGACATGCTGCTAAATGGTTTTGTATGGGCACCGGTTGTTTCTTCTTTAGGTGTCTTGGGCTGAACAGCAGTATGAGAAACGGAGGGCCAAACGCGCCCCGCTGGGGGCCGAATGTAAGGACTGCTCTGTAGACAAACTCTTCGATGACCCCATGTGGAACCAACAGTGGTATCTGGTGAGTCTCGACATCTTAACTTTCCTTTATAAAAGACAGGATTTGAATTTTTTTGGCTTTGCAACAGGAGGTGTTTTTTATCATTCATTTCCCCCATAGACATTTTTTTAGTTCTAAACCTAGAACCAACTGAGATGAAAAAGCAAAAATGTAGAAAGACTGAAATTGTATTTTCTTGAAAAAAAAAACATACTGCAAATAATCTTTATTTACAGCTTCACCTTTTTTATGCGTGGATGACACATCCAATTAAGCACTGAATCAGAAACAATAAAAAATATTTACCGTAAATCAGTGAATAAATGAAAAAATCCCATACATATAAACATTTACAAATATAAGTCGTTTGAGAACATAGGGGGACTCACGCGATTACGTTTATATCGGTGTTTCATGGAAGTGGGTGGTCAGTGCTGAGGTGTTCTCATTTCTGTGGTTACAGCAGCTTAAGGCTGGACTTCTAAATAACTGGAACAGATTTGAAAACACTAGGCATCATACACTTACCGACTTTGTAAATAGTTCATACACTATAAGACTGAGGATCACACGCTACCAGACTTCAAAGTCTTTCCAAACACAACCAAGAAACACTTGCATTCTTGCTGGAGGATGCATGGCAAATGAAAACAATATTTGTTCTAAAATCAGTTTTAAAATACCAAACATGACTGATATCCTCCAAATTGGATGGAAGCATATTCTAGAGCTAAAAGATCTTTGTCTGTGTCTGTCATATATTACCCAGTCTTCTATGAAACTGTAATTTCAAATCTGCAGACTGGCTCTGACATTTGGCAGCTAGCAACAACAACTTGTTGAGACTGTAAATTTAACGTGAAATATCATTCAGTAACGACACCAGTGGACTTACAGTATTTGTTCAAATGCGGAAACCAGTAATATCAACATTGGCTTTGTCAGGTTTTCCTAAATTGTTGTAAAAGCCATTGCAACAATCCTTTCTGCGTTAACACATTACATTACCTGTCTCAAGGCCTTCATTACTGGGTCTGTTGTCCCTCTGGACTTTTCGCTCTATGTGCAGTTGTAGCCCATTATTTTTAAGCTTTCAGAGCTCATAGTATGGCTAAACAAAAATTTGATTGTAAAGGAGAACCCTCCTTAATGCCAAACAACTGAAGAGCCAACCACACATTAGTACCAATTTATTAAAACACTATGGATTGATGGGTTTATTTTATGGAGGCCAAGCTCATAATGCCAGAGAATGGCTTCCGTACAGTCACAGATGGGAAGGATTCAATTGCCTCTAATATGGATCATAGCTCATGTTTTATATAGTAACTCACTCTAATCAAATTGAAAAATTTCCAACTGAGGGATGAATTTTTTGAACAAATATTTTATTCTAAAACGCAATTTAATATGTTCTTTTCTCAACAAGTCTGCTCTTTATTCTCGTTTGGATTGTGTTTGTGTGAACGTCGCCTCCTCTTAGCCAAATTGCTCATGAAGTTTTGTTTAATGACACTTGTCAGTAATTCAAATTTACACAATACAAATTAAATTTGTTTTGTCATATTATAAGCACCATAAAAATGAACATTAGCAAAAATGAAATGCATTGCATTTTAGTGACAAGGAAAAAGGATTTTCAAGACACAGATGTTGCTAGGTGCTGGAATAAGCTACTTTTTATTCTATTTTGGAATTATCATTTTTAATATAAATCGAGTTTTATAAAGTATGATTTTGTATTTGACTGTTATTACTAGATTTATTTTATGCAATCAATTATGTCATTTACATTGCTTCAAATGATGCATAGTTTACACCATGGTACTCTGTTATTTGTAACTTTTGCTTATTATCAAAGTTTATAATAGTTTGATCCATCTCAAAGTTGGTTGGTCTGGCTTATAACTCTTTACGCCAACATTTTTTTTTTTTAATGAACAGAAAAAATACTTCATCTAAGGCTGCTTAAAACTGGGCGTTCGCTGTTGTATTCTATTGGTTGATTTGAGTGATGAGGCAGTGACGGCAGGTGGATAAAAATGGAAAGAAAGAATGACATCCAATTTTTGTTTGATAAAAGGGTTGATAGAAAAGAAGGATATGGATTTATGGAGGAGAAAGACGGCTTGGTGAATGGATTACATTTCACCAGAGAGGACTCCTGATAATTCAATTAAAGAGATGACTCATATGCTTCTTGTCTCCATGTATGGAGAAGGCTGTGTGGTTTTATTCGTATTTTATCTGTATGGTTCTGGATACATTTAACATTTTTAAATGTATCACTGTATATGACTGCTTCTCCATAAAGGCAGCAATCATGTTAGAGTTTATGCACCTGCCGATATCTGAGAGATGCCCAGTAAAACTCTTGACTCGAGGTGTTATGAAGGTGGTAGATCAGTGACGTGGACATCAGCTGAGGGCTTTACAGCTCTCTTGAGGTTATGCTGGTTGTGACTATGCTGTGGCAGAGCTGTCATGGATCGTCTCTTTTACTTCCCCTCCTCCTCCGGTCCTTCTAGAGTCAGACCTCAGCTATGAGTCATGTTTCATGGTGATGTTACTTCAGCTTCTGTGCTTCTTTAGCAGATCACAGATCTCTTTCTTCCTTTTTTTGTCCTTTTTTCTATACCACTTTTATGCCTCTAGCAGCTTTGTTACATTGCTAAATACACCATATACAATCATATACGCTCTAGTGGTGTTTTGCTTGTAAACAACTTCTTGAATAATGCGAACAGATATTTTTAGTGAACAAAACATTTTCATTATTTTATGTGCACTCATTTCTAAATGAAGTACTTTTAATAGCTTTTTCTAGACGTCAAAGTATAATTGTAGCATGGAAAAATAGTCCAGGCTTTATTCTGATTGAGTAGGTGTTTTAAGGCACAAACTACTTGCATTGTGAACAAACAGATGACTGAAGCTCAAAGTTACAGTAACTTATGTAGGCTATTATTGTTTTATCTCTTCTTTCTTTAGTTTAATGAGCCAGAAGTTATGGAAGCGTATTTACCTCATTATCATAAAAATGTTTGAATAAATCATAATTTTTTAGGAATGTATGAGCTATTAAGGTGAAATTAAAACATGAAAAAACATAATTTCATAATTTTCTCACCATTTGGACTTATATATTATATATTTCAAGATTTGTTTTGTGATAATACTGACTTTTTATGTAAAAATTTGGAGTTAGTCCTCATATTTTCGACTCTGGACTCTGGAATTTTGTATCTCCTTATTTCATTTTATATCATACTTCTGAATTCTGAAATTCAGAAAATTTCATAATAGTGAATAATCATAATCTCATTAAGTAATATTTTTATGTCATCATGACTTTTTATTCACAAATAACGCAATGGCAATTTTTTTTTCTGATGCTTTTTTTGTAATTTTTGCAAAATTTTGACTATTTCGTATGACCCGTGTCATATTTATGACTTTTTATGTCATAAATCATGCATTGGTGATTTTTTTTTTCTCATGTGGCAGAATTTGACTACCATAAGAAATTGTCAGTGGTGCTTGAATAATCTCTTTTTAGATGGACATAACTTTTATTTTGGAGCAATCAGAATTTAACAAATCTACATGAATGATTCAATGACTCTCATAAAACTCAAAAAGATCATATAAATCACTGAGCTAATCTGAATGAGTCATTTGGTTGAACACAAATCAAAATATTCACTTCATTAAAATAAATCAAAATCCAACTTATTAATTAAAAATAGTTTCTCTAATAGGATTTTGGATGGAAAGCCTTTGGCTAATCCACTTGCAGGTTAACTGCATTTTATATAATAGCCACTCAACAGTGTATTTCCCATCACTGCACTGCAGCTGAGCTCTCTGATATTTAATTATCGGTCAATAAGAAGAAATCCTCTCACGGTCTAGTATGGACTGAAAATAGTCTCCACAAAACAAAAAGGTCAGCATGGATGATTACATCGCCGGCTTTCATTTTCAAGCAAACAGCTTTTGTTGGAAGGGTCAGTGGTTGTGTCATGCAAAAAGGGCTTTTGTCTTCATGAAGAGGTTTGAGAGTGTTGAGCGGTACTCATGAATATGACGCTGAGTTACTCACATATTCATTTAAACTGTCTTTCTTCATCCTCCCCTTAAAGCAAGACACCCGGACGTCATCATCCCTCCCCAAACTGGACCTGCACGTGATCCCGGTCTGGAAGAAGGGCATTACGGGCAAAGGAGTGGTCATCACCGTACTGGATGACGGTCTGGAGTGGAACCACACCGACATTTACCCTAACTATGTGAGTGTGTCATCATTGGCAACGTCTACTAGACCACCATCAGTAAAACTCTGTGCTTTTGTTTCCATGCCAACACCGACCCCGAGAGGTTTATCCATAGTGACACCTACCACAACTAGAGCAAAGCCATTTGATGAGGACCTCCGGTATAGGAGATCACAAACAAACAATCCCACTCACTCATTAAAAGATATTTAAAAATCCGCTCTGAATTTACATGAGACTGTAGTGAGCTCAGCATCCCTTTCTTGCTATAGAAATGACTCATAAATCACAGGATAACATCAAACATCTGTCTCCTATTAGCATTTGAGTAATCTGTGGCATCAGCCATCGCTCTGCTGTTGGTTTGTTTACAATCAGCAGTCTTACAAAAAAAGAAAGCTTTAAATCGAGTGGAGACCCGTTTCCTGTCTGATGCTGGCATTAGTTATCTATGGAAATAATATATACAATTTTTATCCAATTCTGTGTAGAAGTGCTTTAATTCTTTGCAATTCAATCTAATTAGAAACAGTAAGAGTAGTACATTATTGCTGTATTTCAAATGAAACCATAGTTTCTCCCTTCCTATAAAACATAACCTGGTTGCAACATACTGACACTAATGTTATTTATTCTGGGTATGCCAGAATTATTTCCACAATAATTTGAACCCTCACTTATTCTTTCACCTCTCCTCAATGTAGGATCCTGCTGCTAGCTATGATTTTAATGACAACGATCCCGATCCCTTTCCCAGATACGACTCCACCAATGAAAACAAGTGAGTGAATGAATCTCTGTACTCTTTTATTTCTCCAGCTGAATGGACAAGACTTTTGATCCACAATTGAAAAATACAAGGACAGATTATCCAAAGCCTTTGGCCTTTCAATTATGTTAAGTACCGCATACAGAGATAAGAAAATGTTACAAGCCTTGGACTGGCATAGTTCTTTCCTGCCCTCTTTAAAAAGATTAGAAGATTTATTTAACATAATACGAAATCTGTTTAGAGAGATTTAGACCAGACTGCCATTGCATTCCATCTTTAAGAAACATTTGTATACAGGTAAGGGAGCATATGTAATAGCTTTCGTTTCTAGTTGCCTTATTTAATAATTAAATCAACACATCTGATTGACAGTTCTTGTGAATATAAAGCTATGCAACAGAAAAATAGAAGCACTCATTCTTTTTTCTCCTTGTGGTTGTATGTCTCTCTCAGGCTGTGCCAGTGAATGACTCATACTGTGCCAGCTATAGTGCTTTTCTACACGCGCACACACATATACACAAACAAACACTCATAATTATGCGCGCACACACTCTTGAAGTGACATACGCAAGCTCACTTATCCTCTCGCTCCACCCATGTCAGCATATTCTTTTGTCAGCTGTGCTCAAGGTGGTTTGCTCTGATTGTTTGAATGGTGCTAAACGCATCAACAGCTCATTGGTGCTTCAGATGATGGTTATTACAAGGAGGGAAATAAACAGTCACTAACAGATTTCAAATTCAAGCACAATTATAATAATTATTTAGCAAATTACTCCCTGCAAAATGTAATGTGATCCAACAGCTATCCATAGTTAGTCTAATCTTTGACATCAGTCACTGAGTACACAATTTTTTATCTGTAATATTTATAAACAGTTGTGGTGATGGATGGCTATGACTAGCATCATTATTATGATTACTTACAGGATTGGGGATATAAACATACCACCTACCCAAAGAGTCTGACTTGATGTCTCAAATCATTTAATTTTAATTTAAAATGCTGTAATATTGGGTTAATACAGCTGTGAAAGGTTATTCCATTTATTAAGTGTTTACAACCAGAGCCTGCAGAGTGTTGTGGCATCTTGAAAAACGAATTAATTTTTATTGTAGGTGATGACACTTTGACCATTTAACATGGTGGACACATCAATGTGCCTGGAGCAGTCGATTGTGGAATCTATGCATATATAACTATGACCCAAGCATCCATCCAGAAACCCCTACAAACCACCCAGAACACACTAGCAACAATCACATTTAGATATAATGAATTTCCAAAATGCCCCATTTAGCAAATTTGACTGGAACTGAATCATAGCCTTATTCTCTGCTGTATGTCCTCAGGCATGGTACCAGATGTGCTGGAGAGATTGCCATGCAAGCAGACAACAACAAATGTGGTGTTGGAGTGGCTTACAACTCAAAAGTGGGAGGTGTGTGTTGTCAAGCTGTGTTTGTTCACTTTTTGTATCTTAAATACTCTGGTTTTACTGGTTAGAATGATTACATAACAGCATTGAGCCATACAACCAGTCATGCACGTACACAATCTGTCCATGTCCACTTCAACATATAAAGCTTTAGTGAGTCATAACATCATACAGCACCACAGATGATGGGATGCATTTAATCTCAAACTTGAAAGTTGTTTCAGCAAATGTCATCTTTCGGGCTTCTCATCTGCAGGCATTCGAATGCTGGATGGAATCGTGACAGATGCCATCGAAGCCAGTTCTATTGGCTTTAACCCTGATCACGTTGACATCTACAGTGCTAGCTGGGGCCCTAACGATGATGGAAAAACAGTGGAGGGACCTGGGCGTCTGGCCCAGAAAGCTTTTGAGTACGGTATCCAGAAGGTGAGAAATGTGGCCTATCCAGCAACCTTCCAGAACACTATAACAAACACCTAGAACACACTGGCAACAAGAACACCCTAGCAACCCCCCAGAACACACTAGCAACCAGAACACCATAGAAACTTCTATGAACACACTAGCAACCACCACAATTGCAACCATCCAGAACACACTAGCAACCATTTAGCAACCACCCAGAACATTCTAGCAACCACCTAACAACCATCCAGAACACAGAACACCCTAGCAACCATTTAGTGACCATCACACTAGTAAACATCCAGAAACCCCTAGAAACCATCCAGAACACACTAGCAACCATTTAGCAACCACCCATAACATTCTAGCAACCACCTAACAACCATCCAGAACACAGAACACCCTAGCAACCATTTAGTGGCCATCACACTAGCAACCATCCAGAACAACCACCCTGGTAATGTATAGTACTTATGACATCTAACTTTTAACCCAAACCCATTATAATCAAATAATCTCTAAATAACTGTTTTTACTCTAGGGTCGTGGTGGGAAGGGCTCCATTTTCGTCTGGGCATCCGGTAACGGTGGTCGTCAGGGTGACAACTGCGATTGTGATGGATACACGGACAGTCTGTACACCATCTCCATCAGCAGCGCATCCCAGCAGGGTTTGTCTCCCTGGTACGCTGAGAAATGCTCCTCTACGCTGGCCACGGCCTACAGCAGTGGGGACTACACCGACCAGAGGATAGTGAGTCTCTTTTGCTTCAATTACACATTTTCTTCACATTTCTCTCAGTTATTATATTGCTTTTAGTTTCCTTTGTGTCAAATGACTGAATGTCTCCTTGGAGATCAATAAAACAGATTGTCTGATGGTTTTGAGTTCTTTCGGTTGGTGTGTTTGCTTGTTCTCTGTTGGGTTTTGTTGGGTTGATATTTTATTGTTTATCTCATTGTCTTGCAGACTAGTGCAGATTTGCACAATGAATGCACAGAGACGCACACTGGGACGTCTGCATCTGCCCCATTGGCTGCAGGGATATTTGCTCTGTCTTTGGAGCAAAAGTATGTGAAAGAATTTGTATGTTATATGTTTTTTAAGATTACACTGGTTTTACATCAGTTCTTATGAGAAGTGATTTACATTTGAATAAAAATATGAATGTATTTACCTGCTCTCCACCCTAGTCCTGATCTGACCTGGCGAGACCTTCAGCACTTGGTGGTTTGGACGTCTGAGTTTGATCCCCTGGCTAATAACCCAGGTTGGAAAAGGAATGGAGCTGGATTGATGGTCAACAGTCGATTTGGGTTTGGTCTCCTGAACGCCAAAGCCCTAGTAGACTTGGCCGATCCCAAAATCTGGAAGCACGTTCCCGAGAAGAAACAGTGTATTGTCAGAGATGAGACATTCCAACCAAGGTAGAGTTTGCTTTCTGATATTAAAATAAAAACACAAGTTTGGCTTTTTGCATAAGAAACAAAGCAGTGGCGTTGCACCTCACACATTGAAGACAAAGCCACCCTGATCTCCTGCAATCTGTTACTGCGCACAGCTATGGCGATTCATTAATAACCGCTGTTTTTGTAATTCAAAGGAAGGTATATTTTGGGAATTTAAAACTGGAATCCTTGCCGGATTTTAAGAGATTGTGTGGCTTTAGTGTTCAGATGTTTCATTTCCCTGGATCTAAAATTCCTTGTAATGCAAAATGCTATTGAGCTACATGAACCACTGTTTGCAACATAAAATGTGTTTAACTGTATTTACAAACTAAAAAAATAACTTTTTTGGCTTTCAGACCATTGAAAGCTGCAGGTGAGATATCCATTGAGATCCCCACTAAGGCCTGTGCAGGACAGGTGAATTCTATTGGATCTTTGGAGCATGTGCAGGTGGAGGTCAGCATTGAGTACACACGGAGAGGAGACCTACACATCACACTTACTTCTCCATCAGGTGAGATAAAAGCACACTTAAACATGCTACCATGTGCATGTTTGGGAACACTGATTTTTAGGTTTCCCCCATTAGGTACCACCACAGTCCTGCTGGCAGAGAGAGAGAGGGATACGTCAGCCAACGGTTTCCGAAACTGGGCCTTCATGTCCGTGCACACCTGGGGAGAAAACCCCACTGGCACTTGGACCCTGAAGATTACAGATACGGTATATACTAGCATCTCTGCACAATTATTAAATGCACATGAACTGCCCGCTTATCACAATCCATTTCCTTCTCTCTTTTGCTCACAGTCTGGACGGATAGAGAATGAGGGTCATATTATGAATTGGAAGTTGATTTTGCACGGGACGTCTGAGAAGCCAGAGCACATGAAGGCGGCAAGGGTTTACATGCCCTACAATGCCGTACAAAATGATCGTAGAGGAGTGGAACCGATGGAAGACATGATCAAGGTCAGAACAGAAGCCAAAATTTAGAAGAGTCCAGTATGCAAATTATACAGTGACTATGTGATATGTCTAATAATTTTACTCCATGGTCTGTTGACCTTTATCTTATGCAACAAAATTTGTTATAGCCTATAGATAACTAAATAAATATATATAGTTACATATATTGTATATATATATATATATATATATATATATATATATATATATATATATATATATATATATATACAGTATATATATATTTTTTTTCATTGTATTCAAAGCAATATTATATTTTACATTTATAATATTTACTATATGTAAATGTAAATATAAAGATGCATATGTATAATAAATAATAAACACAAAAATATAAAATAAAATTTATAAAAAATAAATATAATAACATTTAATACAATATATAATTGTTGTATAATAATTAATGTAATTATATATTTACATTTAGTCATTTAGCAGATTCTTTATATTTATTTATTTTGTGTTCTAGAGTTGACTATAGGGGAACCAACATATTTCAAATCGGGAGTATTTTTTATTGTCATTAAAAAATAAGTAATAAAAACTACATAAATATTTAAAAAACTGAAAAATGCATTTTCAAGTTGATCCAACTAATGCATTTTTAGTGTTCCTAAAAAATCAAACAGGTAACTGACTTTTTTAACTATAAGGAAAGACTACAGCCACTATATTGAGCATTATAATTCATACAATCATCAATGTCCTGGAGTTTAGACTTGCTAGTGCTTGATTTTGCTTACAATGAACTACAGAAATGATTAAAAGAAGTGAAATTAGTTTTGAGAAAAGCATTTGAGCACAGATGACCTTTGATATTTTCAAGCATACTGTTTTACATCTGATGGACCTGTTGGAAACACATGGTATGCAATTCTTCCAGTCTTATCTCTGTAATTTCCTGTCTCTCTGACCAACAGGAAGCTCCGACTCCAGCTCAGAAACCTGAAGTTTCAAGTCCAGTGGTCCCAGACTCACTCCCACCTGCTGCTTCCATCAGTGTCCATGAAGAAAATCCAGAAGCCCCAGGCTCCTCCACTGCAAATCTGGCCCTGCTGCGTCTCCTCCAGTCAGCCTTCAACAGGCAAACCCCAGTGGTTCCTCCGCACACTCTGGTGGTTCCTCCCAAGACCTTGCAGCCCGAGAAGATCCCCCCACAGAAGCTTTACCAGGCCCTCGACCGGCTAAACCGCTATAGGGGCTCCGAGAACGGCTTATTTGGTGACTACAGTGACAACTTCTACAGAGCCCAACCGTACAGGCACAGAGATGACCGGCTGCTGCAGGCACTGTTTGACATGCTTGGAGACGACCAGCAGTGAGACAGGAACAGGGTAAAAGAAGCGGGATGCCCTGCTGAAAAGACTAGCTCATGGTTCCCATGCAGCTCTCTCAGTTTTGGTAGTGGAGCAGCATGTTAAACTGGTCTTGGTGGTTCAACTGAGTGAGTTATGCACTGCAACATCTCAAACTAGCTGCTATGCTAGTCTTTTCAGCAGGATAAAGGGGCAAGAAAGGAAGTAAGAAACTTGAAATAAAAAGCATTTTGTTCTCTTCCAGACAAGCTTGTTTTTATCTGCACATGTAGTTATGAACTATAAGAATCCTACGGCCTGTGTCTGTCAGTGTGAGTGTTTGTATATCCGTGGTGAACAGCCAGCTGTATTTGTCCCTCAGTTTTGAACCAGGTTGCTAAGATATAAAACCATTGACAGGACAAATTATGGCATCTCATGCCCTTTGCCCTCTTGTTGATTTTTCTCATGTTGCCTTCGCTACCACCAACCTTTGCATGCTATAAAAAGTTTACATTAGGATGTTAAGAAAATATTGTACTATAAAGAGCGTGATTGTAAATTGTAACTAAAGTCTTTGCACAATCAGTTTAAAGGGATAGTATACCGAAAAATGATAAATGTAATTTACTCACCCTCATGTCTTTCCAAACATGTACATGTTTTTGTTTTTTTTGGCTGAACACAAAAGAAAATACTTTGAAAAATATTGATAGCCAAACTGGTAACTTTCATAGTATTTTTGTTGATATTATGGGAGTCGATGGGACCCAAATCTATTTCAAAATATCTTATTTTGTGTTCCAAAAAAAGAGGAAAAGAAAGTCATACATGTTTTGAATTACATTAAAGTAAGTAAATATTTTTTTATTTTAAGTTGACGTGAAATCAAATCTGACCCGATGTACTTTCTCAATGTACTTTCTTAGTGTCACTGAGCACGATTCGTTAGTGCACACTATTCCAAATAAATAAATGTTTGTCTTAATATTTTAACTAAATTTAACTCGCTCTCCACCTCTGAAAGGACTTGCCTTTTTGACTGATGTCAAAAATGTATTACATTTTTCAGTGGATTGTAACACACTTTTCACAAATCAAA
Organism: Carassius auratus; assembly: GCF_003368295.1. Classification (NCBI taxonomy): domain Eukaryota; kingdom Metazoa; phylum Chordata; class Actinopteri; order Cypriniformes; family Cyprinidae; genus Carassius; species Carassius auratus. Next base: position 4,927,265 of record NC_039288.1, on the reverse strand, counting down.
TCAATAATTAAAATAGTATGTTATTCGGTTTCCTGTGGACCCCTTTAACAATAATGATAATAATGATCTTTTATTTCAGTTGGCAAAATTTAAAATTTTTATTTAGTTTAAATTGAAATACTAAATAACTAAAATGGCCTTTACTATAACTAATAAATGCAAATTAATAAAAACTATATATTCATACAAAAACAAAAAACACGTTAAAATTAAAGTAAAAAATAAAATATTATATATAAAACCTATAATAATATATCAATGATACTATTTTAAAACAAAATAATTCATAATATATTTTTTATTTTATTTAAAATATTAGCAATTTGTTAAGAAATAAGGAATATGTTCAGTTACATATAGAAAAATTAGTCATTAAATATTTATATAGTAAATCTTAAAAAATATTAAAGTCTTGAACATTACTTAAAATCTCAGGTAATTCCAGAAAACTATTTAGGTAGTTTATCTGACATAAAACTGGGAAACCCTCTTAAAGAACACCAGTAACACCTGGTTCTACAACTGAGTGCTTATAGATCACTGTATAACGTTCAGGATGACAGTGTTTAGAGAACTATTTTTCAGTAAACTGTAGAATACCGAGGACATATACCTGTGGGACACCTTAAAGCCTATATTTCTCTACCCTTTTTGTTTTTGCACAGCTTTTACCATGTACCTCTCCTCCTGCTCTCTCTAGAAACACATGCTTTCTAAATAACCTCTAAATAGTTATGTAGAAATAATTATGATTTTAGAACATCCCAGGAAACTGAGTATATGTATCAACCGATTTTATATTCAAAAATTCATAAAACAAAGATAAAGTTTTATTTTTCTAAGAGTTCATAGTAATTTATGAGAGTAAAGAGAAGTAATATCTATATAGAACCCTAATATATTATAGTGCCATTTACCTCATAAGCCTAAATTGCATTTCTGTCTCTTATGAATATATGTTGTTGTACCTTTAACCTGAATGTTTATGGATGTATTTCCAATAAACTCTATCCAGCTGTTGTGATGATGCTCTGAAAGGGATTGTCTGTGTTTTGCATTTGTAATGCCATCAACAGGCTTGTATGTTCCTGCCCTATTCTATTTATTGGTTAAGTTAACTATGTTGAGTTAACTAAGTCTGAGTGCAAAACGTAAATTGGAAACCACAGTTATATTTGTATTTTTTTAAATATAGAATCTGAAGTTGCTGGACATATCACTTTGTAAAAATAAATGACTTGATGAATGTTTGTCATGGTTCAGCACATACTTTATTATTATTTATTTTTAGAGAAGTATTAGTGTTTATTAACTATGAATAGTACAGTATATTTAAATACAGTTTTAAATGACACACAACCTGTCATTTTTCAGTGTGCTCAGTGTTTATACCAATTTACGCATTTGTCTAAAGTTGTTTACAAAATGCATAGTTTAATGTCTTTTTTCTTAATAAACTAAACAGTAACATTACAAGCAAATAAGTTTTTGCATATATTGAAACTATATTGAATACAAAGTGAACCTAATTTCCTGTTTACTTCAGCAATAATGCAAATATTTCTGGCTTGTGAGAGCTTTGTGTAACAGCTATTCATCATGCATGTCCAAACACTACCTCAATAAGCTGTAAACTGGCCAATATATTTTGGTTGAAGGACATGCAATAACCCATTTGCTTGAAATCAGTAAATTATGAAAGATATCAGAGAACATGTCACAGCCTGAACGGCTTTTGTGGTGATTAACTAAGATTAAAATGTCAAATCAGTCAAGTGAACACTCAGGTGAACAAGCCTTTGGTATTTGTTTTCTCAGTATGCTGATGTTGTGAGAATTTGGTTAGATTTTAATTTATTATTCTCACTGTCCAGTTTCACTAAACACTTACTGTTTGTCATAAAGAGACATAGCGCCTTCTTGTGACGCAAAATGCACACTAAGAACATCAGAGTTCAGGACATGAAACAGTTAACCCATCTGGGGTTGCTGGTTAATAGCAAAGCCACATTTGCCCCTGCTGGTAGATGTTGTAATATCAAATATATGTTATATAAATATCAAATGTTTCATTATATTACAGTAGATGATTCACCAGTGGATGGGTAAAATAAATGTATAAAGATTTATAAATAAATAAATGTATACACAATTAAAAAAATATATAAATATGTATCTACAAATGTTTATATTTATAAAAAATATATAATCTTTTCATATTGACAGCCATTTAGCACCCATGTATTCTGAAAAACAGAATTATTAGCAACATTAAAATAAAATAAAATAAATACAAATATTTCATTATATGATAGTAGATTACTTGCTTTTAGGGTAAAATACGTTTACACACACACACACAGAATATGTAGCTGTAAGTCTGAATGCAAAGAGATTAATGAAATTCTACATTATATTACATGAACATATTCTGCTTTTAACAAGCACACTCTCTGTTCATTTTTCTCATTTTCTTTCACTCTTCGCTGGAATCAACTGTCCTCCTGGAGTTTATTCTACCCGGATTCCCTCCAAATCTGGCTGCTTTGGACGAGAGCCATGATTCCACCGGTCAGATGATGAGAAAGAAGCAGAATACTGTGTGAAAGAACCAGCAGAGAGGACAGAGAATAAAGAACAGGAAGAGTTAAGAGTGGGAAAATGAAAAGAAAACATTATATTAAAACTGATGGAACAGGTGCAAATAGAAAAGACTTGGTAGCAATGAGAAATAGGAGGGCTGAAATGAACAAGGGAGGCCAGGGAAATCTCTCTCCCTCTCTCTCTCTCTCTCTCTCTCTCTTTCACTGTAAATCCCATCTTCTGCTTTGCATGCAGAGGAAGCATTTTGCATTTCTCCGGAATCATCAGAATCTTGTGGTATTCCATTTGCTAATTCCGTCCAGCCCGAGGTGAAGTGAAAGGTGTTTGGAACTTATGAAAATGTCCTGAGACTGGATTTGCAAGATTATGCAGCTCCGCAACAATACTATCGCAGGGGGTTTTTGGCCTTAAAATGAGTTTTTCTCTCATGCAGACAGACATAAATCTCAATAACCTGTGGACTTTTTGCAAAAACTCAAGAACAACTTTGTCAGCAAAATGCTTGATGCAGCTCTCTTTTTATTTGCTTGCTATAGGATCACTATTTTTGCTACAGATATGAATGATGCCTTTTGGGTCAGCTTAATTTAATTTAATTTGTATTATTTTATCATTATATTGTGTTTTATGTATATAGGTTTTATAGAAGTGAGACCATAATATATCACTGCCTTTTGGGCTGGTATTTTATCTATTTATTTATTAAAAATAGAATAGAAACACCATTACAACATTTGGATATTATTTTTATTTATTTATTATTTGGGATGTTATGTTCTCCTAATCTTTGTTACATCAAATAATCTTAAACTTAATTTGATTAAATCAGTTATTTTAAAGTAACTGAAGCAAAAGTCATTCATAAATATCTTCTATTCCTACTAGAGTAAAAAAGAGGCCTGGCTGCGTTTGGAAACACGAGACTGGCCACACCATCAGTGTCTGTTGGGAGATATGGCTCATACATCAGTGTTTCCATGTGATAAGGACCAATACAGCTGGTGCCACTTGTATTTCCAGATGATGGTCAAACATTAACAGGCCTCGCCGTTTCCAAGACTTTTAATATTCCAGAAATGACGGAGAGGAACTGACAGCGGGACAACAGTGTCACCTGTATACTTAACTCATCATGTACTTCCTGAGAGACAGGCTGTTCTGACATAGAGTATGCAGTGTGTCCTCGCATGGCACTTGTAGCACTCTGAGTGTGTTGACAGAGCAGTGAATAAGTGTAAGGAGCGCATTTGTATGGTTGCATGTTGGTTTTAGGCATCACTGACAGACTTTCAACCATCAAAGATATGGCTCTTTACTATTGACTCAAAAACAGGTTCACATTGCAAAATGAAAAAATAATAAATATGCATTGCTTTGATAGAAAAATAAACATGCTCTTTAAATTTTTTAAGAGTGGGGAAAAAGCTTCCCGTTTACATTAAAGGACTAGTTTACCAAAAAAAAAAAAAAAAAAAAAAAAACATAGCTGAAGGTGTACTCACCCTCAGATAACTTGAGATATAGTAGAGTTTGTTTCTTCTTCGGAACAGATTTGAAGAAATGTACCATTGCATTACTTGCTCAGGACTGGATCCTCTATAGGGAATGAGTGCTGTCAGAATGAGAGTCCAAACAGCTGATAAAAACATCACAAAAATCCACACAAGTCCACTTTTTTCACTGGAATAACCATTATTATGGATTATGGACTCTTATTTTGGGTAGACTTGATGGTTTGAAGTTTTAATCATTGATTTGTTTGTTACAAACACACAGCTTTTCTCTTTGGAAGGTGTTAATTAATGGACTGGAGTCATGTGGATTACTATGATGTTTTCATCAGTTGTTTGGACTCTCATTTTGACGGCACCCATCCACCGTAGAGGATCCATGTGTGAGCAAGTGGGTGGAGTTCTCTGTTTAAATCTAGCCAACACTAACCTACTTTAGTTATGCACAACCCTAGTGAAACTCATGAAATTGTTTAACTAGTGTCATGTTAACACAACATACATTTTAATATAAAACACATAATCTCATCATATAAAAGCTTTGGTTTGTTTATATTTGTATATATGTTTGTGATTTTTTCTTCTACTCCCTACAGTCCTTTTTTTTTTTTTTTACCAGGTGTATTTGTTTTTCATTTTTCAGTCTCTGCTTGCGAACGCAGACATGTGTCTTGGTCCCACATGGAGTACTAAGGTCAAAAGATCCACAGTCTAGCTCTGTAATCTAATGCCAGGCAGCTAAAGTAAGCAGAAAGTGTTGAGGTGACTGCACATACACACACACTCACACCCACTGAACAATGTTAAATATCTGTTGATAAAAACAAGCAACCTCCTAGAGGAAAATATATTGCTCAGAGTTTGTTCTTACAGATCATTATGTTTCATTCTGTACTCGACTTTAGTACATGTATGAAAATGCTTAAACGAAATTAAATCAGATGCAGTGACTTCAGTGAGCCTGAATGTTTCCACTCCTCAGCCATTATGCCACTGACAGATGCATCAGCATGATGAGAAACTAATTAACACCCACTTAATTAATTATCATGCTGTTCAGCTAAAAATCACTTTAAGAGTGTTCCTTTACAAAGACATCATATAATCCCGTTACTTTATCTGTATAGCCTCCTGGACCAGCATGCATTGCAGGGCCAATTTTAAAGACCAAATAAACCAGTTTTTAATCAAGGGTGTGGCAGGTTTTTTAAGCAGGCCTAATCTCAAGGATTCACAGTGGTTTCCCTGCACCCAGCACCACACCAAAACACTCTGCATAATCACTCGGGGCCTGAGTGTGACTCTGTAAGGCACAGCAGGTGTGCATGCTGGGGGAAACTAGCCAGAAGCCGCCAAACAAGTTTTCAGATGTGGCAGATTTACGGATAAATGGTTGACCTTCTCAGATGACACTTTGGCCCAATCCAGTCTAGATGATCAATATGTTTAGATCAGATTGAACTCATTAAAAGACCTGTTGTCGACAAGTCTTGGTTTGTTTGCTGGATTACGATTAATGCAATGGTTTGTCACACTTACATGTAAAAATACCCAGTCTATCAATCGTGTCCAGAAACAGTTGTTCCTTGTTCAACATGTTCCTGCAGATTACTGGATGACTGATGTAACCACGGACTGACTGTGACTCAGAATGACCCTGATGCAACTGGCTGATGACTGGAGTATGTCACTGCTTACAAACAGTGAGACATGTACAATAATACACCTGCAGGCTGGACCCAAATAGGCCAAACACTTGTTTGACACCTATTGCAGTGTTGTTGTTTTTTTAGAAGTACTGTGGCAAAGACAGGGAGTGGTATGTATGACGGCTGTCAAACCGAATCTGACTCCAATCTTAGCAACGGTGGAGATAACACTCCAAAAACTGTATACTATTAATTAGTGTAATTAATTTCCTTTTTTTAAATAATCCTTAAAATTACAGGAAGGGTGCAGAAGCAAGCAAATCCAACCAGCATCTAAATTCATTTTATTAACAAAAAAGTTTTTTGTTTTTTCTTTTTAACTAATATTATTTTGCAATCTACAAGTATTAAACCAACAATATAATGGCAATAAACTACATAACATAAACTGAAAAAAAAAAAATTTGAAAACATAAAAATTGACAAGGCTAATTTTTAAGGTTAACTACTGTTAATCAGCATGTTTATTGTTAACCATAATGAATCGGCATGGTTATAATCTCAAAAGGTACACATATCAGTCTTTATCAACAATATATATATCAATATATTTCATATATTTCACAATATATTTTATAATTATTTATTAGTTTTAAAATAAATATATATATCAAATAATAGAGAAAATAACAAAAATAAATATTTAAAAAATTTGACATTGATATATGAGTGGGTGTGGGTGTGTGTGTGTGTTCATAATTTAATGATACAAAAGAAATAATGATTCAAATACATATATTGCATATCAACTTACTGGCATATCAGCTACATATTGGCTAACTGACCAGGAGGATTTTTAAAATGTTCTTGACCCATAATTAAACTCAAAATAGCAATATCAGAAGATAAATTGGTCTATATGTAACTTAATCATTTCAAAATATTTCATATATTTTATATTCTTTTAATTTGTATTTAAAAAAAAAAGAATAGAGGAAACAACAAGCACAAACTAGCATTAGCTGAATATCATGCAAACACGATGTCATGCTTGTAGAGCAGGTGAAGAAGCATAGGCCTAGATAAAATAATTAGGAAAGATCATCAGGAAACCTCTCAAGCCTAAAGTGTTAAAGTAAAAAGACAACAAGTCTCTTAACTTTCTAACAGTCAAGAGCAGAAAGAAGGGACTTAAAGGGATAGTTCACCCAAAAATCTAAACTATGCCATTAATAACTCACCCTCATGTCGTTCCAAACCCATGAGACCTCCGTTTATCTTCGGAACACAGTTTTAAGATATTTTAGATTTAGTCCGAGAACCCTCAGTCCCTCCATTGAAACTGTGTGTACGGTCTACTGTCCATGTCCAGAAAAGTAATAAAAACATCATCAAAGTAGTCCATGTGACATCAGAGGGTCAGTTAGAATTTTTTGAAGCATCGAAAATACATTTTGCTCCAAAAATAGCAAAAACTACGACTTTATTCAGCATGGTACAAGTCATTCTTTTGTTCGTTATCTGGCTCGGCTCGGTGTTCATCTTCAGTTCTCTCTTCACAGCAGTTCAGTCAGTATACTGTTTGAGTACATGAATTACTTCGGGATATTGGTTTATTCTGACTCAGAGGGAGAGTCAGCCACTTTAAAAAAGTTAACAGCTTAAGTCATTTGTGGATTAATGCGTATTGGAGACGCGAACCTTTTAAAAACGATTCAGATCGATTTGATGAAATGGTTCAAAAAGATCCGGTTACGGATGATTCGTTCGCGAACTGGATATCGCAAACTGCTTTGATTTGAACTCTCTCTCACAACAGACACGGAAGAGAAGACAATGCTGAATAAAGTCGTAGTTTTTGCTATCTTTGGACCAAAATGTATTTTCATTGCTTCAAAAAATTCTAACTGACCCTCTGATGTCACATGGACTACTTTGATGATGTTTTTCTTACCTTTCTGGACATGGACAGTAGACCGTACACTACTTCAATGGAGGGACTGAGAGCTCTGACTAAATCTAAAATATCTTAAACTGTGTTCCAATGACAAATGGAGGTCTCACGGGTTTGGAACGACATGAGGGTGAGTTATTGATGACATAATTCTGATTTTTGGGTGAACTATCCCTTTAAAGTACTTTTGGTCAGGTCCCTCCCTCTGTCCGCATTAGACAGAGTTTGCACGTATGTCAGAGGGACTATGGTGGAGGGCTGGTGAAGATGATGGCAGCTCTCTGCGAGGATGGCACATATGGACTCAACTGTGGCCGCAAGAGCGACAGAATATCAGTCTTACATGTCAAACTGACAGAATCAGCATTTAAAGCGCTAGAAAACTACCAAAACTGTAAGGTAAGTGCTGGAAAACTTAATAGTTTTATGTAGAGCGAGAGAGAGAAAGAGCGAGAACTTGCTCGCCCAAAAAAGACATGAGGTGTTTTATTCCTTTCTAAACAATGCTAAATCTTTAAAAAAAGGTCAATAAAGGTTTTCAGTTGGCTGTTGTCCGTGTAGAATTGATTGGAAAATGGTTTTACAGAAAAGAAAGAAACATAGAGGGAGCGAACATTATGCCAACACACCATTATCTGCTATAAACTCTTTGCATATATTTTCAACTATAAAAACCACATTTATTAAATGTTAATACACGTTTGAAGTCTCAGCGATCGAAAGAGCATATTAACAGGAACAAATGTGGAAATTGTTGCGTTAGTTCTATGTTTAATTGTGTTTTATCCTTGAAAGATGAGCTACAATGCTAACAGTTAGAGAAAACTTTCTCTTCAAACTAATAACGTCGATTAGATTGTCTGTCATTTCGGCGTCTTGATCATTTTAGTTAGTTCACAGTCTCTTTAAAGTAAATGTTTAGTGTTACAGGCAGAAAAGCCATTTGAAATGTATGAAAATTAAAGTTTGGTGAGCTAGCTGATAGCATGGCTACTGTTACCAGTTGGCAGTCCTCCAACAATGATTAAGTTCATAATGTGGCGAAATTTTTGTTATTTGATTTGCATTCACGACTCTAGTTCAAATAAACATTGATTAGAATCACAATAAGACCAAATAACGTATATGTTTGTCTACCTAACGTCTAAATATGGTTGCTTCGCTAGCTAGTTAGCTGTGAAGACCTATTAAAACACACCTGAGGAGTTTAATGTGTTTTATTACAACATATTGTGTCGTTTTATGTTATAATCTTTGTTTATGATGCGCTTAAAAAGTAATAAGTTACAAGTGAATTAACTCTGGTTCAGAAAGGATTAAGTTAACGTTAGTCCAATTTTGATGTGTGGCATGGTGACTAGCCTAAATGGGGAAACCCTTGACTTTTGCTTATACAGTTTTTGTACACAAATCTGTACTAGGCTTGCGTATGGTAATTTCCATTTGGGTCATTCAAGTGAGTCGTAACATAATGTGTGAGTTCGATTTGTAATGAATATGGATATGGAAATTGATAAAGGGGGTAAGATCTTCTGGGCATTTTGATACGTTGAAAGAGTTTCCATTGGCTTACTAGGAGGAATCAGGCAGCTTCAATGAAGAGCTGCATTGTCTGGAATTTTTTAAAGCTCTACACTGCTCAAAGTGCTTACAAGGCAGTGTTTGACTTAAAGCTACAGCGTTGTAAAAAAAAAAAAAAGGAGAGAAAAAAAACATTCCCTGGGTTCATATAGATGGTTCATTCGGTCCTGAAAGGCCATATCCTGGTAAACATTTAAGCCCAAGATTTGCTTCGGGTTGTGGATGATTGGACATCCACCCCATTCATCTAATCCGGGTCACCTATTAAAATGAAGTCAACCCATTTTGTTTTGAATTTCTCTTAGAAGAGTTGAGTTGAACCTTGAAGCCTGTTTGAGACTAAAATTAGCTTAGTAATCCATCAAGTTCCTGCTTTAGACTGGCACTGTTTGTCTTTGCTGATTAGGCCTTGCAGTTTGGTTGACACTCAAAATGTTACAACACTGCATCGGGGAGACCAGATGAACAAGCTCGGAGATCACGAACAAATCACATGCTGTTCCATTGAAATTATCTAGTATGATTATAGTATTTATTAACATTTTACTTGTTGTTTATATTATAGTTTAAATTTTAGTAGTTTTATGTGCTTTTGAATTTTTTTTTTTTATTGGTTATTTTAGTTAATTTAAAAATTACTTTTTTAAAATCTAAAATGTTTTTATTGTAGCTTTATTTTTCATAGAGTTTTTTTATTTTATTTTTTTTAAGTAGTTTTAGTTTTTCATTCAAAGTGCATGACATTCAGTTGATGTTATCTAGTATGGAAGAATTCAAAAAATGTTACAACAAAATATTAAAGTGCTGCAGAAGGTTCTGTAGTCGTGTTCTGTATTGTGTCACATTGGTGTAAAAAATGTAGTGATCATATCCTGCAGGGCTTAGAGTCCTCCTTTATTAATCAGATAGTTGTAAGGGATTACTGACTACTTTGTCTGTACCATACCTGTCTTACCTTTGGCATAATAAAGCGAAATAGACAGAATGCATAATGTTCTTGAAGTATCTCCAGCTAGCTTGATTGACTGATCGGAATCTTAGCACATGTTGTTGTCATGTTCCAGATCTGTTTGTCTTCAAGCTACCATTCCCAGCTGAGCTCGTGGTTAATCATTGTTCATCTTTCGGCAATGGGACAAGACAGTCAGACAAAGAGAATGTCTGAAGCTTAGCGATGATCCTGGAGCAGTACTTTATCTTTCGCGTGGCTCTAAATGTTGATAATAGATCTTTAATTGCTAAAGCGTGTCTGTAGATTATTTTATTTTTGATTCACTAAGGAAGATGTTTAACCGAGTTGTCGGTCACATTTAATTATTGGTGGTTGGTGAAATGGTAAATAACAATGAATCACATTGTCCAACAGCATGCACATTTCTTAACTTATGTAATGTGTGGTTACTATCCTAACTATGCATGATTATATGTAAAGTTAAAATGTTATTATTTGCATTTACCATTATGTTCGTGACCCTGTCCACACAGATGTCCAACCCATTTCTGAGTGTTAAAAACCACTTGGTTTAGGCTTCCAAATCATCAGAGAGCTTAACCGTAGTTCTTCGTCCTCCTGTGTAATGTGATCTGATCTAGTCTGTGCAAGTGTGCTTGGGGGTGGGTGCTTGTGAAACTTATCTGGTTAAGCAAGCCTTTGCAGATGGAGGAGGCTTTGGGCAGTATTTGAATGTAACCAAAGGTGTATGATTGTGGGGATGTGAAGGGTTTGCACTATGTGGGATGAATTCAGGCAAATTGAGACATTTTTCAATTGAGATGAGTGGGAAAAAATGACAGTGTTTTCTGTTCCAGTGGATATGGAAGGTCAAGTTTGAATTGATTGCATTATGGGATATTTCTTAAGCCCCTTTCACACTGCACGTCGCACCCGGCATATTGCCGGAACATTGCCGGGTCGCCTTCTGTGTGAAAGCAACCACGTCCCGGGATTGATTCCGGCATTGAACCCGGGTCGGGGACCTAGTAACATTGCCGGGTTCAACCTGGGACGATCACTATAGCCCCTTTCACACTGCCATTCCGGCAAATACAGCGGTAAAGTGTTCCTGTAATTGTTCCCTGGTCGCTAGATTTGGCACTTTCACACAGCCAGTGATGACCCGGTATATGTGCGTGCTTTCACACACAACCCCTGAAGATCCCGTAACGACACGTGACATCAGCGCGTGACGTGTAATGTACGAGTCGACAACGCTTGGCACGTTATACTTTAACTGAAGCAAGCAAACGATCTCTGCGTCAGCGCGGAAAGTGAGGAACTAACTGATCTCTGCTTCATTACAGTTTGCACATGTGTTTTCGTCGCGAATGTTGATCTTCCTTCAAAACAGCCGGTAAAAGAGTCGCGCGATAACGCGCGTCATCACTTCGATACCGAATTAGATCTGGCTTTTGTTCACACAGCGCTCGTTCCGGATCGATTACCGCAATGTTACTATGTCCCCGACCCGGGTTCGATTCAGTAATCAATTCCGGGACGTGGTTGCTTTCACACAGAAGGCGACCAGGCAATGTTACGGGAATATTGCGGGTCCGACGTGCAGTGTGAAAGGGGCTTGTGTGAGTTACTCACTTTCCGTGCTGACGCCGAGACTGTTCGCTTGCTTCAGTGAAAGTATAACGTGCCTAGCGTCTTCGACTCGTACATTACACATCACGCCCTGATGTCACGTGTCAGTACGGGATCTTTACGGGTTGTGTGTGAAAGCACGCACATATCCCGGGTAATCACTGGCAGTGTGAGAGTGCAAAATCTAGAGACCCGGGAACAATTGCCGTAACACTTAACCCCTGTATTTGACGGAATGGCAGTGTGAAAGGGGCTTTAGAGTGTGGTCTGGTTGTAAACTGCACATTTTAGGTACTGCTTGTATTCTATGCATGCAGAAAATCCACATACTGTAACTTTTTAGATTATTTATACTACATGCTGGAGATAAAGTACTCCTAGTATGCTATTCTTGTATTATAGTTGCACTAATCTTCTTTTTCATAATTATATTAGCCGATGCCCATTTCGTTGCTTATATATGATGTTTGGATGGATAAGTTAGTAGTTTGTTGACCATTTTGAATTTTCTCATCTTTTCCAGAATGCACAGTCCTCACAGGCGACGATCCGTTTTCAGGGTCTTCAAGGGGTAAGTTGACTTCAGATTGCCTCAATATGAGTTTAACAGCATCTGAATGAGTATCATCGGTATTACTGGCTGAGGACTGGGGGTTACTCATCAAAGCACTCTATAATTGTGAGCCTGGTGTCTTAATAGAGCCTTCAGCCCTCGCAGTTTTATTGGGCGGTGTCTCACTTTTCCACTTTGAAAGCGCCTATTTAACCTCTGACCCTGTGCACCATGCTGTAGTTTACCTCAGACGCTGTGTCACTATAAATACTGGGTCGGCGAGTAGGGTTCCGGTTTTACGCTCATGAATGCTCTCTCTAAAGACATAGTGTGTTTAACTAGTGCCTATAGTGCAGTTGACATGTTATTACAAAGCTCTGATTGAGCTGACACCATGAGTCTGTTTCAAAACATAGGCAGCCATCTTCCTTCATCCATCAACAGTGATGGATCATCATAGGTGAATCATTTGAAATGCCCTTCATGGGCGGCAGTTCTATTAACTGTCAGTCAAGTGCATCACAAATACTACTCTTCATGAGAACGGCACAAAAGACTTGACCAGTGCTAACGGTAGATTCCAGTAGAGCTTTGCATTAGCATCTTGCTAAGCTAATAACCCTAAACTCTCAAAATGCATGTATGAAATTGCTGGGTGATTAGCAGCGTTATTTTAGTATTATTTATTGTTCTATAGTAGTATAGTAATAGTTTTTATTTTTATATTTTTCAGTAAATTTAGATTGTGCTTTGATCATTTTATTTGTTTTGATTTTGCTTAATATTATATATTTAGCTTTTTTTTATTTTAAGTTTTAATAATTTTGGTTTCTCGACTTTAATAGTACTTCAGTTAATTTGCCAAGGAAACATTTCAAATTTTCATTTAATTTTTGAACATTTAATATTTTAGATTTTTCACCTTTTCTTATTTCAAATTAATCAAAGGCACATATTTATTTAAAATATGAAGTGTGAAACCACCAAAAGGCACTTGTCTACTGTAAAGGTAGATCACTTTGACTTGCTAAACTGATATAATTTTTTTTCATGATGACCTCTATTAGCACTTAATTTTTTTTTTTCTGTCTATCAGCGCATTCAAATCCCAATGACAGACACTTCCAATGGCTTTCATAACTTCGAATTTTATCTGTCCAACTTTGGCAAAGACAATCCTCAAGGAAGCTTTGAATGTATCCACCAGTACATATCTAGGTAAGTTCTGAGCAAGATTCTTGTGCATCAAAACTACTGCTCATTTTGCTGTCTTTACTCCTTTTTAAAAACTCTTTGTGCCTGTTAGCTCTGGGGTCCCCCATCTGTCCTCCCTGGGAACGATTCAAGACAAAATCACAGTATGTGCCACCAATGACTCCTACCAGGTGACCAAAGAGCGTGTGACCAAAGCAGAGGACGATAAAAGCAAAAACAGCACCAAATTCATCAGACCCGGAGGACCGTTCAGAGGTTTGATATTAATGCACTGTATTTGATCTCTTATAACATGCACACAAACTCGTTTTGGTCACTGATGGTAGGAGAGTACCCAGTACTGCATTCATCAGAAGTTAAAAATGACTAGGTTAACGGTTTTAAGTGTGAAAAGCTCTCTATCCGATGTAATGTAACATTTTCAGCATTTCCGTTTCATGGTTGGTGTTCCAATCGAAACGTTTCAGTTTCAAAGAATCTTTCTATGCATCTGATGATTATCTTCACAGGATGGGGTTTTCTTTTCAGTGTTTGTTTTAATTTCTCAATTCAGATGTGTGTGTGCAGATCACATCATGCAGATCTCCTCATATTTTTCACATTGACCTGTAACGCTCGGCCAGTTCAGTTGGAACTGTCACATAACCATGTGCGTTAAACCAATTGGGAGCTTTACAGAGAGTGATGTATGGATTAGGGTTAAGAGAAAAAAGCAAGTAAAAGTTCATCCTGTTTATCTGATTTGGCTAAGTCTTGGCGTAAACTATGTTTCCTAGATTACCAACGTGCCCCACATAGAGATGTGTGGAAATGGAAAGTGACAGACTGAATCTTTCAGGCTATTGTCACCTGCTTAGGCTTTTAAATGAAATCAGCATTTTTTGCATTTAAAAAAAAATGTGGGGGTGGGGGGGGGGGTAGACAATGTTGCAAATCCTGAGACCTGTTTTATCTGTTATCTAGGTTTTAAAAATGGTATAAACATTTAGGAAAAAAGGTGGACCCTTGAGGGTTTTTAGAGTGGCTTTAACTAACACTCAAATACAGCCCATTATATTTCACCCCTACCAGACAAAACCGGTCTCTCAGCACCTGTTCAGCTGTCATTCCCCTTTGGGAGCCCCATTCTCCGGGCCACAGCTGGCTTCCACCGCAAAACTGGAAAAATCAGTTTCACCCCCATCCCTCGGCACTAAGCCGCAGGGGAGGAGTGATCAGGACGCACAGCAAAAGGAAGTGCAAGAAAGAGGGTTTGTGGCATGAGGCTTTGCTGCAGCTGGTTCTCAGTAAACCACAGTACACCCTCTTTTGTTTGTGTGTTTAATCTGAGAGACACAATCAAGAGTTCGAAATGGTGCACATTTCCCATATAACCCAGAGATTAAATGATCTTCCCTTCCTTGATTCCTCCCAGTCTGCCATACATGTGTGATGGCCAAAGCTTATTATCCACTGACGTAAGCATTTCACCTGACTGGCAGGAGTAGAGAGAGAGCAAAGTTTGCATCTGGATCGGCACATGTTTGGGCAAACCAAGGGAGAGTTCACAAGAGAAAGACGTAGGAAGTATGATGGCTAAAGAGTCACTTCCTTTAATCTTTTAAATAGCTTTTGAGGAATTTCATAAAAGAGGAATCTTTTCTGTGACCCTTGAAACTGTATGAACTTTAGTAGTGTTTCGAGAATAATTAGGGTATAGAGTTAGGGTAGAGAGACTCGTTATGGTATCAATGTACTTAACATCTGACTGATGTGGCTGCTTTCAAATGCTTGCATGCTTATTTTTGGATACTCTAAAAATACTAAAGCAGCACATTATTCAAATTAATTTTGCAAGATTGAATTTGAAACTTCAGTCTTGCATTCGTTGATTCTCTTCCGAGGTGTACAGTAGAGAAATTATGTATTAAGCATGAGGTTTTGTAGGCATAATTAGACAATAGAAATTATATATCATCTGGATACTTGGTTTAGCATTAATCCTAATCTTGCATACACTGTAGAATGCAGTAGTGTGTGAATTAAGACCTTGAGTACATGGCTCAACACATATTATATACCAATTTAAAGCACTTGTTAATGATAACTGTTTCACTGTTGTAACCACTCTGCCTTCCTGTGAATGTCGTTTTGGCATAGACAAAAAAGTCCCGCACCGAAAACCGGCCCCCTCAGCCCCTGATCCTGTTCCAGAGAGGAAACAGACCACCCCTCTTAACCCAGCCAACACCATCCGCAAGTGCCTTACCAACAACCCCGTATCGCAACGGCCATACAGGGACCGCGTAATTCACCTTTTGGCCCTGCGCTCTTACAAGAAACTAGAGCTGCTCGGCAGACTGCAAAGAGACGGCGTCAGCCAGAAAGACCGCAACTCTTTGGGCTCTACACTACATCAGGTAAGAGTGAAATTGTGGAGTGGAATCGGTTCTCTTCTCACAATTAAAGCGACCATTACACTCAATTCACAGCAGGAGTGATCTTTTATATTAATGAATATTTTATATGTTCCTTTGGCTCAGTGGTAGAGCATTGAGTTAGCAGTGGAAAAGGTTGTGGGTTCGATTCCCAGGGAACACATGTTAGGTAAAAAATGTTAGCCTGAATGCGCTGTAAGTCGCTTTGGATAAAAGCGTCTGCTAAATGCATCAATTTAATTAAAATTAAATAATAAAACAAGTTTTAACAGAAGACTCCTAAAATTGGTCTCATTCACTTCCTTTTTAAGTGCTCCACTTGTAACCTCGATGTTTGTTTGATGCTCTTGATTGCATTTTTACTTGTATTTAACCTGAAATATTAGTTTAATGTTTAAAGAGTGAGATGAAAGTCATTAATGGCACTTAACTTGCTGTGCAAGTTCTCTCAACTCAATGCAACTTGAGGACTATCATGATCATGCATATTAGCTCACAATAGGTCACAGAGGCTCGAACCATAGATAGCATCAAATCACAGCTGTAATCTACCCATAGGCTGCAGGCTCGCAGCACTTTCACAGAAGCACAGTGTCACGTAATGCAAGTCACCATTTTACAGCCCGAACACAAAGATTTGCATTCACCTCAGATGAATTTATAGCACACTGCAAATTAGGCAACCATATATTAAACCTATTAAAGTAATTATGCACATGCATGGACTCTTTAACACAGCCCATGATGTAGAGACTAACATACTTCATTGAAGTCAATCTAAGGTCATACTGTTGACAGTCATCGTATTTGAATGGCTTTTGTCATCAAAAGGGGTAGAAGTCACGATTTCGGTTCTGCACGCTAGTTTCAAGAGAAACAAAAATCACAGTGGTTGTCCTTTTCTGTGAAGTCTAGAAGGAATTAATTCAGGCTTTTAAAAAGGAAGTATGAAACGAGCTTCTCTCCTTCTTTGGAAATGCAGGAAGGACTGAGAATCTGAAATGGTCTCCTCACTGGGTTGTAACATAAGAAGTAACACTCTATCCCTTTGCCTAACTGTCCATTTGCATTACTATTTATAGTGTTTGTGTATCTGCCGCTCTTAAGTGTGCCGACTTAAACAAGTATTCAAAGTGTACAATCAACATCTTATGTGTATACTAATCATTAAATTGAACATAAAATGTAACATTTTACTAGATTCAAAATCATGTTAAATGCTTGTTCAGTGTTTGTTCAGATTTCAAGCTTATTAATTACATTTAAAACCCATTTTAAGAGCCATTATTGGGTTTTTTAAAAACCCATTTAAACATATTAAAAGAGGTCATTTTAAATTAATCTTTTTATGTCCTGTATTTAATCAGAGAAGTGAAACCAATCAATATAATATTTTCATTCCTTTAGGTGGCCAATCTAAACCCAAAGGATAACTCGTATTCGTTGAAGGACTTTATTTTCCGTGAGGTCCAGAGGGACTGGCCGGGCTACACAGAGGATGAGAGGGTTCAGGTTGACAGGATCCTGGCACGGTAATACTGACTGGTCACATGCAATTAAGAGAAGAATGACTCTTTATTTGCGCCTGAATCATTTTTTAGAGCCACTACAAGAGATCCCAAGAGTATTTGACAACTTAAATTAGCTTTTTTTCTTTCTTTCTTTCTTTCTCCAACAGTAAACTGGGTTTGAATTCAGAGCCTGCATCTTCCAGCAGTCCAACCAAAGAGCCAACATCCCCACTGGTAAGACACATACATAATACATAACCAATAAATATTTAAATAAATAAAACATTTCATATATATATAT
This sequence comes from Carassius auratus, assembly GCF_003368295.1. Lineage (NCBI taxonomy): Eukaryota > Metazoa > Chordata > Actinopteri > Cypriniformes > Cyprinidae > Carassius > Carassius auratus. The sequence continues at coordinate 4,909,382 of NC_039288.1, read as the reverse complement.
ATATACATGAATGTGAATTTATGTCAATTTATATAAAATATATCGTAATATTATATGAATAAGGGGTATAACCGTACACAGAAGTCACGGTTCTGTACGTTCATCGGTTTTGGTTTGTATTAGATTGTGTTATTTCAAATTTTAAACCAAAAACCGAATGATTTGACTTGGTCTGCTTTAGGCACCTTTCCTGGACAAAACAAAAACAGCAGGCAGTAAATGAATGAAAATGCAAATTTATTCTCTGACAGCAGGTGGCGCTTTTGGAACAGCCTTTCAGCATTATATTGGTTATGGCTGTAAACAAAGCAGCTGTGTTCATAAACACTAAAGCCCCTTTCACACTGCCATTCCGGAAAATACACGGGTAATGGGTCCTGGTAATTTTACCCGGGTCGCTAGAATTTGCCCCTCTCACACTCCCAGTGATTACCCGGAATATTTGGTTTGCGTTCTGGAGATGACCCGGCAATGTTCCGGGTCCAATGTGCAGTGTGAAAGGGGCTTAATATGCATTATATTGAGAAAACTGAAGAAAGACAGTTCCCCTCAGATATAGATATAAACTCCCTATATTTCGAGCATCAAGAGCAGTGAGCTTGATCCGCCTGCTACAATATTTTCACCTTGTACAGACTTCATAAAAATTCTATACAAATACAATTTTGGGAAATGATTGAAATGTGCATCTCTAGAACCCAAAACTTTCCCACACTGCTGATTTAAAACATTCCATCTGAACTCGCCATTCTTGTATTGGGTTGGTGCGTAGATTGTCTGTTGGATTACCGTGCGGCCCCCTCTGGACTGATCATCTGTGACCAACTGTATTCAGTGTCTGACTGCATGAACCAAACCATGATGTCTGTACCGTGACACATGCATGTACCGTTACACCCTTAGGGTGTGTGTGTGTGTGTGTGTGTGTGTATATATATATATATATATATATATATATATATATATATATATATATATATATATATATATATATATGTGTGTGTGTGTATGTGTAACTAAAATGTATATTATAAATGATATATTATGTAACAATTATATAATTTTATATTAATATACTTTTTAAATGTAAAAAAGTAATTTATGAATCACATGCAAAAATGGTCACATCCATGAATTTGCAGACCAAGAATAATGTTGTTTCTCGCTTTTCAGAAACGCCAACCTGAGGGTGACTTCATTGACCCTCTGATTTCTAGGAAGCCCCGAATCTCCCATCTCAGTAACCGAGGACCTCCCTCCTCTTCAGGTCGTCAATCTTCAGAGACTGAGGACAAAAAACCTGCACCCACAGCTGCCTGTCCAGGACCCTCTTTCCACCCTACCCCTGTCACAGGCTCCAGTTCAAACTCCCCCAGTACACCGGAAGGTGGGGGGTCTCAGGACCTGCCCCTGGACCAGAGCTCTATATGCGGGAACTCCTCAGAGAGCTATGCCCCCCGCAGCCACATACCCAGCCCACCCAGCCAGCCAGTTTCCACAACGTCCCCCTCATCCTTTCCACCTGTACCGTCTCCACAACCACCATTACCTCCACCACTACCACCAGCAGCGGCCAAAATGTTTCCTCTACAGCCAGCCATGACAGCAATGGAAGCAAAAAGCCCAAGAAGTCCAAGAAGCACAAAGATAAAGCAAGCAAGCGAGAAGGAGAGCGAGAGAAGGATAAGGACCGAAAGAGGGATAGAGAACATCACAAGGAGGATCAGTGTGATAAGGACGCACAGCCCAGGAAGAAACACCGGAATGAGGCAGAACAAAGAGACATTCCCGCCAACGTCATCCACGAACCGGAGAGAGAAGGTTTGTTTTGTCATGTAAATAGCATTTGTGGTCCTCCATATGCATTTTTTGGTGTTAACATTATAAATTAACTGACTATTATAAAAATAAAAGATAAATTAATTATTAGCTGCATGCCAGCAGTTGTGAATTAAAGATTTTAAGCTTGTCAGGCCTAATTAATAGCTTAAACTGTTCCATTTGCCTTTGGCCCTCAAACTTTAGTTCTCAACATCATATTTGCGAAATACACAAAGATCGTGTGTTACGTGTGCCTGTGAGTGGGCAGATTTCCATGTTCGTACATGACTGGTGTGTCTTTTTACAGCTGGCAAGGACAAGCTTGTCAACAGCACTGAACTTCCAGTCCCAACAAAGCCTGATTACATAGTGTGAGTGAAATAAGAGTTATGAACTATGAGCTATGAGTTAACTCCTTTAAAGGGTGTCTTTCTGCATAAACCCTCTGCATCACATACAATAATAATACGATAAAATATAATTGTATATTTATAAATACATGTATTTGTTTATATATATATATATATATATAAGACCTATCTAGAGTCTTATTGTCTCTTATTTTATATTGTAGTAAGTACACCGCAGTGATCTCTATGGATCAGAGGCAGCACTATAAGGATGACTTCAACGCAGAATATGATGAGTATCGCATCCTTCATGCCCGCGTTGAGAGTGTTACTCGTCGGTTTACAAAATTGGATGCCCAGTGTAAACGCCTGGCACCAGGAACTAAAGAGTACCAGGTAAGAGAACAAGATGTCATTTTTGTTCTTTGTATACTTTTCTTTATATAAAGATTTGTATATGTTTGTATATATATCTTTATATTCCAAGTAATAAGTGTTTCTCTTTTCTTAACTAACAGGAAGTACATGAACAGGTGCTGCAAGAATATAAAAAAGTTAAACAAGTAAGTGTAACTGAGCATGTCTAACCCATCTGGGTCCTTTAGACCGCAAGTAAACAATAAAAATAGTATGTTAATTCACACATTATGTTTGCTTTACAGCACAGCCCAAACTATTATGAAGAAAAACAGCGCTGTGAGTACCTGCACAACAAACTGGCCCACATCAAACGCCTCATCGCTGACTTTGACCAACGGAGGGCACAGTCCTGGCTGTAGGGCTCGGGACCAAGCAACCCCTTTTGGCCAATCCGAGCGCTCCTTAACCGGAGGACCATCTTGAGACGAGTGTGGGGATCAAACAGTTCCTTATTTATTCTATTTACAGATTCCCCACTCGCTTGTTTTCCCATATCTGGCCTTCTTCATCACTCTTGTATCATCTTTTCTTCCTTATTCGTCCTTTCCCATACCTTTATATTCTTTCATTTTCTTTCTTTTTGAAGGACTGTTGAAGGACAACAAAGAAAAATTCAACATTTTTGAATGCAAAAAGAAAGCTTGCAATGCAAAACCGTGGGCCTTACAAAGCATATTTCTTGAAGCCTTTTGCACAGGGGTGATTGAGCCAGTACATGTGAAAGTGTGTCCATAAAAGAGGGTGTTTCCAAGAGCCTTGAGACTTCATTTCTCCCGATGGCCCTGCTTTTTTTTTTTTTGAACAGCATCAGTATTCACACCCACAGTGCAAACGATGCCTTGAGGTATTAATACAGACACACATCGATGTGGCGTCAGTGACACTTAAAAGCACCTGGGGCAGTGAGGAGATCTTACTGTGACCTGATCGCAGGTCCAGCGCACACTCGTGGAAGGTGTGATCGATGTTTGTGTATGAGAGCTAGAGAAAGTGACGAGTGAAAATTGTCAGTGTTTTTGTTCATTCTCGGGAAGGATTGTGGGTCAGAAACTTCAGGAAGAGAGAGGCTCTGGGAGGAGGGTTGGATATAAACTATAAAAGAGGGAGGGGGAACGGAAAACAAAAATCCCAAAAAAAGCTGCTATATTTTTTTTCTTTGGACAGCCAGAGCCTTTTGGATCAGTCTGGCTCGTGTTACATGTTCTTAATTTAGGCCTGCTCTGTTTAAGAAAATCATCGAACCATCTTGAAAGCAAAGGTGCTACTGATTTATGAGGGAATGCATTGAGCAGAGGCAGACCTGTATATCCATTTCAAATGTATTCATTAATTATTACAAGTCTCAAAGCAGAGCTATTTATGAAATATGAATAGAATATATATATTTTTTGTTTTTGTTGTGAATTAAAAGGAATTGCTGGAATTTCGAGCATTGAAAAAGAAACGGAAATGAAAAGATCAAATATGCATACAAGTCTTTATTTCATGATATCATTAATGATAAACTTATTAAAGATTAAGGGAAACGTTATGTTTACAAAACCTGTGTGGTAGAAAGTTTTGCCAAAAAAAAAAAAAAAATAGTGATAAAAACAATCCTGTGTTTATGGTCTGGAATAAAATGCGTTTCTCTGAGTGACAAGACACTTTATCTACAAGGAGAGGGTTTTTGAACACTTACAGTGTCTTGATATATTTATTTTCTTTGATCCTTGTTTAGAAAAAAGATCCAGAATGCAGCTTTGGGAATCAGCTTTGAAAAACATTGCTTTCAATTATGCAAATTCTCACTGGATCAAATAGCTCCATGGTGGAATCTGATTGGCTAGTTGATTCTTGAGGCTTGCTGCATTGTATTTGCACATTATAAGATGTCTTTTTGAAATCTGAAAAATTCTCTCTCTCCTTTTGTGATCACAGTTATTCCATTGTTAAAGCCTGGGAGGTGTTTCTTTTGTTTTCCAGTGTTGTAAATTGAAAAACCTGAGTGAGCCATTCTCAAAATAACCATCGACGAATGTTCGCTTTCAGTATTTGGGGCGGCAGATGGCATCTTTTTTTTTTTTTTTTTTTTTTTTTTTTAGGGGCTTACATGTTATCAAACTCCCCAAGACGTTCTGTTGTGTGAGCTTCAGTTCATTTTAGTCGCCATTTATAGACTGGAGTCAATGTCGGATGACAACCAAATACAAGTCGAGGTTATTTTACAGAGAACTTTAGCAGCACTTTACTTGAAAGATGCTTATTTCCTCAGCATTCAAATAGCATCCACACTGAACCCTAAAGATTAAGACACTAAGTAGTGTTGCTTGGAAAGGAGAATGTGCATCTAAACCTCGAACTCTGTATCATTCTAATTTGAGTTGGGTGGGGAAATACTTGATGTGTGACCAACACCTGTTTACTTTTCCCTTTTGAAGAGACTGTGCCTCTGACACCACTAAAAAGAGATGTTAATGTTGAAAATAAGCCAAGAATCTCACTGAATAACACTGTCATCTCTTGTTTTCAAGGTAGGATGGGGCTTTTTTTCAGACTGTAAGAGAATTCCTGACCTGTCCACCTGAACATGTATGAAATCGGTTCAATAAAATGTGAACTTGACTTAAGATCTTTTTGTGTGTTTTGATTGAGTCATTAAATCATTCATCCAAAACAATCATTGACAACACTGAATCGTTCACGACCAAAAGCAAGTATATTACTGAGGGTCTACAAATCTCCAGCAACTTGCGTTAGCAATACACGTTTTGCTAACTGACTTTTATCAAGGATTAAAATGTAGGAAAACGACACAAATTCCAGGTGCCTTTAATGGTTTATTTTGTATGATAAGTTTCGTTGAGTGCCGTTCCGGCTCCAAAAACCTGTTCAAAGTGAATAGGGCGTACCGGTTCATTAACCCAACCAATGCAATGCGCTCTCAAGGTCCACAGTCGAATCCTATTGGTTTGCACCATCGTAAGTGGTTTTCAACCAAATTATTGGTGGCCCCCCAACAATGCATATTTTCCATGTCCCATTAATCAAACACACTTGATTCAGATCAGCCGCTCATTAGTACATACTCCATATGAATTGTGTATATATATATATATATATATATATATATATATATGTGTGTGTGTGTGTGTGTGTGTGTGAGTGTGTGTGTACTGTAGACTTTATTTCAGTGCTTTAGTTATTTTACTTGAGGTAAACAACATTAAAATGAGAAATGTTGCTTTTTGGCAACTAGTTGACTTCTGTTTTATTCTATGTATTTATTTTTTTGTAGTTCAAGGAACACAATTTCACTTAACTATATAACCATGTTTGGCTTATGTTGTCTGTTATCCTACATAGTTTTCATCTGCAGTGTCATTGCTTTTCCCATCATCAATGACCATATTAAAACAGACTTGTGATTCATTTTTGGGTCACGATCCACCTCTTGAGAACCACAGGTTTAGATTTAAGCCAAAGTCTCTCAGAGCAAACACACATCCTGATGCAATATGTGCTCGAGCGTCTATTTTCAGTGTAATGAATAATCTGTGCATTTTAACATCTTTTACTGTACTCTGTTGATTGGACTGCTAAAGATACAGCATTTTTACACAAAGATGATGCCCCTAAAATTTAATTGAATGAAATACTAGCTTACTAATTAAATACTGTGCAGTATGTATGGGTTAAACAGAAGGCCTTATGTAATGATACATGTTTCAAACAATTGTATGCTATTGTATGACTTTGTATGGTTTAGATTTAAGCCACAGACTCTCCGAACAAACACACATCCTTCTAAAATGTCTTTATTCAGCATGAGATGAGGGCCCACATAACTGGATTAAACTAAAGACAGCCAGAATCGGCTCTACGTCGACCATACCAACTTCACTAAGAGGCGATCCACATGCTGGATGCGTACTTTGGACGTTATTAGTTGAAATAAAAATCTCAGATGTACATGTTACAAAAATAGTTGCATGAAATTAATCTCATGGGGGGAAAATACATATTTGAAATTTAGTCAAGTCATATTGCCCGGAGTAACCACTGAATTCAGAACGAAAGAAATCTCACCATGACATAACATGGCTGAACATGACAGTGATATATCAATCTCTGGAGAGAGTATAAGATCGACCCTACCCTGTTTAATACTTTGGGGTTAATCCATCGCAGAGGAAGTTTATTGCACCAATCAGGCGTAATCGTTCGTATGGTATTATCCACATTAGAAGAGTACCGGCGCATAGAATCCACCAGTGAGAATTCACAGCTGTCTGCTCAATATCACAGTGTCAGAGGTCAGTGTTCGGGTGAATAGGGTACATCAGAATCCACCACCAACCCAGAGGTCAAACAAAGGTCTCTTTCATCCTGTATTTGAATAAATCTCCAATTTGCATCCTCTGTGTTTCGCCCTCCCTTCCGGTCCGCAGGGCGTCCAGTAAGGGTCACATGATGCTGCAGCGAGACTTGCGGATCTGCCGCCTACGTTGCTGGTACTCGCTGAGCTCCTGTAGGTAACCTCTGGAGGGCCAGCGCAGACGCTCCACCTGCTCGCGCTCCTCGTCTGTCAAAAAAAGCATGATTGGGACTTGTTACAACATTCCCTTCTGCTGAATGTCAGTGCATCTAAACAAAGCATTATATACGTCCACCGGATTTTTCTTTATCTTGTTCTTCAATTGAAATATGGGCTACAAGTAATGTAATTGTCTCTAAATGTGTTGCACACTGAATGTATTTTAACAAAAGATTACAAATTAGAAGTTCATCTTAAAAAAACTGAAGGGAGCTTAATGAAAAATTAAAAATGTTCCTGTCACGGTTTGCTCGTTCCATTCATTGACTCTCAAATACACAATTCATGAGGTGACACTTATTTTATTTATTCTCCAGGTGCGTGTGGAAGGACAGGACGTGCTAATTAGTTGTGATGATGATCCATTCATTTCAAAAGTGACCTTTCATTTGCTCTCAGTGTTCCAGCATAAAGCTTTAACAGAAGCCGGTAGTGATTTGCATGGGCTTATGTGTAGCACCAGCTGTTAGAAGTGCTCTCAGGGTGTTGGGAACAGGATTTTGTCATAGTTAGAGACGATTGTGTGTGTGTGTGTGTGTGTGTGTCCGTGTGATTTAATGTGCTTGAACATGCTTTCCAGGTGGTCAAGTGGACTTCTCACCTGATAGCTCTAGGAAGTCAGGCTTGTGGCTGAAGATCAGGTAGTTATTGGCAATGAAATGGAGGAGCCATACATATAGCTGGTCAGCGTTGTGACACTGTGATGAGAGAGACCGTGAACATGAGATTAGATAGAATGTTAGAGACTATTAACAAAGTCCTTTAAACACATGTAATGTCACTTGGCGGCCATCTTTGAAACGCCTCTGGGGCGTGCAAGAGAACATCAAATTCTCCAAAACTGTTAGCTTGCGATTAAATTTCATATTTGAAATCACCAAAGAAATCTGACAACAACGTTGCATTAAATGTTGTTACTTTTGTTCAAATATCGTTTTCAGGCTAGATCAGCCAGTGAACAAACGCAGACATGAGCGCACACCTCAGCATGCTGACTGTTTACCGATTAGTGATTGGCTCTTTCATTCAGAAGGCGGGGCTTCCTGCGACTGAGCGGCCATATTGAGCGTTGCATTTTTCCCCCATTCAAATCTTCGAGCAACATGTCTTTTGGGTTAGTATACTACTGCACTTACACAATTTTTTACAATTTTGTAAGCAGATGTTTGGTATGAATGGAACAAAAAACTATGATTTATTACGGTTACTCGAATGTGTAGTATACAATGCTGTTTTTGTTAACTAAAACTATATATATTTAAAAAAATCAGTAATTGAAAAATATATAAATAATATATGGAAAAACGTGTAAAAAAAATCTGAAATTGCTTCGGCAGCTACCCAAAAGCAAAAAAAAAAAAGACAAAACTATGTAAAATTAATAAAACTAACTAAAATTTTAAAATAATTATATATATATATATGAAGATTACAGCTAATTAATAAAAACAACGAAAGTGTATAAATAAAACTACAATAACAATAATCTTATTGATCGTTAACAATGACCTTTTGAACTTTCTATTCATCATAGAATCCTGAAAAAAATTAACCACAGTTTCCGTCAAAAATATTAAGCCGTTTTCAACATTGATTATAATAATAAAACATTTAAATAAAGTTTCTTGAGTAGCAAATCAATATTTGTATTATTTCTGAAGACACTGAATACTGGAGTAATTGCTGCTTTGCTGTCAATAGAATATTTTAAAATATATGAAAAAAGAAAACATTATATTAAATTGTAATAATATTTCCCAAAATTACTATTTTTACTCTATTTTAGATCAATTTAATTCAGCATTGGTCAGCACAAACTGAAAAAAAAATTACAAACCTTACCAACCTCAAATGTTTGAACAGTATATAACAGTCTGAAAAATATATCTTTGCATACTGGTTCACATACTATTTTTTTTAATAGGCAATATGGGGAATATATATATATTTAACTGTTAGCAGTATTCTCTTGTGATCTTATGGGTCCAAAGCACTCAAAGCAAAGGAAATAAACCTCCATCAAATAAAAAGTAATTAAACACACCCCTGCTGACATAGAGGTGTAAAGACTCACCTTTGCTTTCTTCAGTAAGCGAATCACGCTGATGCCCATAGACGCTAGCTCTCGACTGGGCATACTCTGAAGATACGCGCAGACACACACCTCACACAGGTGCTGCAGCCGTTTCACCTGGTACATCTCTGCGCAGACGAGCACGGCCATGGCCTGCAGCACACTGGCTGAACACACAGACACACAGCACTGTCAATGACGTCCTGTTTCACCCTCCATCAACCTCAGTTCATGTTCACCCAATGCCAATCCAGCTCAATCTTTATTAGCATCTTTTCTCTTCAATATGAACGACAATGCATCCATCACATTGATTGACAGAATGAGTGAAGCAATCTGACATACTAAACCTTCCTTGAATCACTACATGTCATAATGATTGAAACATCCGGATTATGTTGCACTTTACAGTGAATATAAAAGGTCATTGTTTGGCACAACACACAGAAGAACCCTTTCTCACTTCATATTGCAAATATTAATATTATAACCTAATAAGAAAAAAATAATAATTGCTGCTTTGACATCACAGGAATATATGATTAAAATATATTAAATTAGAAAGCAGTTATTTTAAATTGTAATAATATTTCACAATATTTCATCAACTAAATACAGCTTTGGTGAGCATAAGATACTTCTTTCAAAAACACTTAAAAGTCTTACTGACCCCAAACATTTGAACATTTATGTAAGTTTTCAATAAAACACTATTTTATGAAGCTAATTAATTAAAAGGATAGTTCACCCATGAATGCTTTTAGTACTTGTTATCATTTATAACTGAGATATCAGGTGAGTAACCAAGTAAATTCTTGGAAAATTCCCGGTTTTTCAGGGAAGATGTGTCATTCTTTCTAAAACATCATTTGATACTCAGACAATGGCTTTTCTCTTACAAATTATTGCTAGATTAAACAGTGTATTATATAATTTATAAGCACTCTATTGACCAATCCGCATCTGGGACCAGAACTAAGAGCATTTAAAGGGATAGTTCGCCTAAAAATTAAACCTCTGTAATCAGTGACACGTCTTCATGTTGTTCCAAAAAAAAAGTCAGTGCGGTTTGATGTTGTTTTGGAAAGTTCTTCAAAAATAACTTATTTTGTTCAACGGAAGAAAGACATTGACGGTTTGGAATGACATGGCGGTGAGGGTGTTTACAATTTATACTGTTAACCCTTTAAAGCAGAGTTGTCTAATCCTGCTCCTGGTTTTTCTCCAACCAGTTCCACTCTTGCCTGGAAGTTTCTAGTGAGTCTGAAGACCTTGATCAGCTGGTTCAGGTGTGTCAAGCTTAAAGTTAAACTCCTACTTTAAAAGCCTTGAAAGCCTCGTTCTCACCTGGACAGCAGGTGTCAGTGTAGAGGTACTCCAGGAAAGCTAGAAAGGTATCGGATGAGACTCCATGGATTGGCACCACACGACTTCGTGCCTCTGCGTACTTCCCACTGAACATGGCAGCCATAACATCACAACGGGCCACAAGTACAGCTCTGTGTGCTGGCAGCACGCTTCCTGAAAGCAGAATCACAGCTGACCTCTTAAACACACCCAAGGGGTCAAGCATTACAGAGGAGCTCTGACTCAAACACAAGCCCTTCCCTTGTGCTTGCCGCCTTTGAGCACTCTGAATCAATGCATCATTGTTTGTGTACATGTCCATGCACATGCAGGGTTAGCATCGACCCTTGCCTTGCACCATGAAGATGACATCAGAGTATAGAGGGGAATTGAAGAGGCTTCCTAGTGTCAGAGGACCTTGTTGAGAGCGGGCTGTGGGTGTGTCCCTGGGGGCCTGCAACCAGAACGAATTAACACTGCAGTGAGCAATCTGTGGCGATGAATAATGTTAATAATGTAGCATTTAGAATTGAGAAATCAGGTCAGCAATGCAAATTTTGCACAGTTCAGTTTTATAATCAGAGCGCCTCCTGTCTGTCAGAGGTATACCTTTTCTCTCCCAACGAATGAGCGTATCCTGTCCATCAACTGGGCCACGGCCAAAGGGTTCTTCAGTTTTTCAGCAATGGCTTCCTCCAAGTATTCCCATTCCCAGGCCCCTGCGGAAAAAATAGACATCACCAACACGCACTGACCCGTGAACGCATCCTGCTCGCACATGCATTAACTGGCTGTCCGGCTGGCTGTGGAGTAAATCTCTAAAAACAAGGTTGTCTGAGCCTTTTCTCAGCTTTCTCGTCTCCGTGAACTATACCGGGATACAAAAGGCCACAAAAAAAGGTGGCGGAAACAGCGGTTTTCCACAAGAATCAAGCTTTCTTGGTGGCAGCTTAGAAAATGCGTTTAAGCTTGTGTTATTTAATAGTAAAGACATAGTTTCCACAGATCCTGTCACATAAAAATGTTCATCCGTCACAGTTCAGTTGATTTGATATTAACTCGGCCTCATTCATAAATCTGTCTAGACCCAAACCGAGTGGGATTTGAGCCGAAAGAACCATGCACAATGAGTTTCCGTGCATCATTAACGTTAATTTAAAGACTGCCCTTGACTCACGGCAGGAAAATGGCCTCTGGAAAAATCACACTATATATCAGCAGCGGCTGAGAGGATCTCATCAGTATGGGCCTCACCTTCTCACCTTCTGAGCATGACCTCTCTCTGATAAATGAGTTCAATAATATCCAGTCCTGTTTCCTGGACTGTTAAAGCCCTGACTGAACCCCTGATTGAGATCCATGCCCATCCTTCCAGCCCCCATTTTGCATCAGAGTTCCCAAAGAATGGGAAAACGGATGTAATATTCCTGATGAGGAATGTTATGGTAGGCTAATACAAGCATAGAATCACAATTGTGTGTTCCAATTTATATGGCGCATGTTAGCTCATGGCAGCTGCCATGTTGAGATCACATAGTAACCCCCTTAATATAAGGAATGTTAAACTCCTATATACAGTATTGTTCAAAATAATAGCAGTACAATGTGACTAACCAGAATAATCAAGGTTTTTAGTATATTTTTTATTGCTACGTGGCAAACAAGTTACCAGTAGGTTCAGTAGATTGTCAGAAAACAAACAAGACCCAGCATTCATGATATGCACGCTCTTAAGGCTGTGCAATTGGGCAATTAGTTGAAAGGGGTGTGTTCAAAAAAATTGCAGTGTCTACCTTTGACTGTACAAACTCAAAACTATTTTGTACAAACATTTTTTTTTTCTGGGATTTAGCAATCCTGTGAATCACTAAACTAATATTTAGTTGTATGACCACAGTTTTTTAAAACTGCTTGACATCTGTGTAGCATGGAGTCAACCAACTTGTGGCACCTCTCAGCTGTTATTCCACTCCATGATTCTTTAACAACATTCCACAATTCATTCACATTTCTTGGTTTTGCTTCAGAAACAGCATTTTTGATATCACCCCACAAGTTCTCAATTGGATTAAGGTCTGGAGATTGGGCTGGCCACTCCATAACATTCATTTTGTTGGTTTGGAACCAAGACTTTGCCCGTTTACTAGTGTGTTTTGGGTCATTGTCTTGTTGAAACAACCATTTCAAGGGCATGTCCTCTTCAGCATAGGGCAACATGACCTCTTCAAGTATTTTAACATATGCAAACTGATCCATGATCCCTGGTATGCGATAAATAGGCACAACACCATAGTAGGAGAAACATGCCCATATCATGATGCTTGCACCTCCATGCTTCACTTTCTTCACTGTGTACTGTGGCTTGAATTCAGAGTTTGGGGGTCGTCTCACAAACTGCCTGTGGTCCTTGGACCCAAAAAGAACAATTTTACTCTCATCAGTCCACAAAATGTTCCTCCATTTCTCTTTAGGCCAGTTGATGTGTTCTTTGGCAAATTGTAACCTCTTCTGCACATGCCTTTTTTTTAACAGAGGGACTTTGCGGGGGATTCTTGAAAATAGATTAGCTTCACACAGACGTCTTCTAACTGTCACAGTACTTACAGGTAACTCCAGACTGTCTTTGATCATCCTGGAGGTGATCATTGGCTGAGCCTTTGCCATTCTGGTTATTCTTCTATCCATTTTGATGGTTGTCTTCCGTTTTCTTCCACGTCTCTCTGGTTTTGCTCTCCATTTTAAGGCATTGGAGATCATTTTAGCTGAACAGCCTATCATTTTTTGCACCTCTTTATAGGTTTTCCCCTCTCTAATCAACTTTTTAATCAAAGTACGCTGTTCTTCTGAACAATGTCTTGAACGACCCATTTTCCTCAGCTTTCAAATGCATGTTCAACAAGTGTTGGCTTCATCCTTAAATAGGGGCCTCCTGATTCACACCTGTTTCTTCACAAAATTGATGACCTCAGTGATTGAATGCCACACTGCTATTTTTTTGAACACACCCCTTTCAACTAATTCAACTAATTGCCCAATTGCACAGCCTTAAGAGCGTGCATATCATGAATGCTGGGTCTCATTTGTTTTCTGAGAATCTACTGAACCTACTGGTAACTTGTTTGCCACGTAGCAATAAAAAAATATACGAAAAACCTTGATTATTCTGGTTAGTCACATTGTACTGCTATTATTTTGAACAATACTGTATATTAAACTTCTAATAAATGAAATATGGCTGATTTGAATAGCAACGCATTTCTACAACAGCATCAGTAACTGAAAGTTTGCTTGTGTGATGCTGCTTTCACACCCCTAGGTATCAGTATTATAGCTGCCAAAATAAACAAAAAATTACTGCATGCAATACTCATTACCGTAATATGATAGGATGCTTTTTTTCTTTTTCTTTTTTTGTTATTACCATTATTCTCAGTGGTGGTGAGTGTGGTTAGAATCTGTACTGTAAATTACTTTGATACAATTAATTTTAAATCAGCATAAAATGAAGGCAGTTTAACAAATGCTATGATAAAATGTAAAGATTTTACGATTTAAATGATAATCATTGATTGCAGTATGGTAATGCATAGGGAGAAAAATACTTAATTGCAATAAAAACTTAAGCAAAACATGATTTTCTTTGATTTTAAGGAGACAATGTTTGTTTGTTTTATTAATTGTTTGTTTGTATTGCATTGTATTACGGTAACGAGAATTTGAGAGGAGAAGGTGCTTAACTGACATGAAAATAATGCCACAATGCAAAAAAAAAAATCTTAATGATCCAAAAACAATCAACATTTTATTAACATAATTATTTATTTTTATTTGGGGGTAAATTATAACATGACTTACTGAGATGTTTTGTGAGATTCAGCACTTTATAACCATAAATTCAAAATGTTTTAACGGCATAAATATTGTACATCATATCTTCTGGTTTTTCTATCTTATGTTGCTTCATATGCATGTACAGTTAGAACAAGCAGACGCGCACACACACACACACACACACACACACAGATCTCTCTGTCCTCCCAAGCATGGTAATCAGCCCTACAGCTACAGGGTGGACTGCCGTCATACATGCACGTGTAGAGAAGCATAAATCACCCAGGCCTTGGACACAAACAAACAGCCTCCAGACTAAAACCATTTAAATTACGAAACCGTCCTATAAAAATCCTTCATTTTAAACACAAAAGAAAACACAATTGCAGAGCTGAAGAGATAAGGCAATGAATGGGTGAAGGAAAAAAATCCGTAACTCAATTGAGACGCCTAACCAGCAGAACTGAGGAAGCATTTTCAAACCGTTGCATTCAATAATGCTAATCTCGCTTCATATTCACGGTTGTGACAGAATTCTTAATGGAAACAGAAAATCTGCTGGCACACCAGCAATAAAAGAAGCTCTATCTACAGGAAATTTGCTCGTTCATAACTGGATCCTCAGCTTAAAAAATTAATTAGATAAAAATAAAATAAATAAAACATATTTAGAATATTTTGATATGAATACTAGCTTTTACTAGGATCTCAGAAAATAAAATAAAACTAAACATTTAAATATATATATAAAATATAATTTATATAATGATTGCAGTGTCTTTTTTTCATAGCTCAGGGGAATTAGGTTACGAATAAAAATAAACCTAAATATTTAAAAAGTATTACAAATATTAAATTTGTATATATATATATATATATATTTTTTTTGTAAATATTACAAATGTTTTATGTTTTATATGATTATTAGTTTCTTTCTTTCCTTTGCTTAAGTAAAGGTCTCCATTTACTTTAATGTCATTTTTTCTAAAGATCTCATCTGTGATTTTTCTTTCTAATGGAAAGAAAAAGCCATAAACGCCAATATATTGTGCCCTTTATCCAACAGCAGTTGCCTTGAACAACATCAGTCGCAATACTGCAAGCAGCACACGTTCTCTCTCACCTCTGTAGAGAAACATTAACGTCTCCCACAGGCATAAACAGAGCAGTGGGTCCTTCACAACCAGCCGTGAGAGGTGTCCAGCAGGGTGTCCGTCTGCTCTGGGTAGATCATCTATGCCTCCGTCCCAGGTGGACAAAAGTGAGTGGGGGCCGTCTCTGTCCCTGCACGTGCAGCGTGAAACGGGTCTTTCCCAGGCCTGCCGTCCCACCAGCAGCTGTCTGAAGTATGGGCTTACGGTACACAGAACGGACGAGTGCGCCCAGCCCAGCTCCTTCCCAGAATCCCCGGCGTAGAACGCCACATCAGCGAACTGAACGCCGCGTTCGAGGAGCCACTGCAAGTCCTGAGAGAAGGTGGACTCCTCCACTCTCACCGGGGGAAGACGCGCTGAAAAAAATTATAATTTTTATTATAAAAATACAAAATAAAAATATTTGGATGCCATATGATTTCCAGTGCTCTCTGAATTATTAAAATTCAAATATTCTCAAAATAATTCTAAATTATAGTATGCTGTAACATTTACTCTAAAACTATTTCCAGTGTATTTTTAAAGTATGCATCCTTGCAGGTGTTCAATATTGCTGATGGCTCTATTTAACTTCGATGTTCTCTAGGAGAAACAACTGTGATATTAAAAAGACCTAACCTGTGATTGTTGTTTTCTGTAGGGAATGCTCTGGGAGTACAAAGGGTTGTGAGGGAGAGAAAGATAAACGAAATGGATAAGAGAAAGGGTGAAACAAGAGAGCTAAACAGAGGAGGAGGATGGGTAAGGGAAAGAAACAAGGTGGAGAAAGAGAATGATGAGACGAGCAAAGCAGAGGAGACGGGATGAGTAAGGGATACAGTAATAAGACGGGAGCAGTGAGAAAAGTGAAAGCAAATACCAAATTTGGAGAAGAGGATTATGGGAAGGCCACAGTAACACCAGGCGTTAAAAAGAAATAGAACAAGCACACAAACAGATGTTGTTTATTCATCATGTCTATATTAAAGGCACATTTTTCAAATATTACTGCTGTACTTTATGTACTCCATAACCATTCATTTGAGGCCACACCAATGGTTTCCAAGCATTCAATCCTCTTCATATTTTATGGGCTGTGCGCTATAAAAAGAGCCTAAGTGATGCTGGAGCCACACCAACAAACTACAGAAATCTTTGGCTTCTCGTTTTAAGTGTCAGTGCTCACAGCAGTGCTCATCTTGCATAGAATCCTTCCTGCCTTTAGCAGTCAATACTTTTATCTTAATGGCAGATGAGTCCATAGACTCAGCCACTGATTAATATGCATATTTGTGCCCGAGTGCTTTGCAGAGATTAAGATCCAATGGCTGAGAAATTAGTTATTAGTGAGATTAGCCAAAATTAGGCAGGTGTGAAAGGAAACGGAACAGTCGAAAGATGGATGAGAATCTTTTTGTGAATCTCCCTCAAATTTAAACACTAGATATATCATTTACATAATAATGAAGGTAAATCTCATCAGCCACTAACCTGGTTGGTCCAAATGAGGGGGGCGGGGCTCGTTAAGCCTGTGACCCCGCCGTTTGTCTGGCCGTTCTTTGGCTTTCTGCTTTAGACACTGAATCATGAAGTATTCCAGCTGCGTGAAGATTCAAAGGCAAGCATGTAAATAATATCCAAATACACCACAAACCACAGCAACACCAAATAGGGT
The DNA here is from genome assembly GCF_003368295.1 of Carassius auratus. Lineage (NCBI taxonomy): Eukaryota > Metazoa > Chordata > Actinopteri > Cypriniformes > Cyprinidae > Carassius > Carassius auratus. The sequence goes on along the minus strand of NC_039288.1, from coordinate 4,892,155 downwards.
GGCATATTTATGGCTGTTTAGAAAAAGAAAATTCAAAATTGAGTTTTTAGGACTACAACAGCTTTCAGTAACTTAAAGAGACAAGTTTGTATCTTAATTTTTTTTTTTTTTTTTTTTACAATTTCTGTACATTTAACAACAAAAATCACTGTTGCATTTATGCACTTGTGAAGCAAGTCTATGAGGCGAGATTGGCTGATTGATAAAAGTATTCCACCCAGTGAGTTTCAAAACCACAAACAGCTTTGTCAGTGGATAGTGTACATTTTCTGTTTTCATATATTGCTTTTTATTAGATCAAAAAATAATAATTATTATTAGTCAACAGCAATAGTACAGTGATCCCAACAGGAGTTGGATAAAGGGTCCTATGATATCGCAAAAAAAAACAAAAAAACTCTTTGTTATGTGAAGAACATGAAAAATTGAGTAAAGATGACTTTTTATATCAAATTGAAAATTAAACTGAGATTAAGGGAAAAAATAATATTAAATACAGCTTGTTATGACTTCCATAAATTATTGTGTAAAGTATGTGCTCTTTAAATTTTTTGCAAATCTTAATTGGTAGCATTAAATTGCAGGAATGCATGATTTCATACACCACAATGATATTTGCCAATTTAAAAAAGTGACGTGACATTCAGCCAAGTATGGTGACCTATACTCAGAATTCATGCTCTGCATTTAACCCATCCGAAATGGACACGCACGCACGCACACACACACACACACACCCGGAGCAGTGGGCACCCATTTATGCTGCGGCACCTGGGGAGCAGTTGAGGGTTCGATGCCTTGCTCAAGAGCACCTCAGTCGTGGTACTGAAGGTGGAGAGAGCACTGTACATGCACTCCCCCCACCCACAATTCCTGCTGGCCCGAGACTCGACTTCCCCGTTATGGAAATTTATCGACCAACACGACTTCCCCGTTATGGAAATTTATCAACCAACATTTATATTAACATTGATATTTCGTCTGCATATTTTGAGGTTTCCATCCTCATCTAGCACTAATTGAACCCTTCTTTCCAGAATGCCTTGCCACATAGATGTCCATAGTATGAGCATCTCTTTTGAGCACTAATTTTTTTGATCGTGTTTAAGGATGAGAAAACTACTGTCACCATATTGCATGTGATAGATACTGTCAAGAGAGCTTAAACAATCTTAAAAATTCAAATCTAATAAGCCATTTAGCAGAAGCTTTTATCCAAAATAGTACACTTCTTACACTCTCCCTGGAGCGACTGGGGCTCAAGATCTCAGTGGTGACTGATGGGTTTTATATTTCACCTGAGGCATGGAGTTTATAAATTACCCCTCACTGGGTTTGAACCTCTAACCTTATGGTTACCAACCCGGAACCACTAAACCACAAGTACAGTTCTTCTGCATAATAATGAGACTTTTTCAACAATGATTAAAGTGGGTGAAATGCTATTTCATGGATACTGAGTTTTTTACACTGTTAAAGAGTTGGATTCCCATGCTAAACATGGACAAAGTTTCAAAAATTAAGTTGTACGTTTGAAGGAGTATTTTTGTTCCAAGTTTTGTTCCGGTTTGTTACAAGTTTTGGAAAGTTTTTTTCGAGTATGGCTCTGTGTGACATTAGATGGAGAGGAATTTCCTTATATGGGTCCTAAGGGCACTTCTGCCGGAAGAGCGCGCGCTCCCGTATAGCAGAGCACTGAGAGCACAACAGACTTCACTGATCAGAGCGAGAGACCGAATTGTCACAAAAGAAGTGTGTTTTTGGTTGCCAGGGCAAGACAACCCAGCACAGATTACCAAAAAAAAAAAAAATAGCATTAAGGGACCAGTGGATGGAGTTTATTTTTACAGAGAATCAACAGAGTTGTGCAAGTGTTTTTGTTTGTTCCCTGCATTTCGAGGATGCTTGTTTTACAAACAAGACCCAGTTTGACGCCGGATTTGCACATTGTTTATTTCTTAAGGATAATGCAGTCCCAACGAAAAAGGGTCACGATTGTGTGTTGGAACCACATGCGGTGAATAAAACTGCTTCAAATATCTCTGTGTTGTTAACTTAGCTATCGGCGCGTAAGCACATCAAGTAAACAACATGCGATGTTGTCATCAAACTGCACTTTCCACATGTACAGCTTAAAAAAATAAAAATAAAGTTGCTATATGTCAAATCATTTTTTTTTTTTTTTAGCAGTTTTCACAAGTCAGTTGAAATGAGTAGAACAGACAGGTGTTCGTACATAACTTTTGATATTTATTGCACGTCAAAAGACAGCAAGAGTTTTATCCTGCACTTCAAGTATTATCTTTGTAAGAAAAGGGTCTTGGGCCACTAGCTTTTTAGATGCGTGTGTCACACATTACATGTACACATTACATGCATGTTCTTGCCTTTGACCACAATGAATTTGAAAATTTGAAAATGCAAACTTTTCATCGGATTGCTCCTGACTTGCCATTTCTGCTGCTGCTGCGAATCTGTGCTGTTGCGTGTGTGTTTGTTTGGCGCTGCTGGTGCTGGCGCGTGTACCGGCATGTGTGTAAAAACAGTGGCTCTGATTGGCTACCATGAAACATATGACTCTGCCTTAGCTAATCATAATCACTTATCGTTATTAACCCACCTCCTCACTCGCTGTGTGAGCCAGGGGTGCGTTCGGATTGCATAGTTTATTAAATCAATGCATAGTAACGCACCGCATTTAACTTTCAGTAATTGTAACGGCATTGTAACGACGGGAAAAGTAATTAGTTAGATTACCCCATTACTGAAAAAATAACGTCGTTACCTAACGCCGTTCTTTTAAATGCCGGTATTCCAAACACTGGTAATGTCACAGCTTCCAAACGCTCTCAACGCAAAAAGCCTACTCACGCTTGTGATTCTTTAGCTCCGCCCACACGTCACGCCTCCAGGCGCTCGTGTTTTTTGGGAAAAATCGGTACAGACTATCTTTCTCTTATAAATATAATAAAACTAAAGACTTTTTGGAGTTATGAAGGATGCAGTACTACTCTATAGGTACTCAAGATTAACAGGATATTGAGTGAAAACGAGCATTTCACCCCCCCCCCCCCTTTAAGAGAAAAAGAGACACTTACCACACTGCCAAAGTAACGACCCACAAAAAAGTTGTTTAGAGATGGCAGCTCCAGGTAAGTGGCCCCCAGGTCCCTGGACAGCTGGAGCCCCTCACTGTGGGGCACACAGCTGCTCCAGTCGGATGCACACAGTGGACATGTGCACGGCGGGCCTTCATCTGTACAGGATGACAGTGGGAAACAGAATAAAAATGTGATCCATTCTTAAAAATAAAAATTCCAAAAGCATTTTTCACAGTGATGCCACAGAAGATCCACAGAACCATATTTTTCTTAGTGTAAACCACATTTAATTAATCTAAAGAGCTTTTTCAACTATAAAGAAGAACCTTTTGTGTGATGGAAAGTTCCCATGGGTGTTAAAGGTTCTTCATGGAACCATTTATTACAACTTTTATGCAAACGTATTACTGATGCACAATACAAGTGACATTTGTAGAGCAAGGGACCAAATAAAGCATGTAAACATGTCGACTCGTACTGATAGAGAGTGCATAACATTCAGAGAGATGTCAACAGGCAGACATATGGAGCGACAAAATCTGAGTCTATATTATGTAATAACACATGCCAGCTCAAGTTTATACCAGCGTACCTCAGTATGTGTGTGTGCAACGGGCAGAAAAAGAGTGGCAGTGACAGAATGAGAGACCAGGAATAGCTGGATAAAAACAATGTACGTGTGTGTGTGTGTGTGTGTGTGTGTGTGTGTGTGTGTGTGTGTGTTAGGAAGAGTTGGCCCGGCCAGTAGGGTGAATGCCTGAGGGAACAGAAGAGCAAGTAAAATGATAGCAAGAATAGACAGCTAAATAGAGAGAGATAGATGGATGGAGTGAGAATGGAAGAGTGGAAGCAAGAGATGTGAAGAGGGCATGGGCAAGAAGAGGTATGAATCACTGTAGCCAATAAAAGAAAAAGCCTAGAGAAATGGAAAAAGATGTACCGCGTGAGTATGTGTGAGCGTGCTTTGGCCATGTTTACACTCTAATTCTCATGACACAAACCCATTAGTATTGCTCATACTTAGGAGTATTAGCAGTAAACAAACCCTCAAGTCTACAGCCTAAAGGGATCGTTCACCTAAAAAAGACAATTCGGTCATTATTCACTCACCCTCATGTTGTTTAAAAACCTGTCTTTATTTCTTCTGTGGAGCTCCAAAAGAAGAAATTTTGAAAACAACATTGGAGCCCAGAGACTTTAAATGTTCAAATGTTTGCATGCTTAATGTTGATCCCATTATTACACCCTTTCAGTTGAAATTTAAATCAGATCAAATTAGGTGTTAACATAAGCCATCAGTCCGATTATAAACAAATTATTTGCATGCATGTAAAGTAGCAACAGAAAAAAGAAAGTCAAACAGGTTTGGAAATGACGTAAGGGTGAGTAAATGATGACAGATATTAATTTTGGGTGAACTGCCCCTTTAAACTCTGTGAATAACTCGTTCGGCAATGTGTGTGCTACAAACTTGCTACAAGTGACTAAATGTAATCCCCAACTGTAAGCAACCAACTAGCAAGCGCAAATCAACACCATGACAATAAATTGAGCTTTTCACATACCACTCACAGTGCGTAAAAATACATTTATTTAAAGCAAAATTCTTTTTACGCCACCAAAGAATTTGTCATTTTTCAGTCACTTAACAACACATCACATGTTCGCCATTCTCTAATCATTACGACAGACAGATAAACAAAATATTTCAAATAAAAAACAAATAGAATGTGTATTTTAGTAAGTGTTTTTATTAGAATTTTCATTTTTATGAATTAATAAATAAGTCACTGTTCATCAACTCACAAGATCTAATTTGAGAAACTCCGGGCAAGAACCATTACGCAAGTCTTGAACAAACCCATCAAGTTCGTTTCTCCTCCATTATCCTTCAGGGATAAATGATGTAGCTGGATAGAAGCACATCTTGATGAATTATACATCTCAAAGGTCACACTGTGAGCACAGAGCTGCCGCTTTTACAGTGAATGGAGCCAAATCTGTGCTCTGAGTGCTTTCAGTCTATAAATGTTTACCTATGAGCATATTCATTAAAAAAAAAAAAAAAAAAAAAATGCTCACGGCACAACCACGCTCAGCACATCAAAAGAGCACCAAATCTCGGTTCGATCAGACTTTTTCCCTTTCCTTGAAGTCAGTAGCTTCTCATGTGCTGTGCTGCTTTTGAAGATCAGTAATGGTTAACTAGTTCAACACCACAGTTCCATAGTGTTCCTGTATTTTTCATTCATTTAAATTAAGTGAATGGTGCTCTTAGTCATTTAAGGAAAGTTTAAAAGTCAATTTTACTGTCTAATACTTTGATTGGCATGAGGTAATTAAGATTAAATTATGCATAATCCTAAAAATCATTAGTACTTGACATTTTTTGCTCTGCTTACAGTACTTAAGCACACACATTCCATAAGCAAAACCATCAGGCAATTTTTAACCACAGTTTAGTTAAATTGTTTCCATTAAGTCCATTATCTCTAAGTCTGCACTACAGAAGGCTAACAGTCATTTATTTTTCTTTAAAACTTTGTAAAAGAGAAAAATACCGGAAGTGAACACTAAGCAAATGCAAAACAGAAACAGCCAATCAGATCTCACCGTTAAGCCTCGCCCCCAAGGCTACCAGAATCACAGGAACACCCCAGTGCCGAAGAAGAGGGCGAAGTCTTGGGGCGTAGACGTTTCGGACCTGCTGAAAGGCCAGTTTGTCGTTGACCGAATACTTAATGACCACAATGTCGGCCTGCTCCACAACACTCCTCACGCTCGCCCAGTCACTATCCAAAAGGTCCTGCGATTAAAACGAAGGGTTTTAACCTGGGATGTTTCAGAAGGCATATCGCAGTAGCTCAGCATCTGCTCCACCAATCAGCTTATGGATATCAATGCCGTAGCTAAATTCCTCTTAGTCCTCCAATTAAGCGGAAACAACTGTCTTCACTGCAGAAACCCTAATCCTGCTTTTGAATCCCATCATCCCTCTCTCATTCACTCTGTTACTCACCCAACTAGGACAATCCCGCACCATCACTCTGACATCCCCGAACACTCTAGACTGGTACTCCATAAACGCAGGGTTCAAGGGATGCCTTGATGGCGTCACCGAGTTTGGATCCAATTCCCGAGCTCCGTGGCCTAGGTAACTCCACAACAAGCCACCTTGGAACTGTCCCGGGCCGGCTGTCTCATCCCCAGGCCCGACGCACCCAGGATACTCACTACCCAAGGCAACTATGTGGACAGACCTGAGGGACATAGAAAAGCCTTTAATGGTTTACAATTACAATCCAACCAGTTGTCTTTATATAAGCAATCACAGCCCGCTGCATTCAACTGCTTTACTGTAAGTTACTTTTCCATATACAGTAAGAACTGTAACTGGTTCAACACTTCATAATGTGTAATTTTATTATAAATACTGTCAAATGTATGGATTTTGCAAGTAAAAACAATGAATTGCCTTCACAGTTCGATTTATTTTTGTTGTTGATTTGTATATTAATATTCTATCAGTTAATGAAATATACAGTTATCAGTGGAAAATATAGTCACCAGTAATTTACTTTAATTTTATAGCAAAAATAAATAAATAAATTATATATATATATATATATATATATATATATATATATATATATATATATATATATATATATGTATATATATATATATATATATATATATATACATATATATATATATATATATATATATATATATATATATATATATATATATACATATACATATATATATATATATATATATATATATATATATATATATATATATATATATATACATATATATATGTATGTATAATATATATATATGTATATGTATATGTATATATATATATATATATATATATATATATATATATATATATATATATATATATATATATATATATAAAGCAATAGAAGTATTATTGTTAGTAGTAGTATTTCACTGTTAGGTAATGATTTAAAAATGCAAATGAAAAAAAAGAATCTAATTTATTTTAAAAATGTAGGATACAGTTGGTAAGACAATACATTTTTATGGTAAAACATGGCATTTATTTATTTATTTCATGAGTAGAAAGCCAATTTTAATATGCAGGGCCCAGGACAAAATACAAAGACATGTACAATTAAGAGACCAAATGCATTATATGATGCCATATTCTGTTTATATGTATTTTAATATGATTGTTGTAGTTATGTGCTAATTATTAATGCACGCAGCCTATTTTGTATGCAAATGTATGTTATAGCCAGTGCAATATTTGCATGTATACATATTATTATAATTTTCGTATATATATATATATATTTTATATATATATATATTTTATAAGATTATTGTTCTTAATATTATTATTGCAACACGCAGCCTGTGTGTAAATGCCAATGTGTCAATGCCCAGTAACAATTAGTGCATTGATTTTTATGTCATGGTACTGTAGCATAACTGTCCATTTTGAGCTATAAGGGCTTCGGTCATGGCAAAGCAAGAATCAGATGCATACTTACATGATCAACAACCGTCCGCTGGATCAAGGCTCGGGGAGCACGTACTTCAGCGGCGGGCTTTTACATCAGTCTCTGGCTGTTTTCCGCAATGAAGGTCGGACACGGTACAATCCCTCAGCAGAATGAAAAAGCGAACGGTTCATTAATTAAACACGCGCTTGAAAAGTGAAAGAGTGTCAGGTGCACAACGATCCGTCTAAAAAACACTCACATCCAGGCAGAAAGGATCAAGGGGATCCTGCGCTATAGGAAGTTCACACTCCACCGTAAACAGGGATCCGGCGCTTCCCGGGACGCATGGCACGATCTGAGCCCTGAAACCACACGTCACTTGTGCAAAACGTCAAAGCTCATGGGTCAATGAGATAAGAATATAAAGGAAAACAAAGAGAAGCGCGAGAGGGTGCATCCTGACTCAGCAAACGATAGCACGGACGTGGACACTTGCTGTCCACACCGCACACATGTGCTGCGCACACAGGCTGCTCGTGTTAGCGCTGTGCCTCTGCTGTCTTTGTCTGTTCAAACCAGTGGCACTTTCAGTCATTAATACAGGATATGAGAGAGTTTTTGACTGCTATTCCTAACTAATTCAAATGCAGTGCTTCAGTGAGCCAAAGTCAAAAGAGCCCAGCACCATGCCAGAGCTGAGACTTGGCAGGGGCCCCTGGGGGGCACCCAGAGACCCTTGGGTGTGAGATAACAATATTTATGCTTTGCTTTCACAAGCACCACTAATTAGACATGCTGCATGCTGACACAACTGCATGATGTGGTGGGATGTGTGTACTGACCCATACAACTAGACCTCTATATTATGGGCTTTCAGTGCACTGATCCTGTAATAAAAGGTTGCAGTGGTAATAATAGGCATGATACAATTATAATTATTGCATGATACAAACAAATAAACACTGATTAGATTCTTTATTTGTATATTACTTTAGCTGGAGGTTGCTGTTTTATTTTTTCAGACTGTCTGCCAAGCTAATACTGTAGCCTATTATTTAATAATATTATATATTATGTATTTAGTTTTTTGTCTCACCAAGGCTGCATTTAAAAAAAAAAAAAAAAAAAAAAAACAATAACAATGTGAAATATTATTACAATCAGTTTACTGTTTTCTATTTGAATATATTTTAAAATATATTGTATACATGGGATGCAAAGCTGAATTTTCAGCGGTCACTCCATTCTTCAGTGTCACATGATCCAGAAATCATTCTAATATGCTGGTTTGCTGGAAACATTAATAATATTAGTGTTAAAAACAGTTACTACTTAATAATTGTGTACATAATAAAAAAAAATCAGCATTTATTTGAAATATATATGTTTCATATAAATATATAAATGTTTTCTGTCTCTTTTAATAAATGTAATACATCCTTGCTGAATATAAGTATTAAAAAAAAATACTGACCCAAACAAGATAAATGTCTATGTTTGTATATGTAATTACTAATAATAATTAAATTAAATTATAAATAAATGTTAAATTGCATCTCAAACAGCCTATTCATATATATATATATATATATATATATATATATATATATATATATATATATATATATATATATATATATATATATATATATATATATATATATATACCAAGTAGATCTGCTGGAGGCAATGTATTGACGCTGAAATGCTGTTTAAAAATAGCATTTGACCCAATAACCTTATATGCAAGGAATAAAAGCTGTTTTGTTTTTTGTTCTCTTCGTCTCCGATAATTGTTATTATTCTATCCACTCAAACCAATTCTATCACAACATGCCATTCATAAACAGGCCCTAACGCTATTTTTAGCCAAGTGTTATGTATATTTTAATTTGCCTTGTTTGCCACAATATGACATCAAAAAGCCTCAGCACCCTTCAGATCCTCCTCTGAGATCACCAAAATAGCATAAACTCTCCTGAGCTGCAGCGAATCAAAGATCTCGTTCCACCTTATATATCCGTCAGTCATGCTGTCCTGATCTTCTGAAAGAATTCTCTTAGTTCTTCCATAACAAGCATTTTATCCACATAACAGGTCTAATAATCCCACACCCATCGACATCTAACACAAAGACTATTTTTCATCACTGTACTTAGGAAGGTTACTGAATACAGGTATAGGATACTATACAAGGTGTTGTTATTTTGTAATTGCTAGTGGGAAATAGTTCAAATATAGTATTCTCAATTTCCAGAATTATTTGGAAGCTTGTCTCTGCCACAAGATTTTAAAATGTAAAACAAATTCAACTAAAAATAAATAAATAAATATTGCACTTTTTCATCTGAGGATTACTCCTGCCAGTCATTTTTGTTCTACAATCTAATAGAAAATTTTACTGGTGGTGGTCATCAGGCTGAAGTAAGTTCTAAAACATGCACTTTTTACAAGCACTGCTGAGAGGTATATATGCTATTTTAGGGCTGCTTGGTTGGCATACCATTCAGAATATTTGCTTTTAAAGGGCAGAATGGGTTACTGTAGGTCATCTGCTGTGCAGAATCTTATTTCTACTCCACTGCACAATCACATGCCCCTCGTGTGCCCTTCATTCTTGACCCTGAGATCACAACCACTCTCCAGGGAAGTGTGCCTCCTGATCTTCCACAAGATACACACTGTGAACAGAACAAAAGTCCATTCAGAGCCATTAAATGACAACAGTGTATAACTGTAGCATTGAGCTTTTTTTAAGTCCATAACTGCAGTGTGGAAAGGGAAGGAATAAATAGAGATCTGGCTGGAGATCTAGTTTGTACACTAAGTCAAGATGCTTATCAAAGTCTTTTCTTGTCCTTCCATTGTACCAAGAGTAAGAGATAAACAAAGGTTGTGTTAAACAAGCACGCACTGTTTGAATGTTAGAGATTCTGCTCTCAGCTGAGTAAATTCATAATCAATAATTATGAACTGTTTAATACATTTTACTTACTCAGCACACTGCTGCATGGATACATTAGTTACTGAATACTATGGCATTATCATCCATATATTGTGAGAAGTTAAGTAAGGGATAATATACATTCAGTGGGTCATTTTCACAACAACTGATCAGGGTCTTATTACATGACTGTATGTAAGGGTGCATTAAACTTATCAAAAAGGGCATTACATTTATTATGTAATCAAATACAATTATTTTAAAATATAATAATAGTTTTTTTACAGTATTTTTTTTTTAAATAAATGCAGCCATGATGAACATGAGACTTCTTTAAAAATATATTTATATTTTAATTTCACCAACCCCAAATTTCTGAACTGAGAAAGACTGGAGTTGAGCACTGCTTTGTCTAATCTGGCAATTTTTAGATGTCAGCAAAAGACAATTAGACATTTACAAACTAAATTGTATTTTACAACCAATCCAACTATAAAATAATTACACAACCGTGAAGGACTCCTCCGCACACAGAAGCCAAACAAATCAAATTATTTATAATCTAAAAAAATGAAATCTGATGTATGCCATGCCTGTCTAATTTCTGGCACTTTTCCATTTACTCTTTCTGCTACGCTTGATGTTGATGGTCACTGTCTCTCATCTATGAGATAATAATTGAATGCCAAGTTAAATGTTTGTGCAAGAATCAACTTGTTTATTAAAATGTATGATAAACTAAACTATATATATATATACACATTCAAGGATAAAACCATCTTCCAAATGCATAAAAAGTGGCATAAGGCTACTTTTTTGATTAAATATATAAAAAAATACTAATTTAGTATACATATACTCATTTATTTAAAAACATCCAACAAAACAGAGCTGACAGAGGCATCACTGAATGATGGCAATGTAGAGATCCTGGCACTGACACAAAAAAGGACTATGAAATTATTTTGATTCATGATGTCAAATCGCCGTTTTATGCATGCAAACCGACTCTGAAATCATCAATCTTAATATATGCAGTCCCCTCAGGATCCCTGGAGCTCTCGTCTCACGGTTGCTGCAAAACTAAACGTCTTCATCTGCATTCGCATCTTCATCCCCATCCTTGGATTCCTGTGCTTTTCTCAGTTCTGCCCTGCCCTTCTCAGTCTGATAATAGTCTGACTCAACCCACCCAGGGCAGTTGGACAATGTCACAAAGATGTCTTCGTCTACTTCCGTCACTTTGTGCACTCTCTGCTTTATTCCTTTGGAAAACCACTGTGGAGTAGAGAGCTTTTCTGCAGGGTTGGCTGCCTTGTATAACCCCTCACCTTCAGCCAGAGTGATCTTATACTTGTGCTTTGGGCACACAATACAGAGCTTTTTGTTGACTTCCTGTGCATGACACATTAAATGGGATCAGAGTTCACATGAGAGGTAACAGTGTGTGTCAAGTGAACCTATGGATCACTGAATCTGCTCCAACAGAAATGGCTTTACCTCAATATCTCCAAGCTCCAAACTACTGCCGGCATCTGTAAGAAAAGAAAGTGTCATTAGAACCAATATGCACTAAGCTGACCCGAGCAAAAAGCCTTTTTGATTCTGGGCTCTTGCCTCTGGAACTGTACTTGGCACACTTCCTCAACAGCAATACTGTATTTCAGTGCTAAATCTTCTACTTTGTCTCCCTCTAGAGCAGAAAAATAAGCAAAGATGTTTTTCATGCTACTCACGGTAACACTGCAGGTCCATTGCATAGAAAGTTCTTTGGTGATATATAATAAGAATATCTCTTCCATCCAGAGTCACAATCATCCTCTTAGCCTGATCAAAATCTTCTTTCTTGCCGATAAAATACATACGAGAAGGCTTGTTTTTATCCATGGATGCGGTTTCAATTACGTCTTCTGTGAAAAGATAAAAAACGCTTTAAATACCATTCACATATGAAGGTGCTGAAGTTACATAAACGCACTGTTCTTGGTTCTTGTTTATTATATATTTATTTATTATATATTTTTATATTAAAGAAACCATACATACCATAGAATTACAAATATAATACTAAAATGTCCATTATAATTAGATAAAATAGCTATGACTGGCCTTCTCAAACACTGTCAAGTTATAAAATTAGTTTACTCAATGCAAAATGCTCAAGCATTTAACACACGAAACTAAATATATTTTCAATCTATCATTTAAATTTTTGAATTAACCTTTTAACTTTACATATCAACATAGACATTGCTGAGCAAATATCGTAAGCCGTTTTACCCTGTGCTGCTCCTGTTGGTTGTGTATCTTGGTGCTGTATGGTTGAAGTGTGTTCTAGTCTGTTATCTCAAGCCCACCGGCTGCTGCGTTCAGCCCCTATCAGTCCCTCAGCTCAGGACCCTCTCACTGCGTTTAACATCTTTGTTCAGTGTGTAAAACTGAATCATACACTACTAACTGGCAGATTACTAACTTACACTGCGGTTTCTCCGATATCAAAATGAATTTGTATAAAGTTGGATATAATTGTATTTTTCCCATCTATAAACCAGGATTGGGTGTAATATCACATAATAAAATAATAATAATAATTAAATATATTTTTACATTCCAAGACCTCCAAATCAAATTATATTAGATAGCTGTTATAAAAACAAATAAAGTATCTAGTCTCCTTTATTTAAATTAGCACTGAGGGAGCCAATCAGGCAGCGACACTGCGTATTCTTGAACATCATCATTGCATTGCAACAGTTTAGCCGCTGTCAAAACATATACTAAGCACTGTTCCATGTGTCGTGCCAGATTATATAGCATGTATTCTAAACAAAAAGGAGCAATCAGTCATTACTGGCTAGGCTTAAGTGAAATGATTTCATCATAAGCGGCTAATGAAGGGTAGGTAACGTTACATGCACGTCACACATAAGCGAGTCCAGCATCCCACGGTTTGTATTTAAACGACATAAAACGCATTCGGGATACTTGTAGTTGACATTTCCTTGGGGGAAACCACCTTAAACCAGCTGGTTTCCAAGCTGCGTTTCTAAACTGTCTACTGTTGTTTTTTAAAGAAACTTGTTTTTCATCATTGTCATGCGATGTTCTAAAAATGACAGTAAATTTGAATTTCAAATTCATTTAAAACCAACAAACAGACCTGCTTAGACTGGTTTGAGATAGTTTTCTCTTACAGTTCAAATAAAAGAATAGTTTCAGGTACTTTGCACATGAGCTGTTCAGTTGTCAATAAAAAGCATAGTAATAATAAAAACATTCTCCAAATAAATATTATATATAATGTTTGTACAAGATTATATAAACCATAGGCCTTCCTAAAAATTGCAACACATCTTTAAACATTAAGAAACAGTTTAAAATGTAAAAATAAAATACATTAAAATGTAATAATATACGATTTTGCTATTCTAAAAATGTAATTACATATTTTAATGAATAATTAAATAGGCTTAATAATAAAAACATCCTGTATTTAGAACTTCTCAAACATCTCAAATTATGTATCAGTTTAATTAAGACTCATTTAGCATTTAATAATGTGAAATGTTGAAAGCACAGTGAAAAATAGTTTTATATGCTAATACTGTAATAGATAGATGCATGTGCTGAACCAAAGCTTTACCTGTAAGCCTGCCTATTTAAAAGAATAATGTTATTTTTCCCATAATGCCTGCCTCTACTAACAAAAAATGAGCCAGTAAAGCATTTATAAACTAAATGTAAAAAATTAAATAAAAAATAACAGCAACAACCATTGCTGCAACTAATAGGCCTACTGGTAGTTAAGTCACATGACCTGTCATCAGTAAATCAATTGAAGACATCTTCAATTTCTAAGTATTTTTACTGAAAGAATAACTCATTATCCTCACCTCATGAGGTCATGTTGACCTTGGAGAGTATGACTTCACCACCACATTGAGAGAGACAGGAGGAAGCAGGTTTAGGTAAAGATCACCTGCGTATGGTTGATGGATTCCTGCAGAGGTTGAGCTACCAGGTCCAGGGAAAGGACAAAGCGCCCATCTACTGGTTGGCTGAGCTCCGTGATCCAAACACACAGGTCATTCTCTCAGAAGAACACCAGGATTACCGCCGGGCCAAACTAGAGGAAGCCTGCAAGCTGGCAAAATACCAGGATTTACAGGACACACTTACAGCAGTATCTAGAAACACAGCGCTTACAGCAACATTTACACTTGGTTTTGAAAATTTAGACACTGACAGAGTTACATACTTGCACTCATCTTTATAAAATCATTTTAGGTTGTTATATTAATGAGGGTTTAAAAGTGGACTTGATTTATGAAATTTGACCGTGGGTATAGACATTTGACTTGCATCCTTTTTGCATCTCTTAATGCTAAGATGAATTTAATTTGAATTCACAATAGGTTGCTTCCAAGTTGTTAAAAATGTTAAGACAATCTCACAACCTCTAAATCTCCACCAACAAGAAAAACAATGCTGCCATTGATTCCAAAGAATATGAGGTAAGCTCTAATGACGCCATCTGCGGCATACTGTTAATTACCACGGAAAATCATTTTTAAAAGCCTCACAATAAAAAATACAAATAAAAAACAACACACACACTGACAAAAATCCTTAAAATTGATAGACTACAGGGCTTGTAAGTGGATTATGATGTTATGCTGTGGTAATAAAACAGTGCTTCATTAACCGCTGTATATAACCTAAAACAATCCTTTGAGGTGGCAAGTATTGAGATGCTGTTTTTTTTTTTTCATTCTATAACACATTTTCCAATCTGTCACTTTTCCACAAACGTTTTTTCGATGTTGAAATTAAGGGTCCATCAGAATTAATCTAGAAATTGTCTGCAAAGTTATTTCGCTATGAATCCTGCATCATGCAGATTGTCTTAATTTATTAACTATAATGAAACCAGTAAATGAAAAACACTGTTCACGAATTAATGTTGTTTTAGTATTATTTAAATTAATTTTTTCATTTTAATTTTTTTTAAAGTCATTTTTATTAGTTTATTTTAGAGTATTTTTAACTTTATTTTTTTCCGTTTTGGACTTCAGTTAGTAATTTTAGTACTTCAACTTAAACCTCAGTTCAAAATTGAAAATGGTTTAATTGTTGAGGAGCATTAACTCCTGCACATACACACAATCAAAAATGAATTGTATCTCTTTAGAATTTAAATGGGTATCATTTGTTTCATTTTTCCATTCTTCCTTGTGTGAATATTTAGAATGCTATTGCCTTTAACATCATTACAAAATAAAGGAAATGCATTGAACTTCATTTGTTGTGGTCTGACTCGGGAACGTAAATCCTGTCAAAGAATTATTAATGAAACATTAAAAACACTCATCGTGACACACACAAATAATAAAAACCTTCAAGACAAATCCACCGTTAGCACAACACTTCTTGAAATGAACTTGGTCGCTTTGCTGTGCACAGGGGTGTTATACACCGAGTCTCTTGCTGAATGTGTAAAATCCAGTCTGATTTAATTGATTCATGCCCCTGTTGAACCCTTTCGGCTCTTAGTCCAGAGGTTTAAGGGAGCGACTGAGTCAGGAACGATTGTTCAGTGAATACAAGAGCACCGTTCCCTCACAATCCTCACATCCACACTCCCTTCCAGAGGGGTTTCGTAGGACCAGGAGTCAGCATCCGTGTCCTTGGCTGGTTTGTGGGAATAAAGGTGTACCTGAGACCCCATGTGCATAAACGTCTGCGCTTCCACCCCAAATCAAAGAGACCATAGAGATTTGCGTGCCTCAACGGCTGACTGACACATCATATAAAACACACAAGCATGCTTTTGAAAGCTACGGCCCACAGCAGCACCGTTGCCAACGAAAAAAACATAAGAGCAAAAGTGAAAGGGCTCACATCCATGAGTGAAATATCCTCAGCATTCACTGATCTCAAACCCCTACTTAAAAAAAAAAAAACTCCAATATTGTCAAAATTGGTGAGAAAGGGAAATTGTTTGGTACAGCTGCTTGAACACTCATACGTGTTTTCTTAGCAAGAGTAAGTGTACATTTATAAGCAGAACAGTATTATTACCTTCAGCCAAAATGGGTATAAACGTGAGACATCATCATAGTGACTTCAACAGTCTCATCATAGTTTCTGGGTCAGCGAAAAAAGGAAGGTGTGCTGGAAGTAGTATTAATGGTACTGTTGCGGAGCACTTGAAAGCAGCTTCATGTGCCATATAATTTGACACTCTGATTTAATGGCTCAAAAAGCTCATTTGATTTGGGGGTAGGAGCTGCGGATAGGAGGATGTAGTTGTGAAGGTGACCCTGCTGATGTGGATGGCTGGTCAAAATTATGACACTTAAATTGAATGAGAAGGAACCATTCGTGCTCCATTTTCCCACCCTTGAATATTTATATTTCTTGAGGAAAAGTGGGAATTTAGGAACATACATTGAAATCAGTGGAGCTCTATACTGTAAAGACAGTTCTTGGAAAATCTGGGAAACCTTCATTTGTTGGTGATTTTACCAGGCATAACTAGCTCATGGGGGTGGGTTGAAGGTTTAGTTTGATTAAAAATGAAAGTTTTACCATTATTTACTCACCCTCATGATATTCCTAATCTGTACGGCTCTCTTTATTCCAACAGGCGAACTGCATTTGGTTACGCAACAAGCAAGAATCAATGCCCTGGAGCATAAATGAGAGCTTTAGTGATATAAGGAACATCTTAATTGTGGCCTTTTCCTCTTCTGAAGCCACTGTATATTGCAATTTGGACAATTCTTAATTTTCTGAAACTTTTTTCACTCCTCTGAATTTTGTTTAAAAAAAGTTAACATCTCTTAATTCTGAATTTTGAATTACATCTCAGCCATTTTTATTTTAATTCTTATATGTAGTTTCCGCCATGTAATATTATTTGTTAAATTAATTCATTCTTACAATTACAGTTTTATATCTCACAAATCAGACTTTTCTTCTAAGAACTGAGTTTATATAAAAGTTTTCAAATCTGTCGATTCTTTTTGGGGTTTTTTCTCTCATGTACTGTTGTTGCCTACTATATAGTAGAGGAACTAGGTGTATTTGGAACCTGGGATTGTTTGGTTATAACCTTTAAGGAAAAATTTTTCAAAACAGCTTAACAAATTTCTCTCGCAACATGAGGGGGAGTAAATCACAACAGAATTTAATTATGAAGGAACTAGCCCTCAAAAAATGTTTCAATAAAACAATTTATATTGAAATAAACATGTTAAAGGAGGCCTGACAAGCTTTGACTTTCCAAAAGCCCTGAGGTTGAGAAACAGGAGAAAGTGGGATGTGAAACGTTTACAAAAAATGACTGGTTTTATGAAGCCAAAGTGTACTTTACTTAGAAACGGGAGGGTGCAGAAAAGGACAGAGATCTTGGAACAGAGTGGAAAAAGAAAGCTTTAAGCACAGGAAAAGAGAATCTGAAACATGAGGCTGTCAGGGTAAAGAATAGTGAGAGGGCGAAGGTCAGTGTCACGGAAACGGTGAAAGGAGGTCAAGATTCCTCATTGCCGGAGTCATCTTCGTCACCAAAACAGTCCCCGGCCATTTCACTGCCAATCCCACTGGCCTCTGCCTCGTCTTCATCATCCTCCTCCTCCTCTATGTCATCGTCATATAGATCGTCATAGAGCAGATCAGAGCTACTGTCATGAGAAGGCACTTTGGTCTGGATGCAGTACTCAGCTAGCGTCGTTGGTACTTTAACTCCATCTCGCTCTGCATCTGCCTTCGTGGATATTACCTGCTTCCTGCGCAAAACGCAAAGACAGTGTCAGCAAACCAGTTAAGAATAGCTGCAAAAGTAACAACTGTCTCTAAATATATGCTACCTTTCAAAAATTTGGAGTCAGTAAGATTTTTTTAAACTAACTTTTTTTTAAGTAACTAATAATTTTTCAGCAAGGATGCATTAAATTTATAAACAGTGACAGTAAATACATTTATAATTTTACCAATAGGTTCTAATTTAAATAAATGCTGTTATTTGAACGGTCTGTTCATGAAAAGAGTCCTAAAGAAATGCATTTATCGTGGTTTCATCAAAATATATTAAGCAGCACAAAGGTTTTCAACAGAAATGTTTCTTATGCACCAAATCAGCATGATTTCTGAAGGAGCATGTAACACTGAAGACTGTAGTAACAGAGTAATTGTTTAAACATAATATTTCTCAATATTAATGTTAAATATTAATAATAATAAATACATTAATATTTCTTATAAAGAACACAATAGATTTATTTTTGTTTAATAAATGCAGCCTTGGTGAGCATAAGAGACTTTCATTTTGTTAGGAAAGAATGTCAATAAGGGAGAAGTTCACAATATTTACTTGGCCAAGAGAAAAAAAAAAGACACACTCAGAGCAGTGTGTCCTGAACTTCAGTTGGATGGTGCAATGAAAACATGCTGGGCCAAAATTTGGCCTTGATCAATGTTTAATCTAGATCTCAGCCAACTCAGATCTCAGTGGTATAGTTAAATTTGGACATTTCCTGAAGAATAAATAAGTTGTGCACAACGCTTGGAGGTGCTGGGCAATTGCTAGGGTGCTGCTGCTGTTATGAAGTTATTCTGAGTGGCTGTTGAAGCAAGTTAGCACGTAGCTGAAATATCTGCAAATTAATTAAGGCTCCACAGTTTTTTTTAACAGTTTCAAATGTAACAGCCGCATGTATAAATATATTTCACTTCTTTTCCCAGAGTACAAGCAAATTTTGGAGTGTTCAGCGTTGATGCTTACAAGCCCAAGTCAAAAGCACACACATGGCCATGTCTCCATGATATTCTAGAGCTCTAGATATAGCTTAGCTCCTTTACTTTAAAGTAAGTCTATTGAAATTTTTCACCTGTTTTATCAACCAAGTCAGTCATTTAAAGGATAAAGTGGGCGTACCTTATAATCTCTGCGTATTCCTTGTCCTTGCCTTTGCTGTCCCTCCACTTGCGAAACATGACCGAGGCGTCCACATTTGCAGGAGAAAAGGTGTTGGGTTCATTAAGCAGCGAGATCACGCTCAGCAGGATTGTTCTATAGACAAACACACACGTTACTCTACTGTTCAGGATTTAGGATTTTGGGAAAAGCCCTTAAAAAAAATCCTTGTGCTCAGCAAGTCTGAATTTTTATTGAATCAAAAAATAGTAAAAACAGTACTATTGTAAAATATTAGAATTTAATATGTCACTTTTCGATTTTATATATTTAAAAAAAAAAAATTATTCCTGTGACGCAAGAATTTTCAACATCATTATTCTAGTCTTCAGTGTCACATGATCCTTTGGAAATCATTCTAATATGCTGATTGGCTGCTCAAGAAACATTTCTTATTATTATCAATACTGAAAACAGTTATACTTTTTTGGGGGATTCTTTAATGAAGAGAAAGTTCAAAAGAACAGCATTTATTCGAGTGTAATTGTGGGTATTTTCACAATAATACCTGACATTCTGTGTGGGGTTCCATCGCTCTGAGGGCAGCTCTCCACTCTGAGGGTCATCCACAGGAGGATGGAGAATCGAAATACACACGTCGCCATTCTAGGGTTGAGAGATGAACATTACATAACAATGGCAACATTATTACTATATGATTACTATTGTTTTACACTGTTGTAATCCAATTGTTGGAGCTAGTGGCACAGTAAACATGCAAACAATAGCATTTTCACCTCATAGATGTTTGGATGCCACATCTTGGTGAGGAATCGGAAGGTCGGAGGAGAATAGGGGTAGTCGATAGGAAATTTTATATGGGCCTAGGGAAAGAGGCAGAGTGAAACAAGGAGCATTATTAGCTTGCATATGAGCCATATTATAACTGGTAAATGAGCCATTATTAATCAGTCCATAATGGAAAGGACACATTAGATTGAAACCTCAAGAGTGGTTGTTTAATTAAAATTTCATTCACGTTCTTCACTCCTTTTGTGTTGCACATAATATAAAGAAAGCTAACCTGTTTGAAATGACATGAGGGTGAGTAAATAATGAGAGAAGTGACATTTCTGATTGAATTATTGCTTTAAACATGAGTGTAGTGCTGCTGAGACTGTATCTTCTCTGCAAGTGGGATTCCTGCAACTCACCTCTGCTGTTGACTGCTGATTGTGTGTCAGACTACATGAACTGGCTAGTGCTCAAGTCAGACTGCAGCGTGACTTTGACAGTGTGAATGAAAATATGAGTCTCAGCCACAGCATTTAGTGTTAGAAAGCTAAAACCGGATCTAATCTAACTTCCTCCATTAACGATCATTAGAAATAAACTGGAACAAATTATGCAATTCTTTGAAGTTAGAAAACCTGACACACATAAACAATAAGAAAATACACACTGTTTTTGCCAAAACAATTTACAAATGCTATTCACCAAAGATGCAATATCTTGCTGAGGCCTGACAGATGCACATTTTAAATACTTTGGTATTTTAAGTATGGGTGGAACCCAAGCCTGTGTTTAGAAAGATACCATAATCTTTGTTAAAACATGCTGCATTAGACACAGTATATCACTCAAGAGTCATAGACTATGCAGTTGGGCTATGGCTGTTCAGTTATAGAATGATGGAAGACAGAAAGTGAATATTGAAAATGTTTGGGGGGTGATTTTATGTTTTATGAGGCACTTGCCATTCATTAAAAAGATTTAAAAGTGAAGCGTGTAATTTCTAAGGCAACCGTTTTATGTTCAAAATGCCTTAATGGTGTTTTTTTTCTTACAAACAAGCAGCTTGTGGATTATTGTGATGTTTTTATCAGATGTTTTAACACTTAATTCTGATGGCACCCATTCACTGCACAGGATCCATTGGTGAGTAAGTGATGATACTTGAAAGTTGCTACCCTAAATTCATAAATAAAATTTCACCAAAGACTGTGACCTGTGGCATATTATGATAAAATAAATATCAGAATATTTACAATTAAATTTGAGGACAGCATCCCTGTGAAAGTACTGGCTACTGCAGTTGATAATATGCCAATGAGAATAAGTAGTGAACACAGAAAATACAGTTGAAACATACTGTCTTTCTCTTTGTAGCTCTCATATCGAGATGTCATTAATATCTATCAGGGCTAAAGATCTAGAGTATAAGGAACGCACCACCAGGCAAAGAACCTGAGTGCAAAACATGGGAGAACAAGTATGTGAGGGACACCACTGAATTAAATATTATGCAGACCTGAACTGCTTTATCTGACTCGCTCCATTCTAGTTCATTGGTAAGCATTAAGAACATAATTTAAATCCACACAGGTATTACCTTGAAGTAGCCCCCTTCATAAAGTGTGTTTGGAGGGCCAAAGATGGCCACTTCCCAGTTGTAAAGGTCAGACTCTTCCACTAGTGTGATGCGGAAACCTTCCACTGGCTCCTCCTGCAGGGATTTCAGCTCCAGCATCAGAGCCTTCTGAGAGCTCGGCATCTGCTGGTGTGCCATGACAGTCCTGATCCTTCAGCCTTACTGGGAATTCAAGAAAAATGGGCTTAGTTTTTTCACAGAATAATATATTAGTTTTTTTTTTTTTTTTTTTGGCAACAATAATAATTATTTATGCATTTTGTACTAAATATCTTGCTGCTCATATCTTGCTACTCATTATTAATGCATATGAATATTATATGCAATATTACCATTAAAAAGCTATATATATATATATATATATATATATATATATATATATATATATATATATAAGCACATATTTAGTAGATTAGTTATGTTACTTGGTTGTAAAGAGGTAAATTGCAAATGGAAAAGAAATTGAACAAAGTCTGTGCAAAGGTGTGTTTAGCTTCGTATGACAAAGCTATGCAACAACATTTTGATAAATAAAAACATTTTTATACACTGTTTGTTACCTGTGCTGCTCTCCAGGAGAAGTGATGTTAGGGTGCCTTAAACTTCCAGCTTCATGTAAATATTAATACGTTTCTAATATTTATTTATTCCGTGGGGCCCAGAAGGGACTGTTAACCTTATTCTTCCCTTGCTATTTCTCGAATCCTGTTGCTTTTCCTGTTAGACGTGAAGTTATCCGATCTTCAAGCAGATATTAAGACAAATAAATCTATTCATCACTCTTCTAATCAGTGACAAAACATGTTAATAATAAATTAATAAGCCGTTTGTTTTGTATCTGTTTTGTATGTGTCCTCGTGTACTGCTATAACATCTACAAAAGCTCTACAATAAGCAAATACATCTCTAATTTGGCTTTATATGATGCAGAATGTGTTTGTCAAACCCTGCGGCTCGCTGTCATCACGTCGTCTCCTTGCGCGTCCTCGGCCGCACAGCTGATCAGCTGCTTGTTTACATTTGTTCTGTCGCGAGGCTATAACGCACCTCCAAAACCCCCCGTTTGCGCAAAGAATTACACTGCCAGCTCTGCTTTATCCGTCCAGACTGAGGCGACAAATAATTACCGTAAGGGTATGGGTGTTGTGGAAATGGTATGTGGAGATTAAGTGGAGAAGAGATATCTGAACAAAATCGACAGGTGATATTTTTTCGTTCCTCAATCGTTTCTATTGATGCTTCCGGTTATCATAGTGCGTGCCTGTACACGTCTGTACGCTAGTGCGTCATGACGCAGGACACTCAACTCTAAGTACAACAATGTATTAAGTTAGTACCCTTTACATAAATAGAAATATTATATTACAAATATCTAAATGTGGGATATGTATATATCTTTATTTAACCTGTCTTATTCTTACTCGTGTTTTTTTTTTTTTGCTCTTGGTTGATATATATATAAATATAAACCAAGAGCAAAAAAAAAAAAAAAACGAGTAAGAATAAAACAGGTTAAATAAAGAGAAGTAAACATGAATTAAAATACATTATAATAATAAATGAATAAAACGATTAAAATGGAAGTAAGCATAAATAAACAGGAAAAGCCTGTTATTCATTTCTCTCTTGTTTTTTTCTGATTACTTCTTTTGTCCTTATTTGTTATTAGATAGATAGATAGATAGATAGATAGATAGATAGATAGATAGATAGATAGATAGATAGATAGATAGATAGATAGATTTTCAATTTAATCTCATAAACTTAATGGTCATTACAGTTCAATAATAATTCAACAAACTAAAATACCGGTGCATCAAAACATCCCTAAATGCATCTCAAACGCGTGCTGAACCCATGTGCAAAGGCCGACACAGAGGACGTCTTCCTCTATCTCTTCGCTGATTGGTCAAACCTGTTGTCATTCAGTGGCAACGCATGTCGTCACACAGGAACCGAAGGAGGCGGTCAACCAAGATGGCGTTCCGCGATGAAGCAGGAAATATACTCGGTTTTCAGTAAATCTCCTCATCTGAGAGCGTCCACTGGAGCTTGTATGTCTAAGGACAAGTGAGACACCTATTCGGACACCGAAGACAGAGCAGATACTGGTAAGGACACCGGTGGGACACGCAGGGGCAGTTTGAGGGGCGGTGGCAGAGGAAGTCAGGCCCTGTTAGGTCGCTTCACTAACCTGAACTGAAACACAACTAGACAGTTGTTTTAATAAAACGTCCACCTTCGTTTCCGTGCTTGTCTAGTTCTTCAGTATCAGAGCTTTGGTTTTAGTTCATACGTTTTTTCGTTATTTGATTGATATGACGGACAGAAAATGAGAAAGTCGTAGTAGCTTGGTAAGGAGCCAGGGGAAAATATGTCATAATCATAGACTGTATAAAAACAGCTCATCATCCAGCTTCAGCATAAACCAACTAACGTTAGTCTCATCATCAGTAACGTTATATCTAAAGATTTATTGTTTGACATTGAATTGGTATAGGACTCATCTAGCCTGCTCTCTGTATGTATTTCTTGTTGTCTTTATTATTACGCAACAGATATGTTAGAAGTATCTAGTTAAGCGGATTGGTTAAGATTTTTTTTTCTTTCTGATCAGCTGATATTTTTTTATGTAAGAGATCATGGGTGGTGAAATGACCTTAAAACCTGTTTTATCATCCTGTGTTTCAGCGTGTGATATAGTTTTGTGTAAGTGCTTGTTTTAGTTTGCTTCGTTTATTGATATGTTTTAGTTTGCAAACTTCCTGTAAATGAAGAAGCTTATCTGTTAACAGTTACACTTTAGTGAGTCCTAGAAATGCTTGTAATTTAATGCTCTTAGACCGTGTTGTGTTTTCAAAGTGATCAAGTGGCAATAATTTTTTTCTCAACAATGATTGAAAATATAAGATAACCATTGTGCATACAAATTTATGTCATACATATTTATGATTATTTTTTATTATCATTACTTTTTCAGATTTGTTATGGGCATGTCTCACTGTAAGCTTAAAATGCTATGCATTTTAAATAATTAATGCAAATTATATTCTTAATACATTACATATGAAGCAGTGTTACATCTTTTAAAACTGACAGTGTAGATATTTATTATGTCGCAAAAAGATTTATTATTTAAATTGGAATCAATTTTAAATTTGAATAATTTTTGGTTTATTTTAAATTATTGCAATAGACTTAACTGTATTATTTTTAATAAAATACATACAGACTTGGAAAGAGAGTTTCCAAAATATCCTGGTAGATTATATATAGGTGAAACAGATATTTGGTCATATCTTTGGTTATGACAGATTCAGTTTGGTTAGCGTAATTCTTTGTATTTTAAAATCAAAATTAGATTAGTGCACATGAATGGCTAATCAATTTCTATTTAAAATAACATATTTCAATAGTGTCGCAAATCTTTTTAGTATTGTGTTGACGTAAGGGCAAGCAACCAATTCTGTTTTTCCTTTAAACACACAGTTCTGTCTTTCTTGTATTTCTCTGCCAATTTTGACAGATTAAAAGCCAAAGATATCCAATTCCTTGTGTGTTATGAAGTATTGGATATAGTTATTGTTATTTTCATGTAAAAAAATTTGAAAAAAATGTAAGTTCAGGAGAGGAAGAATAGGAAGCTGACTGCAGCTTGTGTGAAATTATGTAATTTGTCTATTTTTTAGTTACTCTCAATGGCTGCGAGGAAATCTGGATCAGATATCCACAACAACGGTGAGTCAGCCAATCATCTGTCCTCTTTGTTTTTTTTTTTTTTTTTTTTTTTTATAGACGAGAAGATAAAAAAATACAGCATAAAAGACTTAATCTTAAAACAATTAGTTTTTCTTGTTCTTCTGTTACTTCACTTGATGTTTCAAGGACCCGTCAGCTATCTTGATGAAGTTCCCTTCAAGCTCAATGATAAATTCCGCTGTCCTTCAAAAGTGGGTCTTCCCATTGGCTTCTGCTTGTCTGATTGTAATTCCGTTCTTTCGGATCTGCAAGTAAGTCAAAGTTCACTTTAACTTTCCCTTATACAAGTGTTTTTTTGTCGGAAATAATTAATGATCTGCTTTACTCTTTAGTATGACTTTAGTCTAGAGAGGCGAAGCGTTCAGTGGGGGGAAGAACTCGCCAAAGCGCGAGCCGCGGAGGCTCGAGCAGCGGAAGCCGCCCGGACGGACTCTGAAAACGAAAGGCAGGCTGCTGGTCAGGATGCAGACCTTGGATTGGTTGGCGGGAAGAAGGCACGCCCCTCTGATGAGCAGGACCTTCTCCCACCAGCATTGAACCCAGTTTTAGCTGGCCTACGGCATAATGCAATCCTTATGCCTCTCCCAGCCCCATCTTTTGGACAAATGCGACCAGCACCAAGCAACCCGGCCCCACAGAGTCTGAACCTAGCTGACTTTGAGCGAGAGGAGGACCCTTTTGACAAACTTGAGCTTAAAACATTGGACGACAAAGAGGAGTTACGGAATATCCTGCAGAGCCAACCGCAGTCCTCAGTTTCACCTCCCCAGCTTCCTCCAGAAGAACATCGCCCCACTTCTCCCAGTAATACGCCACCTCTTCAGGCCAAAGTAGGAATCTTCCATAAACCCAATGGTTTGGTTGGACTGCTGGACTTAGACAGGGGTGGGGTTGTGGGGACCCCCTGTGGACAGATTGACGCCGACCGCCCTTGTAACATTCGTTCACTGACTTTCCCCAAGCTTTCAGACCCAGTAGACTCTTCCTTGGAACCGCCTCTCAGCAGTTACCCAGCAGGCCAACATCACAACCTATCCAATGGCACGCCACCATCCCTGCAGAGAACAGGGTCAAAAACCAACATGACACTCCCACAAGAGCAACCTGTCTTCCCTCAGAATGGGACTCAGAAGCAGGTATCGTAACATAAGCGGAGATATTACAGTTACTCAGAAGACGGTATCGTATACATAATGCGTCAAAATGTGTTTACAACATTTACAAACTAAGCGATTTTAAGATCATAACATAGTATTATGCACGTGATAGCAAGTCTAGGCCTGTCACAATAATCAATATATATCGACTTATCGCGCAATATATGTAAAATGACATCCAATAATTTTTGGTGACTCAGTATAACGCCCATTATATTAACTTAAAAATTTATGTCACCATGTTTTGTACTTTCCACTTGCGGTTGTGTCTTTTGCATCTTCTTGTACACAACATGGTATAGTCATGAGGTGCTAGTTCAAATAAAAAAAAAAATGCTTCTGCAAAATAATGTACATGTACATTTTTGGAGATTTGTAGAAATGTAGATAGAGGCATGTTTTTCTTATG
Source organism: Carassius auratus (assembly GCF_003368295.1). Classification (NCBI taxonomy): domain Eukaryota; kingdom Metazoa; phylum Chordata; class Actinopteri; order Cypriniformes; family Cyprinidae; genus Carassius; species Carassius auratus. The sequence goes on along the minus strand of NC_039288.1, from coordinate 4,864,953 downwards.
AACCTGGGCTGCAAATATTTAAATTGATTGTCTCCTTAACATCTTTGTAGTCAAACCCCATCACACCGACTAATCATTCTCCTGCTGCCACGATCCTACATGGCCTCTCTCCCAGCGAACGACAGTGTGCGGAGACAATTGTGGGCATGGGTTATTCCTATGAGGGTGTTCTTAAAGCCATGCAGAGACAAGGACAGAATGTGGAGCAGGTCACTCTTTAGTCTGATTATTCTCACTGCATGTCTGTGATACTGTTTATGTAAACAAGACGTTCTATACCATTTGTCTCATTCGTAGGTGCTGGAATACCTGTTTACTCACAGTCGACTGTGCGATCGAGGTTTTGATGCGACTGCTGTGGAGGAGTGCTTGGAGATGTACCAGGGCTCAGAGGAAAAGGTGGGGGAATTGTAACAAATACACTACTACAAACTACTAGATCATGAATATTTTAGATCTAGAGCGATCTCTAGAATATCTAAAGGCGGGCGTACACGGTGCGAATTCGGATGGTCGAAAGATCGTATGTCCACGCACACGGCACGAGTGAGTTTATCTGAAAATGGTACGGACGAGATGATATACAACATGCATTTTCCGTGATGGATAGAGGTAGTGTATGGGGATATACAGTATAGAATTACGTTTAACTTGAGTCCCTGTAAACTACATATGCGTGTGTGAGAGAGAGAGCGAGAGAGAAATAAAAAGGCATTGGAACACGTTGCTAGAAACACCATACAGCGCTCGCTGTTCCTGTCAGAATTCAGCGAGTTTATCCTCCTGGTCAATAGTCCACATTCGCCGTGGCACTGCCTTCTTCGTCTTTCTTCTTCTGTGGTTTTCATAGTTCATGATTGGTCAACTTCAGATAAATCAACAAATCGGCTCGTTCAACCGCACAACTGGCACAAATTCAAACCGATAGCTCACAAACTTTTTAGACATGTTTAAAAACGATCGGGAGGTCTGGAAGTGCTCGTAAGCCACTCTGCTCGGCTCGTAATTCATCGCAAATGATCCGCGACCATACGAGAATACGCAATTTCCACACGATTGAAAAAAATCGCATGCGAACTTGTATGACAGCAAAAATCGCACCGTGTACGGCCGCCTTAATTAGAATATACATTTGCTTGTGTCCTTTTAATTTTAAAAGGATTATATTTTGTAAGAACAGAAGCCGCGTTTCCACCGCAGGAACTTTACCCAGGAACTAGGGACTTTGGCCTGGTACTTGGTGTGTTTCCACCGCAGGAACCAGGAACTAAATAAAGTGCCGGGTAAAAAAATGCCCCTCAGAAAGTCCCTGCTGGCAAGGTGGTACTTTTTCAGTGTTCCGGAACTTTCGGGGGCGGGACTTTGGCGCTAAACATTCTGATTGGTTGATTTCACGCAGCATTGGTTGAGTTCAAACACCATTTATTCGGATCGACATTTTCAAAATTTTACTGTTATTGTGTCATGAAATTTAATTTTTAAAGTATTTCAGGCGAGAATGTAGTTGTTTAAAATTCAAATCTGATGTTTATTTATATAGACAGCGCCTATTTAAAAATGTGTTTCGCCGATCTCGTAGACGGTGAGCTCCACGCAATCAGCGGGAGCTCAGTCCTCATGTAACCGCCGAGAAGCAGCCTCAGCTTGGATAGACCTTCTGATATGTGCCGCTGGCTCTGATGTCTCTTTAGTGGTTAAACATAAAATATAATTCAGCTGCGGGGTAAATCTAACAGGTTTTCTTTGGTCTGTATTAAATTTATCTATATGTTAAAATGAAAATAAAAAAGGCAAATTTATATAATATTTCGTTTCATTGTAATGGCTGTATATAACGTTACACATATCCCTGAACTAAGAACATTTCTGCAGCTGTTATTATGTTTAAATGAAAACGAAAGGAGGCAGTGGTATTTTATATCCTATTTCGTGTTATTGTATATATACTGAGGGGAAAAATGCTTTAGCCAAAGCCATCTGAGTTCACGCAGCATTGGTTGAGTTCAACCACCATTTATTTGGATCATTTTCAAATATTACTGTTATTGTGTCATGAAATGTAATTTTAAAAGTATTTCAGGCGAGAATGTAGTTGTTTAAAACTCAAATCTGTGGTTTATTTATAAAGACAGCGCCTATTTAAAAAACGTGTTTCGCCGATCTCTGCGACGGAGAGCTCCACTCGATCAGCGGGAGCTCAGTCCTCATGTATCCGCCGAGAGCAGCCTCTCCTGGGATAGACCTTCTGATATGTGCCGCTGGCTCTGATGTGTCTTTAGTGGTTAAACATAAAATATAATTCAGCTGTGTGGTAAATCTAACAGGTTTTCTTTGGTCTGTATTAAATTTATCTATATGTTAAAATGAAAATAAAAAAGGCAAATTTATATAATATTTCGTTTCATTGTAATGGCTGTATATAACGTTACACATATCCCTGAACTAAGAACATTTCTGCAGCTGTTATTATGTTTAAATGAAAACGAAAGGAGGCAGTGGTATTTTATATCCTATTTCGTTTTATTGTATATATACTGAGGGGAAAAATGCTTTAGCCAAAGCCATCTGAGTTCACGCAGCATTGGTTGAGTTCAACCACCATTTATTTGGATCATTTTCAAATATTACTGTTATTGTGTCATGAAATGTAATTTTAAAAGTATTTCAGGCGAGAATGTAGTTGTTTAAAACTCAAATCTGTGGTTTATTTATAAAGACAGCGCCTATTTAAAAAACGTGTTTCGCCGATCTCTGCGACGGAGAGCTCCACGCAATCAGCGGGAGCTCAGTCCTCATGTATCCGCAGAGAGCAGCCTCTCCTGGGATAGACCTTCTGATATGTGCCGCTGGCTCTGATGTGTCTTTAGTGGTTAAACATAAAATATAATTCAGCTGTGTGGTAAATCTAACAGGTTTTCTTTGGTCTGTATTCAATTTATCTATATGTTAAAATGAAAATAAAAAAGGCAAATTTATATAATATTTTGTTTCATTGTAATGGCTGCATATACACATATCTCTGAACTAAGTACATTTCTGCAGCTGTTATTATGCTTAAATGAAAACCAAAGGAGGCAGTGGTATTTGATATCCTATTTCGTTTTATTGTAAATATACAGTAGGGAAAATTGCAGTAGCCAAGACGAGCTGACTGAAGTTATCAAGTATAATATATATATATATATATATATATATATATATATATATATATATAATATTTATTACGCTGCTGTTTATAGATTTACCAGACTTGCGTAGTTGCAGACATCACACTCCCCAGTCGAATGCATAAAGTCTGAACTAACTACCAATGATGCACGTCCAAAATCAGCATACTTTTTTTTTTTTTATCAGCGGTACTTTGTATTGAGAAACGTGCGCGGACCTACGTCACCAGTCATTTGCCTAATCTTCCCGGTACTTTACACCGCGGTGGAAACGCAGAAAGCAACAGGTCTGGGGGGAAAAAAGTTCCTGGGAAAAAAAGTTCCTGGTAAAAATGTTCCGGGTAATTTCGGTGGAAACGCGGCAAGAGTTGTTAAAGAGTCTGTGAAGGATATCATATTTCCTCACAGCTTGTGTTGTTTTCGAAATTCAAAGTACTTAAGACATTATAGCAGATGCAGAGTTACAATCCTTGTCTAATCAAAAGACAGACGTTTGAAAACCATTAGCTCATAATAGGGTTAGTTTTAGATTTTGTCATTCCAAACATGCATGACTTTTTGAATACTGTTTGAAAGTTGTTGTTTTTTTTTTAAAGAAATTAATACTTTTACTCTTAGTAAGAATGCATTTAATTAATGAAAATGGGAGTAAAGATTTCTACTACTAGAATTAGAATGATTTCTGAAAGAAATGATGCTAAAAATTCAGTAATGATATAATGATGCTAAAAATTAAACTTTGCACCACAGGAATAAATTACATTTTAAAATATATTCAAATAGAAAGCAGTTGTTTTTCAATTGTAATAATATTTCACGATATTACTGTTTTTGCTTATTATTTATTTTTTAACAAATAAATACAACTATGGTGAGCATAAAACATTTCCAAAATATTAGAATTGGCAAAAATGTAAGTTGAATTTAAGTCTTTACATCTTTAATTTAAAATAAAGAATTTTAGTTAGAATTTAGTTTTGCTGTCTAGAAAGAGCAGCCAGGACATTCTGCATTACATCTGCTTTAATGTTGCATGGAAAAAAAGGTCATATAGAAGGTGAGTAAATGATGACAGTATGTGTTTGAATTTACTCCACATTCTCTCTCCTCAGGCTTTGGAGTTTCTGCAGCTGATGTCTCGGTTTGGGGAAATGGGCTTTGAGAGGGACACTATCAAAGAGGTACTGCTCGTGCACAATAATGACCAGGACAAGGCGCTGGAGGATCTGATGGCCCGAGCAGCTGCGAGCTGAGCCCCGAGAGTCTCCCCTCCTGGAGCCAGCCCTCCTTTGGCTCTCAGAGGGGTCCTGGCTGTGGAAGGATGGGATTCTCTTATCTCTAAGACAAGACAACTGATTTTGTACCCTGATAAAGATATACCTCTTGGGGTAGGGATTGATGGCACCACTCAACAGTGCATTCGTCCCTCCTCAGCTGTATGTCTGTTAAGTGATCTTAGAATGATGATGAGTGGGAGGAGCCGAATCCTCCTGTTAGAATCGGCATTGGCTAGTGTCTCTATTGCCATGGTGACAGGCTAGAATGGGCGGTGCTGGAGAAACAGAATTGAGTGGAGCCTCAATGGTAGAATATTGACTCGGAGTGACACTCCAAGCTATTACGCTGCCATCTCCCGCTGCTGGATGCAGGCTTTCGAAACGGAAACCTGAACACTCATACAATACATACAACCCATGGCAGAACCGAGACCCCACAGAAGTGCCCTCTCTCTATTCTGTCTGTGCTGTTTGTTTGTTCATACATTGTTTATATGTTTGACTGGAGGAAACACTTTATCTTTCTTCATTTGTCCTTTTTTGAGATTGTGTTTCTTTGCTCTTTGATTAGGAACTGCTTTAACAGAACTAATCATCACGTAAGTTCACAGATAAAAAAAAAAACTGCAGTAAACTTTTGCTCAGTTGGCATTTGCACTGGAATGAACACATTTGGCAAGAGAAATTGGGAAGTTCAGCAGGAGCTGCGGAATTTAAATGATGCCGCCACATTTTCAAACAGCTGACATGCAAACACTGCACAGGCGCACTGAATCACAAATGTTAATATAAACATATTTAAAGATCTGTAAAGATACACTGTTGGTTTCCATCTGTAATAAAGATATTGAGAAAATTAACAGTAATGAGGTTAAAACATTAATATTGGGTTAATTCTGAAATCTGTTGAAAAGGCTAAAGACTGTATAGATGCATGAACTGCACAGAAGTTTGGGGGAAGGATGATTTTTTTTTTTTAAAGAATAAATACTTCTGTTCAGCAAGGATGCATTTTAATTGATAAAATTTGTTTTTGTTTTTATAGCTTTATATAATGTTAGAAAAGATTTCTGTTTGAAATAAACATTGTTCTTTTGAACTTTATATTCATCAAAGAGCTTGAAAAAACATTACACATCACAAAGAAATAACATTGTTTCCATAAAAGGTTAAACAACTGTTTTCAACATTGATAATTAATAGAACGTTTCTTGAGCAGCAGATCAGCACATTAGAATGATTTCTTCATGATTATGTGAAATTGAAGATGAGTATCGATGCTGAAAATTCTGCATTGCATCACAGGAATAAATTACATTTTAAAATATATTAAAACAAAACAGTTCAATTAAATTGTAATAATATTTGACATTATTACTGTTTTTACTATATTTTTGATCAAACAAATGCAGCCTTGGTGAGCATTAGAATTGTTATTTTTTTTAAAGAAGTTAATAAAAAAAATAAAAAAAAAGAATTATGCATTTAGCAGACGCTTTTATCCAAAGCGACTTACAGTGCATTCAGGCTAACAATTTTTACCTATCATGTGTTCCCTGGGAATCAAACCCACAACTGCAATGCTCTACCACTTGAGCTACAGGAACACTAATTAGTATATTAATAAATCGTACCAACCCCAAACCTTTGAACGGTAGTGCTCGTGATAGTCCGGCAATGAGACTGTGAATGCTTGTGGCACATTTTTTGGGTCACTAGAAACTGTTTGAATGGCATTTGCAAGCTTTGGTCACCAGAGGAAACTTGTTTGTCTGTTCAAATATCTCCACGTTACCTCACAAGGGATTGACCAACTTGCTCAAGCAAGACGTAGTGACTCCATCCTTAGAGGAATGCAGGAAATGAGCAGAGTGACTTGACTAGAATCTTTTGGCTCAAATGTAAGTCCAAGGACTAACTTCATGCTTTTTGATACAGAGATTTGACTTATAATTATCAATGTGTAAATATCATATGAAATTCCTAAGAAATTACTTTTTCATATAAACAAAACAAAGCCTTTTTTTATTACCATTTACTGAATTTTTGCAGCAAAATAATACAGTATCATTGCAATAATAATTATATAAAAATAGACTTGATAATCATGATACAATATTTTTGTATCATTATCAAGCCTATTTTTATATCATTATTAATATTTTATTACAATATTGCAATGGTACTATAATATTATTTAGTTGCAAAAAATTCAGTAAATGGTAATAAAAAATAGAGTTGTGTGTGTGTGTGTGAGTGTGTGTGTATATATATATGATTTTGAAACATGACCTGCATATGTTCTTGAGAGCTTTTGTGACATTTGCCCCAAAAGTTGTGATTGTTCCATTTATTATTATTACTATTATTATACATTTTCACCTTTGTAGGTACAAAAACATCCTCTTAAACTCTATACACACACACACACACATACATTTATTATATACATATAATGTAATACATATATCAAAACATAAATGGGGTGCGAGAGATGCTTACTTGCCATGAAAAATGGCAATTGGTTATTGGTACGAATTGGTACAATTAATGGTCCTAAAATAATTTGGGTGCAAAATCTAATATTTCTTCTTCTGTTTCTAAGATGAAATATGACCTGCATATGTTCTTAACTGATTTCAAGAGGTTTACCCCTCCAGTAAAAGATTATTCAAAAGAAGTGACATGGTGTACAAGGTTCTTCCTCTTCTACGTTTTCTAGCAGCTCTCCTCAGTCTAGGCTGAACAGACTAGAAAAGGCTGAAAAGAATACAGCACACACACTGCTGGCTGTATCACAAAGAGCCTTCTGGCCTGGAACGTGCCAGCACTCTAATGCAGATCTATTGTTCTAAGTGTAAATGGGGAAATGCTAGCACAGCAGGAGAACCTGATGGACAGGTAGAGAAGATCAGGAGCTTAATGATACATAGATCCATTGCTCTTAAATGTGATTAGAAAAGTTTAGCCATCTTGCAAATAATTTAGGGTATGATCAAACATATTCTTCTTTTTAAAGAGAGTGGCTGTCACTTGTGGTTATGAAGCACAGATTTTGTCCAGGAGCAGTAGAAAAAGATCCACCTGAACTGTGAACTTCCATTGAAACAAAAGCTCAGCAGCAATGAAAAGCACAGGTTAAATTCTGGGTTGTTTAATGGCTTATTGTGTGTCAGTCAAAATAAACCTTTGTGCATCAGTAGATTGCATTGTTGAAACTGGGACAACATTCTTAGCATTTATTTATTTTATTTTTTTCACTTGTTCAGAACAATTAACCAATCCAATAATCCGAGAGGTCGGAATTCCCAATTCAAAACTCAATTTCAAACTTATATTGAATTAGAAAAAATGCATATAGTTTTATCACACTCTGGACTTTCAACCAGCTTCATAAGGTCCTGGACACATTTGGGTGTTTTTCCTCCAAACTGGAAAACAAAATCAAAACATGCATGCAGGAATGTATGCATTATTATTTTTATAATAATAATATTATTTATTTATTTTTTACAATGAAAGATATTACAAATATATGTGTAATCCCTTGATCTTTATGCCTGTTGAGACTGGAAACTTGAAACTAATATTTCATATAAATATAACAAGTAAAAGTTATACAGGTCAAGCTCAATGATCAACATTATTTACAGAAATAAGACAATAATAAGTTATCTAATAAACAACTTTCTACTAAGATTAAATGCATATTAACATAACTACCACTAATGCATACATTGTCATTTACTTAATGTGGTCATTTCTTTATTTTTAAATTAAACATGTTGAATGTGAGTTTTATACGTTGTTTAATGTTTATTTAAATGAATATTTAAATAAACCATTATTTCTTATTCAGCCCAGTTTAATTATAATCAGAATAAATTGTGCATTATAAAAGAAACAATATTTTTTTTATGGATTTTAAAAGGCGCCGAATTGTAAGAATTCATACCTCATTTACAGGCAGAAAATGAAACGCGAGCCATAGGCCGTGAAGAGGCCGTGCGCGCTCACGTACGCACGCAGCCGACGCGAACGCTTACGTTTGACCTTGTTTTTGTTTTTGTTTGACTGGAGCGCGGCTGCGCGCGTCACTGTACGTTGTCAGATGACGCGTTTTGTCAAGAGAACGACGGACCGAGAGAGAAAGGAGATAGGTGAAAAGTGAGCTCGGTGCAGAGGAGGGGCAGCGGTACCCTTGTAGCTCCTCCACACAGACGGAAAGCAAACAATTTAACCCTAAAACGACCCAAATCAAATGGATCGGTGATCGGCAACTCTACCGGTAGTGGGCGGTTATTCGATTCAGCCTCGTCCGACTCGACTCGAGTTAGTCGCGCCGTATCACCAGCAGCCCAGAGGCCTCCGAAACAACCCCATCGCCATTATATGATCCACTTTCCAGCGTCGCTGCTGCCCTCCATGTGGGTGAGGGACCTGTGCGTGTCGGGCTATGGCGAGAAAAGCAGTTAGCAGGAAAAGGAAAGCAGAGGAGCCCAAGGAACAACAGGTAAAAACATACCTCTCATACCTAAGAAAAACACGACAATGTAGCCATATGCTAACCCCTCGTTTTATATGAAATAACACCCATAAATCATAGGAAACAGAAACACAAGATCGAAATGTTTGCAAACAAGAAAATATTGCAGTCTAATGTTTGTCACCAGTCTGCTGGCTAAAGGCTAACTGTGAGGTTGTTCACTTCAGTTGTTGACATTGATCTGGCGTTGGTAAGCGGGTTTATTAATGAGCAATCATTTATCAGTTGTCTTGAAAATTAAGGTTATGTGTCTACTCTATGTATTAATCTTGCACTAGATAACAGGATAATGTTTTTCCAGCAAGAGTATAAGAATGTTAGTGAGTCTCTGAGATTTGCTGCAGTTCTCCATTATAATTTTTTAATTGTCAATATGATAAATATTAATAACACAATGTGGCATTTGCAGCTCAGTGATTCTTGATAAGAGACCAAACAGGTAATGCATTCGTTCTGAACAACATTCATATATGATCACTTTAATGTGATCACTCTAAATTTCTTTTCATTTTCTCCTAGTGATATTACATTGTCATCGTAAAAACCACCTTTCCTCAGACTTATAGAATTTATATAAATTAAGTGTATTTTAAATGAAAGAATACAGACATATAAATATGTAGCCTTTTTACAAACATTTCTATTTCCCAACACAAGAAAGAGGTTCATTTTACTTACCTCTCACAGCTGTGTTTTTGTCAAAACTGTCAGCAATTATGAAAGCATTTGTTAAATCATCAGGCAATATCAAGGACGGTCTTCATCCTGAAGGTCCTCTTTCTACATTTCACCTGGTATGTGTTCAACGAATTTGTTATTGTCATCATTCATCATTTTAAATAATTTTGCTGTAGAAGCTGTAAAAAGAGCACATCAGTAAAAACAATGCACTGATATCATATTTTGGTGGTCATGTATTGATGAAGATGCTGTTGTGACCTACTTGAGCGTTAGGATCTGGGTCAGTCAGATGTCTGCTGGCCTGAAGGGGGATAGGAAGAGCTTTACTGGAGTAGAGATACGTGTTCATGACTAGATTGGCACATGAAGGAGTGTATTACTCATCTTGCTCTGGACAGATGATGTAATTTCAGCAAGAGTTGTTAATGTGGGTGATGATGTCTTGATTATAAACATGATATCGTCAGTGCTGTTTAGCAAGGATAAGCATTACAATGAACGAGTCTCAGTCTGGCACACACCGATTGATGGGCCCACTGGAGCTGATATACATTGGTTTTACTTAAATCTGTCATGAATATATTTGATTTGTCGATGTTCGCTGGGGAGCACAGGATCGCTTTGTCTGCCAGCTGGTGTTAGCATCAGATGAATGCCCTCACTTTTGTTGTTTGGCAGTTTTGTAATTTTTTTGATTGTATAGAGGGTTGTTAGAAGAGTGAGGTGATGAATTTGCAGTGCCACCAGGTGTTTTTCTTCGAATCCAAGCTGTATTTAAAAGCTGCAAAAGTGCCTACACAGTGCTGGATTGCAAAGAAGCCACATAAAACCAGATGTCCTCTGAGATTGTGAGATTGAATTCATAAAGAATCCACAGAATCATTTGTGATCGGTTATAATGCGCAACACTGTAAAAATCCATAAAAAGAAGTTTAAGAAGTTTAATTAAAATATCAGATTTTGCCGATAAGTCTTTCTGTGTGGCCGATGTCTTTCAAAACTAATTGACACCATATCATCGCATTTATCATCTTCATCTTTAAGACAAGCCACTCCACGTTGTGTTACATACAATAACATTCCAGCGTGCAGCAAAGTCTTATTCAAACGTACCAGGATATATAGGATCTGCAGTCCAGCGGCATCTCCAGTGGGAGACACAGATGTGATATAAACGGATTTAAAACGAAATGAAACCGTGTTTACCTCACAAACAATCAAAAATCACACGACTGGCTATTCCTCTTATACAAGTGTTGTTCTTGAGAACTTTTAAACAAGACGCCGTTTTCTGGTGATCTCAAAAGCCGGTGCACTCCTGAATGATATCTGTGTCGACATGAGAACTCGGAAGTAATAATAATACATTTTAATTCCTTTATATGTTTATTTAGGCATATCGGCTGACTGTATTTGATTGCCCATTATTGGCTTAATATCGTGTGTGTACTATACCTTTTTATATGTTTCCAGTATTAATTAATGCTACTATACGCTGATAACCAAACATGTAATTATATGCCTTCAGGCTTGTATTATTTTTACAATGAAACTGACAAGCAAAATAAAACAGATCAGAGACATATATCTTTATTATTAACCAACTATCCCATACTAGGACTGCGCGATTAACTGAAATGGAATCAAAATCATGATTCGACAGAAGCTGTGAATTTCATGCGTATCTTTCAGAGAAGCACAGTTCTGTGATCAGCAGTAAATCTTCATCCACAGGCCAGAGGGCGCTCTCATATGCCCCGAAGATATTCTGTTATATTCTGTTTATTCGCTGCAGCTGAATAAACAGAAGATTTAACTGCTACTATATATGGTTTATCTCAGTTCTTCTTCTTATTATTTTATATTAAAATAAAGTATGTTTATAATGCACTGCCATTATCACCGCTTAGAATACTATGAAATATGTTGCGTGCCTTTTTCTGTGTAAGAAGTCACATCATCTGACAGAAGGATTTATTTTAAACACTCGACTGATGTTATGAAGTGTATTTGGAGTAAAAACGTTATTAAATGTGGCATTTTCATGCGCTCTCAGATGGAACAACATTTACTACATAGAGCCGTAGTTCACTGAAAAGCTACGCAAACAGCTGTCATTATTGCAAATAATTTCTTCGATTTCATAATATTGCATAATATATATTTTTTTAATTTTAGTTGTTTAGGTTTGATAAATCTATATGTTTTAGCAAAAGGAAAGGAAAGGCTGCACTAATGGTTATCTCAGTTGCAGTGTTGCCAAGTGTGCGGTTATCCCGTGGAATTGGGCTACTTTAACACTGTTGCTGCAGGCTGTTTTTCATGTCCGTGGGTTGAAGTAACCTCCTTGAAAACGTGATATTTAGCCCCTGGAATGCGAGTTCCACTGGAGGATCCCTACCAAAAAAATTCGTATTTTACTCCCAGAAAGTGATTTTTACCGGGGAAACCACCTTTCCTCAGACTTATAGAATTTATATAAATTAAGTGTATTTTAAATGAAAGAATACAGACATATAAATATGTAGCCTGGCAAAATGTAGGGGAAAACCTGGCAACCCTGCTCAGTTGTTTACATTATTTAAATTTAGGTTTTAATAAATATTTATGCTAGGGATGCACCGAAATGAAAATTCTTGGCCGAAACCGAAAACCGAAACACCGAAATAAATTATGCCAATTATTAGTACCATTGCATTTATTGCTATGACCGTGTACTAACTTTACTAAAATTAAGACACTGCAATTGCATAAATTAATATTAAAGTTTCAAAGATAATTACAATTACATAACTTATTAAAAAAAAAAACATAAAAAAACATAATTACAAATGATGTAAATATTTATTAAGCACATTGCAACAATGCACAGTATAAAATAAAATTCAAACTAAAAATGTATCCCACTCATGTGTATATTTAATAATAATGTACAGGCCTACTGGCTGCAGAAAGGTTTTAAAATGAACAGTTCTCTCATAAAAACAAAATGCATTTAGGTGAAGTGCATTTGAAATTTTTCTATGTAGGACTAGAAAGTGCATCACTTCTCCAGTTGGCAAGACTGTTATCACTTCTGGGGATGGAGACTTCAGACAGATAACCATCTAGCTGTTGAGCAGTTGAGCTTGTCATCTGCCTGACTTTTGAGAAATATTTGAGAGAGTGTATTTAAATAGGGCCAGGGCATAAATAAACATTTTTATCAAATTAAAGCAGAAATCTAGCAGAAATATGGCTACAATCTGATATTATGTATGTATATATGTTTGTGTGTGTGTATAAGAACAAAATAGCCAACGTATTATTATTATTTGAGGCACTTTCTTGCAGAATTCCACTGAACATATCAGACAACGATGGTGCATGCCCCTCATCTGGTGCAGAGACCAGTCTTTTTTCTGCGCTCTGATCTGTCTCCTGCACTTGGCGCTTCGTCTCCACGCGGGTTCTCCGCATCCAGCGCGGCCTGGATCATTTCTCGTGCGCGCTGCCTTATTTCCGCATCCAAGTAATGGTCTTTATAACGCGGATCAAGCACATTCGGGATGAAGTGCAGAGGATCCGACAAGATCTCAATGAGACGTGTGCTAACAGACTCTATAAGACTGTACTTTTCTTTGTTTTCACTTCGTGGTCCGTCTTAATCTCTTTAATAGGAGACGCTTTAGTGATGCTAATAAAGGAGTAAGAAGAGAGAGAATGTTCTCACTGGTGTTAAGTGAATGTCGCGTGGAGCTCGTGGTCTTTGCTATGCAGGTGCACGTGCAGGTCGCGGTTTCTGTTTGCGTCATCACAACATTTCGGCCGTGTTGTTTCGGTTATAAAAGTCTATCGGCCGAAAACCGAAAAGGGCATTTTCGGCCGAAAATTTTCGGTGGCCGAAATTTCGGTGCATCCCTAATTTATGCCTAATGAATATTCATTTAGTTTCACCAATTTTCTGCATGTCTCTCATTTACCATACTTACTTGTATTATATTGGCCTCATATCGGCCAGGTTGATTTCTCAATATCAATTGAGATATTTATATTTAATTGTTTGTAAAGCTAATATTGATAAATTGGTGTATTCAATTTAATTATAGTTATGACAATTTTAAAGACCGTTTTATTATTGAGTTTTCCATGTATGTAGCCTTTTTAATGCTGATTTGGCCGAAAATGATGGATGGATGGATGGATGGATAGATAGATAATTATTAGGAACTGACAGTCAATGCTGTTAATTTTTTGCAATTATTTTCATTTCTTTAAAATGACATGCAATTGATCAATCATGTATGATTTATGAAAGTACATTTGTTTCATTTAGTTTTTTTACGCGCTCGACTCACTCCTTTTTGTCCTTCTAACAGCTTGACTGGTGTCAGTCTGCGATCAAGCGTGCCCGCGTGTCCAGCTCAGCGTGTCATGCCCAGCACTGGTGGCAGAGCCGGCGGTCAGTGGTGTGTTCTTTGAGAGGAAGGGAGTTCCGCCCACAACAGCAGCATGAGTGGAGCTTTCAGCGGAGTCTGCACAGATTCGCTGCCGGACGCATCCCAGGAATCCTCAGAGAAAGAGAGTTCTCCCTCGGCCGCCTCAACAAGGTGTTCGCTTCCCAATGGCTCAACCAAAGGCAGGTGGTGTGCGGGACCAAATGCAATACGGTGAGTTTTCTGATCGATACTTTAGCATGTAATGTTTTGAATGCTGTATTTATGATCTGCAACATATTACTGGTCTTTCCTCCCATTTAATTATTGATCTCTTGAGTTTACCATTGATTTTGTTGGTATAGTGAGAAATAGAAAATGAGAATACTGGTTCTAGAGAAGTTTATTTTAAGTTTTGATTATATTTTTGTACATGCATACTGAACCAAAAGGCCCATACCGAATATTTTCAGTACAAAGACATGCTCCGTTACACCCCTAATAAATAAATAAATAATTATCTATATTATTTGACCATAAAAAAACTACTGACATACTAGTACACAAAACGTTTTTAATACATGTCACCCTTCAGGAATATTCCATGTTAAATAAGTTATTGATGGGTACTGTATAGGGCTGCACGATGTGTCGTTTAAGCATTGATATCGCGATGTACGAATCCATGATAGTCACATCGCAGGATGTGCGATGTAGGCTGTCGTAGTTGATCCGTTATTCAAAAACTGTATGTGCCAGCTGCTCCCCGACCCTTAACGAATGTGATTCGCGGATTAATTGCACAGCTTAACCATCAAAGAGTGAAAGTTTATCATTTGCATGTGTTTTTCAGTCCTGTCAGTTTAACAGGGCGCATATAAGAATGAGCAGAGACAGAGAGAGAGAGAGAGAGTGATAGAGCCCCGGCCAGGCGCGGACGCTCACCTTCACCATCTTCAAACAACACGAGTGCTGTCTTGCTCTCTCTCCCTTGATTTTTAATCAAAATCAATTGACACGATTGTGTCAAAAAAAAAAAAAAACTATCCAGTGATGAAATGTTTTCTGTGTTGTCAAATCTTGTGTGATATCCTAAACTGCAGAGATAATTACACAACGCGTGCCATATACGTCTGATTTGCGAACTGATGATTTTCTTTGAGCCGATTCAATGTAATTAATGGTTTAAACAACTGACCTGTCCAACACTGAATTGGTGTATTAAAAAAATCTCAAAGTTCTATTTATTAAACTATTTAACAAAATTTTTTAACATTTACTATTACTAAACTGCACTTCTACAACATTGTTAATTTCAACATTTAGGCTATAGACGGTTTCAACGGCATCAACGGAAACAAACGTTACTGCGCGTGCGCACTTTTGTGGACCTAACTTAACTTCCGGTAGACTCCAAATAGAATCAATAACAACAGCCAAGTCCCTCTAGAGTAGATATTTTTTGATAACAAACAAAATATGTTTGTTGCGTGGATCAGGCGGACTTAATGAAAATGCAAATCCATTCTTTGCCAGCAGGAGATGTTTTAAAGCATAGACATAAAGCGCGAGAAATAGAGGTTTCCCCAGTAACAGCTGTAAACAAAGCAGAGCTGGTACGCTCACAAACTGCTTTATCAGGCATATAAAATGCAAGTCCTCCTTCAGAAATACAGCAATATAAAAACACCCGTGCCTTGTTTTGATATTTAAACATATAAATGTAAGGAATTATTATTATTAAACGCACAGTACGTACCGTTACATTACTCATGTTTATTTAATGAAGCCTTTTTGAAAATCGATCAGTTTTATAATTGTGGCGAGTCTCCAAAAATAAATAAATGTATGGGAAACACATCCCGCAGCACAACCACCTGAGCCCAACTTAAGTCTACTCATCACCTTGACTTTAACTGCGTTTGTAGAAGGCACCGCAGCCAGACCAATATACACAACACAGACCGGAAGTTAACTTAGGTCCAGGCGCGTGCGCCCGATGAAACCATCTATAGCCTTCATTGTTGAAATGAAAACAGCTGTGTTTTTATAAACCAAGATGAACAAAGATTAATAAATATAGTAACAAAAGTATTGCTCGTGGTAAGTTCATGTTAGTTAATATGTTAACAATTCAAACCTTATCCTGAAGTTACAAACAAATATTTTACTCTAATTTAAATAATACTCTGATGTTTAAATCATTTAAAATGAGAATGTAAGTGTGCTCACCCCATTTTTGTTTGTAAGAAAAAATTTGATTCGATTTCATATCGCAATATATATCGCAGAAAAATAAAATAATATAATTGTCATCTAAATGGTGCATTTCCATATAAAGGAGAATGGTGACGGTCAAGCTCCCAAATAATATAAAAGTAGCAGGAAAGTTGTCTGATGTATTCTATATGTTATATATAGATATGTATTTATTATCTCTTAGTTGTCTTCTTTTAGATGACTTTTCTTATCCTGTTTTTCTATGTTTTCTTAGCTATTTGTGGTGGATGTCCTCTCGGGAAAGATATCAAGGATACCCATGCTGAAAGATAGAGAGGGCAGGGGAGAGGTTTCCCCGGGTTTGAGTGGAGTTGGAGGCCATTTCCCCTTCCACAATACAGGATCAGTCGTAGGCCTAGATGTCCAGCAGGGGTGTGGCATCCACGCCATTGAGCTGAACCCCTCTCGTACTTTGTTGGCCACTGGAGGAGACAACCCCAACAGCCTGGCAGTGTACAGACTTCCCACACTTGACCCTGTCTGCGTCGGGGATGTGAGTCCGGCCTTTACTCTAGTTATGCAAGAAGTATAAATGTCAAACGGTTTAGTGGCTTCAGGCTTTGGCTTCAAAGAGCTCAAGTGCTCTTAGTGGCTAGCTTTGGCTATGCACGGATAAAGTATTTCTCTAGACTCAAAATGGTTTTGTATTTTTAACAGGATGGACACAATGACTGGATATTCTCCATTGCATGGATCAGTGATACAATGGCAGTCTCCGGTAAGAAGCTTTTAGAACCTGTTTTGAGCAAACACTTTACAGTGTGTCCTAACACATTAAGTGCTAGTGTACATTTCAAGAAACCTGTCAAGAACGTCTAGTGTTATATTTCACCCCAAGAGACAAGGGAGAACAGAAATAGAAAGTTTGTTTTGCATAACAAAAATGGGGCCCAGTTTAGAAACTTTAAGAACGTTTGACATCATCTTCATTAGCTTAGCACATCCCTGCCTCCATTTCTCAGTAAAGTAATTTATCATTTTTTATACATATAAAATAGAATATATATACTGTATGTGTGTGGGTTGAGATGTATATCTATATTACAGTAAAGATAATTATATATATTTTTTTTTTCATTGTCGTAGATTTATCTCGGTTATATATAGTTAGTCATTATTGCAAAATAAACCAGTTTAATGCCATATGTCTACCCTGTCGGGGTGTAGTTTGTCATCAATTATAGATTCATTTTACATTATCTCTAATGTGTTGTACACAATCGGATGTTATTCATGGTGTACAGATTCTACTCTTCCATTAAAAGAGAATGAATCTTTTATTTACCGGAGCAGGATCTCGTGACGGTTCCATGGGTCTATGGGAGATATCAGAGGAGGTGCTGACTCGGGCCGAGAAGAATCAGAATGTGGAAGGTGTTCCTTGTTACTCCCACATCTCTCACCGCGCTCTCGAGGACATCCCGAAAGAGTACACCCACCCCTATAACTGCAAAGTGCGCGCACTGGCCTTCAACAACAGCCATAAGGTCAGTGGCTGTCCTTGACTCATGTGACTGAAAATTGATTGCTTTGTGCGTTATTCAAGCTCACTGTTTCTCCGATTCCGCTTTTGTCTCTTTAATTCATCCATTAGGAGTTGGGTGCGGTTTCTTTAGATGGATATTTCCATCTCTGGAAGGCAGAAGACAACCTGTCCAAGGTACATTTACAACTATCAGCATTTTTTTCAAATTTTCCCAGGTTTTTACAATAGTCTAAATGGGTGTTTCCCCATTTAATTTGATTTTCAGGAGCTTTCTACCAAACTTCCTTACTGTAAGGAGAACGTGTGTCTGGCATATGGATTGGACTGGTCTGTTTATGCAGTCGGTTCTCAGGCACACGTTTCCTTCCTTGACCCCCGGCAGCCATCTCAGAACATCAAATCTGTGAGCTCCAGGGAGCGTGGCAGTGGTATATCCCCCCTCTCCAAATACAGTTAAAAAGTTAAAAGTTGCAAAGCAAATTGGTGCTCAGTTTTGGGTGTTTACTTCTCTCTTAGGTATTCGCTCTGTGAGTTTTTATGAACACTTAGTGACGGTAGGCACTGGCCAAGGCTCCCTGCTCTTCTATGATATCAGGGCCCAGCGTTTTCTGGATGGCCCATCCAGCTCACCCGGCGGGTACCGGAATCGCACTGCAGAGGGCATCCTGAAACTCTCTACAGGAAGAGGATGGCTGGTATGATTGTTCAGTTTGACCCAAGTTCTCGGTCTTGCATGCTGAAATTGTATATATTGATAAGACCATGAGCTATATATGTATGTTATATTTGACTTGGTGCTGAAGAAACATTTAAAGGGGTCCTATTATTCCTTTTCACTTTTAGAATTTTAGTTAGTGTATAGTATGTATGTTTGGGCATAAAAAAAGATTACTAAAGTAACTATACCAGAGCAGATGGAACTTGCTGCTTTGTCAAGTGTCAAGCGGGGCTGTACTGAAATGACGTCTAACCTGTTCGCTAATCAAAACACACTGGGACAGCAAGCCAATCACAACACATTTCAATTTTCGGAAGGCGGGCCTTCATCAAACACGGAACCAATCGAGCAGTTTGTACAAGACATATTTTACAGCCTGGTTTTGGTCTATATAGCTAATTTTGCCCTTCAAGATCTGTACAAATTAAGGGCGTGGCCACTTGAGTGACAGGTGGATTGCCGCTGCTGTCACCGCTGTTGAGCTAGGTGGGTGTGGTTTCAGCAGCTAGCTCCCGCCTTTTTGCGCATTTTCGATTACCCGGAGTGATGCGTAGTGACGCGCTGACAAGATGGCGACGTCCGCCTCCGCCCAATTTTGGCTTCAAAACTGCTCTTCGGAAACCTATGGATGACGTCACAGACACTACGTCCATGTTTTATTACAGTCTATGGTAGAGACCAGGTTTCCCTGGCAACGGTTGTAGACAAAGCAGCTCCGCTCAAAAAAAAAACAACAACAAACAAAAACACTGCTTTGTTAGACATTACATGCAAGATTAAATTCAAATGACATTCAATTTTCTGAGGACAGTCGGTTTCCTGCAGAATATAGTGTTAAAACATGACCTTGCCCTCCCCACCCCCGAACCATTCGAATTTCTGTAGGAGGGAATTATTCTAATGATATTCTAATAGACCACTTTGTGACATCACGAAACAGGGGGAAAAAAAGCTGTAGTCCAAACAAGCAGTTCTTTTTAGTTCTTGAAAAGGATTTTTTTTTTTTTTTAATGAAATATCTCACTTTGGAGTGGACTTTGATATTTGTAAGCTTGAAGATCATTTTTATGCCCAAACATTCACACTAAACCCTGACTAAAATTCCAAAAGTAGAAAAGCATAATAGGACCCCTTTAATTTGATCAAATGGTACAGTAAAGATACAGCAAATGGTACAGTAATTGACTTTCTATTCAATGAATCCTGTAAAAATACATTTCATATTCTGCAAAAACATTACGCAGAACAAGTGTTTTCAACATTGATCATTAGAAATGTTTCCACCAACTCAGCCTATTACAATGATTTCTAAAGGGTTGTGTGACACTGAAGACTGAAAGTTCCACTTTGCATCACAGGAATAAATTCCATTTAAAATTTTCAGTTGCAATAATATTTTACAACAAAGCTTTTGAACCATAGTGCATGTATATTTCGATTGATGCTGAAATGAATGCAAAAAAATCCCTATCAGTCAGATTCTCTATTTGCATTTCCCTCACAGAATCATGATGAAACGTGGAGAAGCTACTTTTCTGACGTTCGCTCCTTCCCGAACGCTGTATACACGCACTGCTACGACGACTCCGGCACCAAACTCTTTGTGGCCGGCGGGCCCTTGTGTTCTGGTCTACATGGAAACTATGCCGGCCTCTGGAGCTAGCCTCCGTCATCCCTCCATTTCGCTCTCACCATGTGCTTGCAGGCCATCTTCCGTTTTTCTTCCCATTCATTTTCACTTCCGGTTTAGCTTCTATCCAAGATTTTCCTCTATTTCTCAAAGGACTCAGGAGCATAGATGTGATACTGAACTGTTTTTGTGCTTGTTCTTATGTCTGTCGATTTTCGTTTGCCTGATGTACTCCTGAATTCACATCTGTTTTTTGTGTGTGGGGAAAGAACAGCAAATAAACAGAAGAGACGTGACCGACACTGATGCCCGATCTACTGGAGGAGTTCATTTGAGTCCGGAAAGGATGAAGGAGGTTTTTTCCCGTGTGCATCAGCTGCCTGAACCTTTGAGAACTGTGGAATAGTGTAAAAATATATGATAATATGTAATCTGTGCATTGTTTATATATATATTTTTTTTTTTTGCAGTTTTTGCCTTTTTTAAACACATGCCATGTTGAGTTTGTTTTGCTGTGTGTTTTTCAACGACCTGCCGATCAGCTCCTTTTCTTGGCTCACAGTGAACTGATATGACATTGTAGGTCCTGAAAAAGCTGAGAATAGGCATTTAAAGATGAATCTTGGTGAAATGAACGGACAGCCTGACCTGTAACCTCACTCTGGACATTGGGGACTGACAAGACTGCAGTTATATGAAGAGCACGGAGTAAACATGGACATGAGTCAGATAGCGGTCAATGAAGTCTCACCCGCTGTTTTTTTTTTTCCTTTATGTTTTCCAGAATAATGGCAGGGAGAGACAGATACGGTTTGTGTTCTGTTTTAGGTGTCTGGGGAATGCCTCTTTTTGTTGCTGATTCTGTACTAACGCACACATACACTCACATCAAGATTGCAATTTTCCCTCTGTGACATTTAGACGTCTTATTTATTTTGTATTGTTGCCATCACTAGCACTCATGACGTTCAGGTACAATCATATTTGTTAGGATTTTTGCTTCTCATCATCATCTCTGCTTAAAGGCAGGGCATTGTTGTGTGACATTGTTGCCTTTTCAGAGTCTTTCTGTGAAAGACTGTTGCAGATAGAATTTGTTTAGGCTTTTTCTTTTTCTTATTTTACACATGATGATCTTCATGAAATTGTCCCAAAGTTGCCAGTAGAATGAACACAGTAACAGGCATATATTAAGCGGAAATTACCATCACTTTAAAATGTATTTTATATATATAAATGTATATGTATAAATATTTGGAATCCAATAGAGGGAGAATACAATTTATGTAAATGTCAGAGGATATAGGTGCGAGTATATGTGCGAGTGAACTAATCTGTCATTATTTTGGTGTTGCCCTTTTTTTATACTCACTTCCTGAATGTTTTTACAAGTGGAAAGATATTGCACAATATCAAAACTAAACTAAAGAAAAGCAACACGAGACATTCTTCAAAAAGAAAATGAATAAAAGTTTACTGGTGTATTTTTCTTCCATTCTGGCTTTGCATCCTGACTTTCTTTATACTCAATACTTCTGCTGACTTTTCATTTGAATTTCTAATCGATTTTTAACATTACATGATGAAATGTAACAGTTCACTAGGTGAGAAAAAAAAGTTGGCATTACCTGAGCAACAGTGCACTGTAGTGATCCCTTTGACCGCTGGAGGCGCACATCGTGTTATGATTATTAACAGTCTATGTAATTATTTACAGGCGTTACAGAATGGTCGTTCATGTGCAGGGAGCAATAATGCATACTCCACACAATAAATCCTCATTTAACGTATGTTAAGAGACGGAAAACTTCAAGTCAAGAAGCATGAAAATATTCGATTTTACACAGAAAGGAATTAGTAAATTATGACAACACTTCCCTTTAAGATTTACACAATTTATTAGTTGCATTTTGTTTTATTTTATGTTGTTAAATCATGTATTTTGTATGACTTTCTGTGTACGTGCGCGCGCGCTTGTAAATGTGCTTGCTGGTGCGGGAGCGCGCCTGTATGATCTGCATGGAGAGAAGCGGCAGCGACGCGGGGACGGTCACGTGACGGAGTCTGCTGCTGGCTGAGTGAAGCGTGTTAGCAGGTAATAAAAATAACTAGTCTCTCTTTCAACCTCTAATTGGTCTTTATAAATCAAGCGTTACGTGATTAAGATTTCCATTTCCTTGTCGTTCATCTGTTTTAATCCGTCGCTGAATGTTTTCTGAGGCGATGTTGTCTTTTCTATGGCTTTGTTTTGCCTCCTCAGTTTAGCTTTAGATCTTCTGTGAGACCGTATTCCTCAAACATCCCTTTACAACAAGCCCGCATCATTATTAAACCAGTTTTCGCCAATTAAAAAAGTTCTTATTGATACACTTTTGGTGTTTAAATGCTCTTGAGGATTTACATGTTATGAAAAAGACGCCGGGCGGCCGTGAGTTAGCCAGCTAAGCTAAAACAATTGGAGAGAGGAAATGACATTGGAGATCATGGACAAAGGAGAGCACAGACTATGCGCTTATGCTCTTCACGAGCTCTGTTTTTACAGATTCATAGGGTTTAAAAACGATATTTGAAACTTGAACGTTTCCAAGCATCTCTAATGAATCTATAAAGATAAACTAGGATGCCGACCTGGTCCTGGAAAAAAAAAATTCCCTTTGTTAGAGCTGTCATATATATTTCGTTTAATTTTGTTATGCGTAAGAATGTAGTTTGTTTTTCAGGATGTCAAACCTATTTATAGAAACTCAAAAGGCAAGCAAAGTCATTTTTTGCATATGATTTGATTATGGTCATTTATTAAAAGTTTTTTCTAAATTGAAAAACATTGAATATGAATATGATGGTGATCGTTTATGAATCTTTATCAATCGGTCTTCGTTTATACATTTTCCTTAGTATTTGTAACTTAAAATTTCCCTTTTTTTAGTGATAAACCAATTATTTGCCCTTTTTGAGGTTATCCACTTTGACCAATGTTTATATTCAATTGAGAAGTAGTCATTTGCTTAATTAAAAATAATGCAAATTTTGTTAATTTTTTTGGTAAATGTTTTCCAATAAATGTTAATTTAATTTCAGTAATTACTTGCATCTCACTTTCCCACTGTTAAATTGTTTAATGTATATTCTTTACAATCATACCCTATGTGTTTTAGTTGTGCTCTGCTTAGTCCTTCGAGCTCCTTTTTCACAATCAATGATATCACTCTTTAAATGTGCTTTATTATCTGTAAATTCGAGGACTCTATGGGTGGTCTGCTGACCAAGAGAAAAGGCTTTGTTTTTCCATTTTGTGAGGAACTAAGAAAAGTCTTCACATGAGACCATTGTCAGCTGGCAGAATCACGTTGGGGTGGGTTGTTTTGCTTACTGTCATCATTAAATGGTTTGTGACCAGCAACACTTGCACAGTTAGACTCGTCCTAGTAAGATCTTTATGATGTATTTTGCAAGCTGGGAATTTTTGCCAGATATTATCTGATGATCTCCATACGTCAGAATCTAGTCAGGCGTTTGCTGTGTGACTGTGTGGAAGGGTTAAACATGCACAATACGATCTCTTCTAACAGCCAAGAAAAGCCTACTGTATCCATCACAGATGTTATGTATGTTGCCTTGTCTTCTGTGCGAGCATGTAACACTTGCCGATGTTTTAGTCTTAGTTTCATAGACGTGACACTATAGTACATTAGTTTGTTCACAACACAAGTTTTTATTTGGTGGAGAATCCTCCAAGAAGGTTTTTAAAGGATAAATGTTTATTCACCCCCATTTCATTCTAAACCTGACAGTTTTTTTGATATACAGAATCTGACATCTTCACTTTTCTATACAATGAACATGAATGGGGACATCGGCTGTCCAGCTCCAAAAATACTTTAAAAGTATCACAAAAACAATCCATATCACTAATGCCCTAAGTTACAAATCTTTCAAACCCATATGATTGCTTTGTGTGAGAAACAGACTAAATGGTAAATATTTTATTTATTTATTTAAACCCAGTCATTGTCTTGGCGTTCAATTTGTTTTGAAACACAATATTGATCTCATGATTTGATATGCATACAGTCACAGTATTTGAACAAAGTCAAAATAAAGTGAAGTGTTTTTTTAAGTTATTACTTCTGACACAAAGGACAAACAGTTAACAAAAAACTCATTCATGGGTGAACTAGGCTTTCCATTTAATTTAATAAATATTTTATTAAATAGTGCTTTATATTAGTTAAGCTAGTGGTTTTTGCAGGGGTATCGAATTGAGAAATTGTGAAAATTCATAGGTATCTAAAAGTTTAGTGTCATGACAAGAAATACAAAGTTGCATGGGTCACGGGAAAAATAAATTAATAAATGTGTTTACTTATTTCGAGTTTGAGGCTAGTGGATATTTTGTAAAGCAAATAAAAATCTGAACCACTGGCCCGACAACTTTTATTTTTTTTCTATAGTGATAAACCTCAAATGTGAACAATACATTGGATTGTTTTCTTCTTTAAATAAAAAAAGTACAAATATGCAAGGTATTATAATTTTATACTAAAACTTAAATTAAAACAATGGAAAAACCTTTAAGATAACCTGTAGAAAGAAAGAAAAAAACACATCTTAAGGACGCAAATTTACATAAGTGGACTTTGAATGATTAATTGCGACTTTGAACGATTGCGCAATTGTGGCATCTATAATTGTAATCACAATTAGAAATTGTATTAATTGTGCAGAGCTATTGATTGACTTCAAAATACCTGGAATATAGAGCATGAATCATATGGACTACTTTGACTGTGCTTTTTTCTAACTGGACAGGTAATATGGCGTGATTACGAAGGAAAGAATAAAAGATGGAAAATAATGCAGGTTTTGAAATGACTTTTTAAACCATCCCTTTAATATTTCCTTCTTTCAACATCTGAAGTTGTTGTGTAAATGTGCGTTTCGTGGGTTATATAAAAGGTCTCTACCAGCAGGACTAAGAGTCTGCCACCTTAAATTTTTTTTTTTTTTTTTATGTAAACATTGAAGAGGGAGATGAACATCAATACACGCTTCAATGAAGATTCAAGAATGTTAAGCAATAAAAATTCCTCCATGTTCTTCTGTTTGAGGACTAAGTTGTCATTTGGTATGCGTGAGGAATGACTATGTGATGTGATCTGAGTGTGAGCATTTTAGAAGGACACTACAGGCTAGTTGTGAAGTGTTAGGGGACACCAGTGTGGTCTCGTTGCGTGGTCTTCATTTCAGCGGGGCTCGGATAAGCTCAATTGTTTTTTTCTACAAGGGTTTCTTGCGGTCAGAGTATTGCTCAATCTTGCCCAACTGGGTTTAGGAGAAAGGAAATCTGATACAGCCCTTGTGTGTTAGCCAGGCGCTGCGTGGGACACTGAAGGGAAGTTCTGCAGAAAACGTCAGCTAGCTTGCTTGAACAAAACTCGTCTGCGGTCTGCAAATATTGGGTTAGAGACTAGGACATGGAATCTGTTTCGATATAATAACCTCTTCCTGTTTTTGGCCTTGTTTTTCTTCCAGATTTTTCTGTTTTGTACATACATTGTTTTGTATATACTGTATATGATGACCTCAGTGGGCGTCGAACGAGCCCAGGGCACTCGGGACAAAGTGCTGCCCACTACCACACAGACCACACAACCACAGAAACAGCTTCAGGTGAGTAAACAACATATGGAAACATATGCCATGTTAAGAATAACAACAGGCAACCAAATTATTTCTGCAGTGCACAGTATGACCATAATCTGCTGGGTACTGTATCCCAGAATATGCGTGATTTAGGGGGAGTTTACGTAACAGAGCAGATTGCTGTTAAGCCTCATTTTTAAGTTGAGCTGTTTGTGGCATCTTTAAGGACTAGTCCACCCAACAATGAACATTTTCATCATTTATTTCCCCCTTATGCCATTCCAAACCTTTATGAATTTTGGAACAGAAAAGAATGTTGGTGACTAAACCGTTTTGTGCCCCATTGACTTCCATAGTTGTTGTTTTTTTTGGTCCATACTGTGGAAGTGAGTGATATTCAAAACTTTCATTCAGGTTTGGAATAGCATGAGCGGGAGTAAATCATGACAGGTTTAGATATTGGTCTGGCTATCCCTGTAATGCAATACTTGTGATCGGATGCTCGAAAACCGAGAGAGATGAACGTGTTTGGCTTTTAAGAAGAAGAATTGAACACCGCTTCTCCAGGAGAAAATGCTGCCAGTGCTCAAATTAAAACCACTAAAATAAAAACATAAAATGTACTGCAGGCATGTATGAAAATCTAGATCGACTACTAAGTTATTATTAGATTAACACGTTTCACAAACTTATAACAAGTAATTTAATAAATGCATACTTTTGTTTAACAAAGTGGAAGGAATTATACAGTATATACTGTGAAGTAGGCTTGTAGCCAAACACACTCTGTGGACCATGTCTGCTTCCACTTGTGTGTGATATGTCTTGGCCATGAATCTGACTCCTCAATTCTTTTTTTTAAATATGGTTTTATATTGATTCTTAGTCACTCATTCTGATGTTCATAACTTATATTCTTATGCTTCCAATTACAGGCTACAGCTGAACAGATCCGACTGGCTCAGATGATCTATGACAAGAACGATGCAGATTTTGAGGATAAAGTGAAACAGGTATGAGAATCTCTTTTGATTCAGAGTAAATTATGTTTTAACTCCTCTATTAATCCTAATGATGTCCATATTTGCTCACAGCTCATGGAGGTTACAGGGAAGAACCAAGACGATTGCATGGTTGCTCTTCATGACTGCAACGAGGATGTCAACAGAGCCATCAACTTCCTGCTTGAAGGAACTTCTGATGCGGTAAGAATCCCATCCAAAAGCTGCACATTATGGGGTGTGCAATATAAATTTGTCTACAATAATATCGAATTGTTGTTTAAACAATATGCGATTTGACATTATAGAGTATGTAGAAAAAAATAATAATTCGAGTCAGCAAAAATATGAGTCAGCATCATGATTTCCCCCCTCCCCCCACATTCTGCTGCATCCAATATCGTGTTCGGAAAGAAAATGATGTGTACTACGGAACCCCTAAAGGGAATAAAAATAAGATGGGAGGAACTTTTACTCGCAGTTTTATCATTGGGTAATTATTATGGCTGGACATTGTTAGACATTTTCTGGTTCCGGTTCCACCTAACAGTTCTGTTTCCGATTCTGGTTACATTAAAATCATTAAACAACTATTAAAAAATAGTGGTAAGGAAAAATGCACAATACTCAACTACTCAATGCTCAATACTGTTTATTACTTACTGTCAAATTAATTTAAAGGTTGGCAATGTCAAAATGTAACATATATTACAGTATACAATTTTCAGGTTCCGATTCTACTATTATGAACTATTGTTATTTTTTTATTATTTTACCTTCATTGAATGTAGTGTTGCTGGAAGGTAGGAAGTAATGTTGAGTAATGCTAATCCATCAATCAGCATGTGCTTTAAATGTTTTTTACACTATCAATAATATTTAGCTTTTCAAGCAGGAATAAGCTGGTTGGCCAAAAAGTCCCTTGAGGTTTAAGACACTTGTTCATTTTAAACTTATTTTATACACACTCTCCATAAAACCCCTATTTTACAAATAAATATTTTCTATCACTTTATCACTCTTGAAATTACCTATACATGAAGAATTTGGTTCAAAAGACGATGCATACATTTATAGGTTAGAAAAACAAATTGGTCTTATAAAGGTAAAAATGCCCATAAAAGGTAAAAATCAATTTAAACTTAAAAGTTAATTTCTGTTACTCCTGCAAACTAGCCACCTCACAGAATATGAAGAATTCCAGAAAATATTGAGATATAATTTTCTTGTTATTATCGCACATCCTTAATGCACATGGCTAGACCACTTACTAGGCACTAAAACATATGATGAGATAAAAAAAAAAAAAAGGGAAACTGGTTTTACTGAAAACTTTGCTACTGTCAGCTGTTTTGTGGCAGGCCTGTAAAGGCAGAGCAATGATTTGTGTAGCTGAAATTATTTATAATTATTCTGCATGTTTTTTGTTTCTTTTCTTTTTTTTAAAGCTTAATGATGAACATACTACAGTCAGTTATTAATATCCAGGTTCTTGTGTGATTGATGCTAATGTACTTTACAGATCATCAGTGACTATTGTTGGGGTGAAATTTGAGAGGCCTCTGCTTATAGACTAGGATTTGTTTGAATAATTTCTGGGAATGAAACTCTAAAATAGAAAGTGGGTCACTTCTGTAGTGTTGATCGGAAAGTAATCCTGTGTCATAACAGACCTCTGCGTCATATAAAACAAGATCCTAAATGTCCTTCAGCAGCAATAATCATTCTACAGTAATGATTAGCAAACTTTTTTCTTAAATCAGTTATGTAAAATGACGCTGCATTAATACCTGACACCTCCTGTGCTATTATCTTTTAGTTTTTTGGTACATTCTGACTGCTGCTAATTCATCTCTCCATCATGTTACAGACCAGTTGGGAAACAGTTGGGAAAAAGAAAAGTATTGGAAAGGATTCCACCTCCACGGTGAGTAAGGAAAACAAGGAGAACAGAGAGAAGAAAGAGAGGGAAAGCAGTAAGGGTCGTGGAGGAGCGAGCCGTCGCGGCAGAGGAACCAGTCGCAACAGGCCAGGTGAGTGTGTTGATGAGATTTCCTTCTGTTTACATAGCTGTTTGGTTTGGATTTAATAGCAATATTTACACATTCATTTCTTTCCATGTGATTTTGTGTAAGTAGTGTTTAAATTTTAAAATGTTTATCTGTGATGTTTCGTTATTATCTATATAGCAAGGACTGAGGAGAATGGTGTGGACCCCGCTGCTGTTGAGAGAGGTGCTGACCGTGGCCGCAGGGGAAGAGGGAGAGGTGAGCTCGCACATACTACATCTACTCTGTCATTTGTACCCTCTGAGTTTTCAGTTTTAGGGAAATATTAGACTCATATCCTCCATATTGCTCATAGCAATTGATTTAAAAGATTGTAAGCGGTGCTTTGATTTCTGTAGCAGTGGTGCATTAAAGGGGATGAATTTCACAGAATTAAATTCACAAAAAGTACATTAAGTGCATTAAAATCTTTTGTGAGAAGCTGCATCTCCCTTTTTAAAGTGGAATCTAGCTGTTGGACATTTAGGATGTTTGACCATCCTGACTCCTCCCCTAGTGTTTATGAGTTGTTGTTTTTTCACAGTGTCTGGAGGAAGAGGCAGAGGTCGGGCTCCAGTTATCAGCAGGTTTACCGCACAGGGGATGGGGTGACTATCACCGCTGATGATATTTTAACCTAAAATAATACTCATTATCATACTGCAGCCACCCGAGACCCTGTCTCACTCTCCGTGTATCCTTCTGCAGGATCTTTAACCCTGCAGACTACACCACAGACAGCGGGAAGTCAAATTCACACGCTGATGTCTGGGAAACGGGGGCCAACGATACTACAGATGGGACAGGTAAGAGACCTCTATTGCACAGAACACATTTCTAAATCTTTAGCCCCACTCTCATCTCTCTTTCTCTCTGACATGTTCTGTTCAGTGGCATGGCAGAACACTTTGGACGAGTGGGCAGCTGAAGACTGGAGTGAAGATGTGAGTGTGAGTCAGGCTCTATAATTAACTTCCTGTGCACCATGGGATTTCCAGAGCTTGAAATTCATAAGCCTTAGTATTTTAAGTATACAAATTACAGCTATTACAATAGAAATGTTATAATATAATTTAAATTATTGTTATATATTGCTATTTCTATATAATATTAATGTATCGCTTATATCATTTTATAATATCTCTTTCATAACATCTCTTCTTATATTTGTAGACTGTAGTCATATATAATATTTAAGTTTTTTTGCTACAAAAATAAAAGTACTAACCGTCCCTTTTTATTCTCCAAAGCTCTCTGAGACCAAAGTGTTCACTTCCTCTTGTGCACCTCCAACTGAGAACCACATCACACCTGGCCAAAGGTAATAAAGTCAAAACTGGGGTTTTTAACCATTACAGCAATTGCAAATTGCTTATGTGTTTTTTTCGCTGACTGTTTTGTGTAATTCATTGTAGTCTGGACCTATCGACTCTGCTGCAGAAGCCTGTGGATCGAGAGGAGGTGGGGGGTCTTAAGGCTGTGGGCTCCTCTCAGGGGCTTGGCCACAGTCTGGTTTTTACAAACTCCCACCACCAGCCTGCTCGCAACGGAGGCACTTCTGCCAGTTCCAACAGCTACACGCACGCCACCCTAGTGAGACAATCCATAGGCCTGATTTATTGCATTTAGAAAACTGTTTTCCTAGAGGATGAATGGCAGTAACTAGTGTACCTATGTTAAGGGTGCTTCAATCACATATTCTACAACTTTTATCTTTTTTAACAGTTTTGCTTCTAGTTATTTTACGACTAGGTGTATTGTGGTATATTGTACAAAAGCACTAGAGCTGGCTAGGTGAAATCTGAATGGGCTTCCTCATGGCACCTGTCCTTCGTGTCTTTTTCCAGTCCTCTGTTTTGGGTTCTGGTTTTGGAGAGCTGGGTGGTCCAAAACTCGGGCAGACGGCCGGGCAGCAAATACTGGAACAGCTGAAGGGGCCTGGTCTTGGGCAGCTTACCTCTCAGCCCTCCAGCACAGGGACCAACTGCACCCCTGTAGGGGGGCTGGTGGGGACGGGGATGTCTGTCCCCTCCTCCTCCTGGGATATCAAACCTCCTGGAACACAGAGCTCCACTTCACTCCCCTCCCAATTCAGTCGTGAGTGTTACAGTTGCTTTACTGACCCGGAAAAACAAACACGTGGCTTTGCATGTTTCTACACAAATAACATATTCAAGCATCTTTTAAAACAATTGATAAAGTTAATTTCTTTGAACTTCTTCATACTGCATCCATTTATTAATTTAGTCAAACACGACTTGATGTCAATATGACTTTCCTTAATTTTCTGCACTGTAGGGGAGTTTCAGATGCAGCCAGAGCCATCTTTGGTGCTAAGCCAACTCGCCCAGCGACAGCAGGGCTCCCTGACTCACACGGGGCCCTTAGGCAGGCAACCCAGCCCTCCCTCCCTGAGCACTTCTTCACCCGCCCCGGGCACACTGGAAGCCTTTCCGAAAGCACCTGAATCTTCTCAGCATCGTGATGGGCCCTTGATGGCCCCCTCACAGGCAGCCGAATCTCAGGGCAGCAGCACTCAGCAGCAGCGGCAGATAAAAACTCAAAAGCGACGGATGCCTCCTACTTCCAAGGTGACTAGAGAATACAAAAATAACTGAGAAGGTCATGAACTCTCTATTACTAACTACAGTTTGTAGATAAACATAAATGAAATGGCCTTCGCAACCCAATTTTGAATAGTGAGGAGAGCATATTAAAAAAATGCATGAATGAATTGCTCTGGAGTCCATTTATGTTTTATTGTCATTATGTTTTCTGCTTGCATTAATGTTAATTAAAGTCAGGAGCACAAAATATTGAAATCATCTTATATGAAACTAACTGACTCGAACTTTAGAGTGATAGTGTGTAAACCCTGTAATTGTTACAGAAATACGCTTTTATTGTTTCCATTGATGTTTTGTCAGTATATGCTGCCTTCTTTTATATGCGTGTATTTGTACACATCCAGATTCCCGCATCTGCTGTAGAGATGCCTGGCTCAGCAGATGTGTCCGGTCTAAATGTGCAGTTTGGAGCCCTGGACTTCGGTTCAGAATCTGCCCTGCCGGACTTTGGCCAGTCGGAGAACTGCAGCAGTGAACCTTTAAGGGAGGCTGTGGTGGTTCCTCAGTCACAGAGCAGCCTCTACTCTAAACCAATCAGGTTGAGGACAAAATGTCTAAATTGTATTTAAGTGCTTTTTCCTTGAGCAGCGTTCTTCATGTATTGATAATTTTTCTAAATCAAACGTTCTCTCTTCAGCTATAAAGTAATCTCCAGTCTGCATGCTAATACATTTCCCATGATCTCCCCTGCAGTGAATCTCTGACTAGTCCGGTCCCTTTGCTGCTGCCTCTGGCCTCTTCTGACAGCATCTACCCCTCTCCTTCAGTACCTCTCCCCAGTCTCGCCCCCTCCCACACCACTCCCAGCTTGGCCGTGGGCCCCTCGTCCTCTTCATCCTCCTCTTCCTCCTCTGCTGCATCATCAGCGGGTAACAGCTTTGACTGCGGTGTGGCTCCTCACTCAAGACTGACCTTCTCTCAGAGCAAGGAGCCTTCTGGGCCTGTGACTGTGAGTACCGGACAGAGAAACTGTAGATTTAGATGTTTTATAACTACAGAGCCGTGAAAATGTAAAGTTGAATTCTCAGTTAAAGGGTTACATCAACCAGGAATTTCATAATTTACACTGTTGAGGAAAGGTTTGGGGTTCTAAATGATTTTTTTTAATTAAATGAATACGTTCATTCAGCAAGGATGCATTCAATTATGATAGTAAAGACATTTATAATATTACAGAAGATTTCTGTTTCAAATAAATCCTGTTCTTTTCACATTTTCTACAAAAACATTATGCAAAAAAATAATCCGCACAACTGTTTTCAACATTGTTAATAAGAAATACATTTTTTGAGAACCAAGTCAGCATATCACAATGATTTTTGAAGGATCATGTGACACAGAAGACTGGAGTAATGACTTCTGAAAACTCAGATTTGTACATTCTAAAATATATTAAAATAGAAATCAGTTCTAAATTTGTCATAATGTCACAATATTACTGTATGTTTGATCAAGTAAATGCAGTCTTTGTGAGCTCAAGTCTTTTTTTATAAAACAATTTTTGAGCAGTTGTGTAGGTGCTCTCTAGTTGTTCCATGGATTGATTTCATTAGTGCACAGTGCCAATAAAGGAGTTTATGCTGCCTATATTGATTCAGTACACTTTGTTTCCATTTCTAACAGAACGGTTTCAATGGTGTAAGGACCTCTGCTGCTTTAGACAGTAAGTCAAACTCCTCAGTTCTACCTTTCTTTCTGTGAGGTATACTGTACATTTAAAGATGTATTTTTTGCTCTTTATTTTTGAAACCTATGACATTTATGCCTTCTTCATCAGCCACATCGAGTTCCTCCACTCCAAAACAGGAGTCTCCCTCTCTGGGCAGCAGCACAAATGTTGCCTCTTCTGCCCCATCCTCACTGTTGCCCCCTTCTGTTACATCACACAGCTCTGCGTTGCCCAGCCTGGCATCTGAGCTGTCCTCGGCCAGCTTACCTCCCCTAAGCAGGTGAGCGAGATGCTTATTTGTAACTTTTCTTTGAACAGTTCTTTCCTCAAAAACGTTATGTGGGCTACTTGTGTCTGTGACTCTGCCTGTTTTTCCTGTAGTCATGTGAGCAGTGGCCATTCCTCTGTGTCAGCACTTTGTACCACATCTTCACTTACAGTGAGTTCTGTAGGATACACACACACACACGGACACAAACACATGCACACACTTGTATTCACCACTTCCATTTGTATTTGTCCTCAGTATACCAGTGTGGACAGCGTGAACTCTCTCGCCCCCTCATCAATGGCATTTTCCTCGCCGCCTGTGTCCGTTCTGCCCAGCAGCAGTGTTAACAGCTCTGCGAGTGGCAGCAACAGTCTTCACGGGTCTGGAGTTTTGGGTCACATCATCAACGGTAGCACACCTTCCGGTGTCCGGACTGCCCAGCTACTGTCTTCCTCCAGCGGTGAGAGAGGCCACGCATCAGTGTCGTCACATAATTTTAATCCTAAACGAATATCAAGTTACCATGAAGTATTCTGAAACCCTTCATATCATTTAGATATGTTTCCTTATGGTTAGTACGATTAGAGTGTGGGTGTTCGGCTATGATTTTAATTCCTAATTCATTCATTTTTTAAAGCTAGCGAAAATCAAATTTGTAATAATGCTTTATGATTTATATATACATATACTAGGGCTGTCACTTTTGAATAAATCTAATTCGAACGGATATCGAATAGCATGCAATATTTTTCAAATATATTCGAATATCTACGTGACTGTTGATGGATACTTAATGTTTGAAACAGCAGGTTATCAACTTCAAATATCAATTTATATGAAGAAGTGCCACTATGCATATCCCACAAAAATAGGCTAAATGAAAAAAGAAAAGAAAAACGATTCAGAACAGGCACAAACAATAATGTGACATATAGCATATAGCCTAGACTAATTCATTTCTTAATATTGTTTGCAAGAAACAACAGTCTATCAACTTATCTGGATTAAGTGCAGGTCTTTTTTTATTTACAATGTTCCCTGCAGTGGGGAACACATGTTCGGAGCGCACAGACGTGCCTGGCTACTAGCTATTATTCGCTTGATTTGGTCAGGGGCGTACGCTACAATACGTCTAGAGTGCCCTCTACTGGATAAGATGGCAAAGAATAAAATAAAAAAAACGGTTTAATCATAGACTGTAAAAAATGCGCTACACATGGCATTTTAAAAACCGGATATTTTATTTTTAGTTCGATTACGGATATTTCATGTCATGTTCGAATGCATATTCGAATATTGAATAAAAAGGGACAGCCCTAATATATACACTACTATTAAAATGTTAGAGTCTTATGCTCAACAAGGCTGCATTTCTTTTTATATCAAAAATGCTGTAAACAAGTTACATTGTGTAATATTCTAATTTGAAAATGTAATTTATTTCTGTGCTGAGTGCTTATGAAACGTTTAATATTAATGTTGGAAATGGCTGCTTTTTTTTGTAAACTGATATATTTTTTTTTTACTTTTTTCTTTTTAGTAAATAGAGCAGCATTCAAAACATTACTGTGTCTTTTGATCAATTTAATACATCTATAACGTAACGTAATGTAAAAATATTCATAGTCATGGCAAGGAGGAGGCGGGAACCGGCGAACATTTAAATCAAACTTTAATAATTAAATAAACACAAAACAGAGCGACAGCTCCTCACGGACGACTGCCTCGCACAAACAAAAACACAAAATAAAACCCAGGCCTGGTCCTCTCTCGTCCTTCACTGTCATAACTCCTCCCTTTATCCTTCCGGAGCTCCTCCGTGGGACTCGAGACCAGTGAGTGGCGCAGGTGTTGCTCATTTGCAATTACTCCTCCGGCCCTTGCCCAACACTTAAAAGTTTTTTGCATACATATGATTTGAAGTAAAGCTTTGATGTAATAGTGACTAGCTAAAGTACTTTTACATTACGTGTATTTTAATTTTGTGTAAAACCGTAGTATTAGTACAACAGTTTAAAAAATATTGTGGGTCACTAGTATTTTGAGGCTTGGTTACCAGGATGCTAAAATGGTACTGCGATTGTATTCAGCAAACATATAGACCTTTGCAAACAAATGTGCATAATTCTGTAATGATTCTGTCACAGTGACTTCATGGTGCAAGCATGTACTGTATTTAAAAAACAGTAGTTTTCATATTTGCTTCAATTCTAATCATCAGCTCCAGCATCCATTGGAGTTGGGTGATCTGCTATTCTTCATTCTCCAAAATCTCTTTGCTGTCTGTGTGCAGGTAAAGCTCCTCCTAATCTCTCTCAGGGGGTTCCTCCACTGCTGCCTAACCAGTACATCATGGGACCTGGAGGTCTGCTGCCTGCCTATCCGGTAAGAACCGTCCTCCTCTTAAATCAGTTTTCAGTCCTCTTCTGTAGTGGTGTGTTATTGTGTGTGTGTGTGTGAGAGAGACTTTCATTATGTGACCCAGTACAAGCATTAAATCTGTGAATATTGAAATACTTCATTGATTTCCGTAAAATGTATAGCCTGTAAAATGCTGAAAGTTCTTGTTTGTGTCATACAGCAGATTTATGGCTATGAAGACCTCCACATGCTCCAATCCAGACTACCAATGGTGAGTCTGAGCCCATCAAATTCCCTCTAGTGCTGCTACTGAGCTTCATGTTTTCTTTTCAAACTGCTTTATTTTCTTTACTATTAGAATGGCAGATGTAGGTCTATGATAAAAGATATGAACATAACTGCTGATATTCACACATTTATAAGGCTGCTGATAGGAATCATTTTGAAAGAATTGGAGAGCTAACATCTGTTAATGGGCCACGCATGTGACGTTATCAGATCAAAAAGCCCAAAGACTAATCAGCCTGACCCAGGCTTGTTGTTGTCTTTACATAATCGCATGATTATGATTATTTTATGTAATCATGAGTATTTGAGATAATGTTATCATTGTACACTGTAGATTCCAGGCAAATTACATTTACATTTATTCATTTAGCAGACGCTTTTATCCCAAGCCACTTACAGATGAGGACAGTGGAAGCAATCAAAAACAACAGAAAGAGCAATGATATATGAGCTATAACAAGTTTCAGTTAGGTTAACACAGTACACAGAGCATGGGATTTTAAATGATATAATATAAAGAAAACAGATAGAATAGAAAAAAGAATAGAGCAAGCTAGTGTTAGAGGTCTTTACACATACACACAAATTAAAATTGGAAAGTGGACTTGTGACATTTAAAGTGGGCAAAAAATATTTAAAATATTCATTAAAATGACAGTATTTGTGCACATGATCTTAAAAGTTCAGTTCATCTCAAGTTCAGTGTCAATAAATGGTTTTGGATGCATAATAAATGTACTGTAAATAATTGACAGCCCTAGTCTGGCCAAATGTTCACTCTGTAGTCTTTGCTTTTTCTGATCCCTGTAGGATTACTATGGGATCACATTCCCAGGGCCCACTGCTATGCTGTCTGGCAGAGATGGGAGCCTCGCCAGTAACCCTTACTCAGGTACTACATTTGCTTTTTAATGGTCTGTAACATTTGATTCCTAATGATGCAACAAATTAGTGAATTTTTCATCATTTAGGTGATGTCACAAAGTTCAGCAGAGGTGATTCCAACTCACCAGCTCCCTCTACCAGCCTGTCTGCTGCTCATGCCCCACAGACGGCGCAGCCTCCGCAGGCTCAGAGCCAAGGACAGAACCAGCCCCAGCCGCAGGGCCATCACAACACACAACAAACCTTCCTAAACCCAGCCCTGCCCCCTGGATACAGCTACACAGGCCTTCCCTACTACCCCGGTGTGCCTGGCGTGCCCAGCGCGTTCCAGTACGGCCCCACCATGTTCATGCCCCCTGCTTCGGCCAAGCAGCATGGCATGGGATTGAGCAACCCAACAACGCCATTCCAGCAGCCCAGCGGCTACGGCCAACATGCCTTTAGCTCAGGTATGTGCAGATTAAATATATACACAAATTCTCATGCATGCCTTGTGCTGTTGAGTATTAAAGCATTGTTGTTGTTTTTTATATATATTTTAAGGGTACGATGACTTGACGCAAGGCCCAGCAGGGACTGAGTACAGCAAAGGTTACAGTAACTCTTCCCAAACACAGGCCAAATCTGCTGCCTCCGGCCCAGGGAAAGGTACAAGCATACTTGCACTTCACATGGTGGTTTTTTATTATTATGTATAGTCATGGCCAAAGGTTTTGGCAGTGACATACATTTTGTGTTTTGGAAAGTTTGCAGCTTAAGCTGTTGTGGTGTTCATTTGCATTGTTTCTAGATTAATAGATGCATTTTAAAGAATTGCTAAAAGCTTCATTGGCCAAAAAAAAACAAAAACAAATTTCAATGATCCTGACACAAAATTACCAGCTAACATTATTTGACTAATCATATCAGCAACACATGTAAACATGTGAATGAGTACTAGTCAGGTAAAATCACTATCATACTAAATAGATTATAAGAGCAGGCTGATGGAGGTAAGAAATGCTTCCAAACATTGTGTTCTCTTTAGCAATGGTTACCTCCAAAGAAACTTGTGCAGCCATCATTGCTTTGTATCAAGGTACACAAAGTATATTGCATCTGAAAGAACCATTTGCCAGATCATCAAGAACTTCAAGGAGAGGTTCGACTGCAGTGAAAAAGTCTTCAGGACGTCCCAGAGTGTCCAGCAAGCACCAGAACGGTCTCTTCGCGAGGAGTCGACTACAGAATCGTGTCACCAGCAGTGTAGAGCTTGCTAGGGAATGGCAGTAGAATGGTGTGAAAGCCTCTTCTCTCCAAGAAAAATGTCAAGGACAGACTGAAATTCTGCAGGAAGAACAAGGATTGGACAGCAGAAGACTGGTGCAAATGAATTATCTCTGATGAAGCTCCCTTCCGACTGTTTGGGACATCTGCAGAATCGATTGTTCGGAGAAGAAAGGGTAAATGCTACCAATCCATGTGTGGGATTCCTTTTTAAACCAAGGGAGTGCGCACTCTCATAAATCTGCCCAAAAACACAGCCATGAATAAAGAATGGTATCAAAACATCCTGCAAGAGCGACTTCTTCCAGTGATCCGAGAGCAATTTGGTGATGATCCGTGCATTTTCAAGCTTGATGGAGCAGCATGTCACAAAGCATGAGTGATAAAGTGTATTGCAGATCATTATATTGAAATTTTGGATCTGTGGCCACTGGCCAGACAACTCCCCGGATCTCAATCCCTGAGAAAACCTTTGGTCAGACCTCAAAAGGCAGGTGGACAAGCAGCAGCCCACAAATTTTGAACTGACAACTCAAGAAAGACAAGAATGGATTGCCATCAGTCCGGAAATTGGCCCAGAAGCTAATATCCAGCATGCCAGAGTGAATTACAGAGGTTCTGATGAACAAGTGTTAACACTGTAAATATTGACTCATTATTATATATATTTTTTGGAAATAAAAGCCTTTAAAATGTATGATATGCTTATTATATTTCAGTATACCATAGAAACATGGAAAAATTATCTACAAATACTGAAGCAGCAAACTTTGCAAAACACAAAATTTATGCCATTGCCAAAACGTTTGCAATCGCATACAATAAATGATTCCTGATGAATCACTGTGTCCCAGGTGTCTCTGTGAACTCTAGCAATTCCGGGGTGCCAGACATCAGTGGAACTGTTTACAATAAAACGCAGGTACTTGCGTCTATTTATTTAATTGTTTTAAACATTTAATATTTTACATTTATGTTTGTATGCGTGTATTGCATAATATATAATATGTAATAATCATTTTGTTGATGTATCTAATGAAATAGTTTTTTCTCCCCTACAGCCGTTCGATAAGCAGGGTTTCCATGCTGGCACACCTCCTCCTTTCAACCTCCCCTCGGCTCTGGGCGGCACGGGACCTTTAACCCCTGGTGCTGCCACTGGATATGCTCCTCAATTCCTTCACATTCTGCCGGCCCACCAGCAGCCCCATTCACAGCTGCTCCATCATCACCTCACCCAGGATGGACAGGTCAGTCCCTGTCTATTTTAAATGCCTTTTCACACTGAATCTAAATGTTGAAATAAAAGAAAGCAGCTCAAACTATTCTTTGATACCATAGCTGAGATATTATTGAAATGTATGTGTGAACAAAAAAGGAACAAACTGTGAATACATGTTAAATATTTAATTCTTTTAATGTCATTTCAGTCACACTGAACATAACTACACTGTCTCTTAGTATTTTAATGCTATTGATATGAATGCAAACACAAAAGTTGCCTAAATGGCAAGATTCCAGTCTCTCTGGTGTGTTTTGTTCACTTAGGGTGGGCCAAGCCAGAGAAGCCAGTCCAGCACCATGCAGCAGAAGACCCAGGTCAACAAGTCCAACTATGGCAGCTCCCCTTACTGGGGCAACTGAGTGCACCATTCCAGAGCGCAGGTGCCGTCCCGTACCCAATGACACGCCGATCAGATCAGAGGGACGCACGCCCGTACACACTACCATCATCCTCATCCTCCTCCCACATTCTCATCTTCCTTATTCAAAATTTTGGCTGTTGTATGTAAAGTATATTTATGTATGTATTTATACAGTATATATATGTATTGGTAGGATATGAAATGTGGTTTTTCTGCATTTTGATTTTGAAGGATGTTTGTTTTTTCATTGCTAACTGGCTAAGAGGAAATGATGTGATGAGAACATAACAGAAGGGTGAACATACTTGAAGCAGAGCAGTTATCATGATTCAACCATGGGAGTTTTTATTTGTATACATAACCCTGATAATGTACTGCTAAGCTTGATCACATGATGGTGAAGCCTTTTTTAACTTTTGTATTTTGCTCCTCTCCCACCCCCTTCACCTGTGAATTTTTTTTCTATTGAGGGGGATTTTAATTTCAGTGTTTAATTTTGTTCCCTCTGCCCTTCATTTGTGACCCCGTCTCCACCACCAAATTGGCTAAACAGTAGCATTTTAGATCAGATTTTATTTTAACATTGGTTTTACCCTTGTCAAAATAAAACTGTCCAGTTTACTGGGTTCAGTCTGGTTATTCACACACACAGTATTTGCACACAAGCAGTTACACTGTCCTTTTGAACTTTCTGTTTCTCTAAGAATCTTGAAAAAAAAATACTGTTTTCAATGTTGATGTTTTTCTTGAGCAGCACGTCAGCATATTGGAAAGATTTCTGAAAGGTCATGTCACATCGAAGACTGGAGCATTCACAGGAATAAATTACATTTTAAAATCTATTAAAATGGAAAACTTATTTTAATTTGTAATTTCAAAATAACTGGCAGGTGCACAGATAAACCTCAATCATTGAGATTTTAATGTATTTAAATTTGGCCAATGTCGTCACATTTTCATTGTGCTCGATAACTTCTTTTAATTATGCATGACTAAAAGAGCCCCTCCTACCCCTTCGACATCGCTTGTCAATCACAGGCGCCACATGACGTAAATCCAACGGCATCCACGTATTGGCTTCATTGTTGACAGCCAGCAGGTAACAATAATGTTTCTAAGCTTCGACATTGTCACTACTGTGAAATTAAAACATCTTAAAAACATTGCAAGAAAACGTTCTTGAGATTGATTGTGTGCCAATCTGCAATGAGATCATTGGAGGGGATGAAAATGCATAGGAGAGAGCAGAGGTAGGAGAGTGTGAAGCCCGTGGCTGTTCTGTAGGAAAGCACCAATGTCTTGAACTTTGATGCGGGCCGCTACTGGAAGCCAGTACATAGAGATGAGAAGCGGTGTGAATCGGGCTCTCAGAAAACAAGACTTGCTGCTGCATTCTGAATCATTTGCAGAGACCTGATTGCACATACTGGAAGTCCAGCTAGAAGAGCACTACAATCCAGCATAGAAATGACAAGAGCCTGGATGAGGAGCTGTGTTGCAAGCTTTGTTCGGAAGGGTCGGATCATCCTGATGTTGTGTAGTGCAAACATGCATGATCACGATGGGCAGTCATGGCCTAATGGTAAGAGGGTAAGTTTAGAAACTTAATCTTCTGTAAGAGGAGAGAAGCCACACTAATGCACAACAGTATTGTAACCTGTATAATAATTATTAGCTCTACATGTGTAATAGCACATGCAGAATGTTTGGATTTCAAATGAAATGTTATAAACTGCAAATTAATTTAAAAGTTGAATATGGAGAAGATTGATCATGCAGAATATACTAATAGTAATAAGCATTAAGAGATCAAGTAGATTTTTATAAAAAAAAAAAAAAAAAATTTAAAGCCTAACTGATTTATGCACTTTCTAGTATGAATCAGAATAGCTGGAAAACTTTGGAAAAACAGCTTGAAGTAGACACCACATGCACGATTTCATTTCACATTTACCATCATGGCAAGAGTTTAAGTACAGTCTTTACAAGTTAAAACATATGCATAACTCCAAACAGCTCAGACATTACTATGAATAACCAAACAAGCACTTATCAGGTGAAACAATTTAATCAATTAGAAGCATCCGAAGTGAATTTAGAAGACAAGCTTTAGTCTTTTTATTGATGCAACAAGGCCATCCTTTTCTTAGAGCAAGGCACCTATATAAACCATCCAATTCAGAAAGGTGCATTGAGAATAATGGGAAACAAATCGAGACTCAATGCATAGCTTTTTGGCTCAACATTTTTAAACGCTAAACCATGAGTCCAACCCTTATTGAAACTAAATATAAAGCCGTACAATGGTGAAAAAGTTCATTGAAGGAATGAATTTATTCATCCTCTGCCTTTTTCTTCTCCGTCACATCAGCCTCCTGTCACCACTTTCTCTTTTTCTTCTTGGCAGGCACCTAATCGACACCGTTTGTCAAGACCTCCTCAACCTCTGGTTCCTTCTCAGCCACCTGCTTTTTCTTTCTTATGCCATCTCAGTTTTCCTGAAGGACAGAAAACATCAACATCATGTATGAAACAAAAAAAGAACCTGCTGTGATACGAGCATGTCCTGCTCACTTCAGTGATCAAGCCCACTGAGTTGGGTCTGTCAATGGTCGGAGGAGCTTTGCTTTAGCATGCCAGATATGAGACAGGTCCACGAGAAGGTCCAGCCTCCAGTATAGTCATGCTACTTGTGCTAAACACCACGGATGTACTGTTATTCACACGTACCTCAGCCTCACCATTGGCATCTCGTCATCTCCGTCTGCTGTGGAAAGAGCTTCCAATTTCCTCTTCACGCTACTTTTCTCGAGCTTGTGCTTTATTTCAGCAGCCACCTCACTAGCCTGTGAGACAGAAATAGGTTAATGTATTTGCATTTGTACAAGCTCATAACATGAGTTTTATAATGCTGTGTCAGGCTCATTAAATCAGTTTTCACCTCCATGTAGGAGTCAGGAGACAAGAGTCATCACTCACAGCACTTCTTTGAGTTACTCATTTAACAGGTCAAATTTGGAATATTATGCCATTAGATTAATTTAACATCAGCTAACATGTTAACTTAGTGAGTTTTGTTACTACAACATTTCCTAGTCAAAGGTTTCATTTGAACTAGCATGCTAGCTACTGATCACTTCTCACCTGTACAACAGCTTTCATGATGTCCAGGTTCCTATGTGGTGCCTCTCCGGTCTCATAGAACGCCAGATGTTCTTATACCTGGTCACCAAACACACAGGTGAGAACCTCTGTGTGAACAGAAGAAAAAAAAAAAAAAAAAAAAAAAAAAAGTCAAGGACAAACAAGCACCACTCAAGAACACCAAAGTGTTTGATCCAAAGTTCTACTCAGAAATGTCATCTCAACAACCACTGTGGTGGATTACTGTTGACGAAAAATAAAAGCATCATAGCAAGAACCAAACAGCAGTAACTAAAGAAATGAGGGGAAAAGGGATACTCACAAGAAAAGCAGTCAATGCATGATGCAACTGTAGTTTGTGAGGGACACAACACAACTGGAGAAAGTCTCAACGTTCACCAAGTCAATAGGAGATGTGTCCATACCTTCATTAAAAAAATAAATAAGTGCATAAATGTCTCCCTTAAATCACTGGAGCACTAAACCTAGTTGAGCTTAAACGATTTAGTGAGTTATGCTTGTTCAGTTAGGTATGCTGTCATCACATGGTTTCAGGGGATTGACAGATTATAATAACATCATAACGTCCGAGACAAACCCACATTAAGCATAATAATGGCAAAGATGAGCGCATCTTACCCATAGAGCTGCGGGACGCTTCTAGGATGGCCTGAGCTTTGCCACTGGCCATTGTGATTTCCTCTATAGCTTCCAGCATCTCCTCGGTCAGCTCCTTCCCATTCCCAATCAGCTTGGCCCAGCTTACAATACGTACTATTATCATTCACTAGCTTTAGCAGTTCTGGAAAGTGGTAGCCGTAGCATTCACTGCACAGGAAAAAAACAGAGCGAGTTCTAATATGAAAAAGTTCCAATAAGGGCCATTGACACAGAATGAGTCCACAGAATAACAGCCATGCATGTCCATCAAGCACGTTTACCAGTCCCTCCAGAAAAATTCACTTTTTTTATGATTATTGCGGGCAACAATCCTTGATTTTGCGGCACGTTTTCTTAAATGCGATGGAATATGCGGGATATTTTTGCAATTTTATGCGATGAAATTGCAAAAACTGCGGTTTGATGAAAAAGAGAGAGAGAAAAAAAAAAGGTGATTCCGCCAACACCTTTTTCTCACTAGGCTACTACCTTAAATGTAA
Organism: Carassius auratus; assembly: GCF_003368295.1. Lineage (NCBI taxonomy): Eukaryota > Metazoa > Chordata > Actinopteri > Cypriniformes > Cyprinidae > Carassius > Carassius auratus. The sequence continues at coordinate 4,820,744 of NC_039288.1, read as the reverse complement.
AGAGTAGTTTCTTATTACTTCCTATGATAAGCGAGCATACTAAACCACAGAATATTTAAGTTGCAATCTCTTACTGCAACGTAAAATTTTACATACTACTAATATAATTACAACTGTAAATTTGTGGTACTGTTCTGTAACAAAAAGTGCAATCTTACAACTGTAAAGTTGCATCAACTTCTGAATGAAAATACAGCAGTGTTAGTAGCCTAGTGACAAGGGGGTGTTGGGGGAAATCACCTTTTTCTCTCCATTTCATCAAGTCGCAGTTTTCTCAAGTTCTCGCAATATAATTTGGCTCCACTGTAATGTAACAAATCGGGAAACTGCTTTGTGCGTTCTTTTGCGCTTATTTTGGTTGGCAAATAAGAATGATTTGCGCGCTTCAAGTTTCACCGCGGAGTTTGCAGATGATGTTGACGTCACGTAATTACGTCACTTCATAAGGCAATTTATGCGGCAAAAGAGCGACGTATTTGAAAAATGCGGCCTTTGGCTGATTATGCATTAAATCAGGCGATCGCATAATGGCGTTTTTCTGGAGGGACTGGTTTACATGGAAAAATGATTGAAAAGTAGTGCATTGGAATGGAAAAAGGCTGCATTTTGTTTTTTGAATAATCATGCATCTCTAAGTCACATTTACTAGGTGAAAAAGAACTTCCCACTCAAGGTCTGTCTCCTCCTCAGGTTGTGTTCACTCCAGTCTGATGGACCAAACACTCCTGAGGAAGGACGTTACTGTCCCTCCACTTTCTGTACAGCCAGAGCAATGGGGGTCTCTGTCTGTGGTAAGCATTAGGAGGTTGCTCTACATGTTTCCTGTAGTTTGATCAATCTTACCGTACACGCATGGAGAACGTGTCTTTGTCCAACTGATCATGGAGGGCGATGGACTGGATGATCATGTTGTTCGCCCTGTTGACATTAAACTTGACTTTGGCTCAGGAGAAGCTGTGACCCAAACCCAGCCGAGCTTTGGACGCAGCCTGAGCAGTCCCTTAACCAGGGAATGAAAGTGCAAACACACACCTGTCAATCACAAGCAGATGCATTAGAAAAAGTTAATGCATGACATAGAAACAGTTAAAAACACTTTTTTTGCCTGTCTGTTCAGATTTTCAGTATAAAGCATCAGAAATCAGGTCGTCTAGGTACATCATTACAGCAGGCTTTAGAAAATGTTTGGAAATATGAATCTGCATATTAATCATTTAAATCAGGGGATTTCAAAACTTTTCCAGGGGTCCACAAGGGAGTGAAAGTGCATTCAGGGAGATGGAGAATGGAATAAAAAAAATTAGCGTATCCAAATAATAAGTCCATACATTTATATTACAAATGTTCAACAGTAAAAATTGTCTTTCATACATCAAAATGTATAACTACCTTAGGGTCCTTTATACAAGGACGATTATATTTGGGGTCCATGTCATCTAAAATATTGAAAACCCCAAAAAAAAAAAAAAAAAAAAAAAAAAAAAAAAAAAAAGCTTTGCTCACCCCTTATTATTTCCGCTACAACGCCTCCAGTCTGAATGGACAGATTGATCTCTTCTTGAAGCACAGCACCAAGTTTAGCATCAGACACCCCCAACATTGCCTACTTTTTACCACCGGATGAAGGTTAGTCTCCAAGAACAACCTTAGACTCTCATGAACAACTCCTGTCAGAATCAGATTAGAAACTAGGTGAGTAAATGTAGGTCACAATATGCAAGTTTACATGACAACATCAGATGATCAGTTAATATGTCGTCATCACAGTCATTCAGGGGATTGACAGATTATAGGTACATCATTTCAATCAAGGAGCAGTTTAAAATTAGACCTTAATTTCTCTTACCTTTTGAGACTGCATTGATATTTTCCAGTGAACATTAGGTGGATTTAAAGGGGAAGAGCGCACTTAGTTTGAGCACACTACTGAATTTGCCAAGGTTTAAGACACTTTGCTCCACCTATAGAAGATAAAAAAATGTGTAATTTAGAAGACACTTGGATTTAAATTCAGATGAGTTTGAAGTAATACGTTGAAAGTAGCAATACATCTATTCATCTGAGCAGAATGCATTACTGAAGAAAAAGATATATCTCTCTCTCTATCTCTATCTATCTACACACACGTGTGTGCGTGTATAAATCAGAAATGAAAAAGCACCTGAGAGAAAGCTCATTGATTTGACCTAGACCCAATACCATAAATCACTAATTATACCAAAAAGGGACGGTCTCAAATGCTGCATTCTTACATTAATAATCAAGAATACATAAAAAATAAAGAATAATATGAATCTGATAGTATGGAGTTGCAGGTCAAGACTTTTCTTTTATGGTCTATGGTCAACACCAGCACTCATGTAAGTTAGCCCACATGGCGCTGGCACCTCAAAGTACAAAGCAAATGCTCAGTTTTACAAATTTAAAATGTTTAAACAACATTGCGTAAGCAGAAGATAACAACAGTCGCTAATAAACTAACGTTACCCGTTTAGATTTTTTTGCATTAGATATTAAGCTTTTTCTGCATTAGATCTTGAAGCTGGGGAGCTACATTAGCATGTAGCACAGACACACCACGTGTTCCTCCAGCGGATCAAAGTCAAACACTCAGCGCGTGCCACTTTTAAAACTGATCAGCATCTCATAGCTCTAATTACCAAGACATCAATCCAAAACACTAACGAGAAAGGAGTGAAACTTGAAGAGCCAGGTAAGACGGAATTGAATGGCTGCTGTGGTCTACTGTGAGTCCTTGTGTAACCAGGCTCATCTTTTATCCTCATACAGCTAACGTTACAGTGATTGATTAAATGCAGTTTGTAGTGTGCGATCGCATCATAATTGTGCACAACAGACCAATCAAAGCAATTGTGATAGCAAATACAGCGCAATAAAGCTTTCAAACGTAAGACAATACTGCAAGACATAAGTTACACTGGCCATGCAATAATGGTATTTGAAATGTTTCAAAACACCGATCTACATCTCTAAAGACTGTATATTAAAAAAAAAAAAAAAAAAACTAATTTTTACCATGTTTTCTGACCTCGTGCACCACACACCAAAGAGCGTGTCGTTCCCTCTGATCACTTGAACAGGAAAGAACTCCGCATGCGCTCAAGTACGCAAACCACACTATTAAGTCCCGCACCCTATCGCGAGAAATCAAAATTTGCATGTTTTGTGGGAATGTTTGCGCCACCTGTTGGAAAAGCTTGGCAACGGAAGATGCGTGACACAGTGGACATGCTGTAGCAGAAGAAAAATACATTACACAGTGAAGTATTATTAGAGAATGAAGAATTGTTGATGGAAATAAACAAATATATATATATATATATATATATATATATATATATATATATATATATATATATATATATATAAATAAGAATCCACGCTGAATAGTGTGTATCAAGGGTAATTCATACAGTGATTAAAACCAGAAGAAAGTTGGTGGTTTTCCAGGATTTATGGTGTTAGATTGTTGGCAGATTTATTTGGATTTAGTTGAAAATCATTATTGGTGTGAAATAAAAAAAAAACAAACAAAAAAAAGTTACAAAATAAATAAATAAACATTTTAAATTGTCATTTGTCCCAAGATTTAGGGTGTTTTTGATTTTGGGCAAATTTCTTTGGATGAAGTTCAAAATAAAATACAATAAATTAAAATAAAATAAAAAATTAAATACTGTTAATTATTACAAAGTATTTCAATGAAAATAATTGAATATTAGTTCAGTATTCAACTATGACATTGCTCTATGATTTTGACAATTATATTCATTGAGAGAGTTGAGGCCTCTGAGCTGACTGGCCAAAATCCTGATTTTACGTTTTGGGATGGACAACGTATTTAAATAAAGATTGAGTTCACACTATGTTCATTTTATTTTAGATTAATAGTTTATCAAGCATAACTTATCTATCTCAAAAAGCTTTATATGTGCCTCTTTGTAAGCCATATTTTACATGCTGAAATCATTTGCCAATAAAATGTGACTATGAGTGTTTAGAGGGGAACAAATATATTAGATGCAGAAACATTTGTGAAGAGTTATGACAGAACAGTTCTGGTCGCACACTCATCCATCAACTAATTATCATACAAATGTGCCATAATGTACCACCCCACAGCAGTAAATACCAGTGTTAAATTAATTTTAAAAGAGAGCATTGAATCTACGACCATATACCCACATCAGTAGGGAATGCAGAGTACTTTAATACAACAAACACACACACTTAGGAATAAAAGCTCTAAGTATGCTCTTTATGTTTTAAAATGTTGTATTTTGGAACACTAAAACTCTTAAAAGTAATAGTATTGTGTTTTCAATGGATTTCATATGGATTTGAGTTTCTGATTGGATTGTTTCCATCTGAAGGGGCCAACCTGTGGAAATAGGGCTAAAGCTTACTGCTAATAAGGGCCCACATTGGATCAGCTTTTGGGAAGATGCTGCAGAGCATCATAGAAGAGCCAGAGACCCGGTAAGGAGCGTTTTCATCCATTACAGTAAAGTCTCTTTTGTATTTCATATATACTGTACATACAGACCGCTCTAATGTTTGTGCTCGGTTTTGACAGTGAAATAAAACCGGCATTTTTATCTTGCATTCAATGACAATTGCAGACTGATGATTCAACTACTTGTGACAAGCCCAAATGTTTTTTCTATGAATGTAAAAACCACAAAACTCAATAAAATTGAAAGTGCATGCCATTTTCAGTTTCCCATCATATATAGGTAAGTCTGGTTTAAACGGTTTATCGACATGCTAAATTCATTTTTAGACTTGAATTTGCCTCTGAATACTTTATTTCCTGTAAAACTAGATTAATAAATATCATTTAATATGGTTATGGTAAAATCATGCTTTATATTTTATTCCACTAATGCCTTTAGATCTTGCAATGTACACTGCAAAAGTCTCTTATGCTCACCCAGACCGCATTTATTTGCTTAAAAATAAATAATCTTATGAAATAAGAGCCCTCCTTCTTTTCTTATTGATAAGTTTGAGAAAAGAACTACTACATCTCAGAAGGCAATATCAAAAACAGAACTCTATGTAAAAGTTGTACAAAGAGCAATAATGAAAAGAATGGGTTTGTTCTTCATTCGAAGAGGTTTTGAACAGTATTTTCTGCTCTAAAAAAACAGCGTAAGAACAACCAGTTACTGATGGAGCTTATGAAACAATTAGTAATGGCCAAAATTGTATCTAAGTCGGCGTCACATAAATCTTCAAAAGACTTGGAATGCAGCGGTCATATGGACAGCTTTTATGCAAGTTTGGTCTGTTTTTAGAGCTGCAAAGATTTAAATCACAAGTTTGGACGAGGGTGAATAAATCAGAATTGAACTGTCTCTTTAAGGTTTGGCAGTCAGCCTCTCACAAAACTCATATTCCTTTTCCCCAAGAGCAGGATCTCTGGCAGAAGGTGCTGGTAAGACCAGGGAACAGTCACTGTCAAAAGTATTTTCCTGTTATTCCTTCTGCTTCTTCAGACACTGCGCAGTATATTGTACTGAAAGCCCCTTCTTCAGCAGTCTGTGGTGAAACAAAATACATAAACACACATTAAGTCAACTTCCAATTAACAATTTCTGTTGAATATTTGCTATAGCCTATATTATATAAAACAAGTATCATGTCATAAATCTGATTGGCTGATGTTTAAATTAGATTACCACATTTACTTTCACTCCTTTCAGGAAACCAAGCCATTTCTGCTTCTCAGGGAAGCAACGCTATAGTTACTCTCATTCTGGTTTTTGTTCACTTTCTTCCATTCTTTTGTAACAATCGATATTATGGTGCCTTTAAGGCAACAAAACATCCATGTTATGCATAGAGATGTGGAGTAACTCCCTTGCAGCAGCTGCACTTAAGGGTGGTTTGTGGGCATTTTTCCAGAGTCACAGTAAAAATGAATAGCCCCAACACATTATTTCCACCTAGCTCTGGAAGCTTAGTGCACTAGTGCAGCCAGATGTGTTGTGGGTGTTTTTTATAGTGATTGGATCGAACGTCAAGCTCACTTTGAAGAAGAAAGCCAACCAAGTTAAAGAGGAATCGGATAATGAAGTTGTAATTTCTCATTACGTCGGTCAGAACTACACCTGGATGCAGAGAGTTTGCAGTCACACCTGAAACACACACAAAACCATGGTTTAAATTGGGGAAAAAATTAAAGCACTTTCTTCTCTTTCCAGCATGAAATATCGCTCACCTTTTCAACCTCATATCCAGACAGAAAATGCATTTTTGTTTGTGAAGACATTCAAAACAGAAGTGCTTTTCTGAAGTTTTTTTTTAATTGCTTAGACATAAAAAGTGGTACTCTAGTCCCACTCAGTGAAACCACTCATATACTGTACATACGGAGTGTGTATGTGCATATGCATGTATGTGCATTCCACTTTGAACACAAGAGTAGTGTTTTACATTTTTGTGCAGTTTGGGGTGTATGTGGCTAATTATTTTATGCTCGTGTGTACGATTACCACGCAAAAATAGTGTTTTGCTTTTGCAAGATATGTGTGGCATTTTTGCATGTTGTGTGTGTGTTTTTTGGTTTTGTGTGTAGAGTTTTGAGAAATGGAGTCATAGTTTAAAATACGAACCATAAAAAAAAAAAAAAAAAAAAAAAAAAAAAAAAAAAAAAAAAAAAATAATAATAATAATAATAATAATAATAAATAATGAATAAAAAAAAAATAAAAAATAACGGACATACAAATTTGATTGAATTATCAACTAAAACAAAACAGAAAAACTGGATTTTTTTTTTTCTGTCATGGATAAAAATTTTACATTTATCATTATTGAGGTCTCAACTTTAATTGACTCGGTATCTTGCCAAATCTGAGCACAGCTTGAGACATTTTAACGCTCTACAGGAGCTTAATTACATTTCATAATGTTAAGGAGACATAGATTTGAGATTTTTCCATGCAAATATTTTTTCTTTCCTTTATGATCATTGACACAAATTAATTTATAAATAGAATTTACAGTGTACATTATGTAAAATACTGAATCTTTAAGTAATGTCAGATCATAATCAATATCTAATTTGGACTTTCTGCTCATTTTCTCATGGCAGCAGCAGTCGGTCAGTTTACGGAGTTGTGGTTTGGACATGTACCTGTGCCCTGAAGCCTGCGTGCTGACTCATTGGTCCAGATGACGTTGTGCAGCTTGGTGTGGTTATATGCAGCATCCATCACATGCTTTAGATTGTGACCGCGGAAATGATCAAAGTTTACCTCACCTTTCCAGTGATTCATAGACGATACATTTACTATACGAGCTGGAGCGGATTTCTTCAAAAGGTCTGTGTGACAAAAAAGAAAAAAAAGAAAAAAAAAGTTACACCCAGAATCCTGAGGTGTTTTTTCAAATGAATATTTGCCAAAAATGTTCTCACCCTCAGTCCATCCAAGAAGTAGATGAGTTTGTTTAATATGATCTTATATCCATGATATTGCTTTCTCCAGTAAAAAAGTAATCTAATCTGAACCAGGAGATAAATATGCTGAAAACAAGCACCATTTCAAAAACAGTTGCTGGATTTTGATACGAGGACAACAGGTGAGGAACTACAGATTAATAAAATATTATAGATTAAGAACTCTTACTTTGGCTAGAAGCCATGGTTTAAAACAGGGGTGTCAAACTCGATTCCTGGATGCCCTGAGCCCTGCAGTGTTTTTGTTCTAATGCTCGAACACACATGCCAT